>NC_067129.1:37166131-37766131 GCF_021347895.1 Acanthochromis polyacanthus | reverse complement strand
TTATCCAGAAAAAGGGTGAAAAATGACAAAGTCCAACAACTGATAATCCAGCGGTGGAGGGAAAGTGGGGAGTGTTGTCAGAAGCTGCATGCACCAGCAAAGACTGAAGGGAATGGCAGAGCTTAAATAACAGGGAAGGGGACCAGGGGCCTATTTCACGAAGCAGGTTTTACAAACTCTGAGTTTCTTCCACAACTCTGAGTTGATCTACTCTGAGATAGAAAACTCTGAGTTTTCGGTTTCACAACGTCTGATTTGAGTTGGGTTAATCAACTCGGAGTAGTTTGACCCGCGTGCACCACAACTCTGAAAAGACAGCATCAATGGAACCCCGATTCGACGAGTCACCATGGAAACAGGGAAGCGAAAGGCTGCGTTTTTGAAATGGAAGTTTTTAACGCACTCATATGGCGAGTTTGAACACGTTTTTAGAAAGAAGTGCAACACCGCTGCAACTGCAAAAGAGAGAGAGACGGCGTGGAGAACACTGCCCGGATCAATGCGTAAGTTTAAATGTATTCCTTTGTAATCGTAATAATATTACAGGGAATAACTGTCTGAATGGTAGCCTAGTAAGTTATTTCATTTAGGTGAAATCCCGCTGCAGGGAGAAGCGCACGGGGCAGCAGCTTAAGATGAAATAGAAAAACATTGTTCAAACAGGTCAGACCTCGGCATTATCTCATGGAGGTACTTCATGTTGATCATGTTTTACATTGTGAAGTATCCTAAATATTAAGTGGCTGTTTGACTGTGCAGTTGTTTTGTCCACACATAGCCTAAATGTCTGCATCCATATCATGTCCTGTTAAATAATTAAGACTATTTAAACTAACACAGACTTCTGCTCAGCCAACAGAAAGAAAGCAGATGCCTGTAAAACGTGTGGAATAAAAGATGCATATATATACATATGATTATGTAGTTCTCTTTTGTGTCTTTTTTGTCTTTTGGCCCCTTCACACCACAGACCTTGTAACTGTAAGTAGGCAATACTCCAAACATTTATCCAAATGGTAGTTTAAGTTTTATACAGAGGTATGTTACTGATAGTTCTCTTCCCATTCAGATTTTGGGTGGAATATAGAGTGTGACATTTAGCCTACACTGAAGTGTTGCACATTCTCATCTTTTTTTAACAGAGCATGGCTGGACAGCAGCAGGATGGTCCCTCAGCTTCCACTGCAGTGAGATGGATGTTCAGGAAACACCAAAGCTTCATTCTGTGGAATTCATGTGCAACTGTATAATTTAATACCCTCTATGTATTCCCAGTTATCAGTAAAACAGATTTACAAACTGCATTTGCTGAGAAAAATCCAAAAAACAGATTAGGAGGGCAGATCTGGAAATTGAGATACTGGAGCACAAGTTAGAGGTGGTGATGGTCACAGGTGAATTATGTTAACTATTGGAACATGAACTGAACTATCTTTTATTTGTAGGAAATAAAGAAGACCAAATGAAATGTGTATCATGTCTTTATTTGCTGTGGTGGTGATGATGGTGACTTAAACTCTAAAGTGATTATTGCATATGGTGTCTCTGACTGCTCTGCTGTCCTGGATAGCTGCAGGTGGATGGGCTCATCATCTGGGTCTTCAGTTTGTAGGGCAGGGTGTTCCTCTCCTCTAATAGTGGTAATATTATGAAGAACAACACATGCCACAGTAATATCACAGGCCCTCTCAGAGGTCACCCTGAGGAGACATAAGCTCTGGAAACGGGCTTTCAGCAGGCCTATGGTCATCTCCACCCAGGCTCTGGTCCTGCAGTGAGCCCGGTTGAAGTTCTGTTGGGGGCCTGGTTCAGGGTCAGGGTATGAGGTCATCAGCCTGGGTTGGCATGGTAACCCCAGTCACCCAGCAGAAGGCCATCAAACTCTCCTGTAATGTATAGTGGATACATCAGAGTATATTAAAGGAGGGAGACAAGAGAATTCTATTGTGAAAATCTTTAGGCTGCTGACCACGCTGCAGTCTGTTGCTAAGGTTAGACTCTTGATAAATCCTGGAGTCATGAACAGACCCAGGCCACTTGGCCTCCACATTAGAAATGATGTATGCAGCATCACATATGATCTGACAGTGTAGAGAATGACAGATGTTGAACTATGATGCAGTCTTTAACATTTAGAAACAGTAGTCAGTCTACCTGTAGCCTACCTGCACATTTATGCTGTGAATGGACTTCCTGTTCATGATGTGAGGGAGCTGTGATGGGGATGTGTGTGCATCTATGCAGCCAATCACACTGGGAAATCCTAAAAGAAATTAAAATGACTAATCCCAGTCTGAGGCTGCAGTACAATGTCATTAACAGAATATGATTTAAAATGAATTTAACAGATCTCTACATCATTCACCTGTGGAATACTCTTGATGTTGTGACAGGTTTATGTCCACAATGATGAGTAAAAGTCGTTTCAGAGCCAGGAAAACTTTTCTGACTGTCCTGCATACAGTTGTCTTACTGTAGTGCTCTGCATCTCCAACATCATATAAAAACTTCCATTTGCAAAGAACCGCAGCGCAACACACAATATCTGCTGGATGTGAGAGCATGACTACGGCTGGTAATGTAAGGACGGATTAGGTTGTTTATGTAGATTATGGACTTAAAACAATTACGAAACGGTACAAACCGATAATTGTCCGGAAATGCGAGAACATTTATGCGCGGTCTGATAACAATCTACCGACGAATATTTAATTATCTGTGCAGTAATGCTGCTCCTTTATCCACTGGATCGTTAATAAAAGCTGTTCTACGCCAAAACTCGCTCGCTTACTGACTGAATGAATGAGGAAATGAAACAGCATGTGTGGCTGAAAGAGGGCGGAGACAGAGAGAAACTCGAGGTTTTCTCAGATAAACCTGCTGGCGAGCAGGTTAGAGTCATAGAGTCTGTTACTGCGGTAACTGACCGAGAGTTGAAGTTACCCCTCTTTGTGAAACAGGCTCGAGTTACCCCGCATTCCCTGGTTAGAGTTACCTCGCTTCGTGAAACGGAAAACTCTGAGTTTTCCTCATTGCAGGGTTAAGAAACTCAGAGTTTTCCCTAAACCTGCTTCGTGAAATAGGCCCCAGGTGAGATGAATAGAGCTGATTGCTACAGGTGAGAGTGATGAACTAATGAGATGACAGAGCCAGGGGACGAGCGAGTGGAAGAGAGACAGAAGGGGAAGACACAGCCAGAGGGAGACAGAGACACAAGCCAAAAACACACACTAAAGGGCAACAAACACTGAGGGAACAAACAGACTTAGATTAAAGCAACAAACAACAGAATCTAAAAGGTTAAATCCAAACGAGGGGAGTAAAGGCGGAAGAAGGAACAAAAAGGCAGCAACAGGGCAGAATCCTGACAGGTTCAGAAACATAGAGAAGTAAATCATCCGCATACAAAGAGATTTTATGCTCTATACCTCCTCTGATTATTCCCTTAATCCTTACATTACAACGGATAGCTATTGCAAGTGGCTCGATAGCAATAGCGAATAGAAGTGGACTCAACCCTGACGAGTCCCTCTATGTAGATCAAAATATTGTGAATAATGACTGTTTGTCAGGACAGAAGCTAAAGGAAAAGTGTAAAATAATTTGATCCAGGATAACAAAGAAGGGCCAAACCCGAATTTTGTGAGTGTATGAAATAGATAATTCCATTCTACTCTGTCAAATGCCTTTTCAGCATCGACCGAGACAAGATATTCAGGCTCACCAGACTTGCCAAAGTACAAAATATTAAATAATCTCCGTATATTGTAAAATAAGAGCCGACTTTTTATAAAGCCAGTTTGGTCAGGAGAGATAATAGAGGGCAGGACGTTCTCCAATCTAAGAGCCAAGATTTTGGCGAGGATCTTAATGTCCGTATTTAATAATGAATTGGGTCTGTACATTCTAACAGGTCTTTATCTTTTTTAACAGAAGGGAGATACATGCCTGGTTAAATGTGGGAGGAAGTTCTCCTGAATCAAAAGAATCAGAAAAAAAATGGCATAAAACGGGAGACAGTTCAGAAGAAAATTTCTTATAAAAGTCTGATGGGAGCCCGTCTGGGCCTGGAGACTTGCCTGATTGCATAAACGATATTGCTTCTATGATTTCCTCATGAGTTATGGGTGCTTCTAAATTATTTTTCAGGTCTTCAGTCAGGGATGGCATGTCTATATTATGAAAAAAAATTCCATTATATTGACATCTAATGTGCAGTCTGATTGATACAAACTAGAATAAAACTCTTTAAATTTCTCATTAATAATTTTCTGATCTGATGTGACATTACCGTTATCTGTACGTGTAAAAGGAATAAGTTGCTTTGCTCTTTGACCTCTCAGTTAATTGGCTAGAAGTTTACCTATCTTTTCACCATGTTCATAGTAATTACTCCTACTTCTAAGGAGCAGGCCCTCCACTTTGTAAGAAGTGAGAATGTTAAATTCCGTCTGAAGTCTTAAGTGCTCCTTATATAATTCAGGGGAAGGAAGGTTAGCATATTGTTTATCAATACTTTGAATCCGATTAGCAATGTCATTCTGTTTCTGCATTAAACTTTTTCTTTTATAGGCTGCAAACAATATAATTTCCCCTCTAAGATACGCTGTCATGGCCTCCCAAATAATTTTATTTGACATACCCAGAGTTTTACTATTGCTGAGAAATAATTTAATATGATTGGAGATATGCAACACAGAATTCTCATCCGTAAGAAACAAAGGGTCTAATCTCCAATTCTTTCTTGCTTGTACAACATCAAGAAAAACAGACTGAGAACAAGGGGTGCATGATCTGAGATATTACTCTCATAACTGCAGGATTTAAGATTTGAGATTAAAGAGCTATCTATAAAAAAATAATCAATCTGAGAATAGGTATGATGGACATGGGAAAAAAAAGAAAATTCTCTTCTGGAGGGGTACAGGAAGCGCCAGGGATCAGACAGGCTAAAATCAGAAAGAAATGATTTAATGAGACAAGCAGATTTACTAAGG
The DNA here is from genome assembly GCF_021347895.1 of Acanthochromis polyacanthus. Lineage (NCBI taxonomy): Eukaryota > Metazoa > Chordata > Actinopteri > Pomacentridae > Acanthochromis > Acanthochromis polyacanthus. The sequence continues at coordinate 37,761,134 of NC_067129.1, read as the reverse complement.
GTTGCAGGCTTAGGAGAGGAGTGGTCCGTTGTTGCATCGAGGAAACAATTAAGATCCCCTCCTAAGATTAGAGGGTGTGAATTAAAATTAGGTAGATTGGGAGAAAAAAATGTTAAAAAAAGTACATTATCTGTATTTGGGGCGTACACATTAGCTAATGTAACTAACTTATTATAGCCTAGCCGCGCTAGACAACCCACGGCAACGAATTTAATTCTCTGCCAGGGTGGGTCTAGTTACCCTCCATAAGGCTCGAGGTTGGATGCTCCTAAAACCGGCCGGACGAATCACCATGAAGTGTAGAGTCAGAAGGCGGGCGTAACTAAGTGACGACAGAGGCGCCACGATTCTGAAAGAAACAACCGGAAACAACTAGCCTAGCCGTGCTAGACAACCCACGGCAACGAATTTAGTTCTCTGCCAGGGTCGACAACAAAAACGACAACAGTCATTGAGCTCCATTAGCACCGACTCTGAATAATCTTTCTGTTAACATGTCTGTAATATACTTGAGCTTCACCCATTGACTGTATAAATAAGGCTTCACCGAACTACCGCATCCTCTGATTTCCGGCGCTCTTGGAGCCTATTCGTTGCGCTGATTGGTTGTATACCTACCCAATTGCTGCAGAGTGATTTGATAGACAACCTTTTAGTCAGCCTCCCTCCCTGTCGAGCATGCCTAGACCCTTGCGTCTTCAGATCATGGGTCTAGCGCGGCTAGGCTAAACTTATTACCAAGTTTACCTGAAATCACAATGAACCATCCATTTCCATCTGATATAATATTAGTAGGCTCAAAAGAAATATTCCTATCAATAAGAATAGCTGTGCCTCTAGCCCTTCCTCCAAAGTGAGAGTGGAAAATCTGGCCTGACCAAACCCTATTCAGTCTACACTGATCAGAGTCACGCAAGTGTGTTTCTTGTAGAAAGGCGATCCCAACTTTGAGTTGCTTTAAATGAGAAAATACTTAATTCCTTTTAACAGAATGGTTTAGTCCTTTGACGTTCCAGCTAATTAACTTGAGCTCACCCTTCATCTATGTTCAGCAAAAAGAAGAATTGTGTGTAATACTGCGGTGGGCTCTGTCTAATTCCGGTAGCGAAGGGAACACCTTCTCACCGAATATATCAATGAGAAACTGAGAAAAGAAAGCAGTGGGACGGTTGCCTTCAACAGACTTGGGTACGCCAACAATACGGATATTCTGTCTCATTCTGCTCAGTTCTTCCAAGTCAGTCAGTTTGGACTTTAGCCACTTGTTGTCCTCCCGTAGTGAGGCGCAGGTGGCTTCGATTTGCTCAAGACGTTGACTCACTTCTTCGGCGTTAGATTCAAGATCAGTGATGCGTTGTCCTTGGCCTGAATCTGGTCAAGATTTTTGTCAATGGTAGCGAAAGAAAATTTAAAGTCCGTGGCTAGCGCTGCTCTGTGCTGTTCCAGAAGGTCTGAAAGGTGTGCCGCTGTTAAGCTAGCCTCACTATTAGCACTAGCTGCCGAGTCTTCTGCAGGTAGATCCTTCTTCGTTTGCTTTCCGGATTTGGACATATTTATGCTGTGCCTTTTAGCTACTTGTGAAGTCACATGAAATACAGTCTAAGAGTCTTTGAAAACGAAAAATTGGGGTTTTAGTGGAAAAGTCATGAGCTGCTGCAGGAGCAAGAGGACTGCGCTCCTACTCCATCTGCTGCCAACCGGAAGTCCCCAAAGACGCTGCGGAGTCGCCACAGTTTTTAAGGATAATTTCACATGCAAATCATTGCATGTAAATAATTATTCCTGTTTTGAAGTGCAGCTGTTCACAATGGAATTATCTTGCCCAGTCTTATGTGCTCACCTCTACCGTCGATCTAAATACAATAAGAATTTTATTGAGTTCTCTGAGTTCTTAGCAGAGGTGGCCTCTCAATATGAACAGCTTTTAATCTGTGGGGATTTTAACATTCATGTTTGTTGTCCATCTGATCAGCTGGCCACTGATGTCATACGTCTCCTGTCATCTTTTGACTGTGCTGGACATACATTGGATCTAAATATTTCTCTTGGACTTGTGGTGTCACTTGTTGAAATATCTTGAGACTCCCATCTCAGATCATTTCCCAATTATTGTTGAAGTTCTTGCTCCTCTGCCTGTTGGAAATCCTCCCGTCCCAGCATCTCGTTGTCGAATTATTACTTCTTCAACAGCTGCAGAGTTTGAGACTGCTTTTATGGACTCTGAGTTTTATCCTTGTCATAGAATTAATCCTACTGAATGCCCAGACAGCTTCCTGTCATCTTTTCACTCAGCTTGTTCTGAGATCCTGGAAACTATCGCCCCTATTAGGTCCAGGTCCACCAAGCCCAGGTCTGATCCCTGGTTAAATGACTCAACCCGGGCCCTCAGGCAGCGCTACAGACAGGCGGAGTGACGCTGGAAGAAGGACAGGCTGCACGTATCACTGGAGATACTGAGGGACAGTCTCGCTCAGTATTAAAGCGCTGTGAAGGAGGCTAAATCCCAATATCTGTCAGATATTATCTCGACTAATGGACACTGCCCCGTGTGTTGTTCAGTACAATTAATTCTGTTGTGAGCCCCCACACTAATCCCCTGTCTGATACCACTGTTTCCACTTGTGAGGACTTTCTACACTTTTTTTATGGACAAAGTGATGTCTGTGAGACCTCTGAGCAGCAGCAGTAACAGTCCAGACCAGTCTGCTATAACCCCACTCTCTCCAGTGCTTGACCACTTTGAGCCCATCTCCCTCTCATCCCTTACTGATATAGGAAAACACACGAAAACAACAAATTGCCCTTTGGATGTTTTCCCAACTAAATTGCTTAAAGTGGTCTTTTCCACTGTTGGGCCTGTCCTCTTGGTTTTAAGGAACACTTGTCTTAGCTCAGGATGTGTTCCAGTTTCTTTTAAACATGCTGTTGTGAGACCACTTCTTAAAAAAGCACATCTTGATGCCAATGTTTTATCTAATTTTAGACCTGTTTCTAACTTGCTTTTTATCTCTAAAGTCCTAGAGAAAATTGTTTTTACAGAGTTACAGCCATTTTTAGAAAATAATTTTAGTCTGGAAAAATTTCAGTCTGGTTTCAGATCATGGCATAGCACAGTGTCTGCACTGCTTAAAGTTCACAATGGCATAGCTGTGTCCGTTGATGCCAAGCGTCCTGTTGTCCTGGTGCTGCTTGACTTAATGGCAGCATTTGATACAGTTGACCATTCTATTCTCTTGTCCCGCCTGAATAATTCTGTTGGCATCCGTGGAACTGCACTCAACTGATTTCAGTCTTACCTGACCAACAGGACTTTTCTGTTATGATTGGTTGCATCTCTGTTGCAATGAATTTGAAATGAAACAGTTCTTATTTTAGACTTGTAGATACCGTACACTTACAATTGTTTAATTTGGCTTAAATAAGTTGCATCTCTGTTTTGCGGAGTTCCCCAGGGTTCCATTTTGGGCCCTTCGCTATTTTCACTCTATATGTTGCCACTGGGGTCAATCATAGCGAGGCATGATTTAGCATTTCACTGCTACTCCGATGATCTCCAGTTGTACTTACCAGTGTTTCCAATCAAAAGTGGTGCTCTTCAGTCCCTCACAAACTGCATCAATGACGTCAAGTCATGGCTGGGAAAAAATGTCCTCCATTTAAATGAGGACATTCATTTTATTTAGTGATAATCTTGTGGATTTGGACTCTGTTTTTTTTAAAAGCTAAAACCCTCTGTAAAGAACCTTGGGGCTATTTTTGACAGCAGTTTTACTTTAATGTTTTTGGACTGTGAGAGTGCCCGGAGAAAACCCACGCGTGCACAGGGAGAACATGCAAACTCCATGCAGAAAGATCCCAGGCCCAGGCCGGGATTTGGCTGAAGTGCTAACCACTACCCCACTGTGCAGCCCATCCAAACAGTTTAGTTTGGTATATTTGTGTTATCTGATACTCTATTTGGTGAGGATTCCAAGTTCCATTACTATTCAGTGTAACGTATTTGGACAAACAGGTGCATTATGGATCTAAAAATATATTACCACATACATCAAGGAAGGTGCCATCAAAGCTAGTTTATTCATTAATCTTTAAACTTCACACACAACTAAGTAATGTGCTCAACTTCACATGGCAATAAATAACCCAAAGAAAATAAAATTCAGTTACTTTTGATTATTAATGTTCCACAATCAACCAAAAAAACTGGATGAGCACTTTTAGTTGTTACAACAACAAATATTATCTATATATGTAACAACAATTTCATTGCTAATAAAAAAATCCTTAAAATCATGAAAAATAGTTAAATATCAAATCAAGAGTTGTAGTATGATCAACAGAAGCCAACTGATGGTTAAACAGAGTGTAATTTCTCTGCAGTACATAAAAGAGTGAAATTATTGAATTTTATTATTAATAAAATAATAATACAAATAATAAAATAATAATAATACAAAATCCTTAAAATTATTTTAAAAAACGTACTTAATATCAAACCAAGAGTTGTAGTATGATCAACAGGAACCAATTGAAGGCTCGAGTGATTTTGGTGACACAGTGTAAAAGATTGAAATTACTGAATTTTATTACAAATAATATAATAATATATATATTTTTAAATTTAGACATTTTTTTGGTATCACACCAAGAGTTGTATCATGACCAGTACCAGCTGATTAAAGGCTCCAGTGATTTTCGTACCAGTACAGTACATAAGACTGAAGTTATTGAATTTTATTACTAATATAAATTCTTTAAAATTAGGAAAAAATGTTTTTATGTCAAACCAAGGGTTGTAGTATGACCAGCAGGAGACAGCTGATGGTTAGACAGTCTTTAATTTTGTCTACAGTACACAAGAGTGAAGTTGTTGAATTTTTTTTACTAATAAAATAATAAAAATTTCTTAAAATTTAAATTTTTTATTTAATATCAAACCAAGAGTTGTAGTATGACCAGTAGGAGCCAATTGATGGCTCCAGTGATTTTGGTGACACTACAGTACATAAGAGTGAAATTATTGAATTTTAATACAAATATAAATTCCTTAAAATTATGAAAAAATGTTTTTATATCAAACCAAAGGTTGCAGTATGATCAGCAGAAGTCAGCTGAAAGTTCCGATGATTTTGGTGACACTGCAGTAAATAAGAGTGAAGTTATTGAATTTTATTTCAAATAAAAATTATAAAATAATAAAAATTCTTTAAAATTATGATAAAATGTTTTTTATATCAAACCAAGTGTTGTAGTATGATCAGTAGCAACCAATTGATGGTTAGACAATGTTCAATTTGTTCTACAGTACATAAGAGTGAAGTTATTGAATTTTATTATTAATAAAATAATAACAAAATAATAATAAAAAATCCTTAAAAATTATGAAAAAAATGTTTTTTTATATCAAACCATAAGTTGTAGTATTACCAACAGAAGCCAGTTGAAGGTTCCATTGATTTTGGGGACACTACAGTACATAAAAGTGAAGTTACTGAATTTTATTACTAATAAAATAATATTCAAACATTTTAAAAAATGATAAATTATGAAAAATAACATATTTAATGTCAAACCAAGAGTTGTAGTATGACCAGTAGGAGCCAGTTGATGACTCGAGTGATTTTGGTGACATTACAATGCATAAGAGTGAAGTTGTTGAATTTTATTTGTAATAAAAAATAATAATAAAATTATTAAAAATTCCTTAAAATTGTGAAAACTTATTTAGTATCAAACTCTGAGTTGTAGTATGATCAGTAACAGCCAGTTGATGGCTCCAGTGATTTTGATGACACTACAATGCATAAGAGTTAAGTTATTGAATATTTGTGTAGTGTGTCTCTCTTCGCTGTTGCAGCAGTTTTGCAATTTGCAGACGGTCCCTGTTCACTCGTCGCACAGCCGACTGCGCATAGACACCAATTTTATTTCTGCAACTTGCAAGACAGCGACTTTTGATAAAACTGGCCTTGTAGCACATTGTCTAGCTTACAGCGATTTGAAAGAGGTATCTTCTATGTTTTGATAGCGTATGTCTCATGAGTTTTTGATGCCGGAAGAACGAATCTATGAATTTATTTCCAACTTTACCGAACTGTGGAGGCAATGGGGACGAGTGGACAGTATGCCAGAATGCCAGTCCACCCCTGCAGTCAGACACTGCGGTCAAGCCAGCCGCCTCTCGTTTCTCCGTAGTCAACCCAGCCGCTCCTACATTTTCAGTGCGCTCTTACCGTCAGCTTACGGTAAATGCACGACCGATATGCAGCAACTATTTCCGGTTTAAAAAATAAAGCGCTGCTTTCGCAGATGTATTATACAGCGATGTTTTAAGTAACTGACTCAACTGTTAACTATCGAATTGTACGGCTAATATTTACACTAAGTAAATAGCTTCTGACTGTCCTGCATACAGTTGTCTTACTCTGCATCTCCGACATCATCCGCAGCGCAACACACAATATCTGCTGGATGTGAGAGCATGACTGCGGCTGGTAATGTAAATGTAAGGACGGATTAGGTTGTTTATGTAGATTATGGACTTAAAACGATTACGAAACGGTACCGCTCAAACCGATAATTGTCCGGAAATGCGAGAACATTTATGCTCGGTCTGATAAAAATCTACCGACGAATATTTAATTATCTGTGCAGTAATGCTGCTCCTTTATCCACTGGATCGTTAATAAAAGCTGTTCTACGCCAAAACTCGCTCGCTTACTGACTGAATGAATGAGGAAATGAAACAGCGTGTGTGGCTGAAAGAGGGCGGAGACGGAGAGAAACTCGAGGTTTTCTCAGATAAACCTGCTGGCGAGCAGGTTAGAGTCATAGAGTCTGTTACTGCGGTAACTGACCGAGAGTTGAAGTTATCCCTCTTTGTGAAACAGGCTCGAGTTACCCCGCATTCCCTGGTTAGAGTTACCTCGCTTCCTGAAACGGAAAACTCTGAGTTTCCCTCATTTCAGGGTTAACAAATTCAGAGTTTTCACTAAACCTGCTTCGTGAAATAGGCCCCAGAAGATGAATGAAAACCTTGGCTGCACTGATGGGAAGCATGGTGTCGGTGCTGGAGCAACTGTCCCAGAATTAAACTGCATTGTTGACTACTGCCTTTTCTAGAAAATAAATCTTTTTTTGTAAATTCCTTTAATTTTTAGTTATTTAACTTCACCTGTTTTGTATTTTACTCATGCATTTTGGTGAATAAACAGAAATTTGTGATGAGAGATGCAAATTTTGTCTATAATCTACAGAGACTTTATTCAGTGTTCAGTGCACACTTTTGTTACACACATTTTGACAGATAAGCAGTTGTGCTTTTCAAGCACATTTTTGTCAGAAACATCAGTAGCATATATTGTTGTTTTTTTTACTGTTACACCAATCTAGGTAGATAAACTGCACTACTGCAGCAGATATATTATTGAAATGTGCTTCTATTATGTGTCTACATACACTGCTCACAAATAGTTATTCAACTTTTGGGTGAAATTGATGGAAAATATAAAAAGTGCATGCTGTAGTGATATATCATAAAAGTAGGGTATTTAACTAGAAACATGCAATAGTGATTTCCTCATTTCAAAAAAATTATTGAATCAAAAGCTAACAACAGTGGAGGGTATGTCACAATAAAAATGTCTCAGTTTGGACAAAACAGCAGCCTTCAGCTGAAATCCAGTACAATTGTGTCCCACCAGTGGCGTGATCATGGATGTGTCCAGGCAGCAGCTGCCCTCTGCCTCGTAATTAGCCTTAAGACAAGCTATAAAGATAAACATAGATATTATCATTATCATCAACATATGGTGCATGTGTTTAACCTTTAAGCTATGTAGGGATGCAAATGTAGTCGAAGCTAAGTAGCTAAGCTAATGCTAACACGTTCAGTGTTCAGAATCAAAACATCTCTAAAAATTACCTGTTTTCTCAAACGTAGTCGCTGTTCCCTGTGACAACCATGAAGACAGATAGCTAATCACAGAAGAGCTCATCTGAAGCGCAAATGTCCAATAAGGTTCCTGTTTTTGTTTGCCATGTCCTTCCAGGGCTCAGTAGGAAAAAGTCTGAATATATGGAATGAAACTTTGAATAGATGGAATGAAAATCTGAACATTCTATATTCCAACTTTCATTCCATATATTCCGACTTTCATTCAATATATATCAACTTTCATTCAATATATACCAACTTTCATGATATATATATATCGACTTTCATTATATATCAACTTTCATTATATATATATATCGACTTTCATTATATATATATCGACTTTTATTCAATATATAATTTCCTAAATGGCATGCCATATATATATATATATATATATATATATACACACGTGGACAAAATTGTTGGTACCCCTCAGTTAAAGAAGGAAAAACCCACAATTCTCACTGAAATCACTTGAAACTCACAAAAGTAACAATAAATAAAAATTTATTGAAAATTAAATAATCAAAATCAGCCATCACTTTTGAATTGTTGATTAACATAATTATTTAAAAAAAACAAACTAATGAAATAGGGCTGGACAAAAATGATGGTACCCATAACTTAATATTTTGTTGCACAACCTTTTGAGGCAATCACTGCAATTAAACGATTTCTGTATTTGTCAATGAGCGTTCTGCAGCTGTCAACAGGTATTTTGGCCCACTCCTCATGAGCAAACAGCTCCAGTTGTCTCAGGTTTGATGGGTGTCTTCTCCAAATGGCATGTTTCAGCTCCTTCCACATATGTTCAATGGGATTCAGATCTGGGCTCATAGAAGGCCACTTTAGAATAGTCCAACGCTTTTCTCTCAGCCATTCTTGGGTGTTTTTGGCTGTGTGTTTTGGATCGTTGTCCTGTTGGAAGACCCATGACCTGCGACTGAGACCAAGCTTTCTGACACTAGGCAGCACATTTCTCTCCAGAATGCCTTGATAGTCTTCAGATTTCATCGTACCTTGCACACTTTCAAGACACCCTGTGCCAGATGCAGCAAAGCAGCCCCAAAACATTACTGAGCCTCCTCCATGTTTCACCGTAGGGACAGTGTTCTTTTCTTCGTATGCTTGGTTTTTGAGTCTATGAACATAGAGTTGATGTGCCTTACCAAAAAGCTCCAGTTTGGTCTCATCTGTCCAAAGGACATTCTCCCAGAAGCTTTGTGGCTTGTCAACATGCATTTTTGCAAATTCCAGTCTGGCTTTTTTATGAGTTTTTTTCAGCAGTGGTGTCCTCCTTGGTCGTCTCCCATGAAGTCCACTTTGGCTCAAACAACGACGAATGGTGCGATCTGACACTGATGTACCTTGGCCTTGGAGTTCACCTTTAATTTCTTTGGAGGTTGCTCTGGGCTCTTTGGATACAATTCCAACGATCCGTCTCTTCAATTTGTCATCAATTTTCCTCTTGCGGCCACGTCCAGGGAGGTTGGCTACTGTCCCGTGGGTCTTGAACTTCTGAATAATATGAGCCACTGTTGTCACAGGAACTTCAAGCTGTTTAGAGATGGTCTTATAGCCTTTACCTTTAAGATGTTTGTCTATAATTTTTTTTCGGATGTCCTGGGACAATTCTCTCCTTCGCTTTCTGTTGTCCATGTTCAGTGTGGTACACACCTTTTCACCAAACAGCAGGGTGACTACTTGTCTCCCTTTAAATAGGCAGACTGACTGATTATGAGTTTGGAAACACCTGTGATGTCAATTAAATGACACACCTGAGTTAATCATGTCACTCTGGTCAAATAGTTTTCAATCTTTTATAGAGGTACCATCATTTTTGTCCAGGCCTGTTTCATTAGTTTGTTTTTTTAAATAATTATGTTAATCAACAATTCAAAAGTAATGGCTGTTTTTGATTATTTAATTTTCAATAAATTTTTATTTATTGTTACTTTTGTGAGTGTCAAGTGATTTCAGTGAGAATTGTGGGTTTTTCCTTCTTTAACTGAGGGGTACCAACAATTTTGTCCACGTGTGTATATATATATATATATATATATATATATGTATATGTTCGTGTTATTTTATAATGGTCATGCGACCAGTGCAGAATGATAGTGCTATTAAGGATGGTCAACATACACCAATTTATATTTGATTTTAGGTCATTATTGTTTTTTTAAAATAGTTTTTAAACTGTAAATATTAGCCTTTTTGCTCAATAGCTCGCAGGTCATGTGACCTATTGACCCCAAACCAGTGCAGAATGATAGTGTTACTAAGAATGGTCAACATACACCAATTTATATTTGATTTTAGGTCTTAATTGATTTTTTAATAGTTTTTAAACTGTAAATATTAGCCTTTTTGCTCAATAGCTCGCAGGTCATGTCACTCAGTGACCCCAAACTAATGCAGAATCACAATCCTACCTTACCTGGTCAGCATACGCCCAAGAATAATAAGTAGTTTGGCTTAAAAGATTTTAAAGCCAAAAAATTAAACATTTTTTAATGTAAATATCAGCATGTCTGCTCATTACGGTCCAGATCATGTGACTTTTCAACTCAGGTTTATTTTATTATCACACTAATAGATCACCGGGATGACACACATCACTTTTTATTACTTTTTATTTCAATTCACAATTTTTATGATAGATAGATAGACAGACAGACAGACAGACAGACAGATAGATAAATAGACAAGTTATCAGCTTCTTATACTTCAAGCTATTTACTTAGTATAAATATTAGCCGTACAATTCGATAGTTAACAGTTGAGTCAGTTACTTAAAACATCGCTGTATAATACATCTGCGAAAGCAGCGCTTTATTTTTTAAACCGGAAATAGTTGCTGCATATCGGTCGTGCATTTACCGTAAGCTGACGGTAAGAGCGCACTGAAAATGTAGGAGCGGCTGGCTTGACTACGGAGAAACGAGAGGCGGCTGGCTTGACCGTCACTCAGACTATACAGCTGCCAGTTTGCGTTTTCGCTGCAGCACAAACCCGCTCTCTCTGCTAGACTCTCACACACACGCCTCAGCCACATCTTTGTGTTTAGCAAGGACGTGACTGACGCGATCGGAAGCAATAGTTGCAGCCTTACAATGGGTCTTCATTTTGGTGAAGATTGACTGCCGTGCTACAAGCTTTGCTTTCAAATCCCGCACTGTTGTGGCACATAAAGGCACTTTTGCAGGTAAATCCCTCCCATACCATTTCAAAATGCCACGCCAGATTCCATTTGTTAGCCAATGCCACCATTGCATTGTAGTTAAAACAAATGAGAAGAAACAAAAAACATAATCTTCCTTTCATTCAGAGTGAAAATAGTAGGTCTTCTTCTTCTTCTTCTTCTTCTTCTTCTTCTTCTTCTTCTTCTTCTTCTTCTTCTTCTTCTTCTTCTTCTTCTTCTTCTTCTTCTCTCTTTTTAAATGGCGGGTCGCAAACAACTTAAGGTGCATACCGCCACCTACTGCACAAGAGTGTGTATCATCATTCAGTCATTTCTATTTACCTATTTATATCTTATTTAATAACCCTGTGTCCCTCAGGAACACAAGTAGCGCCCTCCTCCCTTTCCTTATCTCTTCCCCCTCTCCTTCTGTTCCCAACATTCCAACTAGACTCCACTTCCTACCCGACTCCTTAACTTTCCTCTCCAACATTTCCCTTTCCACTGAAAATTTCCTACACTGCATCACCACATGTTCCACGGTTTCTTTAACTCTGCATGTTTCACATAGATCATCTCCTCGTTTCCCTAACAGATACATGATATTGTTAAGCCCAGTGTGTCCTACTCGTAAACGTGAGATGACAATTTCTTCCCTCCTGCTCCTTTCTTCGTAGCTATTAACTTTCACTGATTTTTGAATTTTATGAAATCCCCTACCCTTCTTATCTTCATCCCACTTTTTCTGCCATTTTTCCAGTCCTTTCCTTTTAATTATTGTTTCCCCTTCTCCTCTGCCTAATTGAATATGCAGTGCTATTTCTCCCTTAAGTGATGCTTTGGCTAATTTGTCTGCCATCTCATTCCCTTTCACCCCCTCATGTGCTGGTACCCAACAAAACTGTACATCCACACCACCCCGATGTAGTCTAAATAGGCTATGCTGTATTTCCATTAGAAGATCTTCTCTGTCTGAATTAGTTGTCTGTATACTTTGTAAAGCTGCTGCAGAGTCAGTGCACACCACCACCCGTTCTGGTCTGACTTCCTCCACCCACTGCAAGCATACAATAATGGCCACCACCTCTGCTGTGTAAACTGATAACTGATTCGAAATTCTTTTAGATATACATATATTGAAATCTGGGATAAAAATACCAACACCCACATATTCATGTTCATTTTTTGATCCATCTGTAAATATTTTAAGGTGGCTGTAATAATTTTGCCTCACATATGTATTTACTTTTATCCCAGTTTCTGCCCTACACCATTCTCTTTTCTTTTCTAAAATACACATATCCACTTTTATTTCTGGGTACAACCATGGAGGAACATTACTTATTGGATTAGCTATTGCAAAATCCAAATTCTCCATGTTAAGCTGTTTCACCTTATTATTTATCTCCCATCCAAAGCCTCTCCTTTTAAATGTGGAATACTCCCAGCACTGTTTTAATGTATTAGTCACGGGATTCTCACCTCCATACCCTTTTAATTTTACCCAGTAACTTAATGCAAATATATCTCTTCTTATCTCCAGTGGTACTTCTCCTGCCTCTATTATGACTGCATTAGTTGGTGTTGTTTTAATGAGTCCTGTACAGATTCTCAAAGCCCTATATTGTAACCTGTCTATTTTTTTGAGAGTAGTTACTGCTGCCGCTCCATATATTATACAACCATAATCTATGGCTGACCTCATCAGTGCTTTAATAGTAGGTCTTGGCTGGTTTCCAGCCATATTAACATTTAGCTGCTAGCTACTATTGACAGCTGTCAACTTCCTGTCATGCATGTCATGTGCTAACAGGTAAAACGTGACCTACCTCTTTATCTTGCTCTATTTTTAAATACTTTTTTATGTAACCCTAACCCTAAAACAAAACATATCCAACCATACATAACTACAACAAACAAACATACAGTCACACATAAAATAACAAAACCAAACATTTTTTCCTACACCTCTGACGTAGGGATATATATATATATATATATATATATATATATATATATATATATATATATATATATATATATATATATATATACACCAAGTGTTGTAGTATGATCAGCAGTAGCCAACTGAAGGCTGCAGTGATTATAGTGTATAAGAGTGAATATTTTTGTAATGTCTCTCTGCTGTAGCGGTTTTGTAATTTGCAGACGGTCCCTGTGCACTCAGTCGGCTATTTCTGCAGCTTGAAAGACACGTACATCTGATAAAACTGGGCTTGTAGCACAGTGTTTACCTTACAACGACGCGAAAGAGGCATCGTTTATGTTTTGAGAACGTGTACCTAATGAGTTATTGCTGCCGGAAGTCCGAATCTGTGAATATGTTTCCAACTTTACCGAACTCTCTTCTGCCAGCCGCTGCCCTCCCACTCCCAGTCCCGGAGAGAACTCCTCCCTTTCTGCAATCGTGCGCAGCTCTCTGTACTTCACCTGTGCTCCGGACATTTTGCGGACTTTCCACACTCCTCTTAGATAACAGTGACACATCGGCCCTATCACTACAGCTCCTCGTCTCTTAGATCTCAGTGGAAGTGTTGGCTCTCAAACCCAGACGGATACTTCTAAAGGATGGATTCGGCTGCTTTCTCGTTGTTGGCTCTCGTGGCTGCCGGGACCCTTCTTCAAGGTAAAGCTCGTTCACTGTTTGCCAGGAATGTCTGTCTGGAGGCTACTCATGCTGGTCCCACACAAGGAGTCAGTACACTGGAGACACGTTATGTTTCAGCTGTGATCAAATACATGCAACCGTTTGTTAAGAACAAAAGGAGTGCTTTGTGAAGTGGTGCTTAGAAAGATGTGTAGCTAAACCAAAAGTAATAAAGGGCTCATACTGACCCCCATGGGCGTAACCACCATCTCAGAGCGATTTATCATTCTCTTACATTTAATTGCACCGTCCTTAGTGGCTAAAGAACCACATAATCCCTAACAGCCACAGTACAATACCAGGGGACCAACTAGGCTAGTTCTTTAAAGTATAAAACTTTAAACTATAAAATCTAAAGTTTTAGTGGTCAAACTCTAGTTGAATTGACAACAATGTCCCTTGAACATCTACTGGACGAGTAGCCAAAGGTGCCAAACACTGAACATGAAATGATCAGTACTGCCTGGTTTCTCCCTGCAATAGATATCTTATTTTCAGGAAGTTATAATCTCTCCTTACCTGTAAAGACCCTACATCATTGTCCCTGCTGCTGGCCTCTGATCCATCTCCTCCCTGACTCTGCTCTTTCTGTTCTGGCAATAAACATAAAAAAATGTGGTAAGAAAAATTCTGAAATAGCATTAGGAAGAGTAAAAATTGCAGTAGAATTTAACCTCAAAATCACTTTAACCCATAGATACATATTTTTTTCTCAGCCACTTATATATTTTTTTCACCTCTGCAGACCCTGCATGGTCAACATTACTGCTGGTCACCACCTCTGGTCCATCTCCTGTCTGACTCTGCTCTTTGTTATGGAAATAATCATTAAAAAATATGAAAATCAAAATTCTGAGATAGAATGAGAAAGAGAATGAGTAAAAAATAGTTGTAAATTTATACCATAGATAGCCTATTCTTTTTTCTCCTCCCTGACTCTCCTCTTTTGGGACCAAAAGACTTAATACATGGAGAGCAATTGTGAGCACATCTTCTGCCCAGAAATGAAAGAGGACTGGGTTTATTCCAAGAATAAACAAATTAGAGGCAACAACATTTAAATTATTGTTAATTAGCTTAACATATTGATATATTGCCACGTTTTACCTTGTCATCATTTAGCTAACAAGTCTAACATTGTTTGCATCCAACAAGGTCACACAACTTACACGGTTTGTTTGGAAAGAACTGTGTAAAGTTTTTTGCTTCTTGCTAGCGCTGGCTGGTTTGCTAAACATTACTCCAGACGCACGTTCAGCACTGCTCAGCACAGCAGCACGGCTCCTGTGGAACACCTGCGTTAGCATGCGCTCATGGTGCATCCAAAGACGGCTCGGGAAAACACGTTACTGGATGCTAATAACGGGTTTAGCTGTTGTAACGGCTGAAAAAGTGCGGGGGACACAGGGGACAGATGTGGAAAGTGCAGGGGACATGTCCCACGCATACCCCGCGTCCGTTACGCCCATGCTGACCCCACTGTGACAGCGTGTGGTTACAGCTCTGAACTGATGTCACCTTAATGGAATTCAGGTAGATAAACTGTGCTACAGCTGCAATGATTTACACATCTATTTTTTAAGAATCTGTTTCAGCTTCTTTGTAACAGTAATATCTTTCAGTCATAGACCTAAAAAAATGTAGGAATATGATATTGCTTTTTAATAGTAATGCTTTTTAGTTCTGCAGGGGTTTTAAACCCCAGTTTATTATTTTAAGGATATACTGGAATGTTACTCATAGTGTGCTCTACACAAAGAAGGCTGACTAAAAAAATTTTTTGACACATTTTGTGGACCATTGTTAAGCATCAGTCATTGACCTTTTACTGTATAAACACAGCTTTATATAGATTTCCTGCATTTTGTGAAGGGACGGAGGCTGTCATTTTAATCATTCATTTGTGAAAGTACCATTTGATTGAGGCAGCTGGAATGCCAACACAGAGGGCTGCAGAGAAATAACGCAGTGTCTTTGAGGAAAAATGTTGAGCCTTGGTCCACCTCTTTTCACAACAAACTGCACCCCTACTCTTACTCCTAGTCTAAAGTTTGGACACACCTTCTCATTCAGTGGTTTTTTATTTGATTATTTTCTACATTGTACATTAATACTAAAGATGTCAAAACTATAAAGGAATATATATATATGGAATTATGTCATAAACAAAAAAAATTATCTTCAGTATTAATCTACAGTGAAGAAAATACTATAAATAAATCCAAAGCACTTAATGAAAAGGTGTGTCCTAACTTTTGACTGGTAGTCTACATGCAAGCACATTGCTTTGTGATTAGGATAATGCTGTATATCTTCTGTACCACTAGAGTTGCAAAATCCTGTTGAGTTGTAACCTTTGTGCTGTGTTGGATGTCCTATAAGCATTGAAATCCTCAAATTGAACTTCCTGGAACATATGGCATGTCTCACCACTACCCGAAACAACATTAATGGTCCCTTGCTTTTTTAATGCAGTTTTTGGTCTGAACAGCCCATAGACTGTATATATAGTGGACGTAGCATCTGGCTCCAGAATTGAAGCCAACCCGGAAGTGTCAAAAACTTGCAATATCCCGCCGTCCGCTAGGGTTGGCTCCAAAAAGCTTTTGCTCCATAGACCCCAATTCATTTTTGGAAAAAATAAAATTTGATAGACTGATTTTCTACAGCTCAGGATTTTTTTCCCATTAGTTTTCATGGTCAAAATGAGAGATCAGGTGGCCGATCTTAAAATAAATCAATACTGAATTTTAAATAAATCGTTAAAGTTGGCAGAGCCAGGGGGCGTGGCTATACTTGATAGACAGCAACAGAAGCCTCTGCGGTAAAACGTGGGCAGGATAAGAGAGTCCTCAGCCAATCCTGCCCCTAGTTGCTCTCCGGTCCAGTCTGTTTGATGACGCTTTTTACATCACTGGCTCCAAAAAATCCAAAATGGCGACCAGGAAGTAGCAAAATCCGTGCTTCATTTTCTCGGCGTTGAAACCAACGGGTGACGTCACGGTTAGTTTACGCCTGGAACAGCCACTGTGTGACAGTTATTGCTACATAATAAGAAACTGAAATCATGTCCCCTCTCCAAGATAGCCTTTTGTTTACCAACAGAGGCACAGTCATGCTTTTCTTGTAAGATTTCACTTTCCTTTCCTAAAGAACCACACCTACAACACTGGCATGTAGCCATACAAAGAAATATCCCAATGGTTTGATGTCTCTCCAGTTTGTCACGACAGCATCATTTAAATTTTCCATTTTTATAGAAGTCACAATACTTTTCACTCAAAGAAGCCAGCACTCATTCAACGATCTGGTCCTTTGGTGCTGAACTTTGATGCTTTTTTGATCATGGATTATAATTTACTGCAGTCAGGTTTTAAGTATACTGTACACTAGTTGAAAAGGACCAAAGTACCAACAATTTGATACGTTGGTTTCAAGTACCAGAATAATGAAAACAAACTAAACTGTTCTCTCACTAAAAAGGTGATAAACCCTGCTGGTGGTCAGAGAAGATTCAATTCAATTCAATTCAATTCAATTTTATTTATATAGCGTCAATTACTGTCAAATTGTCTCAAGACGCTTTACAGAACCCATATGCCTGACCCCCAAGATAATGGGTGTGGTATGCAGTTGCACTTCCAATTTGCTTCAGGCCGGGGGGAGAGCATGGTTTGAAATGCTATATCCATCTGCCCTGACATGTAAAATGCTTTGTCTTTTTCTAGAGGGAAAACACCTTGGTGGGGGTTAGTGGTTGTAATGGGGGTGGGTGATAAAGACTGCTTTCAATAATTGTCCTCTAGCAACCCCGGCAGCTGACTTCTGAAAGGTTGTTGTCTGTAAAACCCTATGTAATTTTTTCTGTCAGATGGCTTTAGTTTCATCTGTCATTCAGAAAGCCCCCAGCCAGACCTTTCCACTGTTGAAATGAATCACAGAAACATTTGCTATTGTAATGTGAAAGGGTTTAAAGCTCGTGTCCGGAGTTTGAATCGCAGCGTCTCCCAAAACACTGTTGGTCCCACCCTCCCTCCGATTTCGCCCCTTTATTTGTGCACGCGCGCAGTACCTGAGAGGAGTGCCCGGAGTGCTGCAGCATCTTGCCTGTTTTGCTGTTTTCCCCTCTTCTACATTTAGTACATTTAGTAAATAATAAAGGAATTACGTTAGAATGCTGCATTGAGTCTAACTTGTCCTAATACCAAAATAACATGAATCTGCTAGGAAGAACGAGTAAAGTTTCAATATGTGATTACACTCATGTATCCCTCTCGATGACGTTGTTTATCAAACTTAGTGCATTTACGCGTGTATATGTGTTATATTGTTTATTTATTTCTATCTAGAGTTCAGAATTGCATGACTCCTCTGACGAAGAGTATGTTCCAGACGCCCCAACATCTTCCTCCAGAGGTCGGGCATCTAAACGAAGCCGTCAGGCGGGCTATGGAGGCCGTGGTCGGGGAGCGACGCGAGCACCCCGAGCCAAAAAACGTCCTGCAGTCTCTTGGCCTGACAAGCCGTGGGATTGGTAACTTTTCTGGAAATTGCTGATCCTTGATGCTCTCTCAGCTCCTCCACAAGCAAAACAAATGTGCGCGCGGTTGCGTAGTGCGTAGCTCTCCCACCTCTGCATGGGCTTGCTTGCTCTGCGCGTAACCGTTGATTGACAGCATGACAAAGCTGAAGCTCGAACTTGATTGGTCGGCAGCGACCGGTGCTTTTTGGAATAACATGGGGGTATATGAGAGGAAGGCGGAGCTCATGAATAAATTTTCATATCGCGTCATGCTAACATTATATTATAGTATCGAACTAGACTAACACATTCAAGCTTTGTTAAACAATGATACATAAATTGAAAACAAACGGAAACTCCGGACACGAGCTTTAAGGGTTTTCAAGGTTCCTTTATGGGTTAAGGAAATTCCATGAGCTGCTGTAGGATAATTTCAAAACTGTGAATGATTTAGAGGTTAGGCTGAATGCAGGTGTGTGTGTTTTTTTTACATTTTGAAAAGATAACATTAAGGAGAAACAAGGTTTTCTCTTCCAGCAGCGATGTCAGCTTCAAATCTGAGACAGCCTAGGATATCGTAGTGATAATATCACCAGCCAAAAGAAATGTGGCAGTAAGTGGTGGTGGTAAAAATGTTCAACGGGTTCTTTGTGTGGAAGTGAAAAGTATTTAAAATATTTACCTCAGCTAAAGATTAATGAAAATTACAAAACCAATTATCATAAAAATACCAAGTATCAACCTCAATAGTCAGTCGGGTTGACAGTCGGTCGATCCCTAGTGTCTAATGCTGATGCATCACATCAAGCTAGCTTGTACAGTCAGGTCCATAAATATTTGGACATTGACACATTTTTCAGCATTTTGGCTCTGTCCACCACCACAGTGGATTTGAAATGAAACAATCAAGATGTGCTTTAAGTGCAGACTTTCAGCTTAAACTTGAGGGTATTTACATCCAAATCAGGTGAATGGTGGAGGAATTACAGTACAATCCGTTATTGAATGGTGGAGGAATTACAATTTATTATTATTATCATTTTCTAGGACATCACCGACATGTAGGGAGCTTGGAGAAAAAAATTCAAGTCTCTGTGATACCTAGAAGCAGAGATGTAAGCATTTTAAAACCTAAAAATTCCAGGCAAGGACTGGGGGGAGGGCATTTTTGCCTAAATTATTAAAATTTGAAAATGCCATAGCTCAAAAATTACTGGGAGTATAAGCCTGTAATTTTGCACACAAAGCTTTTTTTTTTATCATGATCTTCCACCACCAGCACCCACAGTAAAATTGAAGATGGTGCTGCAACCACCTTCCTGAATATTTGGTGTTTTGGGATAGAATAAGCCCTTTGTCTCATCTGTCCATAGGATGTTGTTCCACAACTACACAGGCATCTTTTAGATGTCTTTTTAGCCAAAGTCTAATCTAGCCTTCCTGTTATTGAGGCTCACCAATGGTTTACACCTTCTGGCGAACTCCTCTTCACTCTGGTGAATACAGAGGGTCTTCTCTTAATTGTTGATTTTTACCTCCTGGACCATGTTCTTGATCTGGCCAACTGTTGTGAAGGAGTTTTTCTTGACTAGGGAAAGGATTCTTCTATCATCCAGCACACTTGTTTTCCATGGTCTTTTGGGTCTTTTGACATTGCTGAGCTCATCAATGCATTTTTCTTTTTAAGAATGTACCAAAGTACTTATGTTTTCGCTGTCTGTCTGATGGGTTTGTTTTGATTTTTTTAGCTGAATGACAGCTTGCTTCACTGATGGTGAGAGCCACACTTGAAATTAGCTCTAGACATTTATCTGCTAGTTTTGAATGAAATAATGAGGGAAAAACACACACCTGGCCATGGAACAGCTGAGCAGTCAATTGTTCAATTACTTTTGGTCCCTTTAAAAGATGGAGGACACATTTAACATGTGTTGTAATTCCTCCACCGTTAACCTGATTTGGATGTGAATAGCCTCAAATTAAAGTTGGAAGTCTGCACTTAAAGCACATCTTGATTGTTTCATTTCAGATCCATTGTGGTGGTGTACAGAGACAAAAGGGTGAAAACTGTGCCAGTGTCAAAATATTTATGGATATAAATATTGGGGCTTTCAACCTGTACTGTTACTCTAACAACAAAAGCACATTAAGGAGCTGTGCTCCTGAAAGTGAAACTAAATGAGATCATGGGCAGATCTGCAAAAACACCCATAACTAAACACACATTGTCACACACACTGCTCATGAGAGGCATTACTCACGGACAGCACCTTTGGTCCTGTTGTGAGCGTTAGGTTGTTTCCATCTAGTAGTGATGTCATGGTTATTTGACAGGGAAGTTTCAGTGCAGGAAAAAATACCCTGTGGGGAAACCTGATAGAATGAGGAAGTAGTCAATGAACGCAGTTAAAGAAGTCCGGTTATCATGTTTTTGACAGGCAAAACAGGAGTCAGGCAGTGTGTTCTCAATTGAATGATGACAAATTCTTTGTCATATGTACCAGTCATGCCTTTATCCCCAGCAGAATTGTGAGACTGATGGAAGAACTGTTCCTGAGGACAGGAGTTTACAGATTTTTCTCTGCCACTGCATTGGGTTCTGGAAAACTTGTCAGATAAGGGGGGCAAGAGGGGGATAAGAGTGTCATGAGACACTGATAAAGACTGACAGGAAAACTTGAATGTTGGATAGTTAACTTTTGGAAATAGGACTCAAAGGCAGTTCAGTTTCCCTCAATCGGTAAACAAAAGAGAAAACAGAAAATACTAGAGAGTCGAAGCTGATTGTGCTGGTGGGCAAAGATGGGGTTTGTAGTAGAGCAAATCTCCATTAAAACCTTTTACACTAAAGCAGTGGAACAGAGTGAAACAGTAAATTGCTACATGATTAGCACAGCTGAGGATTTCTTTTGCCACTCACCTTGTTTGCAACTATTAGTGGTGTAATTTTAACTGTAACACGTGTAATGTTCTCTTAGGCTTAGCAAAATTACCTCAGGGAAATCTACTTTTCTAATCCCCCTGAAACCTCACTAAACATTAATAGTTATTTTAATTATTTTTATCCTTAAGGTTCTTACTTTTTTTCTTTATTTTTGGATAGTTGCTAGAGCTGGATGTGTTTGTCTCTATGTGTGATTAGGGTCCTGAATGAAACCCTAGAAATGTGGCACAGAGTGGGCTGCTGAGCAACTCTATAAGATAAGCTTTAAATAAAAGATAGCATTAATGTATTTGCAGTGTGGTATTCATTTTGTAGTTGCTGAATAAATTAGTCAAATAGTAAAGAGAAGGGGCTGAACAGAAAGTGAAAGTGCTGATCTGTTTGGTGGGCCATCCTGGGTGACAGACATACTGATGGATTAGATGAATTTTGGCTTATATGCTACACATGAGCATTGAATCTTGAACTCAGACGCCCAGGACTTTAATGCCCCATGACTTAATGAGCTGTTACACAAATTTGTTATTGTCTGTCTTATATCCAGACTTATATCCGAATATTTGGCTCTCAAAATAAATAATATTCGGATACCATCGTCACGACCAAATATTTGGATATTCGGATATTCAGGTTCAGCCCTACAAATTACCTCGGAAGCTATGAATATAATGGAGATGTTGGACAGAATCGTGCTGCATTCAGGGTTTGGGTCTGTGAGTTTAGTTAGAAATGCAGGACTCTGGATTAGCATTGGCCCTTTAAACATCCAGTTACTTCATTGTATTAGCATCTTGAAAACAATTATGAGAACAAGATGCCATGGCCTTCTGCCACAGGCTATCTAGCAAGCTATCTGTCAGATGCATTTTAGACTGATGAATGATAGGCCATAAAAAGTTAATGAAACGGAACAGCTTAAGGCATTCTGTATAATGGAGTAGTTTGAAAACACTTCCTATCAGACAGAAAACTTGTAAAAACATTGCTTTTTCTCCTATAATTTGCAAAACAGACTCTGCTAGCTTGTCTTTGTTGTGACCTCTGTCTTGCTGCCAGAGAATGGTTGCTGACGACATGGGCACTAGAGCAGATAGGTTAAGTAGGTCATGTTGACATTGTTGACTGTGTTAAATTGGTTAATCTTAGTGGTTCACAAAGCAGGCATTCAACTTGTGTTTTCCCACAGCTTCCTAATGCTTGAAGGCGCCTAAGTTGTAGATTGCCATGTTTGCGCTAAACCTTTTCCAATTGAATTGTCTGCCACTTGCTATCTCCAATATCTTAAACTTTTGCATTCTTTGGAAGCTTCAAAATAATGGCGCTGTTGCTAGGGCTGGACCCTAAATTACAAAACTAAGGCTGAGTTTAATGCAGTTGTTGTAGTTTACTGTTCTGCTGCAAGGTAGAATGAAGCCAAATAAGACCAGACCCTCATGTTCTCTTCTGAGGCCAGGGGTATTAAGGTCTAACTTTCATTTTGACACTGGATGGGAACCACTGCATGTTCTGCCTCCTCTGGCCCTATTGAGGAAATACCAGGGCGATCTCCTGTGGACCAGTCAGGAAGTAACACCCACCACCACCTGTCTCTCAGGATAGTAGAAGCCATCAGGCATTTCATTCTGGCCTACCTGTTCTTTCAGACAACAAACTTAACGCAGTGTGTGTATAAGTAGCAGCTTGTGAGTCAGTCTCTTTGACGTTTCTGTTTCACAGTATATACTAATTCCCTCAATTGCTAAAAGCTGCTTTGAGGTTCTTCTAAGTGTGTTTACTACAGATAAGAAATCAGGGTAGGATTTCAGTTTGAAATTAATACTTTTGGATGGGTTTCTATCTCTGTCCACCTAGCAGAGCAAGACAAAGATCACTTGAGCCCCTGTAAAATATGGGACATGGCCTTGGCCTTTCCCCTTGTGAGGACAATTTAAAGTTAAACCTAATAAATCTTGCTGCATGTGTAATTGTACACAGCTCTCCCTCTCTTTGGAAACACTTGTGGATCGTATCACTGTCTGATGCTGCAGGTTTACAATAAACTATGAAAAAATTGTCTTTAACAGCTGGAAATTTAGCTGCATTTTGTGTGTGACCATTCACTAAATCAAATCAAAGACAAACAATGACTCCATTAAAGACGGGTTCATTTTTGGCAGTTTTTCTAGTTGCTTTGCCAAAACTCATAGAATTTAAACTTCCTTGGACTTAAACAATTTTCTATCACATCTGGCAGATAGAGGGGAAAGGGGTCAATGATCACTTTTTTGACAGAGTTTGCAGTTAGTACAGCATATAATCCAAATTCTTTACAAGATGAGTCTTTATTTCATTAAGACAGACAGTTTTTGTGTATTTTAGTCAGCGATCCAGAGTCTGCAAACATGACAGGCAGACTAGTGGGACAGCAGGATTTTTTATTGTCAAATCAACAGTGTGTTTAGTAATACGTTCAGAATATGGTTCAGTTGCATTCAGCAGTTGGGTATTTAACTGCTGGTTTTTTTTGACAGTACACAATGATATGTTGTAGTTTCACCAATACAAACTTACTTAAGGTTGATCTCTGTTTCAGAATAAACAGACCATCAAATTTGCTTCTTATTTTGATACTCTCCCACCACACAGCTACCTACAAGCTGACTGATAGAGTGAAATCATGGCATTCTGCACTGAGTAAAGCACTGGGGATGTTTAGACCTTAGTCTGTCAGGTGTCGTTGTTGTGTTATTTGTACAAGACTGTTCTATGTAAAATGAATAAGTTATCATCATGTGTGCCTAAAACAAATAGTGTTTTTAGCAACTGATATTGGGTATCCCAAAATCATTGTCTGCCTGTCAAATCATTTCAGAAAAAAACGATTAATTTCCCCTTAGTCTGGTGTTGTCATTGAATATACTAATGCCATCATCTTGAGGATGCATCTTTTTCATGGAAACAGATTGCTGTCAGCACAGCTCTTGATTCCCTGACATTGTTTCATCCCTAAGCCCTGCGACAGACTGGCGAACTATCCAGGGTGTCCCCTGCCTTCGCCCGAGTCAGCTGGGAAAGGCTCCAGCACCCCCCGCGACCCCAGTGAGGATAAAGCGGCGAATAGAGAATGGATGGATGGATGGATGGATGGATGTTTCATCCCTAACTCTGAACTGACAAACATAAACCTACAGTGCCTATCATAAGTATTCACCCCCTTTGATGTTTTACCTTTTTACTGCTTTCATAAATCAATCATGGTCAATAAAATTTAGCTTTTTTAACAAAACAATTTATGGGAAAAAACTCTTTAATGTCAAAGTGAAAACAGAGTTCTATAAATTAATGTTAATGTAAGAAAATTATGTAAATGACAATAATTGCATAATTATTCACCCCCTTCAAGTCAGTATTTAGTAGATGCACCTTTGGCTGCAATCACAGCCAATTTAAAACTCTTTAAAACTTTTCAGTATGTAAAAACACAACTGCTGAAAACACTCACAAAAAGACTTAACAATGGAGTCTGTGTGGATAGGTCTCAATCAGTCTTGCACATCTGCCCCCTGCAATTTTGCTCCATTCTTCTTTGCAAAACTGCTCAACAGGTTGCGCGGGTATCGGGCATGAACAGCCCTGTTCAAGTCCAGCCACAAATTCTCTATAGGATTGAGGTCTGGGCTTTGACTCGGCCACTCCAGAACATTTACCTGGTTCTTTTTTAACCATTCCTGTGTAGCTTTTGCAGTATGTTTTGGATCATTGTCTTGCTGGAAAATAAATCTTCTCCCAAGACGTAGTTCTCTTGCAGACTGCAAAAGATTGTCCCCAGGATTTCAGTGTATTTTGCAGCATTCATTCTGCCCTCTATCTTTACAAGCCTTCCAGGTCCAGTTGCTGAGAAACATCCCCACAGCATGATGCTGCCACCACCATGCTTCACAGTGGGGATGGTGTGTTTTTGGTGATGTGCAGTGTTTGGTTTCCGCCAAACATGACGTCTTGTCTGATGGCCAAAAAGCTCAATTTTGGTCTCATCAGACCAAAGAATCTTCTTCCACGTGACCATTGAGTCTTCCACATGGGTTTTGGCAAACTCTAGTCGAGATCTAATATGACTTTTCTTCAACAGTGGCTTTCTCATTGCCGCTCTCCCATAAAGCTTTGACCGGTGAAGAACCCGGGCAGCAGTTGCTACATGCACAGTCTCTCCCATCTCAGCAGCTGAAGCTTGTAACTCCTTCAGAGTAGTTGTAGGGGTCTTGGTGGCTTCTCTCACTAGTCTCCTACTTGCACGGTCACTCAGTTTACGAGGGCGGCCTGATCTAGGCAGATTCACACGAGTGCCATATTCCTTCCATTTCTTGATCATTGATTTCACTGAACTCCAGGGGATGTTCAGTGCCTTGGAAATTTTTATGTAAACCATCCCCTGAATTGTACTTCTCAATAACCCTTTCCCTGAGTTGCTTAGAGTGTTCTTCTGTCTTCATGGTGTAATGGTAGCCAGAAATACTGATCAACCACTCTCTGAACACTTCAGACATAGGTGTTTTACAACTCAATCACTTGAAACACACGCACACCACTCAGGTGATCTTCATTTCACTAATTGTGAGACTATTGGCAACAATTTGATGGACCTCTATTGAATTAGACCATTAAATTAAAAAGGGGGTGAATAATTATGCAAACAATTATTTTTATTTATATAATTTTCTTTTATTAACATTACTTCATAGAAATCTGTTTTCACTTTGACATTAAAGAGTTTTTTCCAATAAATTTTTTTGTTAAAAAAGCTAAATTTTATTGACCATGATTGATTTATGAAAGTAATAAAAGGGTAAAACATCAAAGGGGGTGAATACTTATGATAGGCACTGTATGTTGCCACATTCGTGAGTGTAATTCTACTGTGTCACATATTCCTCATGTCATGTGAGACATATGTGCATACCTTTGGCAGCAAAAAGCCCTATTGTTTGGCCTTTGTTCTATTTCAGATCTGTGACTGTAAATGCTTGAAGGCGTATATGCATAATTTAATTTTATACTTGAAGTTAAAGTCAGAAAGTGGATAAGAGCTCACAGCTTGTCAAATTGAGAGCTCAAATATGTGTCAAATTAACAACCATCCAAAGTTCTGTCTAGCTAACTTTTTACAGTTTGTCACATGATATGCCTATTCTATTTACACTGAGAAGAAGAATCTAATTTTCCTTTGAGACCATAGAGAAAAAGACTTTCTTCCTCTGTACCCTGTATCTTTTGATCCAGCTCACATGATAAAATGGATAGAATGAGCATGATGTCACCCCAATGTTTCTAGCTTGTTATTTTGAAACCAGGAGCTAAAGCTAATGAGACATGCTTTGTTGTCATTTTTTTTTCTTTTTGCATACAGAGCAGTCAGGGGAAGGTACGGGGAAGTGACAATGGAAAGAGGACACAGTTAGGTTTGGATGACCTGTTTCACTTGTGGAAAAACTCTTGATCGTATGTTACCATCTATTAATGTAAACTTTGTTTTTAAAAAATCATGAATGAACGCAGTTGAAACCATTTTGACACACTTCCCTGAAGAGGAAAAAACACCACCATGTAATTTTTTGAAATTTCCGGACTGTTACAGGTGAATCCCATCAAATCCAGGAGTTTCATTAGAGATTTGACGTTTTATGCATAAAATTTAGAGGTTTGTGTCAAAACATTATACACAATAGTAAACAATTACTAAAACATGAAAGAAATTAACTGTCGTACATTTTTCTAGTTCATTCACTGTTTATCATAATTTTTGAGTTCAGGATTTTATGGGTGTTACGGCGGGTACAGAGGCTCAGGTACAGGAAATAAGATTATAGTTCAAGTGAATGGTTTGACAATGCTTTTATTTACAACATAGGAAAAATACAAAGAATTAAAGCTGCAAGCAGCGATGGACGGGTCCTCGCATCCATGCTGGTCGTGAATCCACGCACGTCCACCAGGTGGCGCTGTGACTGAGAGTGTATGTCGGCCTCTGAATCACATCTGGACCAGAGTCCAATCATACATTTAAAATTTCAGCCAGACTGTAGCATGTTCAGAGCAGTTATAGAGCATTTCCTGTCCATCCACCAGGTGGCGCTGTAACTCAGAGTGTATTTCACACAGTGGATGTGATGAGGGTTGGACTCTGATCACTCATGAAAAGTTTCAGGCTGATTTGATCATGTAGAGGCCAGTTATACAGCATTTACTGTCCCTCCATCAGGTGGCGCTGCGACTGAGAGTGTCTGTTGGCCTGTAGATGTGATCAGGATTGGATTGTGATCACACATGGAAAGTTTGAGGCAGATTGGAGCATGCAGAGGAGAGTTATACAGCAGTTGATGTTTCATGGCGAAGCATCAAAACGCTGATGGTCGCCATGGCCACGCCATTTGGCTTCTGGTTAAACTTTTGATAACTTTTCATCACCAAGTCCTGCTGTGTGGACTGACAAAATTTCAGGTCTCCTGGAATTATCCCCTAGGAGGTATTAACTCTCAAAAATGAGAAAAATCATCAAAAATCTCACAATTAATCCAAGATGGCCGACTTCCTGTTGGGTTTAGGACATGGCTCCAAGAGGCTTTTTTTGTGCGTCCTGATGTGCTCTATAAGCCTCCCAAATTTCATGGATGTAGGTGAAACGTGCTGGGGGGGCTGTTTGTTAAAAATACTGTAGGGGGCGCTATAGCATGTGCAGTGTCGAGATGCATACAGTGTTGTTCCTTGGGTCAATGGTGATGTGTGTGGTAATTTTTGTGAGCATTGGAGTATTCCTAACCTGTCAGAAAGGGCTTTGTTTTTCATGGCGATATTTGGTTGCTACGGCAACAGCGTTGCATGAAATGTCACACCCTTCACAGTGTGTGATTGTCAAGAGGTGAAGACTCGACTGACCAATTTCCAGCATGATATCACCAAGTTTGGGGCCATTGTACCTGAAAATATAAGGCCTTAAACTTACTATTACCAACAGGTGGCGCTATGACTTTTTCAAAATTTATGAGTGTGGATGTGTTCAGACTGGACCTGGTATCCAGCATGTGAAGTCTGAGGCAGATAGGATGTTGTTCAGCTGAGATACGAATCGTTAAATTTTCATGGCGAAACATCGAAATTGGTTTGGCCGCCACAGACACGCCCTTTGATGACAAGTCACCATTTTCACTGGGATGCATCATCAATGTGTTTAGGCTGTTGTCACTGCATTTGAAGTGAATATGATCAACCGGGTAACAATAGGGCATGAAAGTGTAAAAGATGTCTATTTCCTGAAACCACAAGGTGGCGCTATGACTGTCAATGAATATCCCTATGTGGATGACATCAGGACAGGACTGTCATCATACATGTAAAGTTTCAGGCAGATTGGAGCATGTTGAGAAGAATTAGACACCACTTCCTGTTTCATGGCGAAGGATCAGTTGTTTGAGGCTCCGCCATGGCCACACCTTTTGGCTTCTGGTTGAGTTTTTGATAACTTTTCATCAGAAAGGTCTGGTGCATGTACTGGCCAAATTTCAGTTCTCTCAGACTTATCCACTAGGAGCTATAAATTTTGACAAATGTACAGCAAATTCAAGATGGCCGACTTCCTGTTGGGTTTAGGGTGTGGCTGTGATTGACTTTTTGGTGTGTCCTGATGTGGTGCATATGCCCACCAAATATTGTAGCTGTAAATAAAACATTGTGGAAGTTGGCCTAATGACCACTGTTTCAATTTTGCAGGTGGCGCTATAGAGCCATTTTTTCACACATATGCGCAACTCCCATAAAATATCAAATTTTTCGCCAGTCCTGATGTGCATGCCAAATTTCACGCGTTTTGGTTCATGATAAGGCCGCCAAAAAGGCAAGTCATTTCCCGAGGAGCGATTAAGTTTGAAAAATTTACAGCAAATTGAAGGTGGCCGACTTCCTGTTGGGTTTAGGGCGTGGCTGTAATTGACTTTTTGGTGTGTCCAGATGTTCTGCATATGCCCACCAAATATTGTAGCTGTACATGAAACATTGTGGCAGTTGGCCTAATGACTACTTTTTCAAGTTTGCAGGTGGCGCTATAGAGCCATTTTGCCACGCACATGCGCAACTCCCATAAAATATCAAATTTTTCGCCAGTCCTGATGTGCATGCCAAATTTCACGCGTTTTGGAGTATGATAAGGCCGCCAAAAAGCCAATTTACTTTACGGGAGAAAAAAAAAAAAATAATAATAATAATAATAATAATAATAATAATAATAAACCCTAGGGTTTCAATAGGGTCCTTGGCACCGCTGGTGCCTTGGACAGTCGGTGCCCTGGCACCGCCTGTCCTTCGCACCCTCGGTGCTCGGACCCTAATTACAACAATGTACCAGAAATAAGGAAACCGGAAACAGATGTACTAACTAAAATGCCAAAGGCAGAACTGATCTAGATACCCTCTAGAGCAGTGGTCGTCAACCCATCGATCGCGATCGAGAGGTTGATCTTGGCCCAAATAAAAGTCGATCTTTGAAAAATAAATATATAATGTAAAATATATTTTTAAAAAAAACACATTTACTTCTTCACACCAATCATTGTTTTGTTGCAAATCTGCCACTCGGTTGGTCATCCAAATCGTCAGCTGCTGGCTACCAAACGAAGAAGAAACTGCTCGGCAGGGCAAGCAGTCGAGATGGCGGATGAAAACAGAAAAGACGAAAACGTACCACTTCCACTCTGAGTGGGAATATGACTTTCTGTTCACATTGGTTAAAGACAAACCTGTGTGCCTCATCTGTCACTAGTCTACTGCTCTATCAAAGACAAATAACTTGGAGCATCACCATGCCACAAACCACGGCAAGTTCAGGGAGAAGTACCCGCCGAAAAGCGCCCTGGGCACCAGCAGAGGTAAGGAGCTGAAGACAGCACTGAAGGCCCAGCAAGTTTTTCCAAGCCGGTGGGCAAAAATGGCTGCAACTGAGTAGTTTATTAGATGACTCCCACCTGCTGTCAAGCCTACGCACACCTAGGAGAGAGAGAGACCAGGGCCGGAGGCAGTGGAGAGCACTGCCACTAATCACAGCCTGTCCCATGACTGGGCACACTTTCAACACCTTCTGGGGTTCAGTGCTGATCATACTGGTTATTTAAATAATACAAATAAATAAAAAGCATTGAATGAAAAGGTGTGCCCAAACTTTTGACTGGTAGTGTACTTGCAAATTTTCTTGTAGTCATTTAAATTTGATTGGGTCACAAATATCACATTTTTCTGTGGTATAATAAACTCAGAAAAGCATATTTACATAATGGCTACAGATATATATATATATATATATATATATATATATATATATATATATATATCATAATTCAGAGAGCAAAGGAAGTGCCTGAGAAATTAGCTGCTGATCGAGGTTTTTTTATGCTCACAACAGCATCACTTGACATCCCATGTCTATTATCTACTCTGATAAACAAGCTGAATCTCTGTTTTTTTGTTATTTGAAGTCTGCTCTGCAAGCACACAAATGGGTATAATTGCACAGGACATCTGCTGAAGGTCAGATTTATTCCCTCACTCCTAATTGCCGATCTCCTGAACTTAGAAAACAAATGCTTGTAATGCTCATTGTTTTTTGTTTTGTTTGTCTAATTAGGTGATTAGAAGTAATGAAAGGCAATTAGACGTATTTTTTTTAACAAGGGCACATCTTTGTGTACTCCAGTGAAGAGCATAATGCTGTCTCCAGACATGCTTGTGCCTTGACAGCCTACTGGAGCAAAAGAGGCCATTTTCCCGTATTGACTCAGTTACTCTCAATTCCCAAGGGTGCTTTCCTTCCCATCTCTTCTGCTACTGTGCAGTACATATTGGGTCACTGAGAAGCCAAGTTGAGGCTGATCAGTAAGTTTAAGAGAAGCGCAGGTGTGTCACTGTGGTAGTAGATCAGAAATAATGCATGGTCCCCTGAGAGGCAGAGAGAAAGGTATTAGCTCAGGTTCTTAATGCAGCATTAAAGTAGGTGCAACTTTCTGTTCCTTTTAGATAGGGCATGGCGATATATCCCCCCAAAAATCACAATATAAATAAGGTATATCACAATAATGGTATAAATGACGATATATATTTTTACACTGGACAAAATTCTTAACAAAGCAGCTTTTATTGGGATAACAGTCCTAAAGTACATCCAATATGTGGTTTGCTAGCAAAATTAGTGCTGTGCCAACAGGAACAAATTAACCACTTATATTTTTAAAAGTACGTATTACTTTTTGTTGAAATGCTCAGAACATGGTAAATAGCAAACAAATAGACGAACTTAGAGGTAAGTCAGAATGTAAACAATTGTAAAATAAAAAAAACTTACCACATATTGCACAAAAACAAAAAGCACACATTCTTGTGTGAAATATATATATCTGAATGGATGAATAATGACTACACCTGAGGTAGTAGATTCTGTGCCAATGGGACCAACACCTATTTATTCAAATGCACTTAACATTTTGTTCTGGAAATGGCAAAAAGCAAATGGTCTAACCTCTATATAAATCAGAATGTAAACATTGGTAACAAATTTAAAAATCTGAACTTTAACTTGCCTTGCAAAACTATTGCACAAAAAATAAAAGCACACATGTGTATGATTACACTTGAGGTAGTAGATTCCTAAGGATTTGCTCAAACCTTCAAATTTTTTGTCAAAAACACTAACATGTTAACTGTTGCTGGCTTAAGAGCTGATCTTTGGCAAGTGACTACATTGCCACCTGTGCTAAACACTCTTTCAAATGGAGAGCTTGTAGCGGGAATGCACAGGTATTTTCTAGCCAATCTGCTGATGTTTGGAAAATTAACTTGGTGAGTCTTTCAGTCATTGTCCACGTAGTGTATTTGTTAAACTTAGGTAGGGTTCTGTCGTTCGGCTCGACCACATGTCTGTGGTTGAGGCAAAGTATTCCACCGTAGTTGTATTTCTTTCTACTTCACCGCGGCACTCTACATACAATGCGGGCAATGTCGTTTGGGAAAAATGTTTATTTTCAGGACGCTTGTATCGGAAGTCAAAGATTTTGAGCATTCTGGTGAAGCCCACTCTTTCTACAGATTAAATGGGCATCATGTCCTTTGCTAAGCATTAAGTCACTGCATTTGTTAAGTCCACCCAACGCTTACTACTCTTCTCATAAGGCATACTTCTGCTAAAAGCTTCTGCAACTGTTTGTCGAACCAGAGTTGTTTGGTTTTTGGCCTCACAGCATTTGGCGTCGCAGTAGACGTATCCTCTCGCAAAGTTAAAGCTTCATCGTACTCGGCCGAGTGCTTTTGCTTCAAATGCTGAAATAAGTTCGACGTGTTTCCTCCCTTGGCAGTGACACTTTGCTTGCATATTTTGTAAATAATTGTCTTCTGCTTTAAATCCGAAGGTATAAACCAGAAACCATTTCCAGATAATTGATTTCTCTCCTTTTTTGATCACTAATTCCTCCTCTACTGTGCTGCTTTCTTCCTCCACGCACGCCATGCTTCTTACCCATGCTGTAGTGTAAAAACAAAACATCCGCAGTGCGCATACGTGCTCCACATAGTTTATATTATAGGATTTCAGTTTCTACCAGTGGAGACAACTCACACGGTATAACCGTGAATGGTATTATATCGCCCAGCCCTACTTTTAGATAAATTGCAAGTTTTGAAAATGTAGAACCTCGCCACTGACATCCACTAGTCATGTGATTTAGGAGTGGCAACTTTTACCTTTGTCTTGTCTTTAAAAATCATCATTGGTTGAATGCTCAGATGCTAAAACCACTTGACACTTGAAGTTCTGTTGCTAGGTAAAGATTCTGTTTGACCCTGTGCAGTTTCATAAATGTATTTACTTCTTAAAAGATATATCATTGTCTTCATCCTACGGTATCATCTTGTACTGAAAACAGTCAATTGGTTTTTAGTCACATCCACCATGTCTTCTGGCTTTAAACGCACAACTGTCCCTTAATCAGTCTCTTTTATTCTCTGTCATAGTTGAATTATAAATAGCTAACTTTCTTAGATGTCACAGTAATCTGCTGACCTCAGCAGATACGTGTGTGGAATAAGGAGAGATGAGCATGAAAGGAGAACAAGTGCAATTTTTTAGAAAAGCAGAAAAACACACCCATACCATGCATTTTGTTCTTTGAGTCATGAATACGAGTATCTCCAGTTCCAGGTGGCATGGTAATGACAAAAGCAGCTGTCAGGAAGAAGTTTCCAAAGCAACCCCATACTCCCCCTTCTGACTCCCTGATATGCACTTAAGTGGCAGTGGAATAGTTTGTTTGACCTCCATGACCCATCGTATTCGTTTGGGCTCATGTCTAGAGAGGGACACACAAAAGAAAAGTCAGTTTTTGCTTCCAGCCAGTGTACGTGTGTCAGTGTATGACAGACACAGTGTTAAAGAGCAAAATGTCAGAAGGAATAGCAAGTTTGTAAGAGTAAAGCAAAGCATTCCTCACTAGTCACTGCACAAATTTTATAAAAAAAAAAATAACTCAACCTATTGTGAATTCAAAAAATCCCAAAGACAATG
This sequence comes from Acanthochromis polyacanthus, assembly GCF_021347895.1. NCBI lineage: Eukaryota > Metazoa > Chordata > Actinopteri > Pomacentridae > Acanthochromis > Acanthochromis polyacanthus. Next base: position 37,727,309 of record NC_067129.1, on the reverse strand, counting down.
ATGAAAGTATTATTTTGGTTAATAGTCACTCGAGACAAGGTAGACAATCAATATGGCATTGATCGTTTACCTCCCTGCAAATTCCGTCTTTTAATGAGTCTACCTGAGAAATAGACTTTTTGAGAACTGATTTTTAACAGAAAAAAAATCTAGTGATTTCTTTACTTACAGTTATGAAGAACATTTAGTTTTTAAACATCCTCTACCTTGACAAAGAAACTTGTGTTTTTCTCTTGCGGAAGACGTTTTTTTGGCAGTGTCAGGTGCTGTGGGAATGAAGGGAATCTCATCTCCTAAAATACCTAAGACATTTGTGGCCTCCAGTCCTGGTGCTGTCCAATTGCTTACAATCCTTGTATTGTTAGGCTTTGATGATTTGAAGTAAAGAAATGTTGCTTTTTTGATCCTCTGTTTGAATGATATAAATCAAGGCCACGACCTTCCTGACATTCTTGTTCTCATCCAAGGCACTCCTCTGGTGAGTCATGTGATAACTAGAGGTTTATGTGCAGTATCAAATTTTTCAAGTTCCAGCTGTGGTTGTGGCTCAGGTGGTAGAGTGGGTTGTCCAATAATCGAAGGGTCCGTGGTTCAATTCCCACTCTGACCTAGTTGTGTGCTGTTGTGTCCTTGGGCAGGACACTCGCCTCTAGTGCTGCTCTCACACTGGTGTGTGTGAATGTTGGTGGTGTTCGGAGGAGCTGTAGGCGTGGATTTGCAGCCATGCTTCCGTCAGTCTGCCCCAGGGCAGCTGTGGCCACAAATGTAGCTTACCACCACCAGAGTGAGAATGTGTGAGTGAATGAATAATGGATCTATTGGCGTTTGTATGTCTGTCTGTTAGCAAGATAACTCAAACACGCCTGGGCAGATTCAGATGAAATTTTGAGGGGATGTAGACTATGGTAAGAGGAAGAGCTGATTTAATTTTGGTGGCAATCTGGAAAGGATCCTGGATTCTGGATCACTTTGAATTTTTTAGTATGTTTCAGTATGTGGTTCAAAATATGACAAAAACATCATAGGTTAGTATGTCGTCCAACAAATTGGAGCAAGGTGTCCAGATAGCTCAACTGGTTAAGAAGGTGATTCGTAAACAGAACTGTGTCAGAGATGCAGGTTCGATTCAAGCTCATGATCCTTTACTGCATGGGTTTCCTGTTTTCCTCTCTATCCTTGGCGGAGGTCTGCACTCTCTGAGTGCTTTTCTACTTATTATTATAACAATTTGATCTTAAAATAATAGTGCATATATATATATTGACAGAGTTAGTATTTAGCAATGCCTCTTCAAACGTCTAAAATGCCTGTGTAATATACTGTATATTAGGGCAAAAAGTACATTTACAGTTTTGAAGTCTTCATTACCTCCGCCAAGGAGGTTATGTGACACCCGGCGTTTGTGTGTCTGTCTGTCTGTCTGTCTGTCTGTCTGTTATAGCAAGATAACTCAAAAACGGCTGGGCAGATTCACATGAAATTTTGAGGGGATGTAGACTATGGTAAGAGGAAGAGCCGATTTAATTTTGGTGGCAATCCGGAAAAGATCCTGGATTCTAGATCACTTTTAATTTTTTAGTATTGTAGCGGCTGTGGGGACCACTGTGACTGTGTTCCGGGTAGGGGGGCCGCTAGGCATCATGGGGGGAATTATGTGTTCAATTCCAGCTCATGATCCTTTACTGCATAGGTTTCCTGTTTTCCTCTCTATCCTTGGCAGAGGTCTGCACTCTCTGAGTGCTTTTCTAGTTTAGATTCTGAGACCTCCTGTATCCCTTTTTAAAACATATATGCACATGTGCCTTGATATGAGACCTGTTTTTTGGTGATTCTAGGTTGACTCTTGTCCATCATGACCAATTGTCTGTCAGCAACAGGTGATAGTTTGCATTTGGTCCTGATTGTTAAGGGTGCAACAAATCAAAAAACTCACACTTTGGATCGTATCACAGTTCTGAGTTATGGATCGGATCAATTTTCGGATCAGCTGTTTAAATGCTGCGGTGATAAACTGTGGTCCTGCTCGATGTATTTCCACTCTCATACGGCTTTCTCGTGCCACAGTGCCTGCACACCGTTATAGTTTTGTCCACCACCTTTCTTCCATCATCACTGTATTTTACAGGGAAGCCAAAATGCTCCTGTACGGACGACTTAAATGACGCAGAAGGTTTTTCAAGTTCCTCTGCACCTCCACTAGCTATGACTACCGCTGCACTCAACTAGTGTGGATTAAACTCTCCATGTGACCACGTACAGCTTTTTTTTATCAACCAATCCGTGGACCATGTGCATTCTGAACCGTGGAGAGCGATCCGTACGGATCATGGATCAACGATGATCCGTTGCACCACTACTGATCATAGTAGGAGAATGACTATGCCATGCACTTAATATTGACTGTTGCGCAGTTGATTCTGGGATCTGATGCGTCTTTAAAATGACTCCAAGAGACTTTCCTGATTTGGTCAAATCAATATTGGCTTCTCATATGTACTCAGCTGCTTATTTGAGGCCATGTCACTACGAAAGTTTGATTAACACAGCTTTCTACATCACCACAACTGAAATTTCAAGTTTTCAAATATACATTTTTAACCCAGCAGATTTTGTCATATTTCCAGAAGACCTATAATAAATCTATGAAAGAACTACAATGCCTGATTGTTTCTTGTGACAAAGACATATTTAAATCATTGCTGTTACGGGGTAGTCGGAGAACCCAGGTGCAGACTTAGAAAACTGACGGGTGGATATAGAAGAAGACTATTTAAAGAGACAAGAATTAACCAATACAGAATGTGGGAAACTGAACTGAGGGAGAAACTAAACCAAAATCTACTCAGAACTAAACTCGACAAACCTCCAGCTAAACTAACCGCTAAACCCTAAAGTCAGCATTACAAAAAACTTACTGTGCTGACTACACGGTGTGCTTGCAAAAACGGTATGGCGGGCTAGGGGAAAATAGAATCCGTGCGCAGCTATGGCAGACAGGGACCAAAGAATAGGAATTGGCAGGAATCCGGGGGCAGAGCTGAGTCCATGAGGGGCTGAAGCAGACTGGAGGACCACCAGGATCAGTGGGAGACCAGAATCTATGATTCAGCATGAAGTGAATGACTGAACTGGCTTATATATTATGAGGTCAGGGGTGTAGTCTACGTGATACGCAAGTATACGCCGTATACCCACTAGAAAATTTTCAGAATTTCCGTATACCACTTAAAAATGCGCAAAGACACGTATATCCAGGGGTGTAAACATGCAGATATATGCCGTTTACCCACTAGAAAAGGTCCTGAATTTCCATATAACCACTTAAAAATGCGCAAGCATATGTATCAGTATGTTTTTTGACATAACGTTCACTTTCCCGTTCATAAATTTGTATTGTCTGTATTAGGAAGCGGTGAAGTTGTATGGGACGGGAGAAGGTGTATGGCTTAGAACAGGGCTCACTAAAAGGCGGACCGCAGTCCGGATCCGGACCTAGACACCGTCTATACGGGTGTAAATTTGACAGGTCACTTCTATTTTACCGGTGCAGCTTTCCAGTGTTTATCATCGGTCTATCAGCTCAGAAACGCACAGACCAATTATGTACGAGGTCAGGCATCCCACATGACTTCTTCTTCTTCGTTTGGAGAAAGATCTTGCAGCAGAAGGTGTAAACCGTTATATCTCTGGGCAGATGTTAGTCCGCCAACTGACTAAGGTCTCATCTGCACTAGTCAGACCATGAACCCCATTTGGATGGTGGTATATGGGGCAAGATGTTATCACATGGTCTGCAGTCTGCTCCTCTGCACCACACTCACATGCCGCAGTGGAGGCCATGCCCCATTTATACACAGTTGAGCGGAAGAGGCCAACACCAGTTCGAAGGCGATTAAGTCTGACCCAGGCGGGTCTAGGAAAAGATATTCCAGGTGGTGATGTGCTGGCCTCTGCAATGAATCCACAAAGTCTGAAGAAGAAGAAGAAGAAGAACAGCTCTCTTGTCACTGAAGGCAAGCTTCTGTAATCTAGGATCCAGTAACATGTTTTCTGCGAGGACAGTGTTAAACTCCAGACTCTATTAAATAAGTTGGGAGTCGGCTCTTCAGATTCACTACAAAGCATCAACTCTTAAAGCCGCATCTTTTGCACATTATACATCACTAGAGGACAGACTGTGGTCACATGCTGATCATGTTTGGCTCAGCATACAGCTGTAAGGCAGCTTTCTCAACTATGAACATAATCAAAACTAAAGATTGTTCCAGACTCACCAGTGAGCTCCTCTAAATATGTTTGAGAACGGCTCTGACATCATTCAGACCATAATTCAAAACACTGGCAGGACAAGCAGCAGCTCAGTTCTCCCATTAAGCCACAGAGATATAGGGGGGGGGGGGGGGGGGGGGGGGGGGGGGTGATAAAAGACAAAAAAAATGTAAAAGTGTTCAAATGTTTACATTTATGAGATTTAGGTATTGCTAAAGTTGTATATAAGTTGGTTCAGGTTTTTCAGTCATGTTTTTTTAAGTTCTACACTTTATTTTAAGATATACAGTTATATAAAAAGTTATTTATTAATAAATGTCAAAATGTTACTGAACCGTACTGAATTTATTTGACAGTCAGTTTTTGATTACAGGCAGACTCGAATATAATCTAGTGGCAAGAAGAAAGGAGGAGGTCTGGCTTTATTTGTTCACCAGAGATGGTGTAACTCCTCTCACATAACGTTTAAGGAGAAGTTGTGTTGTCCAGATATTGAACTGTTGGCAGTTAGACTTCGGCCATATTATGTCCCAAGGGAGTTCAGTCACATCATAACAATACTTGTATACATTCCACCCAAAGCAACTGACTCGGTTCCATGTGATGTGTTGCATGATACTGTTGCTCGGACACAGACTCAACATCCTGAGGCACTTGTAATAATATCAGGAGATTTCAATCATGTCAGCCTCTCCTCTCACCTGACTGGATTTACACAGTTTAACTGCCCTACCAGAGAGAATAAAACCCTAGACCTGCTGTATGCCATTGTCAAAGAAGCTTACAGAGCTACTGCCTTACCACCACTGGGCAGGTGAGATCATAACCTGGTTTATCTGCAGACCTGTTACAAACCTTGTGTGCTGAGACAGCCTGCAACTAAAGTCCAAATCAGAAAATGGACTCCTCAAGCTAGTGAAGCTCTAAGGGACTGCTTTGAATCAACAGACTGGAATGTGCTCCTGGAAACAGATGAGGACAATATGAACACTGACAGACAGGTTGATTGTTTTACTGAATACATCAACTTCTGTAGAGACACAGTCATACCTGCAAAGACTGTTCGCTGTTTCCTCAATAACAAACCATGGATCACAAGCGACATAAAGGCAATCCTCAACCAGAAAAAACAAGCTTTTAGAGATGGTGACAAAGAACGGCTCAAAGAAGTGCAACATAAGTTGAAGAGGAGACTGAAAGTGGCAAAGATGGAATACAAAAAGAAGATAGAAAGGAATTTTCAACACAGTAACATCCGTGATGCGTGGAGAGGAATCAATACCATCTCTGGACACAACAATAAAAAGAGGAGGGAGCCAATAGTGGGTGATGTAGAAAGAGCTGATGAACTCAACTTGTTCTTCAACAGATTTGACACTGTGGACACATCTACTTCCACTGCTACTCCTCCTTCTTCTCCTCAACATATGGAAATCCCCACTATACACACGTGGACAAAATTGTTGGTACCCCTCAGTTAAAGAAGGAAAAACCCACAATTCTCACTGAAATCACTTGAAACTCACAAAAGTAACAATAAATAAAAACTTATTGAAAATTAAATAATCAAAAACAGCCATTACTTTTGAATTGTTGATTAACATAATTATTTAAAAAAACAAACTAATGAAACAGGCCTGGACAAAAATGATGGTACCTCTATAAAAGATTGAAAACTATTTGACCAGAGTGACATGATTAACTCAGGTGTGTCATTTAATTGACATCACAGGTGTTTCCAAACTCATAATCAGTCAGTCTGCCTATTTAAAGGGAGACAAGTAGTCACCCTGCTGTTTGGTGAAAAGGTGTGTACCACCCTGAACATGGACAACAGAAAGCGAAGGAGAGAATTGTCCCAGGACATCCGAAAAAAAATTATAGACAAACATCTTAAAGGTAAAGGCTATAAGACCATCTCTAAACAGCTTGAAGTTCCTGTGACAACAGTGGCTCATATTATTCAGAAGTTCAAGACCCACGGGACAGTAGCCAACCTCCCTGGACGTGGCCGCAAGAGGAAAATTGATGACAAATTGAAGAGACGGATCGTTGGAATTGTATCCAAAGAGCCCAGAGCAACCTCCAAAGAAATTAAAGGTGAACTCCAAGGCCAAGGTACATCAGTGTCAGATCGCACCATTCATCGTTGTTTGAGCCAAAGTGGACTTCATGGGAGACGACCAAGGAGGACACCACTGCTGAAAAAAACTCATAAAAAAGCCAGACTGGAATTTGCAAAAATGCATGTTGACAAGCCACAAAGCTTCTGGGAGAATGTCCTTTGGACAGATGAGACCAGACTGGAGCTTTTTGGTAAGGCACATCAACTCTATGTTCATAGACTCAAAAACCAAGCATACGAAGAAAAGAACACTGTCCCTACGGTGAAACATGGAGGAGGCTCAGTAATGTTTTGGGGCTGCTTTGCTGCATCTGGCACAGGGTGTCTTGAAAGTGTGCAAGGTAAGATGAAATCTGAAGACTATCAAGGCATTCTGGAGAGAAATGTGCTGCCTAGTGTCAGAAAGCTTGGTCTCAGTCGCAGGTCATGGGTCTTCCAACAGGACAACGATCCAAAACACACAGCCAAAAACACCCAAGAATGGCTGAGAGAAAAGCGTTGGACTATTCTAAAGTGGCCTTCTATGAGCCCAGATCTGAATCCCATTGAACATATGTGGAAGGAGCTGAAACATGCCATTTGGAGAAGACACCCATCAAACCTGAGACAACTGGAGCTGTTTGCTCATGAGGAGAGGGCCAAAATACCTGTTGACAGCTGCAGAACGCTCATTGACAAATACAGAAATCGTTTAATTGCAGTGATTGCCTCAAAAGGTTGTGCAACAAAATATTAAGTTATGGGTACCATCATTTTTGTCCAGCCCTATTTCCTTAGTTTGTTTTTTTAAATAATTATGTTAATCAACAATTCAAAAGTGATGGCTGATTTTGATTATTTAATTTTCAATCAATTTTTATTTATTGTTACTTTTGTGAGTTTCAAGTGATTTCAGTGAGAATTGTGGGTTTTTCCTTCTTTAACTGAGGGGTACCAACAATTTTGTCCACGTGTGTAGCTCCTCCTTCTTCTCCTCCATCTCCTACACATGTCTTCACAGCTGCAGCCACTTCTGTTTCAGCACCTGTATCCATCTCTGTCACAGAGACAGGGATGATGTTGGAGCTTCAGAGACTTTGCTCTGGGAAGGCAGCTGGCCCAGGTGGTGTATGTCCAAGACTGCTTAAAGACTGTGCTGCACAACTGTGTCAACCTCTCCACAGGATCTTCAACCTGAGTCTACAGCTGGGGCGGGTGCCTGCTCTATGGAAAACATCCTGTATTGTACCGGTACCAAAAATCAAATGTCCGGCTGAACTAAATGACTACAGACCTATTGCTCTAACCTCACACATCATGAAAACTCTGGAGCGGCTGGTTTTACGTCTACTGAGGCTTGAGGTCAAAGACAAACTCGATTCCTTGCAGTTTGCATACAAAGAACACATTGGAGTGGATGATGCCATCCTCTTCGTGCTTTACCGTGCCCTGTCTCATCTGGAGGAACCTGGAGTTTATATGAGAATCATGTTCTTTGATTTTTCAAATGCATTCAACTCCATCCAACCTACCATCCTCAAAGACAAGCTCACAGAGATGGGAGGGGATCCTTCCTGTGTTTCATGGATTACAGATTACCTGACAGGAAGGCTGCAGTTTGTCAGGCTGGGGAACTGTGTTTCTGGGACATTAATGAGTAGTACTGGGGCTCCACAAGGAACAGTCCTGACTCCATTCCTGTTCTCTCTGTATACATCTGACTTCAAATACAGCACTGAGTCCTGCCACATTCAGAAATACTCTGATGACACTGCTATCGTGGCATGTATCAGAAATGGACATGAAGCTGAATACAGAGATCTGATAAGTGCCTTCAGTGACTGGAGTCACAAAAACTGCCTGCTACTCAACGCCTCAAAGACAAAGGAAATGATCATAGATTTTCACAGATCCAAACCCCCTCTTCAGCCAGTGAACACTTGTGGCGTGGACATCAAGATGGTGACATAATATAAATATTTAGGTGTCCACCTTGATAATAAGTTGGACTGGTCTACAAACATAGACTTCATCTACAAAAAGGGCCAGAGCCAACTTTATTGCCTCAGAAGACTTCGATCACTAGACATCTGCAGTAAGATACTGCAGATGTTTTATCAGTCTGTGGTAGCAAGTGTCCTGTTTTATGCTGCAGTCTGCTGGGGAGGCAGCATAAAACAGAAGGATGCAAGGCATCTGAACAAATTGATTAGAAAAGCTGGCTCTGTGGTTGGAATCGGATTGAACACATTGGAGGATGAGGTGGAGAGATGGGCACTGAGCAAGATGGAGGCCAGTCTGACAAACATGGATCATCCACTTCACATCTGCCTCAATGAACAATGAAACATCATGGTGGACGGCCCCTATCCCTGCGCTGCAAGACCGAAAGATTTAGGAAATCTTTCTTGCCATCAGCAGTCAGGCTATTCAATTCAAAATTAAACAGATAAGAACCCTGACAACTGAATTTCCCTTCGGGGATGAATAAAATGATTTTGATTCTGATTCTAATATAACTACTAGGTTACATCAACATATATCATACTAACTCAAGTTAGAAAATATGATGTTCTGGACCTTTGCTTTAATCCATTTTCTTTGACTGGACCTCTTTGAATTTTAGCTGAATACCCCTGGCTTAGAAGGAGAGGGGCATAAGTCAACGACCTCTAATTATCCGACACCAGTCAGTGGAGAAAAAATAACAAAAAGAAAGCAAAATCAAATGACAGTATTTCAGTGTTTTAATAAGCCTGTTGCTTGTCCTGTGAATACTGCCGCTATAGGAAACACTACAGCTGGAGATAAGGTTAACGTTTAGGAAAGAGAGCCTGATGAAAAGGAAACATCAGCTCTACCGGATGGCAGGGAAGAGGAGCTGCTGATGCTATAACGTCTTTAACTAGCTAATTGGTAGTTTGGTTGAAATAAAGGAGCTGCTGCTGGTGTGTGTGTGTGTGTGTGTGTGTGTGTGTGTGTGTGTGTGTGTGTGTGTGTGTGTGTGTGTGTGTGTGTGTGTGTGTGTGTGTGTGTGTGTGTGTTCGTGTGTTCTTGTACTTGCTACATTGTGAGGACCATTTTCTGCATTTAACTATCAAAGTGAGGACATTTTTACAAAGTGAGGACATTTTGGCCGGTCCTCACTTTGAAACAGCCATGTTTGAGGGTGAAGACTTGTTTTTAGAGAACAGGTATGAATTGAGGTTTGGTTAGGGTTAGGGTAAGGATTAGGGTTAGGCAATCAGTTGTGATGGTTAAGGTTAGGGTAAGGCTCTAGGAAATGCATTACGCCTATGGATGTCCTCACTAAGATAGAAGTACAAACGTGTGTGTGTGTGTGTGTGTGTGTGTGTGTGTGTGTGTGTGTGTGTGTGTGTGTGCATGTGTGTTTGTGTCCGCACTCACACGTGTGTGTGTGTGTGTGTGTGTGTGTGTATGACTGGATATCTGCATTATTAAATCTTGTTGAGAGTCTATGAGAGCTAACTAGTTAGCCACTAGCAAAACACTAGCACGAGCTAACAGCTGGACAACCAAATACCAGCCAATTAATAGTAGCTGTAGTATAGCTGTACAAGCAGTAGTAGTAATACAAAAAGTACAAGCAGCAGTAGTAGTATAAGTAGTAATAATGAAAAACGAGCCAAAAACTATTCTTACCTGTGGAAAGTTATTCCAAGTTTCCTTGTCTTGATCGTCTGACGTAGTGTGCAACTGTATGTAGCACAGTGAGCCGGCATTCTTCTTGTTTTAGTTTTCATGCCATTGACATCAATGGAAAACACGGAACCCCCACTAGCTTTGTTTCTCAGTAGGCACGCCGCTCAGATGGGCGTGTCATATCTACTCTTCATATCTATGGCCAGAATGACATTGGAGTCTGATCTCATCATGTTGCCCTTACCACATCGACTTCAGGAGATGATTGGGGCATGAAAAATTGGGATACTGCTGGTTGTGTCTTCTCTGTTCTTATGTTTCATATATGTTGTTCCCCTGATGCATGCTGCCTTACGTCAGCCAGTCCACCATGAGCAACAGAAAACACACGCCGACACATTGTACAGTTTGCTTTGTACCCATTGCAACTAATGCTGTCAAGTCAGGGGTTCGACTCTTCCCATTCACATCTGTACATCTGCAGACGTTTGCACTTCTTAGGAGGACGTGGTGGAGTTTCGGGGTTAGACATTTTTAAATGCCCCGGTGCAGTGCGCAGCGTGCAGTAGTCTGTAACTAGCAACTTGACCGTGCAGGCAGGCAAACAAAGACGCAGATGCTGGCTTCTGAGGTCTATCCGCTGTATGTCACGTCGGGTCCTCACTACGTAGGTCCTACTAAGATGAAATTGGCTGTCCTTAATATTTCCTGTGTTTTATTTTATTCATTATACAGTTTTGATGACTGTGCGACAGACGTGTATGATACATTTATGAAAATACGGAACAAATTGCGTCCCGTATTGACTCAATACGGGACGCAACAATTAATTGTCAAATGAAGGACGATTCCGTATTTTACGGGACGGGTGGCAACCCTAGCCATAGCTAACACGAGCACTATGCTAAGACACATACAGAACTACCACAGCTCGCTAAAATCACCTGCACCTGTGATAAAAACAGCTAAAGGCCATACAACACTGACTGATGCCTTTGCACCTAAACTTTCAGACTTAAGCGCCAGGGCCATAGCAATAATGAGAGAAATCGGCGTTTTCATTGCAGCTGATATGAGGCCATGACTATAGCTTGGGCGGGCTACACTGTGCAGTTGTAGCATGTTGGTAATATCATGCTTGGGAAAAAGAGGTCAGTGTCTATTTGCACTTTTTTGCACTCTGTATTGACAGAGTAGTACTTTGGTTACAGTTTTGCACATAATGTTTGCACATTAAAAAAATAAATATTTATTTTTATCTGTGGAAAGAAGGTTAACAGTTAAAAGCTCATGCTTCAGACATGCATGGATGTAAGCTACAAAACATTTCAAAATGCCCGTGCATCTTTTTGTGACTGTCAAATAAAAGAACTCTTTGTCCAGCTATATATTTTGTCATTTTAATTTTCTTAAAGTAATGTGAAAATATTGTCTCGTCTCGTTCTCGTGAACCCAATATCATCTATCGTCTCGTCTCGTGAACTGAGTGTATCGTCACATTGCTAATATTCATGCATTTTCCTCAATTTTAAAGGGACAGGTTCACAAACTGATCACTCGAACGTGGTAGCTTTTTCCTGACTTCTACTTTCGCTGATCCTACAAATGGGCTTTTTAAGTCATTATTTTAATAATACTTTTTATGCCAGTAACACACAGCTGTTCATGTCAGTCAGCATAGATAATCACAATAAACTGTCTGACTTGAAAGACTGCTTGCTGTGTAGATTGACATTTTGAAACAATGAAAATGAATGTAATTTATTTTCACTATATTTTTTATGTTGTCTTAGCCTCAGGCAGAAATGTTAGTGCCATAAGTACTTTATTTAGTGACACACAAAGTAAAATATGTCTAAAGCCAAACACCTTTAATGGAAATATGTACATGTTTTACTGTGTACACGCAGTCCGACACATTAAAAATATGAACCTCAATAAATCAGTCACTTGGACTCACCCAGGATGTCCTGACTTCTATATCACAAACCACTGGCCTTTTGGTAGTTCTTCTTCAGACACGTGTTGCAACAACAAGTCAGTCAGATAGTTATTTTTTTTGTCTATGCTACATTTAATTAAACCTGAACTCTCTTGCCTAAAGGAACCGTCTGGATTTCTCAGTAGTGGCAGCACTAACATAGATTTGAATAATGCAAAGTACATGATATATATTAAGACTGCTGTGCTTCCTTTTGTTCTCAGGCTTTAAAATGTTTGCCTTCATTTTATTTTGGCATGACTTGGTATTCAGTGACGATGGTTGCAAGCTTTAGCTGTCATTTTTTTCAGGTGAGACATGCCTAAACCAGCAAGCGTTCTCTACATTTATGGAATGTGCTTAAATGCACTAAATTCAAAGTATGAAGTACACAAGTAAGGACATAGGATAGATGAAAGAGTAAGGAGAACTGTTTGGCCGCCAATCAAAGCTAAACAAACCGTCTTAACCTACAAGCAGCTATGATATTCAGCATCAACACTTCTGCTAGTCTTTAAAAAAAGATTTTATTAGAATCATTTGAGCAAAGGTTGAACTCTCGCCTGCTGTATTTGTGTTGCAGCTCGTTGTTCCACAGGCTGCGATGTCATGTTGTCTTCACATTTTTATCAACTTTGCAAAATATGTAACCATAGCAAATAAATATAGCTCAGAACTTAGTTCTCCACACAAGGATTTAAACAGCATCTTTGAAAAATATGTTGAGCTGTAAAGGACTTACAGCACTATTATAGCATCCAGAAACATATTAGGCTTCTGAAATTCTGTGCAGACCCCTTGCATGTGTTTTTGTGAGAAGAAAGGAAAAGCTACGATTTGCTAGACTCTAACTTACCTGACTTTTGAAGCTCTGTGTGGTGACTGGGGCTACTTTTTGGACCCATTTAGAAATAACACAAAAGAAAAGTTATTCCACTGTCGTATCATCTAACATACAATTTTTTTCAGACCATAATTATGTGATTTTTTTAATAGAAACCTAAATACAGTGGGTGCAATCTGTGATCTTGGTATTGCATACATTGATTTTCTTTTGTCATGTGCAAAATCATATTTAAAGGAAAAAGCTATATGTCAATCAGTCAAAGTATAACACTGGATTATGTAAGATATATAACTTTAACACTTTAGTTCAGACTACCAACTTAAGTGTATTTAATTTAGCTACACCTAACATTAATAGAGATAATCCTGCTGGTCGATACTAACATATGCAATGATGTGCAAATGGAGTCTTAGTTGCTGTTGACAATCATCTGTTAAGTGCCAGAAACCCACTCCACTTACTGGCAGTGACCTTAACAGCTTGGCTCCAGTATAAAACTTAGTGTAATTTTACACTGGAGTGAGGACCCCTGCAAATGGTACATGATGTATTTAAAGGCTGATATTGTATCCATCACCAACCTCTGAGAGCTATTCCAAATCGCTCCTGTTTTAAGCTGACAGCCCTTGAAAGTAACCCCGTCAGCAATTATCGGGAAAAGAAAAAGAATCCAGAATGAAAGAAGGACTATAGGGTTTGTGTCAATGATTCTTTATAGTTGTTATACTCCTTTTTATTTGGCAATCACCACATTAGCCATGAGCTAAGATTTCTTTACAATTCATATACTGGCCATTTACCCTTCATATGAATAATATATTTTCACCCTCTTTTTGCACCTTATGAAAATGCTATATTGTGCTTTTTTGTATTGGGGATACATTTGATTTTTTTTTGAAGTAGTTCAAAGTATAATGCTTACAGAATGATGTATTGTAGAAGAGTGGCAAGTGGCTTTCACTGAGAAAAGCTCAAAATTAAATAGAAACTGCAGGATTAAAACAGTTAGCCAACACAGCACTAATGTGTGGGACCCTGATCTTAATTTGATTCACTGATTATACTTCAGAGCACCGCAATGCAGATACCACAGATTCAAGTAGAGTTGAACGTATTGTCTCCTTTAAGTGCCACAACTTGTAGATAAGGCATATGCACATATGCAAGTAAAAAAAATATGTTATTAAGTTACACAGACTGAGAGAGCCAATACGTTGACCTTCTTGAACCATCTTGCTGACAAAGAATTCAAAGAGAAAAAAGTTAGCAAATGTGAAAAACAACATAGTAACCTAATGTCCCCTAATATAAGTTAACATAAGTTAAAATGGGGTATGCTTTCACTGTTTGCAATGAAAACAACTTAAACAGAACAAAGTTCAGCAGAAAAACTGCTTGAACACAGTGAAGAAAACTTACATTTTTTTTTTTTACTTCTGCACAGGAAACTGTCACATGATTAGTCAATTAAGGGATTAACAGTATACCAACACTAATTCAAATTACTGCAACATCAGTACCAACACTGAGAACAGGCTAAGACTGGTTGTGAAGTGAATGGCTTGTCAGGGTGAAGTCTGACTCAGCAACAATAGTGTTGATGAAGTATAAACATCTCCGACTTACCATGTGTATAGAGCCCTGGCCTGTTTGCAAAATTTGCAATATATTTTTGGACTACTTGTTCGCAAGCTGCTAACATCATGTCTTAAACTTATAAACTGATATGCTGAACTTTGATGATTCATTTGTCAGAGGGTATCGAGCTAGGACATCTGGATGGAGCTCAGTCTGGATGACTGAACTGATTTGATTCAGTAGTTGAAGGTCAAGGTCACTGTGACCTGAGGAAAAAAAAACAGGCTTTTCGAAAGGAACTAGCTGTGTGAGTTCATGCATTTGATTAGGGCACCTCCAGGGAGACTCCAGGTAGACCTAGAGCTGTTTGAAGGGATTACATGTCTCACTGGCCTGGGAACACCTCAGGATCCTCCAGGATGAACTGAAAAGTGTTGCTGGTGATAGGGATGTATGGAATCCCCTGCTTCATCTGCTGCCACTGTGAACTGACCCTGGATAAGTGGAAGAAAATCAGTGGATGAAAAGTTTGAGTAATTTCAACATCCAGCAGCTGTTCAGCAACATGTGTCCACATCATGGTGTTAAGTACAACATTTACTCTCCTCTAGCTCTGATGTTATTCTCTACCAGTCACGAGGTGAGCCGTTAACCACGTCTCCCATTTTGGTGCAGGAAGTGTACAGTGTCTTCTCTGAAGAATTGAAAACTTCTGATGATGGTTGAATGGTTGACTGAAATCAAATAGGTTATATACCGGTACATCAATATACTGAACATTTAATGTGCTGTACTTCATAACTTCAAAATTTTTGTCTTCTGCGAACAGTGATTTATATCATGTATAGTTTAAAGTTTCGGGTTATTGCTGCACAGTCTACTGCTAACTGTGCTGTGTGGATGGGTGCATTGTCCTGAAACAGCCAACCAGGTCAAAGATTTCCTAATTTTTTTTCTTTAAATGCTTGAAACATTTTAGTTTTTGTAGACAGTGATATAAGGCATCATAGTATACAGTAATGCCACAAAATAGGAGTTACAGTCCTTATTTCCAGGTGAGGACTTTTTGAAGTACCATTGTATTCCTTACATTTAACAGAAGAAAACATGCAATTCTATGCAGTTCATAGTTAGGTTAATTAAATAATTTCTATTGTTGCACATTCTAAGAGTTGCTTTAATTTGCAGCACAGCTTTATGCATGAATTCCTTGAACAATTAACAATGAAAAAAATCTGTACTGCTTTGTGATATTTTAAATTCACACAATTTATGCATTTTGTATTTTTGGTAAACACTGAAGCAACTCTGACTTATTTGTGAACAAGCATAACAACAGTTCACAGCTGACATTATTACTTTACCAAGGAACACAACGGAGTTAAGTGACGAGTTAAGTGGCAGATCTGTATTAATTGACCAGACTCTATGTTGCTGTAATTTCTGAATACACAAATTCAGGAATGACCAGCCTTGGTGGAGTACTACACTCTCTGAGTGTTTTTCTTGTTCATCATGCCAAAAGAAAGGGAAAATAAAATCTAGTTTTGTATATGCTCACTTTCTGATAAACTCCAGAAAGGATAATTGAAGTTACTGTGATCTAATCACTGATCAATCTGTGTCTATCATGGCAATGAAAAATGTGATTTATCATTACCGATTGGGACCAATAGGTATTTTCTTTTTTACTGTCATTGCTTTCTTTCCCTTAACCCGTCATACCCAGTTTGCTAAACAGATTCATTCTGAAGAAAAGAGGGCATTTAATAACGGCCCCGTCTCCCCTCCTTTTGGGGGCCGCCGTCCCGTCTCCCATCCCTTTGGGGGTATTTATATAAATACTTTGATCACTGTCTACTCTGACTTTGTATGAACTTTTGTATACAAATGCTCTTGGATTGACTGTAGACAAAGCTCTGATAAAGATCAGATACCAATCTCTTCCTTCCTATATGTGATGTGATTTTTTACTATTTTAAATTATTTTTATAAAATGTTCTTTTATAATGTCTTATTTTTTGCACAGTTTTAAGAAATAATCACTTTGCATTTCACTGCACATACTGTATGAGAATTTGACAAATAAAAACTCATAAATTGAATCAGCTCAGAGTTGAGGATGTATTGAAAAATGAAGATTGCCTCCAACCATTGTAACAGCTGCAAGTATGTGTTTTCTGACCTCATTACACTGGAATGACCAGAATGTGAACCACTTCTTGTTCTGCCTGTTTATCTAAAAGCTCAAAGAAAAGAGTCAGAGCGTGAAGACCTTAGTTTCCCTCCACTGTGTTTTGACCCCCATTCATCTTTTCACTATGCCTTTGTCCCTTATTCCACATTGCACGTGAATGGACTGTGTGCCATAGCAACTGCTTCTCAGTTTTGTGCTGATGATGCAGAGCACATGGATAACTAAGTTTGACGCTGTGAGCCTGATCCCACGCATGTTTGACATCAACCCAGGAGCCATGCTTAAAATGCAGACACAACATTTGAAACCATATTGTGGTGTAGCGTTATTCACTTAGCTGTACATTTTCGGACATTTGTTTGTGGAAAGACCTGGCTTGTCTATTTACAGTCTCTTTGTGGGGGACTGAAAACTTTGCGATCATAGAGATATGAACAATACATTTAGTTTTACTCTCTCTTCTTCCTGCTCATACCGTAGACCAAAAGCAACCAATCAGTTGATCTAAAACAGGAGGGTGTTCCTCATTAGATCAGCATTCTTATTCTCATTTTTCTTGCTGGGTCTTAGGATCTCAGGTGTTTTAATACCATTAGTTCTAACACAGCTTTACAGCAATGTTTGGGTTTGAACTTGCACAAGCAGCAGTATAGAACATGTGACCAGATTTGAACACTCAGGATCCAAACAGCAGTACTCAGGACAGAAACTCAGACTGGCATGCATTGCTGAATAAATCAGTCAAGACTGTTTTCTTCAGTGGCTCTTGTCGTTCTACCTTGCAATTATGTTAGTAGTAACAGTCCCCTTTTGCATTGCAGTGTGGGGTACAGAAAATGTGACTGCCTTGTATGGAGGGACCATTGTTGTACCATGCAACGGTGGAGCTCCAGCTCCTGATGATCTGATGTTCATCAAGTGGAAATATGTAAGTAAATCCTGATGGTTATTATTGTCACTTAGAGGTTTAAGGTTAACTGAATTCCTACTTCATCAGTGTAGATGGACACACATTGTCACTTTCATTTTTACAATCATTCTTCCTGGAAGAATTTGAAAAGCTAAAGATATCACTACATTTTGAAATGACAGATTTTGCATGTGTGTTTTTTTTGTACTGTTTTTTTTAAAATTATTATTTAAAGAGGAAAAAAGTACTGAAGTTTACTGTAATAACTATAACCACTGAGGTAAGATGGAAGAGTCACATTTTTCCATGAATTACGTTTGTGTCCTTCATCATTAAAGACTAGAGGCACTATGTTTCCCGGTTGTCCTCTGTCCATTTACCTGATTCAGGTGTCCAGAGTGAACTGATTTGATTCAGTGGTTGAAGATCAAGGTCACTGTGACCTGAAAAAAAAACAGGCTTTTGGAAATTATGGCAATATACAGATTAAGGCATACAAAGTTGAAAGCACAGAAAAAAATAGAATAAAAGCACAATGGTAAAATCTGTTACATATAGCATGGTCATCCACTGAGACAAAAAACAAATATTCACAACAATGTGCTTACATTGATCTGTTACTTGAGCTGCAATATACCTAACTTTGTCTTTCTTCTACATAAATTAAGAAATATCTCAAGGTCTGTTGTTTATTCTGTTTTGACATACTATCTTTTGTCATCATCAGCACATTTTTGATGTGCTGATGATGATATAAATATCCTTGTCTCTTCTAGAACTAAAATAGGTGTTCACAGGACTACAGGGAATCTCTGTCTAAAGTCAGGCGTCCTAATCGAGTTGACCACTATTTTGCAATACCTTTCAGTTGTTATATTATTATATAAAAACGAAGTAAGTAAAGAAGATAGGGTACACTGACACTTTAACATTTAGCCTTCACATTCTCTTGCACACTGCAGGATATAAGGCCTTTGTTTTATAGTAGAAGTTTATTCAGAGATATCCACTAACAGATACAGCATATACGTTCTGATGTATGATTAGAGAACATGCACTTTCAGCCAATCCATACCTGAATGATTCACGGTAAACACTGCAGGCCATAAGAAAGATCAGTTACCTTTGCATAAACGGAGGTTGTATCAAACATAAATCTGGACCCAGGTAGCCTTTATACAAGAGACTTACTTGATTGATTCAGAGGCTGTCAAATTAAAAAGTAATTGGATGGGCCAGATCTATCATAATTCATATTCAAGTAAAAAACATGGAGTGGCTATTTTGGTGCACAAGAAATGGAATTTTCTCATTATTAAGGAACAAAAAGATGAGGAAGGAAGAATGATATATATGTGGAGGCTAAAGTTAATATGTGTAATATATGTATATGCTCCAAAAATGGAAGATATGAGTTTCTTTCATAAAATAAATGAAGTAGTTGGAGGGAAAGATGATGGGCATTCAATTATTGCCGGAGATTATAATCAGGTTTGAGATAGGGCTCTCGATGAAACCACTTCCTTGAATAATATAACTAAATATAGAATGGCAATTAAATTATTGATGAAGGATTATGATATTGATATATGGAGACTTGTCAATCCCCGAGAGAGAGAATATACATTCTATTCTCACAAACACAAATCGCATTCCAGGATTGATTATTTTCTGGTTGGTAAAGATTTGGGTGAGGTTGTCTTAGACTGTTCGATAAGACCAGGGGTGAAAGTAGTTTTAAATTTTTGCCTTTATTATTGCCAAAACCCTCATCTCGCTCTAACTTCATGTGTTTCAAAATAGCAAAGTCAAAACGCAAACAAATAAAAACATATTAATATTTTACTGTAGGCCAATGGAATAGGTAGGAATTAAAAACACGTGAAAATACGGTAAACTTTTTGCTTTAATTGAAACACTGATGAACATCCAGAATACAAGGCTCTAACAACAGACATGAGGTCACGAATGCCTTTCCCTAACAGACAACAAGTGTTCAGTCAGTTCAAGCAGAATCAGACTGGCTATTTCTCCCTGACCCAAGAATTTATACTCTAATAGTGTCACATAACTATTCTAGGTCATTTTGTCTTGACACGCAGGGCGAGCTTCAGTTCCTCCCCTCTGTAGTATCTGATGATTCACTCCCTTGATGCCAGCTCCTCTTCTTTTTCCTGCAAGACAAATCTTAATCTGCACAACAAACAGAATTCAACCAATCATCTGCCTCATACTGTTAACTGTCATAGCTGTTTTGCAGACGTCAGTACTTTCCTCCGCTGTCAGACTGTGCTTGTACTACATGTCAAAGGCACACTCTGTATATCAGAGATACAATGTTCAGTTCACTCATCACTATCAAGACTATATGTAAGTGATTGCATCTTTGTAGCTGACCTGGACTAAGCTATCTTTTGTTCATTCCATTCACACCGTGGGAATGATGTTTGAGACCTTCCTATTCCTCAGATCAGCACAACTCAAATGAGCACAATAAGCATAATTACATCACTTCTGACATATGTATGGTAAAAGCATTCTGATACTTGTGATTGTAAGTGGTTAGTGCATAATAAATTGCATAATAAAATCACGAGTCTTTATTAGTTAATGATTAATTTAAAAGCTGTCCACACCGTACACCTTAATATACTACATCAGATAAGGTAAAGAAAAAATGATGGAGGATGAACATATCTCCGTTTCCGTCTCAATTTAATAATTTGATAAAAGAGGAGCTTGACCAATTTTTTCGGCTAAACATTGGTTTAACTGATAGGGTGGAAACGGTTTGGGAGACCTCTAAGACTTACATAAGTGGGAAAAATTATAGCTTGTTCCAGTCGAAAAAATAGAGGCCAAACACAAAGAATGAATAATCTTGAGTCTAGACTCAAAGAATTAGAGAAGGTAATATCTGGAAAATTTAATGATGCAGTATTTAAAAAATGTGTGACCTGAAACTTCAAAAAAATGAAATATATAATAAAAAAAAGCTGAGTATGCCCTGTTTAGACTAAAAAGTAATTTTCATGAAAGTGGCAAAAAATCTGGGAAGTTACTAGCTAGACAGCTGTGTCTAAAAGAGGCTAGTCATGCTATAGCTGCTGTTAAAAATACTAAAAGGGAACTGTTGACAAACTATGAGAAGATCAGTAATACATTTGCAAATTTTTATAACCAACTTTACAAATCAGAAATTAACCCAATAGTGAGCAATTATGAAGCATTCTTTTCAAAGATTGATTTACCAGAAATATCAATTGATCAGAAAGATTATCTTGATAGCCCTATAAGTGTAGAAGAGGTAAAAAGTGCTATCTTATCAATGAAGGCTGGAAAATCGCTTGGTATAGATGGCTTTCCCTCAGAGTACTACAAAAGATATGCCGATAGACTAGCCCCTATCCTTGTGACAGTGTTTAAAAAATCATTCCTACTCGGTAAATTACCAGAAACATTTTATGAAGCGTTAATTTCTTTAACTGCTGAAAAGGATAACAATCTAACAGACCCAGGAAGTTTAAGGTCCATTAGTCTAATTTAATGTGGACTGTAAAATTCTTACCTAAGTCCTCGCTAAGAGGTTAGAAAATATTTTACCATCCGTAATACATGTGGATCAAGTAGGATTTATAAAGGGAAGGTCATCAACAGATAATACAAGATGCCTGTTACATCTCATACAGCTCAATCAGGACGAAAACACACCAATAGCTACCCTGTCGTTAGATGGGTAAAAGGCATTTGACAGGGTAACAGTGTGTAAGGTTCGCGGTCGCCAAGTCGCCCGAAGTGACCAGAACGATGCCTGGGCGATAAACAGATACAATTTATACATTTCTCATCGCCCGGCCAGGCGACAAGCATTTTATAAATAAATAAATTGAAAGATTTCTAACTTTTCGCTTTGTTCTGCGCAGACAGTGTTGCCAACTTAGCGACTTTCCAAAGTGTCCTAGCGACTTTTTTTGTCAAAACCGACTAGCGACAAATCTAGCGATTTTTTTCTGCCGTTTTGGAGACTCTGACAGGAAAACTCGGATCATTCTGCAGTTACTGTTTTCAGCAAGCAGCAGGTGCTGCTGTGAGCTCCTCCCCCTTCCAAAGCACAGACTGTCAGTCCAGTAACCCTGCAGCAGTCCCAGTGTCTGATTAGAGGACACATCACTCCGCGGCCAGACGGCAGATGAATCGCGCATGCGCAAAGTCACTACAGATCCCATCCAGACTTACGGAGCGGGACATAAATGAAAATGTTTCTTCTCTGTCATACTAAAATAAACCAAAGCATTTAGCCTCTAGTACAAAAACATATTTTGGGTGTTTTATACTCACTTTTTGGTCTCTTCCACAACATTATTCCTATTCTCCTACAACGTTGATTACAATTACATGCAAACTAGGAAATATGCAAATTAGGCGATGATGTCATTTAGCGACTTCTAGCGACTTTCCTTACTGAGGAGTGCCAACACCCTGGACAACATTATGACAATCCAGATGTGTACATCCTCAGTCAGAGAGTTTGACCCAGATCAAGCTATAGACAGCTGGGTGAGTGGTGCCAAAGCACCCAGGAGACCAGCTCTGATGGAGAGACTGAGAAAAAAGCGTAGGCTGGTGGTCCACAGTCAGCCCAGTGCAACTGTGACTCAGGAAGCACCAGACCAGCAGCTGGAAGCAGAAGACCAGCAGCAGGAAGCTGCTCAGGAAGATATTGATGAGGAGGAGGAGGAGGAAGTTCAATGGCAAGAGGAAGGCATGGAGGATAATGTTGATGAGGGGTTTCTGGATGATTTCGACCCAGAAATGACTGAGGAAGTTGTCGTTGCTGGGCTCAAGAGACTGGCACAATTTGAAGATGTTGATGAGTTGATGTAGATGGATATCTAGTTCAACTAAGTTGTGATTGTAAAGTAGCCTAGCCGCGCTAGATAACCCACGGCAACGAATTTAATTCTCTGCCAGGGTGGGTCTAGTTACCCTCCATAAGCCTCCTAAAACCGGCTGGACAAATCACCATGAAGTGTAGAGTCAGAAGGCGGGCGTAACTGACGACAGAGGCGCGACCATTCTGAGAGAAACAACCGGAAACAACTAGCCTAGCCGCGCTAGACAACCCACGGCAACGAATTTAATTCTCTGCCAAGGTCGACAACATAAACGACAACAGTCGTTGAGCTCCATTAGCACCGACTCTGAATAATCTTTCTGTTAACATGTCTGTAATATACTTGAGCTTCACCCATTGACTGTATAAATAAGGCTTCACCGAACTACCGCATCCTCTGATTTCCGGCACTCTAGGAGCCTATTCGTTGGGCTGATTGGTTGTATACCTACCCAATTGCTGCAGAGTGATTTGATAGACAACCTTTTAGCCCGCCTCCCTCCCTGTCGAGCGTGCCTAGACCCTTGCGTCTTCAGAGCATGGGTCTAGGCTAATTGTAAAGATGAATAGAGACTGATTTTTTTTTTGTAAGGAGAGACTGATTATTTCTATTCTAATGGTAAGCAAGTTGTAAGAGAAGAGCTCATTCAAAGAAATTGACTTCCTGAGAAGTTATATTTATTTTTTTATTTTATGTAAACAAGGCGAAGTACGGGCCACTAGTTTTTTGTACGGGCTACCAGAAATTTAGATTTGGCAGGAGTTGGTGGCCCGTATTTTCCTGTATGGGCCACCAGAGATTTTGACGAAGCTTACACACTGGGGTAGAGATTTTATCAATTGGATGAATGTGATTTATGCAGAGCCTAGAGTTGCAGTAATAACAAAAGGAATAATATCAACTTTTTTCAAATTAACTTGTTGTATTAAACAAGAAGATCCTCTCAGTCCTTTACTTTTTCAATTATTTTTGGAACCTCTAGCTGCTGCTATTTGGGCAGCAATGAATATTAAGGGACTGTGCCGAAGAGGAGCACAAGATGTTTTTGTATGCACATGATATTTTATTCCTGAGCAAGGACCCCATAATGCCCTTTCTCAATGTTTTATCTCTAGTTGAATCCTTCTCAAAAATATCAGGTTACGTAATAAACTGGCAAAAATCTAAAGCTATCCCAATATCAAAAGGGTGTAGCCAATCAGTTATTTCAAAACTTACATTTAAATGGATTCCAACTGGAATGCAATGTTTAGGTATTAGGCTATGTCCAGATATTGAAAATATTATTTCTATTTATATGACTCTCTTAATTTAAAAAATAAAAAAAAAATCTGAACTAATGGAAATTATTAAATCTAACATTATGGGGAAAAATTAATGTTATTAAGCTGGACGTAGCTCCATAATTTAATTATATCTCTATGATGGTACCAGTAATTATTTCAGATCCAATTTTCAAGCAATATAGTCATCTGATTACACACTTTCTGTGGAATGGAGTAAAAAAAACGAGAATAGCCTTGAAAAAGCTGTTTGTCTCAAGAGAATGTGGTGGCTTGGCCCTCATTAAAATGGAGTTGTATAACATCGCATTTGAAATGAATAAATTAACAACGCATTGGACAAATGATGGATCTAACCCAGGGTGGGTAAAAATAGAGGGGGCGTTAGCAGCTCTATTTGCTATCTCAGAAAAATATAATAACACAGACAAAAGAAAGGAGCTTAATTTTGCGGCACTCTCAGTGAGCATGGGCGAGGACACACAAACATTTGGGGCTTTCACAATATAAGCAAAGCTGTTCTTCTATATCAAATAATTCTTCTATCTGTACTACAAAAAAGTTTTTTTATTGGGACACATGGATGACAAAAGGGATACGGGTTGTCAATGATCTTTATAAAGACTGTACATGTATATAATTTGAGGATCTTAAACAACAATTTAATTTAAATGATGAAGGGGATTTCTGAAAGTATTTACAGCTCAGACGTAGTATGAAATTGATTTTTAAACCAGAAAGGGTAGAGGTAAAGGAGAATGAGGTCCAAAAATTATTAAATTTACCTCATATTTCATATTTTGCATCAGGTTTTTATATAAAAAAAATCCATCCATCCTCTATACACCACTTTATCCTCACTAGGGTCACGGTGGGTGCTGGAGCCTATCCCAGCTGACTTGGGCGAAGGCAGGGGGCAGGTCGCAGGGCTACATATGCAGACAAACAGTCATGCTCACATTCACACCTACGGGCAATTTAGAGTCATCATTTAACCTCAGCATATTTTTGGACTGTGGGAGGAAGAGTGCCCGGAGAAAACCCACGCATGCACAGGGGGAACATGCAAACTCTGTGCAGAAAGATCCCAGGCCCAGGCCGGGATTTGAACCAGGGATCTTCTTGCTGTAATGCGAAAGTGCTAACCACTACTCCACTGTGCAGCCCTATAAAAAATCAAATATACAAAAACGATTGTGCGAAAGTCTGAGATTTTATGGGAAAAAAGACCTTGGTAAAGAGATTAATGAGGAAGCATGGCAAGATATGATTTCAAATGTGGGGTGGGCTACAAGGGATGCAAGAAGTAAGTTTATCCACTATAAAATTGTACATCGATATTTATTTACATTCGTGTAATTATTTAAAATGGGATTAATCCAGGACAAAAAGTGTTGTAAATGTAATAAAGAAGAGGGTACATTTTTTCATGCTATATGGGACTGTTCAAGGGTACTCCCTTTCTGGAAGATGATACCTAAAGGAGGATTGTTTTAAATTATCTCTACCAGAATCACCACAGCTATGTCTATTAGGTGATAAGTCTCCTATACCATCAAGCCTGTGTAAGGCAGAGCTTAGATTGATTTTAGCATTCTGTATGGTAGGGGCCAGAATTTGCAGAATGGCTTAAGCTATTCATGAGATGTAAAACTGATATGTGATTGCTGGCCTTTTTTTAAAGTGTTTTTTTTCTTTATTGACTCATGGTCACCACATATCTTGTATGCAGACAAGATACACACGTGGACAAAATTGTTGGTACCCCTCAGTTAAAGAAGGAAAAACCCACAATTCTCACTGAAATCACTTGAAACTCACAAAAGTAACACTAAATAAAAATTTATTGAAAATTAAATAATCAAAAACAGCCATTACTTTTGAATTGTTGATTAACATAATTATTTAAAAAACAAACTAATGAAACAGGCCTGGACAAAAATGATGGTACCTCTATAAAAGATTGAAAACTATTTGACCAGAGTGACATGATTAACTCAGGTGTGTCATTTAATTGACATCACAGGTGTTTCCAAACTCATAATCAGTCAGTCTGCCTATTTAAAGGGAGACAAGTAGTCACCCTGCTGTTTGGTGAAAAGGTGTGTACCACACTGAACATGGACAACAGAAAGCGAAGGAGAGAATTGTCCCAGGACATCCGAAAAAAAAATGATAGACAAACATCTTAAAGGTAAAGGCTATAAGACCATCTCTAAACAGCTTGAAGTTCCTGTGACAACAGTGGCTCATATTATTCAGAAGTTCAAGACCCACGGGACAGTAGCCAACCTCCCTGGACGTGGCCGCAAGAGGAAAATTGATGACAAATTGAAGAGACGGATCGTTGGAATTGTATCCAAAGAGCCCAGAGCAACCTCCAAAGAAATTAAAGGTGAACTCCAAGGCCAAGGTACATCAGTGTCAGATCGCACCATTCGTCGTCGTTTGAGCCAAAGTGGACTTCATGGGAGACGACCAAGGAGGACACCACTGCTGAAAAAAACTCATAAAAAAGCCAGACTGGAATTTGCAAAAATGCATGTTGACAAGCCACAAAGCTTCTGGGAGAATGTCCTTTGGACAGATGAGACCAAACTGGAGCTTTTTGGTAAGGCACATCAACTCTATGTTCATAGACTCAAAAACCAAGCATACGAAGAAAAGAACACTGTCCCTACGGTGAAACATGGAGGAGGCTCAGTAATGTTTTGGGGCTGCTTTGCTGCATCTGGCACGGGGTGTCTTGAAAGTGTGCAAGGTAGGATGAAATCTGAAGACTATCAAGGCATTCTGGAGAGAAATGTGCTGCCTAGTGTCAGAAAGCTTGGTCTCAGTCGCAGGTCATGGGTCTTCCAACAGGACAACGATCCAAAACACACAGCCAAAAACACCCAAGAATGGCTGAGAGAAAAGCGTTGGACTATTCTAAAGTGGCCTTCTATGAGCCCAGATCTGAATCCCATTGAACATATGTGGAAGGAGCTGAAACATGCCATTTGGAGAAGACACCCATCAAACCTGAGACAACTGGAGCTGTTTGCTCATGAGGAGTGGGCCAAAATACCTGTTGACAGCTGCAGAACGCTCATTGACAAATACAGAAATCGTTTAATTGCAGTGATTGCCTCAAAAGGTTGTGCAACAAAATATTAAGTTATGGGTACCATCATTTTTGTCCAGCCCTATTTCATTAGTTTGTTTTTTAAATAATTATGTTAATCAACAATTCAAAAGTGATGGCTGATTTTGATTATTTAATTTTCAATCAATTTTTATTTATTGTTACTTTTGTGAGTTTCAAGTGATTTCAGTGAGAATTGTGGGTTTTTCCTTCTTTAACTGAGGGGTACCAACAATTTTGTCCCCGTGTGTATGTGGGGAGCAATGTGTCAATTTTGCTGTTTATGTTTTTTTAAAAATTCTGTTTGTTTTTGTTTGTTTAAAATTAGTAAAAACTTAAATGAGAAAAAAAATCGTACATCTGGAAATGTCAGTCCACAAGTCTATTGTGTAGACATGTTCTGAAAATTCCTGGAATCATATTTAAAAGAGACTTCTAATCATCAGTCATTCAAAGACTAATGGATTAGCCTCTGCTCAACAGTTTTTAAAAAAAAGAAATATAATATCATTGAAAAAAAAAACTTCTTTTTTTTATTATTTGTTTCTGTAGTCATTGAACTAAGTTAAAACCTAAGTTTTAGAAATAATTTTTTCTCATGCATACATTATTTCAGGTGCATATTCTTAGCTGGGCTTTTTGGAAGATTAAATCTAACATGATACACAACACCTTTGATATAAGTGGCTCTCAAATGAGAGGATTTGCTGCTAGACCTAGAAGTCACTCTGAACGTATATTACCATGTGCTTTACAGATGTAAGCTGCAATTAAATGTAAACACAAAAACAATATGATGTTCTGTCCGGCAGGTAGGATGAAGCCCCATTTTTTCTGTAACTAATTTACCACAGCGTCAAGTTAGAGTCAAAACCAGTAAACTCAGATTTTGTATTTAACTTAGTTAATAGTGTGTTAATTGACTTAATTTGACTGGGTTCCACCAGTTTGTTTGCTTGCCCTGCTTAGCAAGCTAGCTACTATGTATAAAGACGGATGTGCTAGAAATTTTGTTTAGAAGTATTTCGCTAGGTGGATAATTTGACCAACAAGTGTTCAACTTTAAATTAAGTAAACTAAAGTAATGCTTACCTCAAGGTGTTTTTTTGAAGTTTGAAGTAAATATTGTAACAGACAGTAGTAAGTATGTCGCTACTTAATGGTTTTAATGGTTTTACAAGTGAATGATCTTCCTCGTTGGTCCTCCTACTTGATGCGGTGTCCTAGATAATCCATTTTTGTATGTCTGTTTAAATAAATAATTATTTGGCTGAGGAATTAGAAACTGTAATGTATGGATCTACAAAATTTCACACCTTACTATGCTTGCTGTTTCCTCTCTGTGTTGTCTGACACATTAGGAAAAAAATGATGGCACTCCTGGCGATCTTTTGATCAAACAGACACGCAACGACCAAGCCACCATTCAGGCCACAGATGATTATGCCCAGCGGGTCAGCACTGATGACAAGTTCAGCCTGCTCATCAACCAGGCCTCACTTAAAGACCAGAGGACCTTCACCTGCATGGTGGTGTCAGTCACTGATCTCTTGGAATATCCCGTCTCTGTCATTGTTTACAGTAAGCTCTAACATAAACAAGTCATAATATGAATTTGATTAGTGAGAACCTGCAACATTTCTGTTAAATTTCATGTCAGCTTCATTCATCAACTTAATGCTGTCACAATGAGATTAATACTGAAGTTTCACAAAGTTAACCTCAGAGATGGACTGAGCACTGTGAATGAGCTTATTTTACACAAAAAAACTGTTAAAAATTAGTATTAAAAATAAGCAGAGCAGTAATCCCTTTCATCATAGCTAGGTAAATTCAGTTACAGGTTTCTTGCTAAACACTGAATATAGAAAGCCTTTATTGTCATTGTATAACGGGTATATCATGAAATTCGGAGCGCTGCTCCATTTGGTGCTTAGAAAAATATATACATTAAAAATACAATACAATATTGACTTTTCCTTTTCAGTGAACAAGAACAACAGCAAAAACATGTACAAATAATTAAAAAAAAACAAAACAAAACACAATAACAGAATATGACACAATCATGATATCCTAATGACGGCAGAGTCTTGTTTCTAATAAATGACATAAAATACATCCATGTTTTGTTGGCTTTATCCTGGACATTATGAACTTTAGAAATAAATGTCTCATAAGCAGCGGTCTCAGTCATTAATTTCACCCAATCCTCAATTTTGTGTCTATGAGGGCTCTTCCAAATCCGCAGGATTAGTCTGGCAGCCACCACAAATGCATCAACCACCAAGCCGGACATTTCTTTTGTGCAATCGGGAGGCATAAGAGATGTGTCTCCCAGCAAGCACAACTGAGACATAATTGGGATAGACAAGCCTGTCCATTTTTCCAAGTTTTTGATAACTTCAGTCCAAAATGGGAAAACTAAGGGACATTCCAAGAAACAATGGAAATACGTACCCGTATCTGTTCCACATTTCCAGCAACTGGGATGATTGTTGATGATTTTAGACAGGGAGGGACGGTGGCTTGTGACAGGGATTGATTAAAGATTTTGGTGAAAACCCCAGCCAGCTGGTTGGCACATCCCCTGAGTACCTTTCCCAGTACACCGTCAGGACCAGCAGCTTTATATATACATATATACAGCAAGTAGGAATTAAATGAAAGTCCAATTTGAAATCTTGTCATTTTACCCTGATATACAGTCACACATTGCAAGATTTTTTTTTTCAAAGAATCCTGGGAAACAAATGAAATACGTAAAAATATTTAGTTTCTTCAAACAGATAAACTCATGCAAACTTATTCATTATACAGAGAACCATATTTTGTGATTATCATTGTGTTATTGGCCACTTGGTGTCTTCTATTTACTTTTTTTAAGCTAAAAAGAAATCCCTAGCATCTACCAATCTACCTAAAACATTAGCATTTGCCATACTTACTCAAGACACATGGGTGACATTTGGCGGCAGTTTTGTTTAAAACAGCTTTTGTTGTAGTTCAAAAACCAAGCTGTTTAAAAATTGTTTAATACTGTGGATTTATCTATTTTGTTTCTGTCTGTTTGATGGTTACTGATTGCTGTGGGTGACATATTTTTGTGATTCTTCATTGTGCCTTAGAATTCAGCAGGTAAGTGTAGAAATTATGTATGGGGAAAAGAAAGTGTAATTTTCTTCTTTGCGTTTTTTTTTGTGTCTCCAAGCCAAACTCTGACTCTGTCCTTTCACATTTTTAGAAAAACCATCATCATTTCAGATTATGGACAAGTCTGAAGTATTGCAGAAGGACATATTAACAACGGTAAGATTTCCTACAATTTTAATACTTTAATGTCTTTGTACAGCGGTGTGAAGTGTATAGCTGTTTCACTGGGCCACATTAATTCTGCACACAGAACTGTGTTTATGGTCTGAAATGATGTGTACATGACCTGCAGCACAGTCTGTGTTGTGCACTGAATGTAAACATTTATCGGTTCAGGGAATTGCTGTTTGTCTGTTTGACTGAGCTTGTGAGTTTCTGTAGGAAATGACTGTTGTGGATACATGTTGTTTTAGTGAATACCACTCCACACATGATATTAAAAGCAGATGAGTGTTGGATGAGTTTTCACTGGGGTCCAAGTGATGGGCAAACAGAAGCTGACATGTCGGATAATTTGGTCAATCCAAGAATCCTGAGGCATTAGACGAGGTCATGTCAGAAGAACAAAGAAAAGAAAAGTGAAAATAAGATCTTCTAGATGATACCGTTTTGTACTTGCCATCTTAACTACAGTTCGTGTTTACAGGACAATATTGGATACTAGTTTTTTGCTTCCAAGTAGAAAATTATTTTATTCTACCAGTGTTCTCCATAAAAATCAACACTGAGCTTAAACTCTGTTTTGAGAGAGAATTGGAAATAATTTGTAAATGTGTGCAGTTCTCTTGTTTGAGCTAGATAAGTTTAAAATTTTTTCAATTCTATTTATTTAATATTCAGCAATAGGGGGTTTTGCTAATGATCATTGCATGGTCAGAACAGTCAGTGACATCAAAGTCCCCCTTCTAAGCCCGTTGATAAAGGAAATCTTCAGCACTTTAGTGAACAAGCCTTTCTTCATAATTGATTTCATTTTAACTGGGGTTGTATTTTATTGATTGATGACACTCATCTTGCTTGGAAATATTTTTATGATCATTTTAGTTATTTTATAGACAAACATGCTTCTTTTTGCCGGTTTAGGGTGAAAGGACGTGAAAGCCCCTGGTTCACTTCTGAGCTAGCAAGCCTCTTACACAAGAGGAATCAGATTTGGGCAGCTGCGAGAAAGTCTGATTCTGATGCTGACTGGCTACACTTCTGGCAATTGTGTAATCGTTGTACTGCTTTGATCATAAAAGCAAAACGTGATTATTAGCTATTTCAGACCGCAAATGGTCTGAATGATCCTAGGACATTCTGGCAAACTATAAAGTCCCTCTCTCTGCCAACTCTTGCTCTACAGAGCTACCGTAATAGGTGACTGTCTCTGTGTCAGATAAATCTGAGATGCTTCATTGTTTTAATAAACACTTTGTTGCATCCAGCTCCTTGTTTGACACAGTATCGGATGGTAAATCAAACAAATTTCCCCCCACGAGTCATGACTCAGGCAGAAAGACTTCTACCTTCACCCCTTTCTCTGTCAGAGAGGTTTGGAAGGCTTTAAAGGGCCTAGACACTAAAAAATCTGCAGGTCCCGACAACCTCCCACCTTACTTTTTGTGCCTGGCAGCAAATATCTTAGCTGAACCAGTATCGCATATTTTCAATCTTTCTGTCCAAACAATGTAATTCCTGATATTTGGAAATCTGCTTTTGTACTTCCTCTACTGAAAGGCAGTGATCCTACTACAGACTACAGACCCATTTCCAAACTCTGTATCTTAGCTAAGGTTCTTGAAAGGCTGGTGAATGATCAGATCAGGGAGTTCTTGACTTTAAATGGTATCTTATCTCCTATTCAGTCTGGTTTTAGGAAGCAGCACAGTACAGTAACTGCGTCAATGAATGTTTTAAATGATGTTGTGGAAGCCTTGGATGCCAAAAACTACTGTGCGGCACTCTTCATTGATTTGTCCAAGGCTTTTGATACCGTTGACCATAATATTTTATATCGGAGGCTGTCGGATATAGGCCTATCAGATCAGGCTGTTGGCTGGTTCTCAAATTATCTCACCATTCGTTAGGGCTGAGTACCGAACTTCGGTTCTTTAATGGCACCAACCGAAATGTTTCGGTAGTAATGAGTATCAAAATAAGCCTTGTCTTTCGATTCCATGTTCCCGTACTTATCATGTGATTATGATAAAGCAAACCTGTGATTGGCTGTAACATTACACGTGATTGCGGCAAGCCGGAAAAAAAACATGCTGTGGCGTGCCTCCCCCATTCACAGACAGGTTTTACGTTAGGTACATTGACTTTACTGCAGTTGTGTAACGTGTCGTCGAAGTGGGAAAAGATGCCTCTGAGGTCTAAAACGTGGCTCTACTTTTGTAAAATGGACACCAATAGTGCGCGGTGCAGTATATGCCAAAGCGGGTGGTAAACTCCATCTAAGGCTAAATACCGGCACGAGACCGATAGTCGACAAGTATCTTAAGGGAAAATTGAAAAGAACTTTGAAGAGAGAGTTTAAGAGGGCGTGAAACCGTTAAGAGGTAAACGGGTGGGGTCCGCACAGTCTGCCCGGGGGATTCAACTCGGCGGGCCAGGGGCGGCCTTGTGGGACCTCTCCCCGGGTTCGGGCCGTCCCTCGCCGGGCGCATTTCCTCCGCGGCGGTGTGCCACGACCGGCTCCGGGTCGGCCAGAAAGGGTCCGGGGGCGAAGGTGGCTCAGTATGTACTGAACTGTACATTGCTTGCAAATGTTCTTTTGTACTGGAAATCACTGGAAATTTAAACTCAAGATGTGAAAAGTAATGTGTAATGCAATTTTCATTCTGTTAGAATATTATTGTAAAACTGGTATCAAAAAAGTATTGTTTAGGAACCGGTATCGAAGTGAAGGTATCAGTATTGGTACCGGTATTGCAACTTTTAGATTGATACTCAGCCCTACCATTCGTAAGCAATGTGTGCAGCTCTGTTGTCTCTCCTCCAGCTTTCTTGGCGTTACGAAAGGTGTACCACAAGGTTCTGTCTTAGGACCCACTCTCTTTACTATTTATGTCAACAATGTGGGTCAAAACATAAATGCATCTGTTCATCTTTATGTTGATGATTTCCTTTTCAGCAACAAATCCTGTTTCTCTTTTAATGCCAGGAACTGGCTTGTTGCTGCCACCTTCTTGCCTGTTGTTGATTATGGAGATATTGTTTACGTGAATGCCCCAACCCACTCTCTCAAACTGTTGGATGCTGCTTATCATGGAACACTTAGACTTATCACGAACTGTAAGCCTCTCACACATCACTACACTTTGTACTCCCTGGTTAACTGGTCATCACTGTCTACACGCAGACTTCTCCACTGATATAATTTAATTTACAAATCCATCCTCGGTCTGCTGCCCACATATTTATCCTCTTCCATGTCAAGTAAACAATTCAGTCTACATTCCCAGGACTTCATTACTTTCCCCGTCCCCTCAGTCCGCACAGAGCTCAGCAAGAGAGCCTTTTCTTACTCTGCCCCCTCAGCCTGGAACTCACTTCAGCAGAGTCTGAAGCTGTCCCACTTGATTCCCATAGAGGACTTCAAACGTCTTTTAAACACTATGGAAAATCATCTTTTAGGACTTATTCTTGTTCTTAGTCTTTTTACATTGTAACTTCAGTGTTTCCCCTCCTATATGACCGACGAGGCGGGCCGCCTTGCTGGTATAGGCCACCGCCTCACTACAATTTTGCCGAAATTGCCGCCTCACTGGTCCGCGCCCAAAAACAACAACAAAAAAAAAAACGGAAAGCACCAAGCCACCGGAGCTGTCATTTTTAACTCTGCGGGTCCGCCGGCTGCTCTCCCCCGGTCTCCCCCGCTAGCTGGTCGGCTAACACCTGCCACCGCTGGTCTGCCCGGGACAAACCGCGCGCGCATGACATGACTTGACACACAATTAATTACACATTCCTCCAAACTATAATGGAATAATAACAGGAATGGAGGTCCTCTTGCACTATCTGGAAGCCAAGTTGGAAGTCATCAGTTCTATATGGCTGTTTATCGTCAATTTCAAATATATCTCATTTAGCAGCAGTAAATTTACAAGAAAATATGCTGTGTGTGAATGTCAGTATTGGCATTATTTGCTGATCTTAATTATTCTACAGGCCATTTAGATGTTAAGGAAGTAGGAAGCAAAGGCAGTTAATGCTCCACCTAAAAGTGCTAAACTAAACACAAGAGTTTACTGTCAGAGTAGCTTAAATTTGTAAACAGATCAATCTTATCAGACCTGCTTTATCATTTTCACTTGTCATGTTTCTAAATAGACAATCACAACCTGCATTGAGGCACCTCTTAAATCCATAGTAGAATATCCATTTCTGAAATAATCTCTTTCCTTACTAATGTGTTTGTATTCATTTTCTGAAAACTAGTATGATTATCTGTTTGAAAAAAGAGAAAAGCTTTTTAAAAAATCACAAACAGCATATTCACAGTGGTCATCTGTCTTATCTCCCTAACAAGCAATTCAAATTTCTTTCACCCTGTGAAGCAAACTCATTTATTAAGGAATCAAGAGAGTTCTACCACCTCTACAGACATTCTTACCTAAACATGTGAGGGTAGTAGTAAGGGGAGAGAGGGAAAAAGTGAACGAATAATGAGTAGGGAAGACATATAACTGGTAATGGAATGGATGGTTTGAGTTTTGATAAGTTGTAAAAAAAAAATAAAAGAGGACGACACAGATGCTTCATACTCAATTGGAATTTCTAATTAGAGATGAATGTCATGTTAAATGAAGAATGCAGCATGCCAGATCTACCTCTGTGGAATTAGTATTTTCATTTTCACTACTCTCAGCCCTTGTGTAGTTTATAATGAAATGATATGAGTCATGCAGCTGAAAGGAAGTGCCAGATCCTTAATATATGAGATTCACACAATGCACAAAGTTTTGTTATTGAAAATCATGATCAGGCTGGTAGTATCTGATCTTTCTCGGTCACAGTGTTCTCATCTTGTGATAGTATGTTGCTTGAGAAAGCGAAAGCTTCAGGGTAGTGCAGAACATGATATCAGCTTGGGGTAATTTTCAGGCGAAAACACCAAAACTGACCTGCTTGTTAAATGCGAAGGTCTGCAGGTTATGTACATATGTGTGAATGTCCTCAGTGAGCACATGCTATTGACACTCCAAGACACTCCATTGACAACACTCCAAGCATACATCTGTGAATGATGTATAGAGTAAAATGCAACATCCTGCTCTGCTGGAGTAAATTAGGCACTCGTAAACAACATACATTTCATGTAATGACATATATGTCTTAGTTTCTTGCCTTTTTTCTTTACTGTCACCATAGCTCGACAAAAACAGCGTAAGATTGGCTGTGCTGTGCTGCCCCCGATATTGGTGTGAATATAAAGCAGGGAGTCTCTACAAAAATACATCTGGAGACAAATTAATTAAATGCTACATTATACCTAGAATCTCATAATAGTATTGGTTTATCAAATAATAATCAAGACAGAATAATCCTTCACATAGATGTTGTAGGATTTCTTAATATATACTTAAGGGTTAAATACTTTCTCCACCAGGTATAACTGTAAGGCTATTAATGTTTCTCCACCAGTATTAATGTAGGATTAATGCTTGCTTAAATGGGGTGAAGGGTTTTATGTAGAATTATTACATAGTCTACGTGATTTTCGACCAGTGAAGTACTTAGATTAGACAAATATAATAATGCAGCATATGAAACACTTCTTGTTGCGCTGTCAAGAAGAGCTTCAGGAATTTTAAAGGGAATTATGTAGCTTGACAGATTATATATAAAATTGAGGTAGCTGAAATCTATACAAGTTAGGGACCGAAATGTGAACAACAAAACAATTGAGGCACTGAACTTATATTTATGTACGTTTATTAAACTAAACTAAACAATAACAAGACGACATGGTCATCAGTATCCCCCGCCACATGTGACGTCTATGAGTCTATATCCAAAATAGTGATCAAGGGTCATAACTCTGTTAAATATTATCGCACAGGTCTCATTTTCGAACTTGATCAAGGTGGTCATGGTGTGAAGCTACACACTAAATTTCGTAATCCTAGCTGTAATAGTTTCCGAGAAAAGCTGTCCCCTTCATGAGTCTATATCCAAAATAGTGATCAAGGGCCATAACTCTGTTAAATATTATCGCACAGGTCTCATTTTCGAACTTGATCAAGGTGTCCATGGTGTGAAGCTACACACTAAATTTTATAATCCTAGCTGTAATAGTTTCCGAGAAAAGCTGTCCCCTTCATATGAGTCTATATCCAAAATAGTGATCAAAGGCCATAACTCTGTTAAATATTATCGCACAGGTCTCATTTTCGAACTTGATCAAGGTGTCCATGGTGTGAAGCTACACACTAAATTTCATAATCCTAGCTGTAATAGTTTCCGAAAAAAGCTGTCCCCTTCATCTCGGACGGACGGACGGACGCACGGATGGACGGACAGAGGCCAAACCTATATCCCCCTTTTCCACTTCGTGGAGGCGGGGGATAATTACACACATTCAGACGAACAACAACACAAAACATATAAGAGGGTTAAATGTGAATGATGGGAAAAGGAAGAAAGAGAACACAATGTTTTAACGTAACACTGGGATTAATATTGCCCTTGAAATATGGTATTCTGAGGGATGAATAGACCACATCTGAAAGCAGCCATCAATTTGATAGTAGGCTAATTTGTTAGTCTTTGAATTTTATCTTTGAAAAGATAATTTGGGAAAGTTACACCAAGTTCCAATGACTGAAAGGTACTTGCATGCCCGTGAGGATGATGATGATGATGATGACGCCTCGGTGGATGGTCGCGGTCGGCCTTTGTTGTGGGTCGGAACAGCGGTGGACAAAGTGAAGTCTCAGAGTGATGAATAGCAACTGGACTTCAATAGTCAGGAGAACTCTTGATGTTAAAGGAGGGCTCTTGAATGTGATGGTGAAAGAGGACTCAAAGTGGTGCTTTCAGATGTGGTCTTTTCAAGTGGGCCTTTGCATATCATTAATTCAGCAGGGATCTGGTACATCATCCATCAGGGAGGGCTGATGTCCAGATGTCCCTCACAGAGTTAGATTGTCAGGTAATTTTTGTGGTGTCTGTAACTCCAAAAATATTGTAATTTGGTGTACATGATTATCTAGGTGCGTTACTGACAGACAGGACATCAGAACGATACCAAATATGATCAAATGAATGGCAGACATGTTATGAATTATCATATTGATGTTAATCAGGAGGAATAAAATATTAAAAACAAGGTCAGAGGTAGACTGATCAGGAAGTCATTGAAAAGTTCACTTGTTCGGTGAAATGGATGTACATTAAAAGGAGTTTAGTCCAGAATTGTGAGATGATTGTCTTTGTTAGTTCTGATTTGAGTTCAGAGTTCCTTGTCAATGAATGAAATGTCTTTGAAGTTGTCATCCAGGTTCCTGAGCCCCCCTTCAATGGCTCAGGAATCAGTCAGAATGCGTATTGGCAGACATTTGGACTTGAAGGTTTAAACCAGTCTAATTTACATCCTTGAGTGGAGGTTTGTGTGGGGGAATCCTTTCACGTCTGGTCTCATGCTCCCCTGCTGATTCGATACTTTGCATCCTCGTGCCAGATCTGGAAAGCGTCTTGCTTGTAATGTCTTGGTGTCTCAGCTCCACTGATCAAAGAAAGCCTCGTGTCCACTGTGGCTGTGAAGGTGTTAAATCTGGTCTTGTCCTGTTCCAGTTTGTAATAATGGCTGGTGGATCCTACAGTGTTTAAGCTTCACTGCCATTAGACAGTTGGAAGTCTGCAGTTTTCTTGATTTCTCGAAAATCTCAGTTTAACCACAGGATTTATGACATTGCAACTAACTTGGAGGCCAGTCAAACACCATGATGCAGCTTACACAACTGTGACACAGAAACATGAAACGTCTCGAGAAAATAAACTGAGAAGTGAAGTCTAACTTATCTTGTGTAACACAGTTATGCTTTAAAGTTTAACAGTGTTGACATATTCAGAGATCCTGGATTTTTCAGTGGGGAAGAAAAAGAAGTCTTTAAATTTTATGGCCACAGAGCCTTTTATGGTGGGTTCCCTCAGCAGAGTCACATGCTTAGACAGAGTCGGTGTAGTAGCAGTCGTTATTGGGGTCAGCCACATATTTTCTGTTTTCTTCTGCTTTATTCTGTCCATCTCTGCTGAAGTGCACACAATGTCTAACAAAAACAAAGGACTTTTTTTTTCTTTAGCAAAGTTAGTGTATGTGTCTGCCCTAAGACCCAACATACTGCTACATAAGGAGAGACTGATGAAACAATTTGGAACAGCTGTGCCAATCAATTTAGCCT
This sequence comes from Acanthochromis polyacanthus, assembly GCF_021347895.1. NCBI lineage: Eukaryota > Metazoa > Chordata > Actinopteri > Pomacentridae > Acanthochromis > Acanthochromis polyacanthus. Next base: position 37,688,915 of record NC_067129.1, on the reverse strand, counting down.
GGCACATCCCCCTGAACTAATAAGGGCTGCTGTGACTTGTATTTACTGTCAGAATACTTTTTTGTGGAAAGTCAGGTGCAGGCTGTAATACAGGATATGAAACCATGGGAAAAGGAATGTAGTTATGACTCACACCTTATCTGAGTCACACGCAGCTTATCTCTGCTACCGTTTGGTGACCTTAAATCCTGAAGCTCTAACAGACAGGCAGACAATGTGCTTTTGAAACAACATCTAATTCATCTCTGAATAAGGGAGTTGTTTGTCTGCTCTGGGAACCATCCAACATTCTTCTGTTACTGTTATATTGTATTATACAACTCTAGGGCAGGGAAAATAAGGCTTCACTGGAATGGGTGTTATAATGAAGGTACTAGCAGCAGGTATTTGGTCAGATTTTTGCCCAGGACTTTCTCCACAAATATTCTTTTTAGAGAGAATAGCCCATGACATTTGTTTGACTTCACCATTCACATTTAACACCCAGTAAAATGTTGAACTGATGTATTATCAAGGCCATAAACGGAAACTTTGTTTGTGGCCTTGTTTTTGTACAAATAAAACATATCCAGTTTCCTCATATACTGTCACACATTGGATATTGGTAAAATCTTCTATCTTTGCTTCTTTGCAATCTTACAGATACAATAATCACTGGATGCGTTTCAATTTTTTTTTTTCAAGATGGCGCCGTGTCAGCGGCAGCCAGTTACACCAGCTACTGTTAAATCTAGGTGTTTTTAGATATTTCTTGTAGTTTTTCACTTTCTTTCTATTCTGTTCTTCAAGTGGGTGGATTGCATTTGAACAGCGCAGCAATGGATGTACAAATGGCGCTTCCCCTACTTTTTCTAATCTTTTTTTGGAACTCTCAAGTTTCTCAGCTGGTAAACCATTCAAACACGGAGCCATTGTTTACAGTCGCGACCAGTTGTTGGTGCTGAGCCAGGCAAGACAGCCGCAGTGGGAGAGACCAGACATCCCAGCGGAGCTACAGAGAAGAAGGAGGGGATGCAGGGCAGGAGCGAAAAAGCGGGAGAAGCGGGAGAAGAGGAGACGCTACAAGCCGTCCGTTCCGTCCGTTATAATGGGAAATGTACGGTCTCTTCCGAATAAGATGGATGAGTTGGTGGGGCTGACCAAGGAGCAGTGGGAATATAGGGAGAGCCGCCTATTGATTTTCACTGAGACATGGCTGAATGAACGGACTCCAGACTCAGTCCTAACTCTGGATGGCTTTCATCTCGTCAGAGCAGACCGAGACGTGAAGAAGAGCGGTAAGAGAAAGGGGTTGGGTCTGGCGATGTATGTGAACGAGAGGTGGTGTAATTCTGGACACATTAGCATTAAACAGCGTCTGTGCACTAAGGATGTTCAATTACTGGCGGTCAGTCTGCGTCCGTTCTATCTACCCCCGGAGTTTTCACACGTAATAGCTGTTACTGTGTACATCCCACCATCTGCTGATGCTGCTACAGCCGGTGAACTCATCCACAGCGAAGTGTCTCAGCTGCAAACATCTCACCCTCAGTCCCTTATTATCATCTCAGGAGACTTCAATCATGCATCGCTCTCTGCTACTCTTCCCACGTTCACACAGTACGTGACGTGCCAGACTAGAAACAGTAAAACTTTGGACCTACTGTATGCTAACATCAAAGATGCATACAGCTCCTCACCCCTCCCTCCGCTGGGCTGCTCAGATCACAACCTGGTGAGACTGCAGCCCATTTACATACCAAGGGTGAAGAAACAACCCCCCACCATAAGGTATGTGAAGAAGTGGTCTGACGAGGCTTCTGAGGTGCTACAGGACTGCTTTGAGACCACAGACTGGGATGTTCTGTGTGGTTCACACGGGGAGGACATTGACACAATGGCAGACACTATTACAGAATACATTAACTTCTGTACTGAGAATATCGTACCGACCAGGAAAGTACGGTGCTTCTCTAACAGCAAACCCTGGGTGACCTCCGAACTGAAGACCCTGCTGAAGGAGAAGAGGAGGGTTTTTGGATCTGGGGACAAAGAGGAGCTGAGGAGGGTGCAGGAGATAAAAAAGAAGATCAAGGCGGACAAGGCCAGCTGCAGGACCAAGATGGAATCTCACGTAAAGAATAACAACACAAGGGAGGTCTGGAAAGACCTGAGATCCATCTCTGGTTACAGCGGAGGCCACAAGAAGGGTGCTGCAGCAGGAGACCGGGAGTGGGCACACGAGCTGAACCGGTTCTTTAACAGGTTTGACTCTGCTCCCACTCCTCCCCCCTCTCATCAAAGCACTGACCAGCCAGCTTCTTCTTCACACCTCAGCTCTACACCACCAACAGCACCTCTCCTCCTCCCCCGACCCCACACCACCTCTGGACTTCAAACACAGCCCCACCACCTCCCCCTGTCTCACCCCCCACCACCACCACCACCATCACCATCTCTCCTGTCATCCTCATCCACCCCCAGCCTCTCCATAACTGCTGATCAGGTGAGATGGGAGCTAAAAAAGATCACTCCTCAGAGACTGTGCAGACCAGCTCTGTCAGGTGCTGCTCCGCATCTTCAAACTGAGCCTGAGTCTGGAGAGGGTTCCTGTGTTGTGGAAGACTTCCTGCCTGGTTCCCGTCGCAAAGACCAGGAACCCCAGGGAACCAAACCACTTCAGACCTGTGGCCCTCACTTCTAATCTGATGAAGATGATGGAGAGGATCATTCTCAGGAATCTACGCCCCCTGGTGAGCCCTAATTTGGACCCACTGCAGATCGCTTACCAACCGAACATTGGAGTAGATGATGCAGTTGTCTACCTGCTGCACAGATCGCTGACTCACTTGGAGGGCACCGGCAGCACTGTGAGGGTCATGTTCTTTGACTTTTCCAGTGCTTTCAACACAATCCAGCCTTCTCTGCTCAGGGTAAAGCTTGAGGGAGCGGGAGTAGACTGTCACCTGCAGTTTGGCATTTGCCAAAATCAAAAAAGTTCATTTTTTTCTCATTAATGTACATTCAGCACCCCATCTTGACAGAAAAAAACTGAAATGTAGAAATTTTTTGCAAATTTATTAAAAAAGAAAAACTGAAATATCACTTGGTCATAAGTATTCAGACCCTGTGCTCAGTATTGAGTAGAAGCACTCTTTTCAGCTAGTACAGCCATGAGTCTTCTTGGGAATGACGCAACAAGTTTTTCACACCTGGATTTGGGGATCCTCTGCCATTCTTCCTTGCAGATCCTCTCCAGTTCTGTCAGGTTGGATGTTGAACCTTGGTGGACAGCCATTTTGAGGTCTCTCCAGAGATGCTCAATTGGGTTTAGGTCAGGGCTCTGGCTGGGCCAGTCAAGAACGGTCACAGAGTTGTTCTGAAGCCACTCCTTTGTTATTTTAGCTGTGTGCTTATGGTCATTGTCCTGTTGAAAGGTGAACCTTCGGCCCAGTCTGAGGTCCTGAGCACTCTGTAAGAGGTTTTCCTCCAGGATATCTCTGTACTTGGCCACATTCATCCTTCCTTCAATTGCAACCAGTTGTCCTGTCCCTGCAGCTGAAAAACACCCCCACAACATGATGCTCCCACCACCATGTTTCACTGTAGGGATTGTATTGGGCAGGTGATGAGCAGTGCCTGGTTTTCTCCACACATACCGCTTAGAATTAACACCAAAAAGTTCAATCTTGGTCTCATCAGACCAGAGAATCTTATTTCTCATAGTCTGGGAGTCCTTCATGTGTTTTTTGGCAAACTCTATGCGGGCTTTCATGTGTCTTGCACTAAGGAGAGGCTTCTGTCGGGCCACTCTGCCATAAAGCCCCGACTGGTGGAGGGCTGCAGTGATAGTTGACTTTGTGGAACTTTCTCCTATCTCCCAACTGCATCTCTGGAGCTCAGCCACAGTGATCTTTGGGTTCTTCTTTACTTCTCTCACCAAGGCTCTTCTCCCACGATTGCTCAGTTTGGCTGGACGGTCAGGTCTAGGAGGAGTTGTGGTTGTCCCAAACTTCTTGCATTTGAGGATAATGGAGGTCACTGTGCTCTTTGGAACCTTGAGTGCTGCAGAAATTCTTTTGTAACCTTAGCCAGATCCGTGCCTTGCCACAATTCTGTCTCTGAGCTCCTTGGGCAGTTCCTTCGACCTCATGATTCTCATTTGCTCTGACATGCACTGTGAGCTGTAAGGTCTTATATTGACAGGTGTGTGCCTTTCCTAATCAAGTCCAATCAGTTTAATTAAACACAGCTGGACTCCAATAAAGAAGCAGAACCATCTCGAGGAGGATCAGAAGAAATGGACAGCAGTATACTTGGTTCCAGCTTACTTGTACACACAGCCGAAACCGAACATTCTCGGGTCAACACGTGTGATATCTTTATGATTGCTAATCAACATAAAATATGCACACACCCATATGTTTAAGTCGACCAATGATAAGATATAAACAATGGCCCCAAATTTGCTTATTTCAAATGTCAAAGCCGTATGAGCCGTTATAACAAAGCTGCAATTATGATGCTTTTATCGGGGCCGCATACCGTAATAACACGCCCGTGCCAGCCGAAATTCACAATGGCGAACGTCTACGACAATGCGACCTCGCAAGACTTGATCGATATTTTTATGGATTAGGTGGTTTTTAGTATATATGTTAGTATATGTACTTCTCCAGAAATATGGCTGTACATGCAAATATATATAAATTAACATGGCCTTGTAAGGGTTAAGGTCAGAGCAGTGCACATTAAAAAAAGGCATCAGATTCCCCATAGAGGTCAGATTGTAAAGGTCTGGTTAAAGGAAAGAAACTGACCAAAAGTCTTACAGTTCAGTCCAGATTAATTACAGTGTAATTTTACCAGCTGTCTCATTAGACATACAGGCATTCTTACTGCAGAGAAAGTTCTCATTTTGCTTCCTCGCTACGGCGGAACTCTTTGAGCCTGTTCTGAATGTATTTCAGACGTGCTCCGTGGTTCTTACATGGACCTGCTGTTTCCCATGTAGGTTGTCTCCGCTTTGTCAGGGGTGGATAATCAGCTGGGGTTTCAGGTCCAGAGTCCAGTAAGCCCCTTTTCTTAATGCCGTCCTTTGCCTCTGGTGCATCGTTGTAAGTAACTGTGCCGGAGTCATAAAACACCCTCAGTTTAGCCGGGTACAGCATCTGGAAATGGACCCCTTTTCCTTTAACCCTTTAAGCTTCAGTCAATTCCAGCCGTTTTCAGTACAAAAAAATCGCTAATATTCTATTTTTAAATAAAAAAAATTACGAAAAATACAGGGACTATTGGACGCACATCGCGAGGTGCATTTCCTTGAAAACGACCGATTCGTGGATTTTATACCGACTTCAGGACATGTTTTGGACAAAATAGTTTACTGGCTTGTGTTGTCTGGATGTAAAAGGTTGGATTATGGCCGTTTTTTGTGGAATCTTTTTTTCTGTGTGTAATAATGAACCCGGAAATGTGAGTCGCGCTGTGTGCGTTGAAGCCGTGTATAGAGAATGGATGAATGAATATTTGTTTTTGTCGGACAAATGTGTTTTTCTCACCCGCTGTGGTAATCACATCTGAAAGTGGTTTATACCGGCGGATTCATGAGAATCTAAGCTTTCCATCGGCGTACAGTGTTTGTATAATCGGGTTTGCAGCCGTCGGACATTCTTGAAATTCCTATGCAAATTAGTAGGTGTACCGCCGGCGGTACACCTATGACGCACTGAAGCGTAAAGGGTTAAACATCTTTCTGTACGAAGAGTAGGCCTGTCTCTTTACTAGTATTTAGGTCGGATAGTCCTGCTCGATAAACACTCGCTTTCCTTTGTAATGTACCTCATTCTTTTTCCACGCCGAGTGAAGCACCAGCTCTTTAGTTTTGTACTCCAAGAAGTGAATGATGGATCTTGGGTTGGAGTCTTGCGGAGGTTTTGTTGGTCGGGTGCAGTGACAGCGTTGTATACCAAACAAAGTGTCATGGAGGGGCAACTCTGTTTTAATGAAGTTTTCCAGAAATGCTTGCGTGTTGTCCCCTTCGGTCCCTTCAGGAATTCCGTGAATACAGATGTTGTTTCTTCGTGAGTGTGCTTCCAATTCAGTTAGCCGGGTTTGAAATATGTCTTGAATGTCCAGTGAATGTGAAGTCACCTCGCTGGCCTTGGTACAAAACTCCTCTACTTCAGCTACTCTCTGCTCGGTCTCCTCGATTCTAGTCGTTATTTCCTTTAGGTTGGTTCCCATGGTGTTAAGCTTCTGGTTTATATCGGTAAGGTCTTTCTTTATGTCCATCCGTAGCACCTCTCTGAGATTATGCTAGTTTGCATCGTTTCCATAGCGTCGTGCTCTGCTAAGTTGCCAGCACTGTCACTCGTGTCATCAGTTTCATTCGGCGATTTGTTATTTTTGTTCGGGTAGATGCTGGTAGCCGCTGTTTATCATGTGGGATGGGTGCACTGTCAGTGCAGATGTTTCCACCCCTCTTAGTAGTGATGAGCACCAGCAAGAACATCATCTTAACAGATGCCAGATCCAAGCTTGCCCGCTTCTGTGGTTCAAACTGTGAGCGTGAGATCATCGAACACTGTCTGCAGGTCCTTATGGGGAACAAGTCAAGTTTGTCGGCCAACTCCTGCACAAACCAAAAAAAAAGGACAGCAGGTTGTGCTCTGACATCAGTCAGTGAAAAAACACTGTAGCCTTGCAGTAGAAGAGCCTAAGCATACTGAAGTTAAAATATTAATTCTCTAGTTCGGGAAAAGAGTTTCTATGACTGGTAATAAATTATTGTATGTGTTGCAACAGTAAAAGAAACAGCTTCGTGACTATGCAGGCTTTGTTTTAACAATCTGATTGCTTTTCTGTTTTGTTCAGGTAGGAACATGTGTTGTTGCAGATGCAAACCCTGCAGCTACTATCACATGGAAAAAGAATGGGCAACCTTTGTTAGCCAGTGGGAAAGGTAATGTGTTATACACTGTTCGGTGACATATTCAGAAACTTTGTAGTCCACACACATAGTGCTGTTAATCAGAGATTCGCTCAGGGAGGCAACCACTGATTTATACATTGACAGGAGAGTAGAAATAAAATCTGTCATAGAAATACATCATTGACTGCTGCTTGTCTGTCACCAGGGATACAGTAAGTGGAAACACAAACTGGTGGATCAGACAGTAACAACTGGAGTAATCAGTGTGCAAAACTGTTAGACCATGGTACCGTAAGCATGTAACCGCAGTATATATGAGTAGATGTGAGAGATGAGCGTATGAATAAGTGCATTCAGGAAACAGGTTAGTCGCAGCACTACAAAAATTTGCATGTACTTTGTAAACACTTTCATGGCAGTCTTGAGTTTCCAGTGACTCCTACAAACCTTTCCTTTTTTCTTATTATGGAATGACTGAAACACATGCATCTTTGTCACAGAAAAACAATCATACATACTGTTCTTTCATGGAGTTATTACACTTTCTCTTTAAATATCATCATTCCATAGTAGAAAATTAATAGTTGTAGGAGTCATTAGAAACCCAATACTGCCGTGAGAAACATTGTCCTTACCAGTGTATGTAAAAACCTAGCTAATAATTGGTGAACTTCGAGGATACTTTACCTTCACTTTGTGGAAAAGGAGAAGGGGACATGTCCTCTATGTTTATGTACTACAGATGCTGATTGTCAGATAGAGCTCTGCTCATGAGTACTCTTCTTCAGTGGTGTGAATGTGTGGCACATCCATGTCATCCACGTGACAGAACCTGAATCTGAATTTCAATGACCAAATTTGAATTGTAAATCCAAATGTAGATAGTTGACTTTTTCAGTGAGCGGTAAATATAACAACAGAATTCAATTTTAAATTCTTACATTCAATTTAAAGTTTATTTGAATACTGTTTCAATTTAAAAATTTCAAATTATAATTATATGATTCTAATCCAGTTGTTTTTCAAAAATTATTTAAGTTGGGCAATACAAATTTAAATTTGAATCAATCAGATTCAGTTTTTGGTGACACAAATTCCTACCTATACATATGACAACAGAGCCCTTGAATCTGTGGAGTTTGTTTGATTCTATTTTGAACAATGGATGGTGACTGATGGTAAACATAATCAATGCAATGTGTGTGTCAATCCAGCTGTAATAACACCCAGCTTGAGGCTGGACCCAGCCACGGGCCTGTCCACTACCTCCTCCACCCTCCAGTATGTAGCCACTAAGCAGGACATTGGTGCAGTCTTTGCTTGCGTTTCCACACACAAGCTGACCAATCAGGAAACGGAGATGGAACCTCTTCCTATTCACTGTAAGTGGAATGCAGTTTAATTTTTCCAGTGACAGATAACTAAAAAGGTAATAATTCTACTTTATGTTTGTGAACCTTTCAGATCCCTCAGAGAAGGTTAGTCTCCAAATAATGCCCAAGGGGCCTGTCACAGAAGGTGATAATGTGACATTGAAGTGTCATGCTGATGGCAACCCTCCACCCAGCTCCTTCTTTTTCTACATCAAGGTGAGTCAGGGCCTAGTGTGTAACTGGAAGGCAGGTACTGTTGTCTGCTTGGAATGATAGCAGTACTATTATGCAGTGCTAAGCAAAGGATGCAGTGTTGGTCTCCTTGCCCCTCCTTTTTAGATATTGGAATGGGTTTTTAAAAGCCTTATCATTGTATTTAATCATTCATCTGCATTAACTTTAAAAAAAAAAGTCAATGTTAGTCTACTCAACTTGGAAGTAAATATTCCTGTCTCCTCTATTCCCTTTTCTCTCACTTCCTGATATTAAAACAGAGTGAGAGGAGCTAATGGTATCTCTGTCTATTACTTCCTCCTCCGACCAGGGCCAGAAAGTGCTGGTGGAAAACTCTGACACCTACACTTTGAACGCCATCAACAGAGGGGCTGCAGGTGAATACAAATGCTCCATGGCAGATAACGAAGAAATGGAGGCCTCCCAAAGCATCGTTGTTAGCTGTGAGTGCTCATGACATTTGCAGAGCGTAAGCAAACTGTACCACAAGAAGGAGCGAAATCGCTGCTGCTGCACAGGCAAAAACCTCCAACTGTTGTCTTCACTTTGCCTTTGTCAACAAATGACAGCTCCCCCAAAACTCCAGCATAGTTTTGCAATACTTACTTACATTATATTGTAAAGATTGAGGCACTTTTTTTTACTATAAAATAATAAATCATAGGAACAGAGCTAACATAATAAAAAAAATTAAATGTAAGTAATTTTTTTGGCCATTTTTTGCTTTGACAGGTTAGTGAAGAGGCAGACAGGAAAGAAGGGAGAAGAATGAGGGGTAGACTTGCAGCAAGGGGCCATGAGCAGGTATCAAACCCAGGCCGCTGCCTCGGGCACTTTTTATGACTCACTCGCTCAACCTGTTGAGCTATCTGGGTGCCTATCATAATCAAATTTTAACTGTGAGAATCCAGCCTGGCACTGTGGCCTTTCATGCAAGGAGATGGAAAACTAATTTAATTTTTTTTTTACAGTGAGTGAGCAACAGTGAGAAAATAAAGTGATAAACAGTTTTTTCTTCCTACCATTCTTCAGCACTCCCTCAAGTAATTACTCCCTTCTTGTGTATGCTTCTAAGTCTTCAGTTCAACTGAATGGTTGAAAACATTTTTTTAAAAGACCGATACATTCTGACACACCCATTTCTGTGTTCCATATTAAAGCTTCAGTGCATTTCATATTTTTAAATCAAAGTATTTTTTTCAGCTCCTTAACCTACAGACTGAGTTTGAGTATATCTAAAGGGATCATGCCCTCCTTGTAAAAGAAAGCTGATGTTGCTCTGGCTGACTTGCAAGCTGTGATGTAATTGTCCTACATATACGGTGTATTTTGCAGTACCAAATTTCCTTCAATTACAGTCATGAACAAAAGTTTACATACACTTGTAGCTACCATGTATATCATGACAGTCTTGAGTTTCCAATGAGTCCTACAACCCTTAATTTTCTATGATGGAATCATTAGGGTCCGAGCACCGACTGTGCCGAGGACAGGCGGTGCGAGGGCACTGAGACCATATTCCAGACAGAGGTATCACCCTTGAAATGAACTCTAGACCTTTCATCTGCTCCTTCTACATGAAATAATGAGGAAATAACACACACCTGCTGAGCAGCCAATTGTCCAATTAGTTTTGGTCCCTATAAAGGTAGATGGCACATATAAAATTTGTTGTCAAATTTAAGCTCAAAGTCTGCACCTAAAGCACATCTTGATTGTTTCATTTCACATCCACTGTGGTGGTGTACAGAGAGGAAATTTGAAAATTGTGCCAATGTCCAAATATTTGTGGACCTTAGCGTACATGGTCTTTACGAGTGTACGTACACTTTTGTTCATGACTGTATCTGTCACCTGGATGTGCCATAAAAGCATGTTTGTGTTTTATTAAATTTAAAGATGTTTCAGGGAAAACATGTCAACCTGTTAAGTGATGGTTTGTTTGCAGATGTGTTGAAAAGACACTCTTCAGAAACTAGATGTAAAAACTGGACCTTTTCCTATTAGTGTTGAATGAATCCCCTCCAAGGTTATCGCATTATGGCAGTTGTTTTTCCATGTTTGCAATAACAAGCAACAAAAATGAATAGACACTGCATCAGCTGATAGGACTCAAAAGATCCATCATTTTTCTGTTGTGTTTTCTCAGACCTGGACCTGAGTCTGAGTCTGACTGGAAGAGTTGTTAAGACAGTAGGGGATGCCTTGTCTGTGAAGATGGAGAAGAACGCTTCGGGTGATGCTAAAGTGTCATGGACAAAGGTAATGATGCTGGGATTAGATTGCTGATAACAGAGATTTGGCATTAAAAAATAGAAGTACAGTTGACAAAATTATTAGCCCCCATATGAAATTTTTGTGCTTTTTTTTCCCAAAGAATTCCGAAGTGCTGTGAAGCTGATCAAGAAATTTTTAGCACAGCTTTTCCAAACATCCTAGTTTTATTTTGGATGCTTACATTATTTTACTTTGCACAGAGAAACAAAATTGTTTAACAAAAAGCAAAAGCTACCAAGGTCAAAATTATTAGCCCCTTGACGCTAATAATCAATTGTGTATCCTTTTTTGTTGCAAAGCAGCTAGCAGTTGTTTTTTTTTGTAGTTTGTAACAAGTCTCTGACACATCTCCTGTGGAATCCCAGCACATTCTTCTTTGCAAATCTGTCAAGCTCCTCCATTCCAGATGGTCTTCTGGAATGGACCCTGTTCTTCAGTTGACCTCACAGATTTTCAATGGGATTCAAGTCAGGGCTGTGTGCAGGCCAGTCAGTAACTTCACTTTGGTCTTCTGAAGGTAATTCTTCACCAGGACCCACATATGTTTTGGGTTGTTGTCATGTTGGAAGACAAAGCAAGCACCTAGACCTAGTATTGCAGCTGACTGCTTGAGGTTTTCTTTCAAAATGTTCATATATCCTTCTCTCTTCATGATCCCTTCAACCTTGACAAGATTCCCAGTTCTTGGCATGCTGAATGTTTATAAGTGCTATATTGAAAATCCTCTGCTCTGGTAAAAATGCAAATGGAAAAATTTAGAAAAAAAAAGGATTGCATCACATTTATAAAAGGGACGGGAGATTTAGAAATGCTCCTAAGTGGAGACTATAGATCAAAGGTTTATCTACAGTTAGTTGATATAGTAAAATTAGTCTGGTTTAAAACATAATTAAAATTTAAATCGAGTAATAATTGATGACAGTAGTAATAATAATAACTATGGGGCACTAGTCAGTTAATATTGAATAAAATGTAGGAAGTGAGACCAAACCTGGTGGAATTTTCCCCTACCATCATTTAATCTTGCAATAGTCTCTTCAAAAGATGCTGTATCTGTCATTAACTTCAGCCAGTCTGTAAAACTGGGCTTTATTTGGCTCTTCCAGTGTCAAAGAATGTTTCTTACTGCAATGATAAACTCAGCTAGTACCAGGGCAGGTCCTGCTTTAGACACCCCTGGTGGTAGCAGGGATCTGTCTCCAATTAGACATAATTGGGAAGACTCTGGTAATGATGTGGTTAACCAATCTCCAATAGTTTTAATGACTTGTTGCCAAAAAGGGAAGACCAGAGGACAATCCCACAAAAGATGAAGATAAGAGCCTGTGGCATTCAAACTTTTACAACATATATTGTCTTTCGTTAATCACATCTTATGAATCTTAACTGTTGTATAGTAGTACCTGTGTATAACCTTATAGTGTGTAAATTTGCTTGTCACATCCCTCACAGGCCACCCCGCCTTGGCCACTACCTCGTCCCATGCCTCTTCCTCAATGTTTGACTTCAGGTCCCTCTCCCAGATTTATCTTAAATGATTACAATGACCATACATACTGTCTGCCATACTGCTATAAAAAACAGAAGCATTACAAACTCATTCAGGCAATTTAAAATAGCAGAGTAGCTTATTTGTCTCAGCACCATGTGAGATCTTCAGACTTGTTACACTGCTCCTGAGCTGCAGATATTTCCAAAAGTCTGCTTTTTCCATTAAATTTAATTTTTGTTTAAGTTCTTCAAATGACTTGAATAGGACATCAACATATAGGTCACTTATCCTACTAATGTTTTTATTTAGCCATGTGGTCCATAGAACAGGTTCCTTCCCTATTTTAATTGAAGGGTTATTCCAAATGGATGAGTACATTTGCTTATATTGGGATATAGGCAGTTGCTTATGCAGTTTTGCCCAGGTCTCCCTTGAATATTGCAAGATTGGGTTTGACTGCTTGTTCCTCCCAAGGACTTGTGACAGAGCCTCAATTGGTTCGGATGGAGGCACCAGTTCCCTTTCTATATCCAGCCAGCCCAGAGTTGACCTCTCGCCATACCAGTGTTTAGAGATTTTAAACACCTCAAAAGATGATCTGTACAGCTCCACATTAGGCAAAGCCATACCTCCCTTGTTTCTAGTAGTATACAGCTTTTCGAGCTTTATATGGGCCTTCTTGCCGTTCCACAGGAAGTCCTTGATAATTTGATTGTACTGTTTAAAGAAAGAGTCTGGGACAACTAATGGCACCATCATGGATATGTAATTCACCTGTGGAGCAATTACCATTTTTATGGTGTTAACTTTTCCCCATAAGCTAAGGTTGATCATTTTCCATTTTTCCAGTGCAGCCTTTATAGGCTGAAGCAATGGGAAAAAATTAGCCTGTGCCATTTTCATTAATAGCTAGAGTAAGAAGAATCCCAAGATACTGCATACCTGAGTCTATCCATTTGAAATTAATTGTAGTATTTATTGTTGGCAGACAGGTTCTAGAGACTGGCATCACCTCAGACTTGTGCCAATTTATTTTGTAGCCTGATTTTTCTGAAAAGCCTTCCACTATCTCCAAGAACCTAGGAGCTGAGGGGACAGGATCTACTGACAGCCATAGAATGTCGTCTGCATAACGGAAGAGTGTATGCTCCCTTCCTCCTGCTCTTACCCCCTGTATACTTGTATCTGATCTAATTGTCATGGCAAGTGGCTCAAGGAATAAGATAAATAATAGTGGAGATAGGAGGTCCCCTTGTTTTGCGTCTCTAGATATCTTGAACATTGATGATACTACCCTGTTGGTCCACACTGACGCCCTTGGCTCTGCATGTATCAACTTAATCCATTGGATGAATCCCTGTCCAAACCCAAAAGACTCCAAAACATTAATCAGAAACCGCCACTTCACCCTATCAAAAAGCCTTCTCTGCAGCTAGAGAGAAGGTGGCAACAGGTGCATTACACTCTCTGTTTTGCCACAGAAGGTGGAGCAAACGTCTCATATTGTCAGAGGATGACCGACCCTTTACGAAACCCACCTGATCTGGGTCTATAATGTCAGGAAAAATCTTTTCCAGTCACATTGCCAGAACCTTCGTGAGAATTTTGTAGTCTACATTAGCCAGGCTAATGGGCCGGTAGTTAGATGGATCTAGGGAATCCTACCCTTCTTATGAATGACCGATATTATTGATTCATTGAGAGTTTTACCAGCTGATAGGGACTGTGAATACATCTCTGTTAAGACAGACGCCACAATATCAATATACAGCTTGTAATACTCCACAGGGAAACCATCTAACCCTGGGGCTTTACCTGACTGCATTGAGTGAATAACCTCCTTCTCTCTAATTGGTGCTTCCAAACTCTGTACTTGTTCTGGGGAGAGACTCGGGAACTGAATCTTTGAAAACCATGTTTTCAATTTATCAGGGCTGAAAACTGTGTCTGATGAGTACAGAGCTTTGTAAAAATCCATGAACACCTGGTTCATTTCGTTGGCTGAAGTAACTATCTTGCCATTATTTCCTTTAATACCTGGTATTGCACTTGTAGTCTCCTGTCTTTTCAGTTGTCTGGCCAACAGTTTACCAGCCTTGTCCCCGCTTTCATAGAAGTTGGCCTTAAGCCTAAACATGGCATACTCAGCTTTCTTACAATATATAGCATTTAGGTTATACTTCAGCTCACACACCCATTTCAGTAAATCTTCACTGTAGTTTTCTGATGGTGCTCTCTCTTTCTGTTTTATCTAATCCTCCAGCTTACTGATATTCACCCTGTCTTTTTTCTTTCTTTTTGATGCTTCTGCAATGATTTTGCCTCTACCAAATGCCTTTGAAGCCTCCCATAGCGTAGCTATTTTTGAAGTAGATCCTATGTTTATCCGAAAGAAGCTTATAAGTTCTTCTGAGAGTGTTTGTTTAAACAGCATTTTGTAGAAGAGACATATTGAGTCTCCACCTATTACTTTTGATTTTTTCAAAGCAAATAGAGACACAAAGCTCCACAGTTGCATGGTCAGTTAGTGCTATGACACCTATCGTACTATCAATAACTGATTCAATCAGGTCTTTAGAAATTAGAAAATAATCTTATGACTTACAATTATGTGAATAAAAAGTATATTCCTTCTCAGCAGGCTTCATTAACCTCCAGACATCCACTGAGCCTAGGTCCTCCTGGAGTTGGTAAATTGCTGCTCGGCCCCTGGATGGCACATTAGAATACCTAGATCTATCCAGTACAGGGTCTGCCGTCTGGTTAAAATCCCGTCCAAGTATTGTGCACCCATCATTAAATGACCCAAGAAGTCTATTGATTTTGTGGGAAAAAATAGGGTCATCCTCATTAGGGGCATAGATATTACATAGGTTAACTTTCTTTCCATTTATTACAGATTCAATACAGACAACCCTCCCCTCTTCATCTTTGTGTTCCTTAAGTAGTACAAATTTCTTATGCACAAGTATTGCAACGCCTCGTTTCTTACTATCACATAAGCTATGAAAAACATGGCCCACCCAGCCCTTTCAGAGTTTCATTGCCTCTGAGTTTTTCATGTGTCTCCTGTAAGAACACCACATCTGCCTGCCTTGATTTAAGATAAAGTAGACACTTTTTCAACTTAGTAGGATTCTGTGTCCCATTTATGTTTCAGGATATTAGTCTAATATGACTGTTACTACTCTGTGTAGCCATAGACATGATGCTCCAGCATGGTGTATTGTCGCCACCCACCAGTAGGGACAAAGGGGAAAAGCAAAACAAAACAAAAGGAAAAATATTACATTTTTGCTCAAGATAGAAAATGGACATAAGTTGTCATAATCAAACACACTCAAATATGAGCATACCCTTGAACCTAGGGTAAATAACATTACCACCCTTTCTTCATCCACAATCCCCCACAACATCTACTCATCCAGCGCTGTGGGAGAAACCCCTCCGTTGATCTGGTCCATGAGGCGCTGAGCCAATGGCTACCATACCATTGTCCTAACACCAGTATTATAGCCCAGCAGCAACAGGAATAGTCCATACATGTAAGGCAGATCCTCAAAATGAAATAGAATAATAAATAGTAATAAGCAGAGAAAAAAACACCTCTAAAGTATAGCCTAGGCCTGCTCAGTATTATGTCACATTCTTGTTAGTTTAATAAGTAATCACAAAAAATAATAGTGGCAAGTCTTAATGTACATTTGAAAATGCCTGATATCAGACAGCAAAAGAAGAATTAAAAATTTAAGTGAAAGAAAATTATTAGAAAGAAACCGATTGCTCCCAAGAACACCCACCAGTAATAAGCTATTGTTTATGTCTACTGAACAATCTGTCACCTGTAGAATATGCATCTGCGTTAAGACAAGAAGCCTACCCACAGTCAGTCAGAGCCTTCCGTCTCCTTATTGAGGAACATCAGGGCCTTCTTGTGGTCTTCAAAAGTCATCTTTTCAAGTGAAGAAGAGTTTTGCTGGATAGGCGAATGTGAATCGAACATCCAGTGCGTGGAGTTTTTTCAGAACGTCAGCGAATCTCCTCCTCTTCTCAGCAACAGTCTTTGTCGCATCTGGAAAAAATTACACTTTGGACCCTCATTCCAGTGCAGATCTGCTCTTGTATTTCCCCTTAGCAGCGGCCATCACTCGATCCCTCTCCAGTAGAGAATGAAATCTCATAACGACCGGTCACGGGGGGGAAGCTTCATCGGTCAGTGGTGTCCCGGTCGATGGACCCGCTGCAGCTCGATGTACGCTAGCTTCACTCCCAGAGCGTCGTCAGTGAGCTGACTGGCTATCTCTCTCAGATTCTCGGCGTCACTTTCCTTTAGTCAAATCAGCCGTAAATTCAGTTGTCTGTCCCGATTTTCAGAATTTTGCAGGACTCTTTCCAATTCGTCATACCGCTTTGCTCTTTTCTGTAGTTCAGTGGTCAGTCTGCCTCCTCCAGTCTATCATATATGGCCATAATGTCCATGCTAGTTTTAGCTTGTGCTGACTTGACATGGAAAACATCCTCTTGTAGCTCTTTAAGTATATCGCTGACCTGAGCCATTTCTTGCATTGTTTTCTCCAGCGTCACCTGAAGTCTGGCAAGGGCATCAGTTGCAAGGCTAGGAACACCGGCTGAGTTGGATCCTGCCTTCGATGTTGCACTAGCGCCATTAGCCATGCTAGCATTGTTCCTTGCTTAGCTGCTCTGCTCTTCGAAGTAGAAACCATGAAGGGAGGAGAAACGACTCAAAATACACACGCCTATTCACACTCAGTTTTTATACTGCACATTACGTTGTAACGTAAATTATGGGCTTTAACTATAGAATGTACATGAAAATAGGAGAATCTTCGGGGAAGAAAGTTCTAGGCAACCATCTCCTTCGGCGGTCCGACGTGACCCCAGAAAAGGTTATTCTTCAGTCTAGGTCAATGTAGCTGCAAAGGTGGAATATATTGTGGTAAAGAGCAAAGCCAATGAAGCAATATAGAAGACGAGATACAGCATCTTCATCCCACTGATACTTGATTTCATAATCACTTAATGGCTGCAGAATTTCCATACTAAATTCTGGAATGAACATTTCTGTAGTCAAGAGTCCAAATGGATATGGAAAACATCCTACAATAATACATTTGTAGCTTGTCATTGGTAGGGTCAGCTGTAAGAGCATTTGGAAAAGTGAAAATAACACTGGATAAAAACAAATCTGTGTGTTTCTTTTGCTTTTACACTTCATTGTTTAACACTTCACTTTAGGAAACACAGACTGACTATGGTTCTGATTTTCAGAATGGAAAGACCGTGACGATGCCAGAGTATAGCAAGTTGATCTACACTAATGCAGGAATCTACATGTGTGAAGTTTCCATGGCTGGGCTCACGCGACGTCAGAGCTTTGAACTGGTCATAGAAGGTCAGTAAGTGTGTGTCAGCACGTGACATCGTCAACACTGACAGTAGTCAGAAACAGTGTGTCTACTTGATTTTTGGAGTTTTTTTCTGTTTATTATTTAACAGTTTTTTTAAGTCAATGCCTGAGATGTGAACTGACAGAACAAAGTGTTGGAGACTTGTTTTATATTGTACCGCTTCCCTCATGTGCCTTTCTCTCTCATGAATGATGCACATTCTGTCCATGGAATTCACAAGTGCGTCCCAATTAATTTATTTTTCTGGAAAAAGATGGAGTTCATAAAATTTTCTAAACTTCTATATTGGTGTATGATAAAATATTACTGAACCAAACTATGTCAATAAGATTTTTGTCTTTCTTTCAGGAAAGCCTTTAATCACAAGCCTGAACCAACACCTTGCTGATGATGCTAAACACAAAGTCCTGACCTGCGAAGCTGAGGGAGTACCAGAGCCAATCTTCCAGTGGAGCATCAATAACACAAATGTAAGTGTTGGAGTATATGCGTTAAAAGTAGTGAATATACGCTTGTAATTGCTAAACCTTTCTGTTAAACAAGTGATAAATAGTGGCAGTTCCCCACAGTCTCACAGTGGATAGTAAGAATAGTAGTCTGTAGTAGAAATGAATGCTCCTATAAGTACCTGATAGTGCATTTTCAGACAATCCTGTGTGTTTTTAATGTTTTTTATCTAAAGAGATTTTCCTAAATGATATAGGAACTCTTAATCCAAGAGAATAAACACTCAATATCAAGATGTTTTGTGATTAACTACCCCAGGTCTCATCACAAACAATGGTCTAACAACAAGGTCACATTTTTCTGTTAGATTCAGGTTGGCAAAGGAAGAGGATTTTTGTGTTTACTTCGATATTCAAGTTGAATTGGCAGTTTGGGTTTATTGTCAGAATTCACAGCAAGTCAGCAGAACTCAGCTCCTCTGTCTGTTGTTAACTTTTGCAGTATTTTCCCTACTATTACCTATCCCCAACTACTCTCCACAATATAGAAAATGTCTTTATTTGTGTGTAACTAAAGAGACTGCTACATTTTCAAGTTATTTCTCCAGAGATTTCATAAACCCATTATTCATATTAATGTCTTTTTGGTATGCCTTCAGGAGGAGAGCTCTTACAGCAATGGCAAGGCCACCCATAAAATCACTGTGATACCCAAGGTGAACCTGACTGTCACCTGCAGGGTCAGCAACAAGCTGGGAGAAGATATCATGTTAATCAATGTTTCCTCTGGTAAGTCAATGCTTTATTTTTTTATTTTTTCAAGCCTTTTTGCCTTTATTATCATGCACAGTGGAGAGAGAGAGACAGGAAATATGGGGAGAAGAGTGGGGGAACGACATGCAGTAAATAAAATGGACACGAACCCATGATCGCTGCATCGGGACTATACCCCTTGTTTATGGGTGGCCCATCTAACCTGTTGAGCTGTAGGGGCACCTGTTAATCAGTTCCTCCCGGAATTCGCGATGTTGCAATCTCGTGAATTCACGCGAAATCAACCAATCTCTGTGAATTTTGCGTGGCCTTGCAATTTTGTCCAATCACCGCAACTTTCCTGCAATTTTGGCCCGCCTCCCATGAATTCCACCAATCATAGCAGCTCTCAGTGCAAATGTAATGCACCGTACATCACTGAATTCACTTCCTTGTTTCTGGTTTGAAGATGCAGACGTGAACATGTGTACCAACAAAATTACTGCTGAAGACCGTGATAAACAATTAATTCACTGATTTTCTTCACCAAAGCAGAGCTAAACTGTTTTACAACCGTGCAATATTGTAGTGGAATACAAAAAAAAAAAATCGATTGATAGACACTTTTTTTTTAAACCACGAAACATATTAGAACGGCTGAAATGAGCGGACAACAGACCAGACAGATCACCATGATGAAAACTGTTGCGTCCAGATCCGTTAGAGCACTGAAAGAATGAAGGTAAATTAGATAAATTATTCCACCAAAGAACACTTCGGAGTTATGTGACGATCAGCGTGTGTGAATCCTTCCTCTGTTACCCACATTACTCAAAAAACGGACTCAGGGATTTGAATGAAATTTTCAGGGTCGGTCAGAAATGACACAAGGTCCAAATGATTAGACTTCGACAGTGATACGGCTTAAAGTTTGGATCCACGGATTTGTTAAGGATTTCCCATTGAGGTAGCGGCACAGTAACCATGGCAACAGGTGAATGCTACCTCAGCGGCCTGCTGATGATCGCATTATTGTGATCCTACCACAAATCCACCACTGTGGACATATCGGAAATGATACAAGGAACAACTGATTAAATTGTGGGAGTGTTTGTGTGTCCCATAAATTCCTGTTGCCTGCTACATAGTTAGGTCATGCGATTCGGTATGTACACATGCAGAACACACACCTGTGTTCAGTGTGAGGTCAGGTAATGAACAGTCCTGGTAGAGGAATGCGCTCTCTCAGTGCTGTTCTTGTTAATTGACATGACAAGCTGTGAGCGTGTGTAAAGTTAATGTTCTGTAGAATGCAGTATTAGCTTTACACCAGATGTAACAGGACCCGTGTCTTCCAGAAATTTCCCCTTTTGAATCATCAGTCCACAGGATGTTATCCCAAAAGTCTTGAGGTTCATCTAGATATTTTTAGCAAGTCTTCCTTACTGTGG
The DNA here is from genome assembly GCF_021347895.1 of Acanthochromis polyacanthus. Taxonomy (NCBI): domain Eukaryota; kingdom Metazoa; phylum Chordata; class Actinopteri; family Pomacentridae; genus Acanthochromis; species Acanthochromis polyacanthus. The sequence continues at coordinate 37,668,547 of NC_067129.1, read as the reverse complement.
AATCACCTGAACTGAGGCCAGTGAGGCCTACAGATCTTTTGATGTTTGTCTGGGTTCTTTTGTGACCTCCTGGATTAGTTATCAATGTGCTCTTGGACAAAAGTTGGTACAGTGGTATGCAAAAGTTTGGGCACCCCTGATAATTTTCAAGATTTTCCTTTATAAATCACTGGTTGTTCGGATCAGCAATTTCAGTTACATATATCATATAGCAGACGAACACAGTGATGTATGAGAAGTGAAATGAAGTTTATAGGATTTACAGAAAGTGTGCAATAATTATTTAAACAAAAGTAGGCAGGTGCATAAATTTGGGTACCCCAACAGGAAAAATTACATCAATATTTAGTAGATCAGAAATACCAGCCTCTAAAACGCTTCCTATAGCTTCCAATGAGGGTCTGGATTCTGGTTGAAAGTATTTTTAACCATTCTTCTTTACAAAACATCTCCAGTTCAGTCAGGTTTGATGGTTTCCGAGCATGGACAGCCTGCTTTAAATCACTGCACAGATTTTCAATAATATTCAGGAGGGCTGCAACAATGAATTGATAAGATCTATAATAATCGATTATTATTAAAAACGTTGGCAACGAATTGCGTTATCGATTCGTTGTGTTGCACGATTCATGCGTCACTCGTCATGTTGCGGTCGCGGAGCCGTCTACTTCACCTGCAGAGCGAGTTGAACAGAGCGAGGTGGAGGCAGAGCAGAGGAGGTATTTTCAAAGGGAAGTAAATTCAACAAATGAAACATGAAGGAGAAAACAGTTTGACCGAAGTCCTCAAAATGCGAATGCACGCATCTGAAAATCGCACTGATGCCGGACGGTCACGAGCGGGCCACTACGTGGTCACGTGACCGCGCTTTCAGCTTGACGGTCCGGTAGATGAGTCTAATAAACACAGCGGCTCGGCCACAAACTTTCACTATTATTTCGAAAACACTTCAGGGAAAAATATTTTTAAAGCATTTGAGGCAAGAAATAATCTGTGCAGCAGCTGAACCTGTCCTGGTTTTAGTTCACCGACGGCTAGTTTAGATGTATAAGGACAGTAGAAGTCGAGTCTACTTTATAAAAATGAGCTTCAGGTGCGATGTGTCGCATCGAGTGGACACGCACCTTAAGTCACTGCATTATCCTACATTTGTTCCGTTTTAAAGTGAGGAAACGTAATATCAGTCTCTCTGGTAGCTTGTCTGATGCTAGGGTTAGCTTATTAACTGATTAATGACGGTGATAGGCCGTGTGTGACTGTGAGAGGTTATTATTTATTTCACTTTCATTAGCTAAAGCATGGTTTGAATATGCATTACAAATGAACGTAACTTGCACACTATAGTGGTAATAATTTGAAGATTAAGCCTCAAGTTTTAATTTTCTGACAACATCTGAGTGAAGACACTAGTCTGTGTTGAAGTGAGGCAGGATGAATTGCACTGATAGGCTTTATGATGAGAAAGACATCATGTACACCACAGCAAGCAGCTGTCTCACTGAGAGCATCCTCAATATGAATGTCACTGAGGTGAGGCCTCTGTTGATGGTTGAAGACGAAGGCTTCCCAAAAATGATCTTATTTGTTATTTCAGAATAAAGAGGCGGAAATTAAAAATGTTTTTTTATCCGATTCATCGATTAATTGAAAAAATAATCGGCCGATTAATCGATTATTAAAATAATTGTTAGTTGCAGCCCTAATATTCAGTTCTGGGGACCGAGATGGCTATTCTAGAATGTTGTACTTGTTCCTCTGCATGAGTGCCTTAGTAGAATTTGAGCACTGTTTAGGGTCGTTGTCTTGTTGAAGTATCCAGCCCTGGCGCAACTTCAACTTTGTCACTGATTCTTGAACATTGTTCGCAAGAATCTGCTGATACTGACTGGAATCCATGTGACCTTCAACTTTAACAAAATTGCCAGTACCTGCACTGTCCACACAGCCCCACAGCATGATGGAACCATCACCAAATTTTATTGTGGGTAGCAAGTGTTTGTCTTGGAATGCTGTGTTCTTCATCCACCATGCATACCGCCCCTTGTTATGTCCAAATACACACGTGGACAAAATTGTTGGTACCCCTCAGTTAAGAAGGAAAAACCCACAATTCTCACTGAAATCACTTGAAACTCACAAAAGTAACAATAAATAAAAATTTATTGAAAATTAAATAATCAAAATCAGCCATCACTTTTGAATTGTTGATTAACATAATTATTTAAAAAAACAAACTAATGAAATAGGGCTGGACAAAAATGATGGTACCCATAACTTAATATTTTGTTGCACAACCTTTTGAGGCAATCACTGCAATTAAACGATTTCTGTATTTGTCAATGAGCGTTCTGCAGCTGTCAACAGGTATTTTGGCCCACTCCTCATGAGCAAACAGCTCCAGTTGTCTCAGGTTTGATGGGTGTCTTCTCCAAATGGCATGTTTCAGCTCCTTCCACATATGTTCAATGGGATTCAGATCTGGGCTCATAGAAGGCCACTTTAGAATAGTCCAACGCTTTTCTCTCAGCCATTCTTGGGTGTTTTTGGCTGTGTGTTTTGGATGGTTGTCCTGTTGGAAGACCCATGACCTGCGACTGAGACCAAGCTTTCTGACACTCGGCAGCACATTTCTCTCCAGAATGCCTTGATAGTCTTCAGATTTCATCGTACCTTGCACACTTTCAAGACACCCTGTGCCAGATGCAGCAAAGCAGCCCCAAAACATTACTGAGCCTCCTCCATGTTTCACCGTAGGGACAGTGTTCTTTTCTTCGTATGCTTGGTTTTTGAGTCTATGAACATAGAGTTGATGTGCCTTACCAAAAAGCTCCAGTTTGGTCTCATCTGTCCAAAGGACATTCTCCCAGAAGCTTTGTGGCTTGTCAACATGCATTTTTGCAAATTCCAGTCTGACTTTTTTATGAGTTTTTTTCAGCAGTGGTGTCCTCCTTGGTCGTCTCCCATGAAGTCCACTTTGGCTCAAACAACGACCAATGGTGCGATCTGACACTGATGTACCTTGGCCTTGGAGTTCACCTTTAATTTCTTTGGAGGTTGCTCTGGGCTCTTTGGATACAATTCGAACGATCCGTCTCTTCAATTTGTCATCAATTTTCCTCTTGCGGCCACGTCCAGGGAGGTTGGCTACTGTCCCGTGGGTCTTGAACTTCTGAATAATATGAGCCACTGTTGTCACAGGAACTTCAAGCTGTTTAGAGATGGTCTTATAGCCTTTACCTTTAAGATGTTTGTCTATAATTTTTTTTCGGATGTCCTGGGACAATTCTCTCCTTCGCTTTCTGTTGTCCATGTTCAGTGTGGTACACACCTTTTCACCAAACAGCAGGGTGACTACTTGTCTCCCTTTAAATAGGCAGACTGACTGATTATGAGTTTGGAAACACCTGTGATGTCAATTAAATGACACACCTGAGTTAATCATGTCACTCTGGTCAAATAGTTTTCAATCTTTTATAGAGGTACCATCATTTTTGTCCAGGCCTGTTTCATTAGTTTGTTTTTTTAAATAATTATGTTAATCAACAATTCAAAAGTAATGGCTGTTTTTGATTATTTAATTTTCAATAAATTTTTATTTATTGTTACTTTTGTGAGTTTCAAGTGATTTCAGTGAGAATTGTGGGTTTTTCCTTCTTTAACTGAGGGGTACCAACAATTTTGTCCACGTGTGTAACTCAATTTTAGGTTCATCAGTCCACAGCACCTTATTCCAAATGAAGCTGGCTTGTCCAAATGTGCTTTAGCATACCTCAAGTGACTCTGTTCGTGGCATGTGTGCAGAAAAGGTTTCTTCCGCATTACTCTCCCATACAGCATCCCCTTGTGCAAAGCGCGCTGAATAGTTGAACGATGCACAGTGACACCATCTGCAGCAAGATCATGTTGTAGGTCTTTGGAGCTGGTCTGTGGGTTGAGTTTGACTGTTCTCACCATTCTTCGCCTCTGCTTATCTGAGATTTTTCTTGGCCTGCCACTCCGGGCCTTTACTAGAACTGTGCCTGTGGTCTTCCATTTCCTCACTATGTTCCTCACAGTGGAAACTGACACCTGAAATCTCTGAGCTAGCTTTTTGCTTCCTTCCCCCAAACCATGATGTTGAACAATCTTTGCTTTCAGGTCATTTGACAGTTGTTTTGAGGCTCCCATGTTGGCACTCCTCAGAGAAGATGCAAAGAGGAGAACAACTCGCAATTGGCCACCTTAAATACCGTTTCTCATGATTGGCTTCACCTGTTTATGTAGGTGAAGGGTCAGTGAGCTTACCAAACAAATTTTGTGTTCCAATAATTTGTGCTAAAAGTATTCAAATCAATAAAACAACAAGGGGGCAAAAATTTATGTACCTGCCTATATTTGTTTAAATAATTATTGCAGACTTTCTGTAAATCCCATAAACTTCATTTCACTTCTCATATGTCACTGTGTTTGTCTGCAATATGATATATTTAACTGAAATTGCTGATCCGAACAACCAGTGATTTATAAAGGAAAATCTTGAAAATTATCAGGGGTGCCCAAACTTTTGCATACCACTGTAGTTGGTCCAGTCCTGGAAAGGTTCACCACTGTGCCATGTATCCTCCATTTATGGATAATGTCTCTCACTGTGGTTCTCTGGAGTCCCAGAGATTCAGGAATGGCTTGAAAAAAAAGACGGGGAAAAAAAAGTCATGAAAGTCACATTTATCAGTGATAAATGTCAATGACTTTTTCATCAGTTCTCGATCCACTTTAAAACATGGCATCATATGCTGCTTTTTGAGATCCTTTAGCTACTTCACAGTGCCAGATTGCCCGGTTCTATTTGGTGATGTTTAGATTCAACAAGTCTGGCAGTAATCATATATGGGTGTGGCCAGATATATTTTGACCACATTGTCAAATGAATGTGGTCATTCGGTGGATTGGAAGCTTAGATAAATTATTTTTTCACATACACTACCAGTCAAAAGTTTGGACACACCTTCTCATTCATTTAGCTCTTAACTTAAACACTTATGAGCTATTGTTGTTGTTATCATATTGAACATATCATATGAACAAGAAAGTGAAGAAAACAAGGGTGGTCTGATAATTTATCCATGACTGTAAATATCTGTATCTACATCTATATATCTATATCTATATCTACTTTCTAGAAATTGTTTTCTCTTATATTGTTTCTCTTACATTGTTTGATGGAAATGAAAATTATCAACTCCCCAGGAGGGCTAAATTCAAGACACCCCAAAATCAAAGTGAAAAACTGATGTGGCAGGCTGGTCCATTTTCTGAAATTCGTTGGCAGCAACTCAAAATGGTACTCAGTAGTTTGCATGACCTCCATATGCTTGTAAGCATGACTGACAATATCGGGACAAGCTCCGAATGAGACGATGGATGGTGTCCTGGGGTATCTCCTCCTAGATCTGAACCAGAATCAGAATCAGAATCACTTTATTCATCCCTGAAGGGAAATTAAGTTGTTAGGGTTCTTATCTGTTTAATTTTGAATTGAATAGCCTAACTGCTGATGGCAAGAAAGATAAATCTTTCGGTCTTGCAGCACAGGGATAGGAGCCATCCACTGATGTTTTGTTGTTCATTGAGGCAGATGTGAAGTGGATGATCCATGTTGGTCAGAATGGCCTCCATCTTGCTCAGTGCCCATCTCTCCACCTCATCCTCCAATGTGTTCAATCCGATTCCAACCACAGAGCCAGCTTTTTTAATCAGTTTGTTCAGACGCCTTGCATCCTTCTGTTTTATGCTGCCTCCCCAGCAGACTGCAGCATAAAACAGGACACTTGCTACCACAGACTGATAAAACATCTGCAGTATCTTACTGCAGATGTCTAATGATCGAAGTCTTCTGAGGCAATAAAGTCGGCTCTGGCCCTTTTTGTAGATGAAGTCTACGTTGGTAGACCAGTCCAACTTATTATCAAGGTGGACACCTAAATATTTATATGATGTCACCATCTCGATGTCCACGCCACAAGTGTTGACTGACTGAAGAGAGGGTTTGGATCTGTGGAAATCTATGATCATTTCCTTTGTCTTTGAGGCATTGAGTAGCAGGCAGTTTTTGTGACTCCAGTCACTGAAGGCACTGATCAGATCTCTGTATTCAGCTTCATGTCCATTTTTGATACATGCCACGATAGCAGTGTCATCAGAGTATTTCTGAATGTGGCAGGACTCAGTGCTGTATTTGAAGTCAGATGTATACAGAGAGAACAGGAATGGAGCCAGGACTGTTCCTTGTGGAGCCCCAGTACTACTCATTAATGTCCCAGAAACACAGTTCCCCAGCCTGACAAACTGTGTCCTTCCTGTCAGGTAATCTGTAATTCATGAAACACAGGAAGGATCCACTCCCATCTCTGTGAGCTTGTCTTTGAGTATGGTAGGTTGGATGGAGTTGAATGCATTTGAAAAATCAAAGAACATGATTTTAACATAAACTCCAGGTTCCTCCAGATGAGACAGGGCATGGTGAAGCATGAAGAGGATGGCATCATCCACTCCAATGTGTTCTTTGTATGCAAACTGCAAGGAATCTAGTTTGTCTTTGACCTCAAGCCTCAGGAGACGTAAAACCAGCCGTTCCAGCGTTTTCATGATGTGTGAGGTTAGAGCAATAGGTCTGTAGTCATTTAGTTCAGCTGGACATTTGATTTTTGGTACTGGTACAATACAGGATGTTTTCCATAGAGCAGGTACCTGCTCCAGCTGTAGACTCAGGTTGAAGATCCTGTGGAGAGGTTGACACAGTTGTGCAGCACAGTCTTTAAGCAGTCTTGGACATACACCATCTGGGCCAGCTGCCTTCCCAGAGCAAAGCAAGGGCATCACTGAGCTCCTGGACAAGAAGGGAATAAAATGTCAGTGGCCTTCATGTGTAAAACCAATCCTGTTTTGGCACCTGTTGTTAATTTCATGAACACCAAAGCAGGTGAAGCTGACTAACCCCCCCCCCCCCCCCCCCTTTACTTACTTGACCAGATCAGTATCCCACATGTTTGACATATTTGATGCAATACTTAGATTAAAAAGTGTTCCTTTAATTTGAGCAGTGTGTATGTATATATATATATATACTGTATATATATATATATATGACAAAACAATTTCTAGAAAGTACCAGGTCCAGCCAGTTAGATTAACCTTCAGTAGCACAAACACCTTACATTGGGTGGTCTGATAAATTTATCAAGCTCTGTATATGTTTTTTCACTGTTGTTTAGTGTATTTAATTTGAGTTCTAATTTATTTCTATTTGATTTCAGCTTTTAAGGGGGACACTCAAGGAAGAGGTAAGATTTTATTTTCCCAGAGTTTCTTCAAAAATATCATCCTAACCTTGTGGTAATAATGGTATCATGGCAAGCTTCATCTGTTTTTTATTATTTGTTTTTTCCCAATATTTTTATTGGTTTTCAACTTTTATAACAAAATATGAAAAAACATAAATCAAAGCACAAATGTCCATACACACCCATTCACACCTGTAGACCTGCACCAACTTACACCTATACACACATACAGTGGGGGTACGGAAAGTATTCAGACCCCTTGAAATTTTTCACTCTCTGTGTCATTGCAGCCATTTGCCAAAATCAAAAAAGTTTGATTTTATTTCTCATTAATATACACTCAGCACCCCATCTTGACAGAAAAAAACAGAAATGTAGAAATTTTTAGGGTGACAATAAAAATGATAAAAAATAAAACCATGACAGTTTGAATGTCCTGTTCCTATTTTCCTCTTGCTATAACGTTCATATACGGTTCCCATAGTTGTACAAATTCCTCCAGTTTTTCTTTGGTAATGTAGATCAGCCTTTCCAATCCAATACATTTGGATAGTTCTTTTGTCCATTGTTTTAAAGAAGGAGCTTCCATGCTCCTCAGTTCAAGGCGATGGCTCTTCTGGCATGCAACAGTCCAAAGTCTAACACTTTAGTTTGTTTCTTAGTATATGCAAAATCTTTGGGATATATTCCCAGTATACAAAGTTTGGCACAAAAATGAATCTTGGCATTAAATACTTCAAACATACAATTGATAACCTCATTCCAATTTTTGTTTTATCTTTGAACATTTCCATAAACAGTGAAAAAGAGTTCCTTTGTTGTCTTGGCATTTAGCACACATATCAGGAATATGATTTGACATACGATGGAGCTTTTCCGGGGTTATATAAGCTCTTATTAACCATTTATATTGTAGTAACCTAAAGGCATTAGAGGAGATTTAATTTCCTACGACTTTGAACGTAGCATGCGCATGCGCACATACATCCTCTCCCTCACCCCCCTCTAACCTCCCCCTCTTAACATTTACGAAGAAACGCCCCCCTCCAGAAACTTGCGTAGCACTCGTGAAGCTTTCTTTTACGGCTGGGTCCCCCTGGATCTTTATCTGCCGTTATGTAAAAAAAGATGAACAAAACAAGTCGCCAGCTAGCTATACCTAAGCAACACATACAGAAAACACGTAAGTCCAAGGCGTACGTAATCTATGTAACTAGGCCTGAGCCGGAAGATTTTTGATTGACAGGAAAGGGAGCAAACCAAACGCCTCGGTCCGAGCGCATTGATTGGCTGATGTTTTTCAGGTCCTGTCATGTCCACAGTTTTTTTTTTTTAATTATTATTCTTTTAGAGACCATACATGCAAGTCCACTAAAAATCAGTATATTCATTTTATGTGAATCAGACAAATTAAACAAAAAAAAATCCTCCATAATGCCTTTAAGTCGTGTGTTTATGGTTTGTTTTTGGGTCTTCAGACAGGCCTCGTTCCAGTCTGTTTCATCTATGTCTTCTTCTAAGTCATTTCTCCATGCGTTCAATGTATCAATTGAAGTGTCCTTGGAATTGGACATAATCAGATTATAATATTTAGACAGCAGGTCTTTCTCTCCCTGTTTCCCCATTTGTTCAATTCATGATCATTCAGATATACACATAATTTCTTTTGATCTAGATGACAGAAAGTTTTTTACCTGCAAATATTTGTAAAAATGTTTTGGCGGAATTTGATATTTTTCAGAGAGGTCATTGAATGTAAGCAGTTTTTACAGAGTTTGTGTTATTAATTTTATAACCTGAGAATTCACCAAACTCATTAATTAAGCTCACCAAGTTGGGAAGAGTTTTACTAAGATCCGTCAAAAAAAAATATCATCTGCAAAAAGTGAAATGAGATGATTTAGTCCTCCAATATTGACACCTGATATTCCCTCTCCAGTTCTCACAGCAACGGCCAAAGTTTGCAAAGCTAGTATGAACAGTAATGGGGACAGCGGACATCCTTGTCTAGTTGAGCGCCGTAGGCTAATGGGTTTCGAAATATTGTGAGTGAGAATTTATGTAGTAAGATTTGTATATAAAAGTTTAACCCACTGAATAAATGTTTCTCCCAAACCAAGTCTTGTAAGAAGTTTTAACAGATAATTCCACTCTATTCTGTTGAATGCTTGACATGTGTCTACTGCCAACATTGCTGTATCTTTTGCTTCCCATTTCTCAAATAATATATTTAGAACACGTCCAATGTTGTGATACCTTTGTCTCTTTTTAATAAATCCTTGTTGATCTTCAGCAATCACGTTGAGCATACAGTGCCTATCATAAGTATTCACCCCCTTTGATGTTTTACCCTTTTATTGCTTTCATAAATCAATCATGGTCAATAAAATTTGGCTCTCTTAACACAAAAATTTAGTGGAAAAAACTCTTTAATGTCAAAGTGAAAACAGATTTCTATAAAGTAATGTTAATGAAAGAAAATTATATAAATAAAAATAATTGTTGGCATAATTATTCACCCCCTTTTTAATTTAATGGTCTAATTCAATAGAGGTCCATCAAATTGTTGCCAATAGTCTCACAATTAGTGAAATGAAGATCACCTGAGTGGTGTGGGTGTGTTTCGAGTGATTGAGTTGTAAAACACCTGTGTCTGAAGGGTCCAGAGAGTGGTTGATCAGTATTTCTGGCTACCATTACACCATGAAGACAGAAAAACACTCTAAGCAACTCAGGGAAAGGGTTATTGAGAAGTACAATTCAGGGGATGGTTACAAACAAATTTCCAAGGCACTGAACATCCCCTGGAGTTCAGTGAAATCAATGATCAAGAAATGGAAGGAATATGGCACTTGTGTGAATCTGCCTAGATCAGGCCGCCCTCGTAAACTGAGTGACCGTGCAAGTAGGAGACTAGTGAGAGAAGCCACCAAGACCCCTACAACTACTCTGAAGGAGTTACAAGCTTCAGCTGCTGAGATGGGAGAGATTGTGCATGTAGCAACTGCTGCCCGGGTTCTTCACCGGTCAAAGCTTTATGGGAGAGCGGCAATGAGAAAGCCACTGTTGAAGAAAAGTCATATTAGATCTCGACTAGAGTTTGCCAAAAAGCACGTGGAAGACTCAATGGTCACGTGGAAGAAGATTCTTTGGTCTGATGAGACCAAAATTGAGCTTTTTGGCCATCAGACAAGACGTCATGTTTGGCGGAAACCAAACACTGCACATCACCAAAAACACACCATCCCCACTGTGAAGCATGGTGGTGGCAGCATCATGCTGTGGGGATGTTTCTCAGCAATTGGACCTGGAAGGCTTGTAAAGATAGAGGGCAGAATGAATGCTGCAAAATACACTGAAATCCTGGGGGACAGTCTTTTTCAGTCTGCAAGAGAACTACGTCTTGGGAGAAGATTTATTTTCCAGCAAGACAATGATCCAAAACATACTGCAAAAGCTACACAGGAATGGTTAAAAAAGAACCAGGTAAATGTTCTGGAGTGGCCGAGTCAAAGCCCAGACCTCAATCCTATAGAGAATTTGTGGCTGGACTTGAACAGGGCTGTTCATGCCCAATACCCGTCCAACCTGACAGAGCTTGAGCAGTTTTGCAAAGAAGAATGGAGCAAAATTGCAGTGGGCAGATGTGCAAGACTGATTGAGACCTATCCACACAGACTCACTGCTGTGATTGCAGCCAAAGGTGCATCTACTAAATACTGACTTGAAGGGGGTGAATAATTATGCAAACAATTATTTTCATTTATATAATTTTCTTTCATTAACATTACTTTATAGAACTCTGTTTTCACTTTGACATTAAAGAGTTTTTTCCAATAAATTTTTTTGTTAAAAAAGCTAAATTTTATTGACCGTGATTGATTTATGAAAGCAATAAAAGGGTAAAACATCAAAGGGGGTGAATACTTATGATAGGCACTGTATGCCTATCAAATTTGAGAGCTGTAGGTGAAACGTGCTGCCCGTAGTAGATGTTACAAATTTTCCAGGGATGCGCTATGGAGCCATTTTGGCTCACACCTATGCATTTCCCCTAAAATATCAAATTTTTTACTGGTCCTGATGTGTGTGCAAAGTTTCACACGTTTTCAAGTATTTTTAAGCCCTCGAGAGTCCAAATGAGAGGTCTGCCAAAGAAAGAATAAGAAGAAAGAAAAAGAAGAAGAACAAAAACAAACCCATGGATTTCAATAGGGTCTTCACACCATTCGGTGCTCGGACCCTAATAATAGACACAATAATGCGAAATATAGCAGGTTGAAACAAATGGCAATTGTCCTTCAGAGCTAAAACAGAGCACCCCAGACAAAGGGTGGAAAGAGGTGCTGCAGCAACAATGTGAGAAATAATGTGCTCCTTTCAATTAAAGCATATAAATATAATGTAGTAGACCTCCGAAATAAAATTAGAAACCTAAAGATGTATCTAAGATGGACTCTTTAGAGTAACACCAAGTACACTGTTGTCTGTCTGTAGACTGTCAAATGTCAGTCTACTGAATAACAAAAATTAACCATGACAAAAACAGGTTCCACATTCCTGCTATGCTTTGTAAAGATGCAGACAGTGTTGTTCAGCATCTTTAGTACAGCAAAATAACGGTTGAAAAAAAGAGAGAGATGGTGATTCATGGGGATGAAGTCTCAGCTGATGACACCTTATTGCTTGAGTATAAACTAGTGCAACAGAGGCAAATTTGAAAAATTTATGGAAATTTGACTCTCTATAGTGCGGACTAAGCTGAAATGTCAGCAGGGATCGTAATAGTTCATCAGAATAAAAAATATTTTATTGATCCTGAGCTGAAATTGCTTGATTATCTACAGAAGATGCATGCTTGTGTTGTCATCACATCCTTCTGCCTTTACTTGAATGTCTTTACATGCTCTGTTGGAAAGCTTCTTCTGCGACTTTGTGTGGTAGTCTACAGCTAAAGCATAGAGCGGCTGTTTGTTTACAGAATCTCCAGAGGATTCACAAGACCAGTCAATGCTCATCGTGGGTGTCGTGGTGGGGCTCATCGTAGCTGCTGCTCTAGTGGGGCTCATCTACTGGCTCTACATAAAAAATTCAAGGTATATAAACACACCTGAGCACAAACATTTCACTGTTAAATTTCAAATTCCCACTGAAGTTCCCATGGCAATGCCCTTACCTCATGCTGCATTTTAAACCAAATAAATGGAATATGTACCCTAGAGAGTAAATTTAGAATAATGGGATGGATGGATAGATAGACAGATGCCAAAAATGATTGCATGTCAATGACTTACTGATAAGCAGGTGAGGACGTATGTACTCCTAAAGGAGCAGCTGCTGGTGTGACTCTAGTGGAGAAAGTAGAAACATAATTTCTGTGCATTGAAGAAATGAGCCTGCAGCCTGCTGTGCAGTGACTAGCTGTGCTGTGACTCACCCCACATCTTAATTTTACATTTCTGTATTCATTACAGACAAGGAAGCTGGAAAACTGGTGAGAAGGAAGTTGGAACACGTGAGGAGAGCAAGAAGCTGGAGGAGAACAATCACACTGTTTAAAAGGTAAGGAATAGGACTTGCATATGCAAACACAGGCCTATATTATGTTTAACCCATTAAGCTTCAGTGTCCCGCCCGCGGGACGCTTTGAGATGTGCATAAACATTTCCTTAAATGTCTGAAGCTGCAAACGAGATTATACAAACACTATACACCGATGGAAAGCTTAGATTCTCATGAATCCGCTGGTATAAACCACTTTCACATGTGATTACCACAGTGGGTAATATAAACACATTTGTCTGACAAACAACGAATATCCATCCATCCGTTCTCTATACACGGCTTTAACGTACACAGCACGACTCACATTTCCGGGTTCATTATTACACACAGAAAAAAATATTCCACAAAAATGGCCATAATCCAACCTTGGACATCCAGACGAAACAAGCCAGTAAAATATTTTGTCCAAAACATGTCTTGAAGTCGGTATATAATCCACGAATAGGTCTTTTCGAGGAAATGCACCTCGCGATGTGCATCCAATATTCCCTGTATTTCTCGTCATATTTTTATTTACAAATAAAATATTAGCGATTTTTTTGTACTGAAAATGGCTGGAATTGACTGCACCTTAAAGGGCTACTAGTTTGGACTTGAGTCAAGATATTAAGTATAATTGTCACTTAGAGAAACAACTTTTAGTTCTCAGCAAATGATTTGCTACAATTTCATTACAGTGATAATGTTAAAGTTAGATGAGAAAAAAAACTGAAAAAAACAATGTTGCAGATTGGCTCCTTACTTGAAGTAAAACCTTTTTGAGAAACTCAAGCAAGTCCAGTTGACTTTGTTTTAGCACTCAATACCTTGACTTAGATCATGGAGAACTTTTACGGACATTGTTATTGAGATAGTTGATAAAAAACGTGATAAAAAATGTAAGATAAAAAACGCACGTTATCCTTACAAAAGTGCAGGGTGCCAAATACATAAATAATTGAAAAGATTCTAAAAAGGTGGCAGTAAAATAAATAAAATGACTCAGCCATTCGTAAGTCTGATAGATGTACAGTGGATAAGGAACGTATTCAGACCCCTTGAATTTTTTCACTCTCTGTGTCATTGCAGCCATTTGCCAAAATCAAAAAAGTTCATTTTATTTCTCATTAATATACACTCAGCACCCCAGAAAAAAACAGAAATGTAGAAATTTTTGCAAATTTATTAAAAAAGAAAAACTGAAATATCACATGGTCATAAGTATTCAGACCCTGTGCTCAGTATTGAGTAGAAGCACCCTTTTCAGCTAGTACAGCCTTGAGTCTTCTTGGGAATGACGCAACAAGTTTTTCACACCTGGATTTGGGGATCCTCTGCCATTCTTCCTTGCAGATCCTCTCCAGTTCTGTCAGGTTGGATGGTGAACGTTGGTGGACAGCCATTTTGAGGTCTCTCCAGAGATGCTCAATTGGGTTTAGGTCAGGGCTCTGGCTGGGCCAGTCAAGAACGGTCACAGAGTTGTTCTGAAGCCACTCCTTTGTTATTTTAGCTGTGTGCTTATGGTCATTGTCCTGTTGAAAGGTGAACCTTCGGCCCAGTCTGAGGTCCTGAGCACTCTGTAAGAGGTTTTCCTCCAGGATATCTCTGTACTTGGCCGCATTCATCCTTCCTTCAATTGCAACCAGTTGTCCTGTCCCTGCAGCTGAAAAACACCCCCACAACATGATGCTCCCACCACCATGTTTCACTGTAGGGATTGTATTGGGCAGGTGATGAGCAGTGCCTGGTTTTCTCCACACATACCGCTTAGAATTAACACCAAAAAGTTCAATCTTGGTCTCATCAGACCAGAGAATCTTATTTCTCATAGTCTGGGAGTCCTTCATGTGTTTTTTGGCAAACTCTATGCGGGCTTTCATGTGTCTTGCACTAAGGAGAGGCTTCCGTCGGGCACTCTGCCTGGTGGAGGGCTGCAGTGATAGTTGACTTTGTGGAACTTTCTCCTATCTCCCGACTGCATCTCTGGATCTCAGCCACAGTGATCTTTGAGTTATTCTTTACCTCTCTCTGAGAAATAAAATGAACTTTTTTGATTTTGGCAAATGGCTGCAATGACACAGAGAGTGAAAAATTTCAAGGGGTCTGAATACTTTCCGTACCCACTGTGTGTTTCTTGTACCTTGTTGTGAAGCCCTGATACGGCACCATCTGAAATGTCGGTTAGGTAAGGGCTCCACAAGCTCCAAAAGAGAATAAAAATCTGTATTCTCCACCACAGTGATTGGGTAATCATCTAGCACGATAAATTTAATCATCCTCGCTCAACAAACATTTTCTGTCCTTTAGGAGTAAATTCTAGTACATGTTGCCTCAGTGCAGCCTTTGCCCGAGTTGCCCGAATAAGCTTACTACATTCCATTCCGTATACTTTTTAGGTCCTGCATCAAATTTGTAATATCGTATGCAGCTCTGTTACTACCACTACTTCTGTTCTGTGAAGGTGAGTGCCCAAGAAAGCCAAGACTGACCATGTCAAAATTCCATTTTACAAATTACTGTTTTGCCTGTAAGCACAGTGACTCTGGTTGACAGCAAAATTCTGAAAGATACAGTCATGGAAAAAACAATATTAGACCACCCTTGTTTTCTTCAATTTCATGTTTATTTAAATGCCTGGTACCACTGAAGGTATATTACCTGAAGAATACAATGAACCTGACAAAAAATTCAGCTGATTTCATAATACTTTATGTCCCATTTGACATGCCTAAATATAAATACACACACACACACACACACACACACACACACACACACACACACACACACACACACACACACACACACACACACACACACACACACACAAGTGTGCAGCCTGGATTTCAGAACAGAAATTCATAAACATCTTTAGAGACCTATACAAACTTGTTGGCAAGTTGAACAAAAATTGCAATCCAGTAGAGCAGGGGTATTCAACTAAAATTCAAAGAAGTCCAGTCAGAGAAAATATATTAAAGCAAAAGTCCAGAACATCATAATGTCTAACCTGAATTAGTGCAATATATGTTGATGTAACCCAGTAGTTTTGTGAGTCTGCATGTAATCAATAACTGATTGTCTAATCAAATCAATTCAGTCTGTTTCAAAGTCATTTTGATAACATTAGTAAACTTTTGATATAACTGTACATCTTAAAATCAAGTGCAGAACTTAAAAAAATAATGACTGAACAACCTGAACCAACTTATATACACCTTTCACAATACCCAAATCTCAAAAAAACTTCAACAATTGAACACTTTTACATTTTTTTCCTGTATTATATCACTTCTCTTATATCCCTGCTGCTTAACGGGAGAACTGAGCTGCAACTACCAGTATTTTGGATTGTGGTCTAACTGATGATGATGTGGTCATTCTCAAACACATGTGGAGCTCACTGATCAGTCTGGAAACATATTCAGTTTTGATTATATTCACAGATGAGAGTGCTGCCTCACAGCTGTATGTTTAGCCCAGGGGTCGGCAACCCGCGTCTCCGGAGCCGCATGCGGCTCTTTCAGCCCTCTGTTGTGGCTCCCTGTAACTTTGGAAAATAAATTGTTCTGCCTTTCAGGCACGTTTCAATGCATTTTAATATAGAGAGTTTTATTGTGAAATTACCGCTCTTATTTTGAGGTGTCACTCCACCGGATGTGCTGCGGTTTTCCCCTGGGACATGAGAGCACAAAGTTGATACAGAGAAGATGGAGAAGCAACGCCTGTAGTTTCACATCGTTTTGTACTCAAGAATGCCAAGCCTGTATATTAAAGCTTCACTCCAAGAAAGACACGTCTTGTCTTTGAGTCAAAAGTACTCGTGAGTACTAAGGTAAACTACGGATAATTGTCTTGCTCAGTATCTACTCTTTGATAGGGTAATACACGTTACTCGCAAGAACACGTCCAGCATCCAGGCAGCAGGTCAGAGAGTCAGAGGAGTGTCGTCTTGGAAAATAAGGCAGCGACTTACCGGAGAAAAGTTATTAGCTTAAGATAAATAGATAAATAGATTTTACAAGTTAAATAGACATTCGCAAAATATTGATTTCCAGCTAACATTACGTAACATATGAGGTCCAGGAGCAAAAATGACATTAACCAGGTAAGATAAATATTAGTGGTAGGACACGATGAAAAAAATGAATCTATGTAATTAGAGGCTTTGTAATTAATTAATCACAACTGATTAACAAGGGCATAGAGGTAAAAAAGTGATATATGCAGTGTTGTCTTCATTTTAAATGCCAAAAGGATTTTGCGGCTCCCGGTGTTTTCTGTGGGAAACGGGTCGAAATGGCTCTTTGAGTGTTAAAGGTTGCCGACCCCTGGTTTAGCCAAACATAGTCAACGTGCAGGGCTACTTTCTACTTGGTGTCATGTTATTTGTCTTTCTATTTTGTCTATCCTCCTCTCGTCAGTCCCTCTCAACTGTTTTCTGAACGCATAGCTTTGATGTTTCGCTGCTAAACTTTAGCAACTGTCATGCAGAGACTTCACTGGCTGACTAGCTTCACATGGGATGCCTGAACTCGTTTGTAATTGGTCTGTGTGTTTCCTGAGCTGATAACCAACGCCGTAAACACTGGAAAAGCTGTGCCGGGATAATAGAAGCAACCGCTGAAATTTAAAATACGCTTTGCTAGGGATCACAAAGATTGGACTGTTGATGATTGGGCTAAGGTTCTCTTCAGTGGTGAATTAAACTTTCAGTTGATACCCACTCCTTTCAGTTGATACTCCGACTTCCTCTCACAGTCCAAAAATATGCTGAGGTTAATTGATCACTCTAAATGGCCCGTAGGTATGAATGTGAGTGTGATTGTTTGTCTGTATATGTAGCCATGTGACAGACTGGCGACCTGTCCAGGGTGTCTCCTGCCTTCGCCTGAGTCAGCTGGGATAGACTCCAGCACCCCCCGCGACCCTAGTGAGGATAAAGCGGTGTATAGAGAATGGATGGAACGGGCTGTTGTGACAGCAGGAGAATGTCAGAAGCTGGTGGAGAGCATGCCAAGATGCATGGCTGCAGTTATCAAAAACAAGTACAAACTCCTGTGTATATCTTGTGACTAAAACAGACAGAAAAGAAAACATGGAATGCCTAAAAGCACTGTTTTGACAGTACAATGCCATTGCTATAAGAACTTAAGTGATTTTGGTAATTATCAAGAAAACCATGGAAAAAGTCTAGATATCAGCTCTTAAATTACATTTTTTTTCAATTGCTAACAAGCATTGGTCCAAACTGAAGTCACATGTTCAAAACTCTTAACACAGTCTGCATTTCCATCATGCATCTCAGCTAAACAGTTCATCTCATCCCCAAAACTGTTTCTCACCAACAAAACACTTCATTCATGTTTCAAAATAAGCTCATTCAACCACAGCACTAGAAAATAGTCTCACTTTGGAAACAAACACCGTCACTCTTAGCACGCTGAATTACAAAATACTAACAACAGAGAGCATTACATGAAATTAATTGTGATCTTTCAAGTTTGAATGATTTCTTTTTAGATAAATTTGTATTTTATTATAAAATAAGATCTTTGCACTCTGAGTTTTCTAAATTATTGTGATATATTGCAACAAGAATGAATCGGGAATGCAGCAGTTTACTTCAACAACATTGACGTATTTTCTCTGTGCCTTTGTATCAGTACTTTGGGACTGATAAATAAAAAGTTTACTGTAAACAAAAATAAAATGTAGAATCTCAGAATTCAGGAGGCAGAATAGAAATCAAGAGATAAAATTCAAAAACCAACAACACATATATACTGTAACATTCACACCCTGTCGTCTGCATTTGGCCTCGTGTTTCCATCCTGATGTCTTCTCTGGAGATGCATTGTGGCTAGAACCTTTTTGAGGGTCTCTTTTTTATGGTTTCTGATAAGGCCAAACGCAGATCACCTGAATCGGGTTTCAGCTGATAACTGCACTCAGCTGTGTTTGGAATTACATCATCTTTTCATTTATTTTTAATGTCAATATTTTGATATGATTTTACATAGATTTCAATGTGGCTGCAGCAGAAATCTGTGTTTTTTCCCCATCATTCTGTTTTGATTGTGTTTTTAACTGTTTTGAACACAGTGTGTTAGCATTTGAAAAATGTGCTGTAAAAGTCTAGTGTTCTGCAGGTGGTGAACTAGAAACTGAGAAAAGAGTTCATGAATTTTGGTGACTGTGGTCACTGAATGCATTTTGTGTGAAAGCAATGGAAACTGATTCACAGTTCAGTCCACATGGACTGCTGTTTTGCAGACTGAGCTAAGAGTTTTGAACATGCGACTTCAGTTTCGACCAATGCGTGTTAGCAATAGAAAAAAACTGTAAACTCTTATGAGCTATTGTTGTTGTTATCATATTTGTCGAAAGAAATGTACCTTTAGTTGTACCAGGTATTTAATGAACAATAAAATGAAGAAAATAAAAGTGGTCTAATATTTTTTCCATGACTGTGTGTGGGCTGTACTAGTGGATTGGCTTGAGTGTCAGTTGCTCAGTGCTGGTGTTGACTGGACTGCCAAATATTAATGCATTTATGTCCCCTGCAAATGTACTGCTGACTTTGCTGATCTTCTGACTCTAGTGTCATCATCAGCAACATTGTCCAACACTTCGCCTTCATAACCAGTCACCTGCAAAACATATAGCTTTTCCTTCAGTCTCACCAACTTTCACCAACTTGGTTACAAATATTAGGACGGTACCATGGTAACCAAGCTGATGAACCTGCTTTTCATCGGCATGGTAACATTGTCCTTTCGAGCATTTTAGGATGCTACCACCTATCAGCTTGTGTGCTGCAAGTGGTAGCATGTACTAGAATGCATGATTTTCTCTAAATATATGTGGTCTTTGGAGTTTCTTGCCACATATACATGGAGTGATGCCGCAAAACTAAGATCAGAGTCTTCATATTTAGGAGGCCGATGGACAAAGCTAAAAACGGAAGAATTCAGGATTCAGGATTCAGATAACTTTATTTGTCCCCTAGAGGCAATTCAGTTTGCAGACATGGGTCGCAGCAGGACAGGACATTAAACACACATTCCACATACATTTGACTTGGATCTGTCAAAGGTCAGGTGAAGGGTCCAGCAATAAAGTGCAACAGTGACAAAGTGCACAATATCCATACATACCTAAAATACATTAAAAACTACAAAACAACACTGTCACTGTCATTTAAAAGCCTGATGGTGGAAGGAATAAAAAAGTTGGCATATCTGTTTGTTTTCCTACTGGGAGCGAGATAGGGCATCAGCGCAAACCTGTGTTTCAGTACATGGTCAGGGTGTGCAATAATACTCTTAGCTTTATGGAGCACCTGCCTGCTCCATAGAGAGTGTACACCCATGACCCTAGCACAAGTTCGAACAATGCTGGACAACGTGTTTTTGTTTTTTACTGACTGCCCATGAAACCATAATATAAAGGAAAAGGTTAGAAGACTCTCGATTAAAGAACGATAAAAGACAAATAAAATGGGTTTAGATACATTAACAGAGTTCAGTTTCCGCAGCAGGTAAATACGTTGTTGGGCTTTTTTTTTTAAATGACCTCCATGTTTTTATCAAACTTGAGGTCGGAGTCGAATATTGTGCCCAAGCATCTGTATGTGTCTACAATTTCGACCTCTTCTTTGTTTTTATAATGCTGACTTCCTGTTTTGCAGGTTTTTTCCTGAAGTCAATTATTATGTCTTTTGTTTTAGTAACATTGAGATCAAGATAATTGTCGTCTCACCATGTGACGAAATCAGACAGGGCTCTGCCATGCCCTGATTCAGAGCCCTGTATAAGGGACAACAGGACACTGTCATTTGTCATGAATTCTTCGGTTTTCATTTCTGTCAAGATGAATGTGACATTAGATTTGTGTATGACTTTTTTTTTTTACAGTTTGTTTAAAATCTTGTAAGAATAAATTATTTTTAATTACTGTATTTCTAGGTATGTCTCTGTGGGGAAGAAGCAGTCGACAGCAGCCTTGCAGCATCAAAATACGGACTCTCCGTTGGCTGCTGAAGCGCTCCATTAGGCTCCACATCGGCAGCCACAATCAGTTTTCCACCTGGTCCAGCCTTCAGTCTGCTGTCCCACTTCGTTTTCTGAAATCTGCACTGAGGCAGTCGTGTGTTACTGTGTCATTCATTTTTTGTGTGTTCTTGGTAAGTGCTCACTGTTGTTTTATTTTGGCAATTTTGTGAAGCTGTGTGGAGGGACGTATGTAGCCCTGCGACAGACTGGCGACCTGTCCAGGGTGTCCCCTGCCTTCGCCTGAGTCATTTGGGATAGGCTCCAGCACCCCCCGCAACACTAATGAGGATAAAGCGGTGCATAGAGAATGGATGGATGGATGTGTGGAGGGTTTTTTTGGCGCTTTAATTTTTCTTTAAGGACTTTGTGTTGTTATTCTTGAATTTCTTCAAAGAATGTAAATTCCTTGTACATTTTTTAAGGTCTGCATAACTAATTATAATTATGTATGTGCCCTGGGTGACAGTGCCTATGTTTATTTTTACTTTTCATTTTTGATTTGACTGTGTGTGGAGAATCCTGTATTCAGCTGTGCTCAGATAAAATGACTTTTCACTGCTGTTTACTGAGACTGTTCTCAGACTATTCAAAAGATAATCTTACCATCTCTTAATTTCTGGATTTCAACTGCTGGCAAAACAATTATTTGAATATTTAATTAACAACACAAAAACCCCAGCTATCTTCAAAATATTAAATTAGAAACTTTGAATGATTTGTTTGTTGGTATGAAGCATTTCTTTGTTACCCAACGAACCAACCTGAGTGCGTTTTAAAGGGGAACTTCGTTTTTTTTCAACCTGGGGTCTGTTTCCATATGCCATTTCATACATGTGAGTGATGGAGAAATGAATTTTCGACATAGCTCCAGTATTTAGCCAGGCAGGCAGCTTAGCAGCTCAGCTAGCAGCTCAACTAGCGAAAAGTATGGGGCAGCTGGCCCCCCCGCGTCAAAGTCCGCCCTAACGTGCTTTTGCCCCACACTGACCGGCTCAGATAGTCTCAATGAGTGTCCCACAACATACTAGAGATGAAAAGTGAACAAAAACCTCCACATTACCTGGCAATCGCTCTTGGTTGTGGTCTGTAACCAAATCTCAGGACGCTAGAAAGCAAATCTCGTTCCGAAATCGCGCGAGAGCTCGCACCAAAACACCGGTTTTGGCACGAGTTTTGGATACAGACCACAACAAAGAGTGATCGCCAGGTAATGTGGAGGTTTTCGTTCACTTCTCATCTCTAGTATGTTGTGGGACACTCATTGAGACTATCTGAGCCGGTCAGTGTGGGGCAAAAGCACGTTAGGGCGGACTTTGACGCGGGGGGGCCAGCTGCCCCATACTTTTCACTAGCCGAGCTGCTGGCTGAGCTGCTAAGCTGCCTGCCTGGCTAAATACTGGAGCTATGTCAAAAATTCATTTCTCCATCACTCACATGTATGAAATGACATATGGAAACAGACCCCAGGTTGAAAAAAAATGAAGTTCCCCTTTAAGTTGCAGTTGTGTAAATGTGAATTAGATGCACTGTGGAGCATTGAAGTGTTATGGCACACTCCACCACTAATGAACTATTTTGTAAAAAACACAAATTTGTTCCTCTTCAGTCCCATTCACATTTTGTTAATCTCAAGGACTTTTTAATTACTTTAAGTTACAAAGGATTATCAGAGAAGGCTAAAGGAAAAGCTAATACATTAGAAAAGTGTAACAACAAAAAAATGCAGAAGTGTGTTCTGTTGTGTTGTTCATGGTAAAATTAGATTCAGTTTAATGCAGCACATTGTTGTTTCCCCTTTGAAATAGCTTGACTGATGCCACGTCTGATTGTTCAGTTTTATTTGTTTGTTTGGTTTTTCATGCGTATTTGATGTATTTATCATCTGTGTGCAACCTACTTATGAAAGATCTTTTTTTATTCCACTTTTTTATGGCACTGTGTTGTAGAAATGTTAAATGAGGATGAATAAGGCCATACAGTATCTATGCTTACTATTTACTGTATTATTATGTTGTTGTTGTTGTTTGTTTTCAGGGATGCAGAGAATCTTCATATTTTTAAGAGCAGGCTCAAGACCCACCTTTTTAATCAAGCTTTTAACTGATATTTATTTTTAGTTTGGGTTCTATGTTTTTATGTTTTATCTGCTCTTATCATTTTTTTCTTATTCCAGTGTTTCCTCTGAGGGAGCTCTCTGCATTGGGAGCGTGGCTCGCCTGTGGCTGTCAGGGTGCTGTGCTGTGGGTTCCTGGTGGAGGTTTGGGGGTCACTCCCGCTCCTCCTCTCGGTGTCCTGTGTTGGAGCCCTGGTTGCCATGGGCGACCTGCTGCTCTCGGTGCAGACGGCTCCTTGGGTTCATTTCCTCTTCTGGTTCATCTGTGCCCAGCCTTATATTATATTTTAATATTCATTGCATTAGTGTATGGTTGAGGGCGAGAGGGGGGTGGGTCTGGTTATAGTGTGACTGTGTTCTTGTGTTATATCTTTGGGTTTGGGGAAGACGGGTTAGCGGGTGGAGTGGGTGGAGCGGGATTGTTTTTAATCTGTGAAGCACTTTGTGTTGCAACTCTGTATGAAAAGTGCTATATAAATAAAGTTTGATTGATTGATTGATTGGCTGATGTAAAGGATCACCCAGTCCTCCACTGAGGACAGTGGATTGGCAGATTAGATAAGGTGCGTAAAGATAGTCATCCTCTGGGTTTTTCTGGTTTGTCTCACAATGCAACCACAGTAAACCAGCATAGCCTTGATAAGACAGTTCAAGAGAAGTCATAAACCTTTTTCTTTTAATCAAAATCATATTGTGTGGTGGCATGACATGAAACCAGTAGGTCAAAATTGTTAAGCACCAAGTCGCTGTGCTTTTCATGCCTTTCGATTTAACAGTTTAATCAGTGAAACCAAAGAGGTTACAATGAGAAAGTCATAGTAGTGTTGTAAACACAGAGTTTTGTGTATTATTGTTGACAATAAAATGTAGATTTGAGGGAATAAAAAGTTCAGTCAAAGGGTTTTTCATAATAACTCCCTGTTTGTTTCCATTTACTGTGATATTGTTACTGAGCCCCATTGGAAGTCATAAGAATGAGCAACATAAAACACTAGATGTATATGCCTTTACGTTTTGAATGTTCCTTTCTGGAATTGTGTTTGAATAGTCAAGGTTGCAGTGCTTCAGATGTCCACTTTTTCACAAAGCATTTTATTTAGGTGGCACGTCATGAAAATCCCACCAAGAAAAGTCTTTTTAGCTAGCAATTTACATGCATGGAGTATACTTCATCACATTGCAGCTTTGGAAATAATTATTTTAGTGCTGATCATTTGTTAGGTTTGATAATAGTGCTTAAATCAATGTAACATCTTCTAAAAGGACAGAAATGTGTGTGTGCGTGTGTGTGCGTGCGTGCGTGTGTGTTTGTGTATATATATATATATATATATATATATATATACATATATGTGTGTGTGTGTGTGTGTGTGTGTGTGTGTGTGTGTGTGTGTGTGCATTGCGGCTTCCCCTCACCAAGCCTTATAGCCGCTGAGAGTGTGAGGTCAGGTCCTGGGTTCGTACATTTGTAAGGAGTTTTATAGGTATAAATACACTCAGATCCTCAGATAAATTTTGGTGTATTTTTGCAGGACAAAAAGATGGAGCTATCAGAGCGCAGCAGTATGAACAACATGACATTAAAAAAAACATATAATTGAACCGTAAAAATGGGATATGGAAGAATGACAAAAAATACGGCTATGCCTGATCCTGACTCTCCATCTGTGCCATAGGTGAGCGCGCGCCTTTACGCACAGCCTTTCTCACATGCACACGCCCACTAGGTGAAACACTGCCTCTGCAGCACGCACACACACGCACACTCAAACAGACAGTGCACTTATACCTCAATGTGTCTTCTACACACCAGCCCCTAATTATTAGGTTCCACATAATAATTGACTTTTCAAAATACATAGATAGGAGACAAAATAATCCGTTACGTCTTCAATTTAAAATGCTACATGTCTAATAAATTTCTCAAGTTCATGAATAGATGCATGGGTATTCCTTCTTCTGGTCATCAGTATGACCGACTAGTCCATAGTCCAAAAGAGGCAGATGTTTTCTCAGTCCAAGTCTAGAAAAAATAGTCCTTGTGGAGGTCAGCAACGTCCTTATGCTGCCTCCTCTGCTTCCAGCAACAAAAAGACCTTGGATATGGGTCTGTCCAAACAACTCATTTTAGCCTTGATCCGAACTTGACGAACAAATCCTTTACAGTCCTGAAACATCTGCAATACACGCCCCATTATCCAGGAATTGCGAGGTGCTGTACTGTCCATAAGAAGCACCAGATATCCTGTAACAAGGTTTCTCTGCACACCAGTCTTATTTCTGCCATTCCTGCAGCAGAGGCAGGTACCCCTTAATCCAGCGTTTCCAAAAGAGAGCAGATACATACTGAACTTGTCGCCATCTTCTCCGTGCGAACAGGTCTGCTGCTTGAAACTCTCCATGAGGCAATGGAGACTGATTTTTGAGCAGTAACATGTGGTTTGGTTACTTTGGGATCGGTGGAGGTTTTAGTGATGGGCCTGCTGTTTATAATGACCTCGACTTCACAGAGAACTGTGCGTAGTCACTCCTCATCCAGATTTTGCACTTTGAGGGTGGAATTCAAGACTTTCCTCACAGATCTGATCAGCCTCTCTCACGCTCCTCCATGATGTGATCCAGTAGTGGGGTTGAATGTCCACTTTATACCTTTTTGGAATAACACATCATGCACTTTTGCCTGGTTCCACTGCTCAATTGCTGCTTTCAGCTCACATTCTGCTTCCACAAAATCTGTCCCATTGTCTGAGCGCAGCTCGCGGACCTGTCCTCTTCTGGATATAAAACGCCTCAGAGCAGTAATTGAGAGATGGTGCAACCTCAATGTGGCTAGCTCTCAATGCAAGACAGGTAAATATGACACCATATCTTTTGACTGTGCTCCTCCTGCTCCGCACAACACCTACACAAGTGAATGAAGGTTTATCTGGCCTGAGCCTTTCTGTGGGCAAGTCTGACATCTGCTGGTACACTGGAGTAGCATCAAGTCTCTTGCAGATTGTGCACTTGGACAGGACTCTTCTTATGGCAGTACTTACTCCTGTCATCCAATATTTCTCCCTGAGCTTGGACAACATATGGTTGCGTCCACTATGTCCCACCTCTTGATGGATGTTTCTTAACAACAGGGTAGAAGTTAAAACTTTAAACTAAGTTATTTTATGTTGCTATGTTATGTTATGTCATGTTATGTCATGTTATATTACGTTATGTTAATTTTTCTTATTACGTAAGGTTAAAGTTATGTTAGTATTTTTATATTTTTTTGTTAGATAATTTATGTTATTATTCAATTTTCTATTTGTCTTGTACAAGAGGGTACTGTAAAATACCGGAGTCAAATTCCTTGTATGTGCTCACATACTTGGCAAATAAAAGTGATTCTGATTCTGATTCTGAAGTATGGAGATACTTTGACAATATGATCAGATGCTTGGACTCCAGAAGCATAGCTGCTCTACTGAGCTGACCTCCCACTCGCAGGACTCCATCCTCCAGCCTTGGAAATAAGATGAATGTTTTTCTTAACATTTCGGCCCTTTTCCAGTTACAGAATCTCTTCTGAGAACTTTCTTCTTTGGCAAAACTGAATTATGGCCAACTCAGCCTTCTCCATGTCTCCACTGTAAGACCCTTCTGGACAGCAGTGCTTTTAAACGTGCACATCTCCTGCTCCATGTTTCTCTGCTTCAAGCTCTCTTTGCTCTGATTGCCTGTTAGCTGTTTCCTTTTTCTGCTGCAGGACCACAACCATTGTTTATATTTCAGCCACCACACCACAACCCTTTTAAGTCTGCTCCAATAGGAATAATGATGGATCAGGTGAGTCATGGGATCTTCTTCAGTTTGCAAAGCATTTACAGCACCACTTTTCTTTACCTCTGGATCATCCAGGGTGAGATGGCTCACAGGTTCTGGGTTCACAAGCCATTCTGTTTCAAGTTGGCAAAGAAATTGGGGTCCTGTTAACCACAGCCTGTCCTTCAGAAATGCAAGTAGAGCAAGTAAGTGACTGTCCCATAGCCATTTTCACAAGCATCACAGAAATGGTGTAACTGAGCTGTAAAGCTAAACTTGAATTTAATGAAATTATAGATAAAAAAAACTAAATTCATGGTGCAAAGACTTTGCTTAGAGAACTTTGAACATAGCAATAAATCTGGTAAATTTCTAGCCAATCAATTAAAAGTAAACAAAGAGAAAACAACAATCTCTGCTGTCAAAGACCAAGATGGAAACATCAGCCATGACCCAGATAAGATAAATAATACCTTTAGAGATTTCTATAAAGGATTATACAAATCACATATAAAGACAACAGAAGAGGACATTAATCAGTTCTTTAGTTCAATTACTCTACCAAAACTACAACATGAAAATAGATTGGTGTTGGATTCTCCTCTGTCAGTCGAAGAACTTCATAAATCTCTGCAGCATATGCCGAACAATAAAGCACCCGGTCCAGATGGCTATCCAGTTGAATTCTATAAAGAATTTTGGACAACGTTGGCTCCCACCTTTCATAAAATGGTAACAGAAATTAAAAACAAACAAAAAATACCTTCAAATATGAACTTAGCCAGAATTATTTTGTTATTAAAACCAGAAAAATACTCCACACTTCCATCTAGCTACCATCCAATTTCATTAATAAATGTAGATCTTAAAATTATCAGCAAAGCTCTCGCCAGTAGAATAGAAAAAGTAACCCCCCTTATAATACATCCTGATCAAACAGGTTTTATTAAAGGGAGACATTCTTCTACTAATATGCACAGATTAATTAACATAATAGATTATTCCACAATACATCATTTAGAATCCACAATCATCTCGTTAGACACAGAAAAAGCATTTGATCGAGTAAATTGGAAATTTCTGTTTGCAACATTAAACAGATTTGGTTTTGGGCCATCTTTTATAGACTGGATAAAAATCTTTTATAATAACCCGGCTGCATGTGTTAAGACCAATGACCAGACTTCTCCAAGTTTCTGTTTGCAGAGAGGCACTAGGCAGGGCTGCCCACTTTCTCCATCACTTTTCGCCATCTTTATTGAACCTCTTGCAGCTGCCATAAGACAAAATACAGACATCAGAGGGATCCAATCCAACAATATAGAACATAAAATAAGTCTTTATGCAGATGATGTATTACTTTTCCTAAATAACTCCAAATCATCTATCTCCCAGACAATTACGCTTATTAATAAATTTTCATTGATATGTGATTATTCTATCAACTGGTCCAAGACTACAGCCATGCCTATTAATTGTGACATACCAAGAATATCTAACATCACAATACAGTCTGGAAACCTCAGATATTTAGGCATAAATATCTCTCCCAGGATATCGGAACTTACAAAACTAAATTATGTTCAGTTATTGAAAACAATAGAGGATGATCTTATACGGTGGAAGCACTTACCTTTATCACTCATGGGGAGAGTTGCCACTATTAAAATGATGGTTTTACCTAAAGTTAATTATGTATTCTCAATGATACCATCCAAACCATCCTCCTGTTGGTTTAAATCACTGGACTCATATATATCCAAATTTCTTTGGAAAAACAAAACATCACGTATCAGTTTAAAGACTCTACAACAGACTAAAGATAGAGGTGGACTGGATTTACCTAACTTCAGTCTCTACTTCCTAGCTAGTAAGTTGCAGTATATTTCCAAATGGCTAAAACCTAGTAATGTAGATGAGTTATGGTTAGATGTAGAGCAAGCAATATGTGAGGACATAGCCATTTCTGACTTGCCATTTATCAGCACAACTATTAAATCTCATCAGTGTTTCAAAAGCATTAATATCAGCTCCTCTTTAATGGATTGGTGGGAATTTCTAAAATTAAGTAAGTCTTCAGTCATTCCATGTAAACTTACTCCAATCTGGAATAACCCTGACATTCTACAAAATAAAAAGATGATACAGTTTACTCACTGGAGAAATCAAGGGATAAAACAGTTAGAACATATCATAGAAGATGGTAACTTTCTGTCATTTCACACACTCACTTCACAATATGGAATTAGCAACACAAAATTTTTTGGAATACCACCAACTTAAATCGATTATAGGAAAAAAATACACCCTCAACCAATTACACTGGCAGCTTCCTCTTAGAGTAGAAGAATTCTTAAATTTTCGTCCCCCAAAGCTATTATCAAAACTATATACAATATTATCAAAGTTAGAAGATACAATCTTTCTTCCTACAGCAAAATGGGAAGCTGACCTATCCAGTAATCTTAATCAAAATGCATGGTCACAAATATGTTTAAATACCTTTAAAATGTCAAAGAACTCAAATATGCAACTTATACAATTTAAAATTCTGCACAGAATTCATTATACAGGACAAAGGATGTTCAGGATGGGTCTGTCCCATTCGGATATTTGCTCACACTGCAGTGATAACATGACTGACAGTTACCTCCATGCCATGTGGTCCTGCGCACCTGTGCAAAGGTTCTGGCTTGAGGTATGTGAAGACCTGTCATTATGGTTTAAAACCAGAACTGATAAGGTAAAGTGAAATGTTGCATTAACAACAATACTCCCTCCTGCATTGAAACAACAAAAGTACTAAAGAACAGAACTTTTGAAAAATAGTATTCCTTTTTTCTTTTTGCCTGTTTATAAATTAACTTCCTGAAGGGTGGGGAAAATGTTGCTGTGGCCCATTACATGGTGAGCCAGAGAGGAACAGGCCGACATTCCCACATCACTGGACGCAGTGTACATAATCAAAGGTGATACATGGTTATGTAACTAATTACGATCATGAGTATCAGATATATTTTTAAAATACTGGAAAGGAAATTCCTGTTATATACATGCAGTTGTAAAATTTAGAGTAATTATGTATTTTATTTTTTTAATCTACAGAATTGAAAGATTATGGCGAGATGTGTATGGAAATGTCCTTGACTTGTTCCAAACAGTATTTCTCAATTTTGAAGTGGAAGGGTTTCTAAACCCTGAAAATGAACTGGAGTTATTCGCTCTCCACTGGAGCTACGTCCCACAGCTGCAGCAGCATCTTCAGGCATTCAAGGAAGCCTGGAATCACCATAGTTTGAGTACAGACAGAGGGAAATCCCCCATGCAACTGTGGCTTAGTCAGCCACGTGAGGGAAATGCTGCTGAACCAGTTGAGGTACAAATCCCCTCTTGTACCTTTACCTTCCTGTCTTCCTTTATATTTGTTTATGTTAACTTTATTATTTCTACTTTGGTAGTGGACAGTTCACTTGCCAAGAAAAAAATCTAATGCGTGTGATCTCCCTTTCTGATTCAGATTCCAGATTTATTTTGATTTCTTAAATTGAAATTACCAAAGCATATTTAACAAACACAGTGTGCATGTATGCTGTCTAACACTGCTAGGAGAACCTGGACATTTAAAAAATACTATACGTGGTTTAGTAGCACAATAATATATATTCTTGGTTAGAGCTGTGACAGGTCCTGTAGTTTCTGTACTTGGTATTTTTAAATTTTAACATATAAACATATGCATAGATATTTCAATGGTGTAAAACAATATTTATAATAATATCTATACAATTTTATAGTGAATGAATTTACTCCATGCACATCTTGTTGTCCAACCCACATTTGAAATCAAGTTTTGCCATACCACGTAGTCCCTAATCTCATTTACTTTTTTTTTTTAATTACTTGAGGAGTGTGCATTTCTTAATAACAGAGCTTGCTTTCAAATTATGCTTTCCTTTCAGGTTGCTGCTGATTATGGGATAGACTGGACAGGACCTCACACCCCATACCCAGAAGGCATCACTGTACCTGATGCACAACTACCCCGGCAGCTTACACAGGCTGAAGTTACATCATTGCCTGATCTGGAAGTCCCTTTTCTGCTGCACTACGGGACATGGATACAGTGTATATTCTTAAGGACATTTTTTCAACAGACCTAGACATATCACACCTCACCTTAACATAATCAGAATGAAACGAACAAGACTCAAAAGAATGCTGCAAATTTTTGGTGCATAATTTTATGACCAGTTGTGAATTTCAAATAAATGCCTTTGAAAACAACAATGTCCAAAGAGACAGCAAAGGGATATAAAACTGCTTTTATTGCATGCTAAATAGTTTGACAGCTTTTAAAAGCACTAAAACAATGTGCCAATAAAAAGATTTTTTAATAGAAGTGACAACTATTTTCTTTAACTTCCAAACATTTATATTACAACTGTTCTCCAAAGACAGTCTTCCACAAGTGTGGAAACATTTTGTTGAATGCACAAACCTGAACCATCGTTTTTGAATCTTTCACATAAAAATAAGCTATTTCATTAATTCACTCTCTCAACTCTCACCTTTAAACTGTCATCTTGCAACAACTCACATGCCGCCACATTTCTGTTACATGTTAAATGTCACACACAACAATTTGAGCCTGACAGCAGCAAAAACAAGAACTGTTGTGAACCTTCTTCTGAAACATGTATTAGCCTCACAAGCTTACATCACCTCAGAACAATTGTCAAAACAACTAAACATATCTGTTTTAACATTTTATGTGTTTTGGTAGCATTAACTGGCTACATAACACTTGAAGTTGTGACTTTAAACAAGTCCAAACCCTGTTTGAACAGAACTGACTGTAGCATTCAGAGCCTCACAGAAAACATCATAAGACTTGTCGTGTGAAGGCAGCCGAAGAGTCTCCATGCATGTGCTTGACTGAGGCATTCGTCCGTGCACAATTTCCACATGCAGCTCTTTAAGTCCTGGAGTCTTACACTGTAGTTTCCCGTGTTTTACCATGTACTTATCAAAACAGTGTCATTTTCCTGAACATATGCCTTTACTGTACAAACCTTGACGTGCCACTTCCTCTTAAGAATCACCATGGACCCCTACAGAGTGTGTAGACCAATGATAAACTGAAATACTGTAAGGTATTGATGAGTATGTGTTTCACATAATAATGACAAGACATGCAGACGTACAAAACATCTTTATTTATTTAATATCTTTATTTTTCAGAGACACCAATTCACCTTTTAAAGTTACCCAGCCCTTAAGATCACCCTTGTCTTTCCTTACTGTCTAACTATCCAGTACTTCCACTGCAACAACCCAGCACTTTACCTGCAACTACTGGTCAACAACTGGGAACCGGGCCGTCTTATAAAGTGAACACTTGTTGGCTTCACTTACTGTGCAACTATTGAGTACTTTGCCTGTAACTACCCTCCCTACCTATGCAGGTACCGAGTACTTACACTCTAAGTACCCATGACCTGTCTGTAAGTACAAAGGGTTCTGTAACATTGTTTCCATTATTAAATAAATTTATTTTGAAAATAACCAATTCACAAACTAGAGCAAAATAATAAATACATTATGCATTATTGATAACTCTTACTTATAAGAAAAAATATTCTATTTATTTAAACTAACTATAGGAAAGTACTACATAAGCTAAACCACTATATAAATAATATTCAACTACTATATACAAAAGTACTGCTAAATTTCACAAAAACGTAATTGTGCCCAATTCCCCAAAACAAAAATGCCACACAAACTCCACTAAAAATTAGAACTATAAACAATATTTGTTCATTCACATAGATAATCTACTTTTTAGACCTTTTCTTTTTTGCTTTCTGCTTCTTCTTCTTCTTCTTTTTCTTGGGCTTCTTCTTCTTCTTCCTTTCGTCCTCTGATGAGGAACTTATTGCCGACGATCTAGTTGAGACGTCTTTCGGTTTTGCTGTTGTCGGTAGAAAAACAATACATTTTAATTAATGTCATTAATGTATTACAGCTTGATCAATGACCACATCACATGTTTAAGGCTTACAAGTATGTGTGCTTCCTAATGGAGATTTGGCATACTGAACTTTCAGTTTGCTCAGTCATAACTTAACAAGTAAAAAAAAGCTGTTGCCTACACAATAGCCTCTTTTGTTTGTTGTTTTTCCTTTTTAGGTCAGGCTATTGCAACTCCAAAAACCACAGAAAACACAGGAGTGAGAGATTGTTACAAGTCTAAAACACGTTGTTGTAAATTCCCTGTTCGTTTTGCTACGTAGACCTGTTCATTTTAGTAAGGCACCGAGGTTCATTTTAGAGAATGCATAGATACATCAGTGTAGGTTTTCGGTGATCCGGACAATTCCATCTATGCAGAAAATGCATTCATGAAGACAATGAGTTATCAACACACTGCAGAACGTGTAGTGGTTGATTTATGAAAATGCATATTGTATTCTATTGTTATGACTCTCTGTTAGTTAACCTTTATTAATGTGAGATTTTGCAGCGGTTCTTACAGCGTTTAGACTACCTTATATCTTTGATTAGATGGAGGACATGTTGAAAATTTGGCTCAAAGTTTGGAAAAACAGCAGGGAATGTTGAGCCTTCTAATGGCAGTTCAGAGAATACGGGTGCATCTGGGTGTTATACATGACTTGTGGGTACGGCTACAACTGGAGGACACTGGTATGAGAGGGGTGAACCTCTTGGCACAGGTCTGAACCTGAAGTCAACCATGGAGAGCTCAGACAAGCCATGCAGCATTGAGGATATCAGTGGTTGCAGTCTGAGCCTTTTCAGTCCTTTACCAAGAGACAATAATGGTTCAGGGAGGGGCCCTGAAACAGATTGAGAAAAAAAAGAAGTATGTGTGTTAAATTTACTGTCCTTCCACACATCTCTTGCAGCTTGTTTTTGTTTTCAATTCCGATGTTAAGAGTCATTCTGGGAAACTGCTCACTGTCAATGATGTTGGATACTGAGAGACAAAACAATAATTAATACATCAAGCACAACCAGAGATGTGCATGTATTATAGCTACACTTGTGCTATGGGTTGTTCATTCAGGCAAAAAGGGAGAGTCTTGGCTAGCTACTACCTGTATAGTGTTAACTGTTGCTAACATTGGCTAACGTTGTTTATTACAGAATACAACATACATTAAAATACTCATCCTTACTGAAAGAAGGTGGATAAACTGTGCAATCTTGGGTAACGTTTAGTAGGCTAAACGTTACCCTCAACTTCACACGTTAGAACCATAACATT
This sequence comes from Acanthochromis polyacanthus, assembly GCF_021347895.1. NCBI lineage: Eukaryota > Metazoa > Chordata > Actinopteri > Pomacentridae > Acanthochromis > Acanthochromis polyacanthus. The sequence goes on along the minus strand of NC_067129.1, from coordinate 37,634,425 downwards.
AGCATTGTTTATGTTACGGGTCTCAGGCGTGAGTCCACAGCAACAAATATGTGTGCAACCTGCATCAGGTGAATAAAGCAGGAACAATTAAGTCTCACTGCACCGCGTTTCTCCCCAGATTGCTTCTGTGTTTTATTAACACCTCAAAATCATCAACAAAGCTCATAAACACATTTCTGTTCTTCACATTTCAGTTCTTTATATTTGTCTGAGTTCTCAGTTCACTAAAGTCCATCACTACATTCCATTTTCTCACACTTTCCATAAAGTGCAATTTCACTCTAACATGTTACCAATTCTGACACAAACACTCTCTCAGTGACCTTTCTTCGTCCAGTAAACACTTGTAGTCATTGAAGTGCATTAATTTTTACAGTATACAGTATAATGTTGCTTATTTTCAGCATCATTCAAATAAGTACATACTGTCACTTCAAATTTGAGAAGCTAGACACTCTACTCTGTAATAATTAGAGGCTACTGAAATGTATTTACTTGAAAATGCTTATGTTAACATACTTCACAAAATGTTTTAACAGAACAACCCTTTTCACATCATGAACAATCAGTGCTCACTATAAACAGCATTAAATAAGTTGTACAAAATACATTTAAATCATGGTAATCTCATTAACAATGTAAATACTAAACATTCATAGCGTACGGGAGCTTTCAGAACACTTTACTACTGTTTTTCTACATATCAGATCACTTTCGCGGCTCTCGCAATGACATCAGCAGGAGAAAACTCCGCCGAGACCAACTAACTTTCTTTGTCTTTATATGTAACTGTTTCGACGACATTTCACCACTGAACGCTTTACAAACAATCATCCTAATAAAGTGTGGCCTTATGAGGTAGACAGTTACAGATTTTTCACAGTTACCAACCTGTATCAGGTGAATAAAGCAGGAACAATGAAGTCTCACTGCACCGTGTTTCTCTCCAGATTGCTTCTGAAGAGAGCACGGGGTGTGTCTCCTCACATCGGTCCCAGGTGCAACCAGAACAAACAAAGGTTCCGCCTCACTGCTGCCTACACAGAAGTGCCATTCTTTCAGCTTTAGTAGTACAACAGCAATTAATTTAGACCCAATTATTATCAACATACATGTACATACTAAACAAAATAATGAACTTAGTAATTATCCTAAATTTTTATCACATAACTGCGGTCACACTATTTTATGAGCGCCACATTTACATCGTAGAAGATCTCAAGCTAGTTAGCTAATAACCTTCATAGCTGTAGATGAACTTCTCAAAAATAAAATGTATCCTTTGTCCACTTTGGAACGGGAAGTAGGACAATGTCTCTCGGTTAATCTGTAAACACCTTTAAAAGTACTGTTGCTAGGTTTAAGAGAGATTCCGTAAACAGAGTAAACTTGTGGGATACAGGCCCGCGGAAGTCAGAATGATTTCCACTTACCCTTGTGTTACGTTCATGCTCAAGATCCAGGAATTGGCTGTTTGGTTCCGGTGTGTACGTGAAAGTCCGCGAAGAAGAAGAAGAAGAAGCAGCAGCAGCAGCATATCAATGTCATTGTGTTAAAAACGTTTCACCTTAGCCGTTTTCATTTTTTGTGTCTCAGGTAAGTGTTGTTTGTTTATGGTAAATATACTAAAGGTGCGTTCACAGGAGTCAGCGTTCTGAGTCGCTTGAACATATTTCCTCCAGTGGTAATTTTAAGTAGGTGGGAAACACCATGCTAACGCTAGCCAATATAAGGAGGCCACCACGTGCAAGTGGACATTGGACAAATAGAAGAAATATTGGCCTGTATGGCACTTTGATAGACGCATTGGCAGGTTATCCTTTATTACACCAATATATGGGCGTAACGGACGCGGGGTATGCATGGGACATGTCCCCCGCACTTTCCACATCTGTCCCCTCTGTCCCCCGCACTTTTTTCAGCCGTTACAACAGCTAAACCCGTTATTAGCATCCAGTAACGTGTTTTCCCGAGCCGTCTTTGAATGCACCATGAGCGCATGCTAACGCAGGTGTTCCAGAGGAGACGTGCTGCTATGCTGAGCATTGCTGAACGTGCGTCTGGAGTAATGTTTAGCAAACCAGCCAGAGCTAGCAAGAAGCAAAAAACTTTACACAGATTCTAAGTGCTGCGCAGTACGATTCAAGAACGTGGCGCTGCGCGGCGCGGCGCTTTCGCGTTGTGTGGAAATTAGGGGTCAGGGGGCACCCGCACTTCGTGAAACATAGATTCTATGTTGGTCATGATGACCACAGGTTCCCTCCTGAACCTGGTTACAACTCCGATTAGTGAGCTGGTTAGGTCGGGGGCTGCTCATTCAACGAATGTTATTTGTAACTGGCACCACAATCAAAGACAACTCTGAGTTTTCCTTTTGTCGAGTGGTGGACACCGTGGTGTGGAATGTACCACACTCTGCCATCTCTTCGGCTCAGCTCTGTAGCAGGAACTCTTTCAGCATAACCTTTAACAAGGAGGTCATTTACAAAGATGTTATACTCCATGTGAAACACTGGATCCTTCTGAAGCCTCCTCTTCAGGTGGTATAGGTGCTGTTCCACTACTTTTCAGTAATTTGGCATGCTGACATTTGGATTTTTAAAGGCAGAGTGACCTAGTAGTAACGTGCTTGGCTGACTTTGTGACCATGTTCATAAATCTCAGGTCTTCTCTGGACAGACCTATTTGTTCCTCCACAGCAGATTCTGGAAAGTCCATCTTAAATTGCTGTTGCCACAGTTCATCCAAGTTCACAATGGACACATGGTTTAGAGTTACCGGTTGCTCACAGTAATTGGCCTCTCCACTGTTTCCTATCAGTGGTCTGTTCACTGTCCAACCCAGCACCGTCCTTATTGCGTAAGGTCCATTATTTTCACTGGGGATGACTTCCAGTGGTTTCCTGACTCGTGGGACATTTGTCCCAGTCAGCAAGTCAATTCCAGACTCAGTCTGTGATAAGAAGAGGTGTCTCAAATATGGCCACTTTGTCAGATCTTTGTTGGGGGGTATGTTTGCTCTGTGCACTGGCAATGAAAACTGTGTGAAGGCTTTAGGCAAATCGATGAAGGTGTCATGTTTGAGTGCTGCCACCTCCAACTCTGGCACAATGAAAGTGTTAACCACTTTCTCCTGCCCCATGGTCCTGAGCAGGATATTTGCTCTCCTTCCGGCTAAATTAAGCTTGCAGTCAGCCTCACCAGTCCCTGTGAGCCCACTGGAAACCAGCATGCCATCAACTGACACTTGAACGCCTCTCTCAGCCTGTTCTGTGGTGGCTGCACTGTCTTTATGGAGCACAGTATGAATGAATGAATTAATTAATTTATTTTGGTCAGACACTTCAACACAAAATTATATTCTCAATTTCATCATCATAACCAAAATGGGATGGGCATGAAGCAAGTGCTTTTTTTCCAGCCCACCCTGAGCATTATCCAAGACAGCTTAACATTTGTCATAAAGTACAAGTCGAAATAATAATTACATTTCCTCACTTAAAAATCAATAATACATAATCTTAATGAGAAATGGTCATTCTGTATCCATTAATTATTTCAGCTTTTATAGTTTTTTTAAACTTTGACAGAGAACTCGTCAACTTAAGTTGATCACTAAGATCATTCCATAGTTTAACCCCTAAAAAAGAAAAACATCTTCGCTTTTGACTAGAATTAGCTTTACATAAGGTAAATCGGTGCAGACCTCTTAAATTATTATGTTCAGGTCTTGAATTAAATAAAGATTGAATACCCCTTGGAAAGCTCTTTCTTGAAGCACAATACAAGGTTTCCAAAATCTTAAGCTTCACTAGGTCTCCAAATTTAAAAATATTCAATTTTATGAAAAGCGGATTTATTGAGTCATGAAAACCTGCTTTATTAATTATTCTTATTGCCCTTTTTTGTACTTTAACCAATGGATCAAGATATGTTTTACAGGCATTTCCCCAAATTTCTGAACAATAGGATAAATACGGTAACACAAGAGATGAATATAAAATATGAAGACACTTTGTATTCAAAACAAATTTTGTTTTATAGAGTATATCAGTGGTTTTTGACAACTTACTTCTAATGTACTCTATATGTGATTTCCAACATATTTGATGATCTATAACCACCCCTAAAAATTTGGTTTCATAAACCCTTTCAATTTCAGTTCCACTGAAATACAATTTTATATTAGAATCATTCTTATTATTTCCAAAAATCATATACTTTGTTTTCTTTTTATTTAGAAACAACTTGTTTCGATCAAACCATTTCTTAAATTGACATAGCTCTGTTTCTACTTTTGATATCAGGTGTTTCAAATTTTGCCCTGAGCAAAATAAATTTGTATCATCGGCAAAATTAACTAACTTCAATCATTTTGATACCTTACAAATATCATTCAGATAAATAATAAACAATTTTGGCCCCAGAATAGAACCTTGGGGAATACCACCTGTTAAAGGTTTTGTTTGTGATACAATACCATTGACTTCCACATAATGACGTCTGTTATTTAAGTAGCTATTTAACCAACTATTTACAATTCCTCTCATTCCATAGTATTCACATTTTTGCAAAAGTAAAGAGTGATCAATGGTATCAAATGCTTTTTGCAGATCTATAAATACTCCTATAGCACTTTCTTTGTTGTCAACTGCTGACGTTATATTTTCCATGAAATCCATTATAGCTAAGGACGTTCACCTATTGGTACGAAACCCGTACTGTTGTTCATGTAATATACCATGTTTTTATATAAAGTTATCTAATTGCTGGACAAACAATTTTTCTAAAAAGTGATACAGGCCTATAGTTTGTAACTAACTTTTTGTCGCCATCTTTGAAAATAGGAAGCACTTTGGCCAGCTTCATTTTCTCTGAGAATTTTCCTGTAGCAAATGATCTGTTGCAAATATAGGTCAACGGTTTGATTACACAATTGATCACCTCTTTAATCAGCACCATGTCTAAATTATTGCAATCCACAGATATTTTGTTTTTACATTGTCTAACTGCCTCTAACACATCACTCTCACACACAGCCCTTAGAAACATAGATTTTGGGTTTGTATCAATATTAGTAACTGCCACTTGGGTTTGTGGAATTCCTTTAGCTAAACTAGGACCTACATTAACAAAGAAACTATTAAATTCATTAGAAATATCATGTGCATTGTCTCCAACTTGATTTTCATTTTTAATATTTGTTGGTGAAGTTTTGCAGTTATGCTGATCAATGACCTCTTTTATTACATTCCATGTAGCTTTAATATTGGTTTTATGTTTTTGCAGCAATAAACTGTAATAGTTTTGTCTTTGCACCCTCATAATGGCTGTTAGTCTATTTTTGTATTGTTTGTACTTAACTTCCTTTTCTTTTGTTCAATGTTTTATGAAATCTTTGTATAATTGTTCCTTCCTTCTAATAGATTTTTCCAGACCTCGTGTGATCCACGGATTTTTCCAGCTCCTATTATTTACTTTAATCTTCTTCATTGTAAGGTGTGTTCAGCCACACTTTGCACACACAACCTTCCTTTGGCAACCTTCCTTCCCTATGCATAAACAGCGAAAGCAAGCCCCTTTTTCCTTCAGGAAGTCAATTTTCTCCTCGTGTGCCATTTTCTCCAACCGTGCACAAACATCTAGTGTGTGTCCTCCAGTGCAGCAGAGACAGGATTTCTTGAATGCCGGTTTTGTGTCTTTGTTCATGGGCTGGGCTGGCCTCTCCACTTGATTCACAGCTGTAGCAAAACTGGCTCCCTTGAAGTTGGAGCATGGATGAGGTCTGGATTTGGTTTGTTTGCCTGATGGAGCTGTGTCCTGGATGTTTCCAAACACAGGGTCTGTCAATGTTTTCGAGAAGGGTATGTCTGCAAAGCCGTATGCTGCACGAATACGCCCCGCACGAATACTCCCCGCACGAATACGGCCCTACCTTTCCGGTAAGTTTTTTAAAGACAGCGCCACCTGCCGCAATGGAAGATAACTACAATGCACAATTTCCGTTTAAAATCCGTGATTTCACTCAAAATATACTTACAACACAAAAGGATAATTCAAGGAAAATTCCCTGTTCATTTTAACCCCTGTAAGTTTTTCTACAGAGCCGGTGGCTGCTCTTTCTGGACCACAAAGATAGGACGGCAATTTAAGGGCCGCCTCCTTCATCTCGGCCCCGTTGTTTGTGTTGCCTATTGTGTTAATGCTAAAGGAATTAGCAGCATTTATCACCATGATGGACGACGGTAAAGACGTGAGTACTAACTGTGAATCATTTTATTAGTTTAACTTTATAAAACAAATAAACTATTGATTTAGAGTGTTTTAAAGTTTAACGTTATAAACACTTCTGCTGTTTTCATTTCCGGAGAAAAGTTTTTAACCTGCTAAACTGAGGAACATATGATTTGTTGTCTTTTGTTATCAATTATATTTTTTTACTAATTTCAGAATAGAGTCTTTATTTTTGAAAATCTGTTCATGGTGCTGCTCCAACTTAACCTCACACAGAACTTTTAGTCTGTAAAATAGGTTTTGACACATGTGGCAGACATTGTAGGTTTACTTGCATCAGCACTGAAGAACTACAAGAGTTATATTCTTAATCTCAAAACATCCTTTAATTCAATTTAGTGTTTTTTTTTCTATAAAGATCTTGCTCAGCAAATTGATCCTGGGAGCTGGACTGAGAAGACTGGGCATGATATTGCGGTAACAAAGAAAAGCATAATTAGCTACTCCAAAATACTATTACTGTTGATACTACTGCTTATGTAACCAAGTATTAATTTGTCACTTATTCAATAATGACAAAAAAAAAAATGAGATCAGATTCATGAACTTGGCAGGAATTTATTCTGGGTCTAGCAGTAGTATGCTGCCTAAGTCCAATAAAATAAAATAAAATATTTCATGGACTGGAATGTACCCTTCCTTTAAATCAGGTCTGTTTACCTCAAATTATGTTTTTTTTTTCTTAAATGACACAAGCACAACAACAACAAAACAAAAAAAATGAAATAAATTCTCTTCAGCTCCAATATAAATGATCTAACTTAGTCCTGTAACACAATCAGTTGCCAACAATATAAATGAAATATTCCAAGTTGAAACTTTGTAAAATGTCTCTTTCAATCAGTCTCAATGTTCATCAAAAAAAATAAATAATTAAATCAGTCATTTTAGTCCAGAATAATGAACAGTCACTCCTCCACAAATCTTGTGGTGATCCACCATATGGTATTTCTGAATCCAAAAGGAAACTCTCCACAAAGGAAACCAAATTTGGGTACCCAAAAAAAAATACTATAGAGCTCTATAGAAAAGAAAGTTTTGTTTCTGATACTCAAGTTATCCACGAGCAGAGCTGGGTGATGGCTGGCGACAAGTCCTGGAACACAGTTATCTCTGCCTGACTCCAGTCCTCCCACACAGTGCACTCCACGAATGTTAGCAGATCGCTAACTAGCCTCACGGTCCACTAGCAGGAAAAACATATAAGCAGTGACTTGATATGCAGGACGGCTAGTACAAACTGGCTACAGTTCAGCAATGTCTTCTCCCCTCTCAGCATAATTCAAGTTCTACAGTTTAAACTCTGTACAGGGTGTACAATATTGAACATACATGAACAACAAAATCATTACAGCTACTCATTTACAAGCCTGTTTGCGGTTAGCTTCCAGCTATGAACTAGCGGTGAGCTCATGAATAGCGTCTAACACCGTAAAATACATATTTGCACATTCATTTTTACACATACACCAGCAACCTCTTTTTACAACACAAACACAATCACATAACATAATTATATGTGCTCACCTAGCAGGAAAAACATATAAGCAGTGACTTGATATGCAGGACGGCTAGTACAAACTGGCTACAGTTCAGCAATGTCTTCTCCCCTCTCAGCATAATTCAAGTTCTACCCGCGAACGTTCCCGCTCCGAGATCACTGCTCTACAGCCGTAAAGCAGAGCTTACTGTTGTGACTCTTAAAGAGACAGTGTACCCATTAACACTGAATAACAAGCTGGCTAGATAACCACTGGGTTACACTTACTTCATATAGAAGTCATCATGTAATGGAGAAGACAGCAGTTTTCAGTTATGTGTCTAATCTCATCTGTTTTATTTATTTTAGGGCCTGCCACGCCAGATGTATGGAAATGACTGTGGGATTTTTATGCTTATGGTAAGGTCACATTTTGTAAACTGAGTATGTTGAAGCTTCTGTCAACAATGCAAATAAAATGCTTTGTTTTCATCTTATCTGTTACAGTATACACTTTCCATTGTCACAAACCAAGGGTTTGAATTCCAGGAGGTTAGTTTTTTTTTTTTAAAGTTTACACAAAGAAGAAACTGCTCTCTCCAAATGCTTTTGTTGTTGCCACATACTATTCATTTTGAAGAGAAAGGACACATTTTGAACTCATTTTTTTTTTAATTTCTATTGTCACACTGATTTCAGATGGACATGCCTTTGATACGGAAGTGGTGTCTTCTTCTCATGGAGCATTTCCAAACAGAGGGGTACGACAGCCTGAAACAAAACGTGTATATAAATTTTAGCTGCAAGTTAGAGGTTCACTTCCACTTCTACAAACTGATAACACACTATCAGTGCCATGTCAGTAGAGCATCTGGGTAACTACATTAAGTTCATCAGACTGTGGATGGAAGTCTTTGTCGAGAGTATTTGTGCAAGTCATTTTTTTCATCACTGTGTTGACTTTTTTCCCCATTATTTATCTTAGATGAATTTTGTTGTTTGAAAGGTATGGCAAGAGGTTCGCTTTCTGGACTAATGAAGCCAGAAGCCTGCTCCAAGGAACCCTGAAGCCCGTTTACAGAGTGCCAAGGCGGGTTGCTGTCACTGAGGAAGTTCCACTCCATATGCAGGCTGTCGCTGAGCGCACTGCAAAGGAAGCAAGACTGGTGGACTTCATTATCCAGTCAAAGGGAGCTGAGCAACATTTGGTGGTACTTGGAAAATGTTCCTGTTTTCTCATCATTGCACACTGACTCAGAAAGGCCTTTGTTAGTAATATCAGTGGACAGAACATTTTTTGGCTGTGTTTTGAAAGAATTCCTGAGTTCCAGAAATTCATTGTTTCTGTACTTTGGGTTGCCCTCAGGATGTACTTGGTGGCAAATGTTCTACCTGGATTCATCAGGAGTCTTGTTGCCAGATGCCTGTCTACCTGGATAGCGAGGAACAACAGGACAAGCTTTTTTAGTTCTTAAAGGCTGTACTGCACAGAACACCAACACAGCTAAGCTTCACAGATGAAGTGCAGTTCATCTGTGGTGTTCTCTTTCTAGAGGTGGGCTTTGCCATGTAATACAATTATACATGTTTCTGCTCCTGCACTTTTATAGGCTCAATAAATGTCCAACCTTTTATAGCGTCATTTGTGTATTTGCCTGTCTAACATGGCTTGCTCTGCTGTAAAATGGTATATGTCAATTATATTGCTTAAAAATGAACCCTTTTCTTTTGGTAGGCCATCATATATGGCCTGTCTATGCAGGACAATCTGTCCCTGCAGGAGGCTAAGCAGGTCTTTTTCAATGGTCCTGCTTACCATCAAAGGTAAGAGTAAAGGATGTTTTTTTTAATTTACACAATGCACTAAAATGTTTTTGTTTTTTAACTTTACTAATACAAGTGGTTGCCACCTTCGTTAAAGTGTACCTTCGTGTGTGTGTGTGTGTGTGTGTGTGTGTGTGTGTGTGTGTGTGTGTGTGTGTGTGTGTGTGTGTGTGTGTGTGTGTGTGTGCAGCTTTTATTTTCATGTCACATTATTGCGTAAAATAAATATATATCTGTCTTAAGAGTTGCCCTTACATTTTGTCTCTTTCCTGTTAGATCTAGACTCTGCAAAGGCCATTACAGATGATTCCATTAATATTTTATCTTAATAAAAAGAATATTTTGATAACTTGTGACATTGTAATAAGTACTACTTGTGTGAATTAAACATTTAAAATCATAGGTAGAACATAAAGTATTACTTTGTGTGGAATACTTGGTGTGGTCCAAAAGAGCAGCCTCTGGCTCTGTAGAAAAAAAATACAAGGGTTAAAATGAACAGGGAATTCTCCTTAAATAAGCCTTTTGTGTTGTAAGTATATTTTGAGTGAAATCACCAATTTAAAACATAAATTGCGGTAGGGCCGTATTCGTGCGGGCATATTCGTGCAGCACGGCTTTGCAGACACATACTATTGATATTTTCACTTGTTTTTCCACAGAATGTGCAATGTCGATAAACTGTGCTCTTCTGTTATACGTTTCCTGCAGGTTACATGCATGACTCCTCTAGTGGTCTCTGATCTTGTACGGAAGTTTTTTGATTATGTCCAACATGTTTGTGCGCGTGTCCAGATCATTTAAATACTGCACATCCTCCATTGCACTGCAGCATCCACGCAGGAAGAGACTGTACTCCAGGAGGCCCCTCACATCCTCTTTTAATAGTGGGCCATGACAGAGCTCTCTCCATGTAAGCTGATGTCACCTTCTGCTCATTTCCATAGTCCTCTCTCAGCAGAGCCTTTGCCTTTAGCCTCTGTTCAACTCAATGTGTTGACAGCTCCTCACCCAGCTCTTTAGCGTGCCCTTTGGTGTATTGCTCAAGGAAGTAGAGTCTGTCACAGTTGTTATTAGTGTTTCGCTCAACTCCATTTTCAAAAGCTTTAATAAAAGAGTGGTATTTGAGTGGATTTCCATCAAAAATGGGAATTTCTCTTTTTGGAAGTGCTGAAAGGCATTGTTGTTGCATTAGGAGCGTTGTGATTTCATTTTGTTTTCTCATTATGTCCAGCACGTCATCATTTTGTGATTCAATATTTTTATCAAAAGCATTTTCATGTTGTATCAGATTGGTCACAGGGTCTTCAGGAGCCATTAAGTAACGTTTGAGCATGTAAGGGGGACCTGGAGGCGGTTTCAAGTTCAAGAAATCTGGGGCAAATCACTCTACAGTCAGCAGAACAAAAGTCAACAACAATCGCGGAGCACAGACGACAACAATAAATAGGACGAACAAGTTAGTGAGTCACTTGTTTAGCAGGACAGTTGAAGCAGGGACAAAAGAATGCTTAATTCTATTTGTCCTGCATCTTGGCAGGATGTACCTGCGGCCTGACGGGAGCAGTACAAACTCACCAACCAAGGGGTGGCTCTGGTCAGTGAGGAGTGCCCGGGCCTTATTTAGGGTTCTGAGCTTATATATATCAGAGAGATTGTTGAGGTTAATACCTGCAATCATACTCTCACTATACTCTGTAATTTGTTTTTGTTTTTAAGTGAAAGAAAGCTATACCAGTAGATAAAAGAAAAGGTTAAAACTGACTCAATAAATCAAGAATAAAACATTTTCATAAAAATACTATCAACTCTGCAATTTCCTATAAAAATACATGCGTTGATGCACCATCCTGCAAACAGCATCAACATGAAAGTCAAAAGACAGCTTGCCATCAGTATTAGTGTCGAGATATTTATAAGTGTAACCGGGTGGGTTACTGTAGTTTCGGAGGGGCCATGAACGCACCGCTCCATCTCACCCCTGGCCCCACGCTATTTAATCAACAGATTGAACACAGGTGTGTAGAATGCGGCGTCTGGGAGCTCAGAGCTGGGGTGCGGTCGTGTGATGTTTAACGTGAGTAAATACAGCCTATTGTCTTGTATTTTTTAGATTTAAATGTTAGTTTCTGGATTGATTTGCCTTTTCTTTAATCTGATGGTTTAGTGTAGAAATGGGGCTACCTCAGTGCGTTGCTCAGAACTCCTAGTGTGAGCTGGTGGTGTGGAGCGGAGTTCTGTCTGTGCTAAGGTAAATCTGTTATATTGATGCACTAACCGTAGTTTTATAAGTGATTGGCTGATTCTCACAACTGCTATTTTGTGTTCTTAAGCTGGCCGCTGCTGTTCAATAAGCTCTCTTTCTTATTCTCTTGAAAATTTCATTAAGCTTCTAATTGGCTCTCTTCTTAAATTGGAGTTTTGTCATTTTAGAGATTTAAATAAAGTTGTTTTTACTTGATTTTCCCCTGCCCTTTACATTGTTAGCCCTTTATATGTCTGTAGTGTTCTTTTGGTTGAGTTTATTGATGGGATTGCTTTCATGGGTTTAGTGGTTTAGTGTTTTGTAGTAACATCTACCTCAGTCAGAACTTTAAAAGCACTTTACCATTTGCCATTTTGCACAGCGGTCGCACTTTAGACTCATAGCACCCTAACATCTAATCACTTTAAGCACTACAGCACTTTAGGTTAAGGTTGATGTGGGGTTTAGTTAGTTTTCTTTGTAGTTTTGTTTGGTTTGAAATTACTAATTGTTTGGTTTTTTTTTTTAATTATTTACTAATTTGTGTATATTTTGAATTTGCTTACTTTATAAATTCCACACTTTATTTTATTATTTGGGCTACTTTGTTTAGGAGTTTAATATTTATAGACTGAATGTAATAGTATAATTCCTTTAAGTTTGTAAAATAAAAGACATATTTTGCCATAACTGCCTTGGTTTTCATTTTAGCCAGATCACTTACCTGTGCATGCGATTTTTTTTTTTTTGTTTGTTTGTTTTTTTTTTTTTCTTTTTAAAAGGGGTTTACTGCTCGGGCATTATCACATAAGTATGGACCCGCTCGACGGCTTGATCCTCGCTGACAAGAGCAGGGAAGACTGACTGATGTTTCCGAAAGTCTATAAACATTTCTTTAGTCTTAGACACATTGATGTGCATAAGTGATGTGGAACACCAATCAGTGAATTTCTTCAATACAGGGCTATGGTCAGGGTCGTTACTACTCAGCAAGGACACAATCACTGAGTCATCTGCAGATTTCAAGATGTGATGCCCCAAATGTTGGCTACGCCACTCATTCGTGTATAAAACAAACAGTAAAGGAGAAAGGATGCAGGCCTGAGGTGATCCAGTGGAGGAGACGAGGGTGTCTAACAAAACGCCATTGACCCTAACACGTTGTGGTCTTTCTGTTGAAAAATCCATTAGTCAAGCTATTAGACCAGGATCAATGCAATTGAAGTCCCTTAATCTTTCTGCTGAAATGTGTGGCTGTATACAGTTAAAAGCAGATGAAAAGTCAATAAATAAAAGACGGACAAAAGTCTTGGTTCCCTCAAGATGAGTTAAGACAAGATTTAAAAGGGTGGCTAATGCATCTTCAACACCTCTGCCTGACCTGTAAGCAAGGAGTGCAAGGTAGCAATATAACATAACAATTGTGCTGTAGTTAACCCGAGAATACGAACGTAGTGAAGCGCTGAACATTGGCCAGTCATGTTAAGATGGCTGGCTTGGCCACAAGGGCTCTGTGGGCACGGTCGAGCTTTGGAGCCTTGGGGAGTATCTCTTCTCTGAGGACCTCCATCAGTAGTTCAGAGAAGAATGTGGTGTGCTGCGTGCCTTCAATCGACTCTGGAAGGCCAACTATCCTTATGTTATTGCATGACAACGTGACTCGAGGTCAATGGTTTTAGCCTTTAGTTTGCTATAGTTAGCTTCCATAGCCGCACATTTAGCTTCCAGTGCCTCCAGTCTGTCGCTGAATTCATTAGCGTTAGCCTCAAGTGAGGTTATGTGGTTTCTATGGTCCGGCACCGTTATTTGGACAAAGTCTAGTTTTGCCTCCAGTGGTGTTATTGGTGCTTTAAACTCTGCAGAGAGGACAGCCTTGTGTTCCTCAAGTAGTTTCACGATAGCCGCCATATTGTCATCTGTATCTGAAGCTAGTGTTGCCTCCAGCTACATGTTACGTTTCTTTTTGCCCGCTTTCACTTTTGAAGTCATTCTTCGGGTTGTTGTAATTAGAAAATAGTAGGCAATCAGCAAATTGCCGAGTTGCACCTCACTAAAGTGTAAGTGAGGCTTAAGAAGGTTGTAATATAAAATGTTAGATGGGAGTTCGAGGAAACACATCTACTCCATCTCTGACCCGGAAGTCGACCTCGATGATTTTTTCAAATGACTTCATAACAAGAGAGGTTAATGCCACAGGTCTAAAATCATTTAATGATTTCGGGGATGCAGACTTGGGAGGTAAGTGGGTGGTTTTAGACTTCACAGCTGGCAGTACATTTTCAGGGGCATTATATCTTTGTTCAACGGTAGTTCATGTGTGATGGAATAAACTCTGTGGCACTGATGTTTAGCTTTTGTTTTGAAGGAGCCGTGTCATAGTAAGAGTTCATCCCATCTGAAACCTTTGACTTTGATTTACTGCCAACACTGCTTTGTGATTTTCTAACACTGAGTTTTGCCATTTCTTCAGCAATCTCATTCTCCAGTAAAACATTTTCTCTCCTTTTATGCAACTTTAATGCTTCTTCTTCCCATGCAAATTGTTCTTCCCTTTTTTTTAAGTTTAATTCATCTTCGACCAATGCATGCTTTTCCTTTAATGCCTTTTGTTTTGCAGTCAAAATGTTATGATCCTGCTCTAGCCCTGCCTTCTACTTCCTCTTTCTTCCTTCTCCCTCCTTCTTCCTGTCCTTTTCTTCTGTCTCTTTGATATTCCTGTCATTTCTCTCCCTGTTGTCTCTTTCCTTGTCTTGTCCCTCTGGCTCCCTCTGTTGGTATCTGCCTCCCTTGTCCCACTCACCTGTCTGCTCTCTGCTGATTGCTGCAATTCACATCAGCTGCAGTAATTAGTTCACTTGACTCACCTGTTCTCCACCTCCCCTTCACTACTTATACTCTGCTCATTCATTCACTCCCCGCTGGATCATTGACCTACATACCTCCCAAAGCATCGCTTCCCTTCAAAGACTCTTCTCCACAGCTACCCACATGTCTTCACAGACTCTCGTCACTGCATAGACTCTGTTGCACCTCCGGATTCAGTTTCTCCCCACCAAGCCTGCCACTTCTGGACTTCTTTAGCCCCATGGACTCTGCTGCTCTCCCCCTCCTGGATTAGTGCTCCTGTGTGTTGATTGTTGTTGAGTTTAGTTTCGTAGATTTCCGTTTCTTTACTTTTAATGTTGGTTTATAGAGTCTAGAGTAGTTTGGCCTCGTTCTGTCTCCCTAATTTTTGTTCACCATTTATGTATTGATCGAGTTCCAGTTTAATAAATCTCTTTCCTCATTCGCCTGTTGCCTGTTACTGTGAGTCTGCACCTGGGTTTTCCAGGTCCCCCCGTAACAATATGATCCAGGTCCTGCCACCTCAGAGCGCTGCCTCACCCCCTGCAGCCTTGGAGGGGCCCTGCACCCTGACCATTTTCGGGCGGGTCGACACCACTGCTGCTCCTGTCCTTCAAGGGCCCAGGACCCCCCTCTCAGTTTCCAAGATACTCAAGGCCACCTCAGCAGCCACTGAGAGGCTTGGCCGGTTATCTTGTCCTTGTGGGGGCCAAGGCGCCCTCTTCGGCTATTGAGGCGTTTCGGGCTGCCTCTTCAGGTCTTGAGAACCTCAGGGCTGTCTGGTCAGGCTGTGACGGGTCCATGGATCTCTCTCTGGTTCCCGGGGCATGTGAAGCCGCCACGATGATCCTTGAGGGGCTTGAGGCCGCCGGTTCAGCCTTTGAGAGGGTCAACGCTGCCTCATCCGACTTCGCCACAGCTCCCGAGTGCGTCGCCACCACCGCCGCCGCCTCAGTTCCTGAGTGGGTCGACGCCACCTCAGTTCTCGAGTGAGTCGATGCTGTTGACGCAGCCTCCACCTCAAACCAGCCAGGTCCTGCTGATGATCCTCCAAGCAGTGGAATTAAGCTGGAGTCAGCTGACAGCATCCCCGGCCCAGAGACTGCAGAGCCCGTGTCAGCTGACAGCATCCCCGGCACCAGAGCCTCCGTCTGCAGTGGCTGTCCCCGCTCCAGAGCCTCCAGAGGTGTCCCGCCCTCGTCAGTCCCCTGTTCCAGAGGGGCTCCATCGCAGTCGGCCTCCCGGGGGTCCCCGTCTCATCCGCCGCTGCAGGCCTCTTGAGGGTCCTTGTTGACGGCCTCCAGGCCATCCTCCGTTATGGTCTTGTGTACCTGGTCTGCTTGCCTTGGAATATTTTCTGTTTGACCGGTTTTTGAACTGTCTGGTCTCCCAAAGTAGTTTAAATCAATCCACTGGACTTTAAGAAAGTTCCTTGAAGACGTTTCACCTCTCATTCAAGAGGCTTCTTCAGTTCTGGTGGTGGTTGGTGTTGCCTCAGCTTTTAAACCTCTGAGGTGTGTCCAGGGCTATTATTCCAACGACCCAAAACCAAAACTCATCTGACTGGTCGTTGTGAGTATCGGTGCGAGTTGTTGAAATGCACAGATGTCACTGAGCCCTCGTGTGCTAATGGTGGTAATTAGCATGAGTCTGCTGAGTAGTTCTTCTGGGGAGTTTTGAAAGGACCTGATTGTAAATTGGCAAAAGATGATGTCGCAGACCACCCCCTCTGTTCAGAGATGGCTTCTTTACTTTGGCATGGATGGCTTCTTAAGAAAGAAAGAAAGACACTCGTTTCAGGACACCAAAGTTCAGATTTTGGACAGGGAGGACACATGATTTGAGAGAGGAGTGAAAGAACTTTCTTAAAGTCCAGTGGATTGATTTAAACTACTTTGGATAACCATGACCTGGATGAATGAGAACCTACACAGACAACTGTCTGGTCTGTTTTGGTTTTGAACTTGTTTGTTTTTAGCGCGCCTCAGATCCACTCCAGACTGTTCTGGACACTTTGTTTGTCTGGACATTTTATTTTGATTTCATGTGCGCCTTCATTTGCGGGATAAATGCCTTTATTTTATTCACAGCACTTTTGCGCTCATGTTGGAACCATTCAGCCTTATCTTCCAAGGCTTTGACCATCAGTTTTGTTTCTCTTTTTTCAATTTCCATGTTTGAACATTCAACAGCAGTGTTTTCTTTACTCATTTCATTTAGATTTTTTTGTGCAGAGCAACACAATCAGATTTCATCAAGTGCGCATTCAGAATCCATTCATTGACATTGCATTTGTAATTCATCCAAAATATTCATTAAAACACAGCCTTTCTCACATGCACATGCCCACTAGGTGAAGCACTGCCTCTACAACACACACACACACACACACACACACACACACACACACACTCACTCACTCACTCACACACTCACTCACTCACTCACTCTCTCTCTCAGATGGTGCACCAATACCTCAATCTGTCTTCTACAATATTATTATATATATATATATACACACACACACATATATATATCCAGAGTGATACAGGCTAGAGTTACCCCTCTGTCTCTGGTTTGAGTTACCTCACTTTGTGAAACGGAAAACTCTGAGTTTCCCTCATTTCAGGTTTAACAAACTCAGAGTTTTCACTAAACCTGCTTCGTCAAACAGGCCCCAAGTCATGGTAATCCAAAGTTGTTTAAATCAATCCACTGGACTTCCTTGAAGATGTTTTGATACTCCCAATGACCATCGTTGAGGAGCCAGACAGGTCTTGGCAATGGTCATTGGAATATGAATATCACTGACCACACTTCACAAAGGTTAAAAGCTGAGGCAACACCAACCACCACCAGAACTGAAGAAGCCTCTTGAATGGGACTTGTTACATGTCTTCAAGGAACTTCCAGCAGATTGATTTAAACAACTTTGGATTACCATTACCTGGAGCACTGTTTCTGAAGATCCAGATGATGACGCCATCCACCTGCCAGCTATCCAGAACAGCAGAGCAGAGACACCATATGCCATAATCACTTTACAGTTTAAGTCACGATCATCACCACCACAGCAAATAAAGACATGATACACATTTCATTTGGTCTTCTTTATTTAATAAAAGGGCAGCACAGTGGAGTGGTGGTTAGCACGTTTGCCTTGCAGCAAGAAGCTCCTCGGTTCAAATCCTGGCCTGGGCCTGGGATCTTTCTGCATGGAGTTTGCATGTTCTCCCTGTGCATGCATGGGTTTTCTCCGGGCACTCCGGCTTCCTCCCACAGTCCAAAAATATGCTGAGGTTAATTGATCACTCTAAATTGCCTGTAGGTGTGAATGTGAGTGTTTGTCTATATATGTAGCCCTGTGACAGACTGGCGACCTGTCCAGGGTGTCCCCTGCCTTCGCCCAAGTCAGCTGGGATAGGCTCCAGCACCCCCCGCAACCCTAGTGAGGATAAAGCGGTGTATAGAGAATGGATGGATATTTCATACAAATTAAAGAGCTAGTTTAATTAATGTTCCAATAGTTAACATAATTCCCCTGTGACCATGCACCCACCTCTAACTTGTGCTCGAGTATTTCAATTTCCAGATCTGCCCTCCTAATCTGGTGGTCCAAGTATTGCATTTCTTTTTTGTTTTCTGGATTTTTCACAGCAAATGCAGTTTGTAAATCCATTTTACTGATAACTGGGAATACATAGAGGACATTAAATTATACAGTTGCACATGAATTCCACAGAATGAAGCTTTGGTGTTTCCTAACATCCATCTCACTGTGTCAATCTGTGCAGTGGAAGCTGAGGGACCATCCTGCTGCTGTCCAGCCATGCTCTGTTAAAAAAAGATGAGAATGTGCAATACTTCATTGAAGGTTAAATGTCACACTCTATATTCTACCAGAATGTTAAGAAATGTGAATGGGAAGAGAACTATCCGTAACATACCTCTATATGCCTTTCTGGATCCCCCTCTGTAAAGGCAGCAGACACAGTTTCATCCTCTTCATCCTAGATCAGTAATATGTTGCAGTACACTTAAACTACCATTTGGATAAATCTTTGGAGTGTTGCCTACTTACAATTACAAGGTATTGCCTTGTAACTGTATTACAAGGTCTGTTGTGGCAGATAGTACCATCAGAATCTGCTTGGCCAAAAGAAAAAAGACACAAAAGAGAAATTTATATTTGAATATGCTATACACACACACACACACACACACACACACACACACACACACACACACACACATACATACATACATACATACATACATACATAGCTAGGAGATATATATATATATATATAAAACAGCCTCTAAACGCTTCTTAAAGGTTCCAATGAGGGTCTGGATTCTGGTTGAAGGGATTTTTGACCATTCTTCTTTACAAAACATCTCCAGTTCAGTCAGGGTTTGACAGCCCGCTTTAAATGACAGCTCAGATTTTCAAATATTCAGGTGTGGGGACCGAGATGGCCATTCCAGAATGTTGTACTTGTTTTTCTGCATGAATGCTTTAGTAGAATTTGAGCACTGTTTAGGGTCGTTGTCTTGTTGAAGTATCCAGCCCTGGCGCAACTTCAACTTTGTCATCGATTCTTGAACTTTGTTGGCAAGAATCTGCTGATACTGACTGGAATCCATGTGACCTTCAACTTTAACAAGATTTCCAGTACCTGCACTGGCCACACAGCGCCACAGCGTGATGGAACCATCACCAAATTTTACTGTGGGTAGCAAGTGTTTGTCTTGGAGTGCTGTGTTCTTCATCCACCATGCATACCGCCCCTTGTTATGTCCAAATAACTCAATTTTAGGTTCATCAGTCCACAGCACCTTATTCCAAATGAAGCTGGCTTGTCCAAATGTGCTTTAGCATACCTCAAGTGACTCTGTTCGTGGCATGTGTGCAGAAAAGGTTTCTTCCGCATTACTCTCCCATACAGCATCCCCTTGTGCAAAGCGCGCTGAATAGTTGAACGATGCACAGTGACACCATCTGCAGCAAGATCATGTTGTAGGTCTTTGGAGCTGGTCTGTGGGTTTAGTTTGACTGTTCTCACCATTCTTCGCCTCTGCTTATCTGAGATTTTTCTTGGCCTGCCACTCCGGGCCTTTACTAGAACTGTGCCTGTGGTCTTCCATTTCCTCACCATTTCCTCACAGTGGAAGCTGACAACTGAAATCTCTGAGCTAGCTTTTTGTTTCCTTCCCCTCAACCATGATGTTGAACAATCTTTGCTTTCAGGTCATTTGACAGTTGTTTTGAGGCTCCCATATTGCCACTCTTCAGAGAAGATGCAAAGAAGAGAACAACTTGCAATTGGCCACCTTAAATACCGTTTCTCATGATTGGCTTCACCTGTGTATGTAGGTGAAGGGTCAATGAGCTTACCAAACAAATTTTGTGTTCCAATAATTAGTGCTAAATGTATTCTCTTCAATAAAAAAAACAAAGGGGCCCAAATTTATGTACCTGCCTACTTCTATTTAAATAATTATTGCAGACTTTCTGTAAATCCTATAAACTTCATTTCACTTCTCAAATATCACTGAGTTCGTCTGCTATATGATATATTTAACTGAAATTGCTGATCCAAACAACCAGTGATTTATAAAGGAAAATCTTGAAAATTATCAGGGGTGCCCAAACTTTTGCATACCACTGTATGTATATACATATATGTCTGTAAAACCACCCATTTTACAGGCATCTGTTTTCTTTCTGTTGGCTGAGTAGAATATGTTAGTTTAAATGGGCTTAGAACATGATATGGATGAAGACATTTAGGCTATGTGTGGGTTAAAACAACTGCACAGTCAAACAGCCACTTAATATTTAGGCTACTTTACAATGTAAAAAATGATCAAAATGAATTACCTCCATGAGATAATGCTGGGGTCTTGCCTGTTTGAACAATGTTTTTATATTTCATCTTAAGCTGCTGTCT
The DNA here is from genome assembly GCF_021347895.1 of Acanthochromis polyacanthus. Taxonomy (NCBI): domain Eukaryota; kingdom Metazoa; phylum Chordata; class Actinopteri; family Pomacentridae; genus Acanthochromis; species Acanthochromis polyacanthus. The sequence continues at coordinate 37,613,785 of NC_067129.1, read as the reverse complement.
CGTGCGCTTCTCCACCTGCAGGATTGCACCTAAATGAAAAAACTTAATAGACTACATTAAAACAGTTTTCCCTGTAATATTATTGAGATTGCAAAGGACTACATTTAAACTTATGCATTGACCCCGGCAGCAATGTTCTCCCACGCCGTCTCCCTCTCTTTTGCAGCTGCAGCGGTGTTGCACTTCTTTCTATAAACGTGTTCAAACTCGCTATAAAAGTGCATTAAGATTTCCAATTCAAAAACGCAGTTCTCCACTTCCCCGTTGGCATGGTGACTCGTCGAATCGGGGATACATTGATGCTGTCTTAGAGTTGTGGTCCACGCGCTTAACTCCAAGTGAAACTACTCCGAGTTGATTAAACCAACTCAAATCAGCTGTTGTGAAACCGAAAACTCAGAGTTTTCTATCTCAGAGTAGATCAACTCAGAGTTCAGGGTTAAACTCAGAGTTTGAAACAGACCCCTGCTGCCAGCCATGCAATTGTGAACACCAGCCATGCTACCTAGGACACCAGACCTCCAGTCTTTCTATCACGGATGCCAAACACACCACCACTGGCTACCTTTTCATCTGGGAACTACTCGCTCTCCCACAGACTGGTTGAAGTGTGCCAAAACACATACCTTTTGGAGAATGCATTTTCTGTTCTGCAGGTGGAAATTGTTTGGGTGTTTATGTCACCTTTTCTGAAAACGTTGTCTTTTTGTGCATAATATAGCAGTAAAACAGCACTCTTGAACACTATGAGTGAATATTGGGCCTAAAGAGAAACATCCATCCATCCATTATCTCAGCGATGGGGAATGTCCGGCCTCCGGGCCGTACACGGCCCGCGAGACCATTTCAAATGGCCCGCAATGCAGTACAATTTTTATATTTTATATCTTCATTTATGCATATATGAATAAATAAAAAATTAGGGGCGGAAAAATTGCCAGGCATTAGTTTTCTGAGAAAAAACAGACGTGTCCGAGTCAATGTCAGGGTCAGTGAATACAACATGCGATATACGTGTCATTGCATTGGGCCGGAGTGATTGACACAAGACAAGTGATGCGTCATGGCGACTGTCAAGAAAAGGAAGGTGGATGCAGAGTGCCGCGTACTCCAGGAAAAATGGACAAATGACTTTTTCTTTGTTGAAGTGAAAGGCAAGCCAGTGTGCCTTGTGTGTGGCGAGGCGCTGGCGGTGATGAAAAAGGCAAATGTCGAGCGCCATTACAGCTCGAAACATGCTAAACTCCAGGAGTTGAGAGGACAAGTGCCTTTGGATAAAATTAACGCTCTTTGTCGGAGTTTGGATGCGCAACAAGCAGCTTTCACACGACCACAGACTGACAGAGAGAATATTACGCGTGCAAGTTTTGTGGTGAGTGAATTAATAGCCAAGAAGCTGAAACCTCAAGCTGAAGGAGAGTAAGGAGCCACCACGGAGCTTCTCGCACCCGACAAAGTGAAATTATTTCAAAGCGTCAGTTTGTCTCGAAGAACTGTTTCAGACAGGATTACTAATATGGTGCAAGATATTGAAAAAACATTGAAGAACACTGCAAGAGACTTTGAGTATTTTTCTCTGGCTTGTGATGAGACAACAGACATCACAAACACAGCGCAGCTTGCCATTTTTGTGTGTGGGATTACGACCGAGTTTGAAACGAAGGAGGAGTTGCTGTCTTTGCAAGTCATGCATGGCACTACTAAAGGTGAGGATTTGTTCAATCAAGTTATTGTGGCCATGAACAATTTTGAACTGCCTTTTGAGAAGTTGAGTGGCATCTCCACTGACGGAGCTCCCGCAATGGTTGGCGTGCAGAAAGGATTGACTGCATTAGTCAAAAAAGAAATGAGCCGTCTGAGTCTGGATCTAAGTGATTTAGTTGTATGCCACTGTATCATACATCAAGAGACTTTATGTGCACATTCCCTGAAGCTTACCCATGTGATGAAAACAGTTGTGTCTTCCGTAAACTTCATTAAAAGAAGAGGGCTGAACAACCGCCAGTTCACGGAGCTACTCAGCGAGCTTGAGTCAGAGTATGGTGATATGGTGTATCATTGTGAAGTACGATGGCTGAGTCGTGCAAATATGCTCGAGCGGTTTTATAAACGGCGGGAAGAAGTCAGATGCTTCATGGAGATGAAGGGGAAACCTGTCATGGAGCTCAGTGATGGCAAGTTCCTCTGTGATCTGGCCTTCATGGTGGACATCAGCAAGCACCTGTCAGAGCTAAACATGAAGCTGCAAGGTCCCAATCAGCTCATCAGCTCTCTGCCTTCAAATGCGAAATCATTTGAAGTGAAGTTAAGGCTGTGGCAAGGACAACTGGAAGGGGGAAACACTGTGCTCTTTCCCACCCTACAAGAACAAAAGCCTGATGTTACAACTGAATATGTTGGTGAGTGTGCAAAACTCATCCAGGCATTTGATGAGAGGTTTCATGATGTGAAAAATATACAAAAGGAACTCGACATGTTTAAGACGGCATTTAATGTGCAACCATCTAATGTGCCAGACAACCTCCAAATGGAAATAACTGAGCTGCAAAACAACAACGAGCTCAAAGCCAAGTACAGCAACCTCTCTCTGCTGGACTTTTACGAACTGTATGGCCATGCTGAGGATTTTCCCATCCTGAGGAGACATGCCCTGAAGTTTGCATCTCTGTTTGGGACAACGTACCGCTGTGAACAGTTCTTTTCAAAACTGACTCTTGCAAAGACTCGCCTCCGCTCAAGACTGACTGACTCAAACTTGGAAAACCAGCTTCAAGTACCATCATCACTGCCAGCTGACATCAGAGGCCTCGCTAAAGAAAAACAGTTCCAGCCATCGCATTAGGTGAGTCTACAAATGCAGCAATCATGAGGCTTAGTAACACAGCAGTTATAGACTTTCTTCGCCTTTTTTTTCCCATCACTTGTTACGTGTTCATAATAGTATGGCCCTTGGAGGACTTTATAAAAATTGAAATGGCCCTTGATATGAAAAAGGTTCCCCACCCCTGCATTATCTATTTGCGGCTTAATCCTCATTAGGGTTGTGGGGGTGCTGGATCCCAGCTGACTTGGGGCGAAGGCAGGGGACACCCTGGACAGGTCGTCAGTCTGTCGCAGGGCTACATATACAGACAAACAATCACACTCACATTCACACCTACGGGCAATTTAGAATAATCAATTAACCTCAGCATATGGGAGGAAGCCAGAGTGGCCAGAAAAAACTCACACATGCACAGGGAAAACATGCAAACAGAAAGATTCCGGAAAGGCCAGGACGCAAACCAAGGATTTTCTACCTGCAAAGCAAAAGTGCTAACCACTATTCCACTGTGCAGCTCTTCAGAGAAACCTAGTAACCAGTATTCCCTGTTGCAGTAAACTCCTTTATCCAGCAGGGGTCATCAGGGCCAGAGTGGGACTCATTTTCAGCCCTGGAGTTTCATGCTTCAGACTGTCCCACTTTAGATCACAATCTATCAGTGGTGTGCACAGACATTTTGGGGGGCAGGTGCTCAGTGGAAAAAAAGGGCACTTTGTGCAGCGTGTAGAACATTAGGCTACAACAAGGCAGAAAGCTACTTTTTCTTTTTGTTATTTAGCAAATAAGTCACAGCAAGTGTTGCCTCTTCCTAATGTCAGCTAATAATAAACCTACACAAACTAAATATTCAATTATGGTATACTGATCAATTGAACAGTAGTTTGAAGGGAAAGTTCAACATCTTGCCGTACCCGTTCTATCATCCTCATTTGTAGTTTGAAACCGCAAGCTCGTTGTAGTGAAAAAGTTACCAATTTCATTTGTCTATGTCTGTTTCCAGAGCTTTCCTCTTTTTAATTCTTGCCTTCTCCGCGCCGCCCTTGCTCTTTCTATTTTCCATCTTTCAAACACCACTGACCATGTGTACGGGAATGTTATGTCAGGGTGCGTCTGCAAAAAAGAAAAAGAAAAATGAAGAACTGCCAGTGGAGGCAGCTCAGGGACCGATGTAGCAGCATACATGATCAACCCTAAGACTGTATAACCTATAACCAGGGGTGAAAGTAAGCCGGAATGGTCCAGTACTGCGTTCTGGCAAAAGATCTGGTACCGGTACGCAGTACCGAGAAAAGACCCGGTGGTGGTACACCGCTCTTCCACCGGTACGCCGCCCAGCTGCCTGCTATTGACCATTCACTCAGCAGTACGTGAGTGTGCTTGTGTGTCTACTTTCCGTAACACAGCGACTGCTATGGCCAATAGCAAGTAGGTGTGCTTGATTTATTGCACTGGGACATTTCCCACAATTCGTCAATAGACATCAACAAGTGTCGCTTGCGCCGGGACGGGGCAAGCAGTAAATTACACTTGAAATTCCACACATTCTTGTGATTGGCTGAAAAACTTTCAACTGGTTTTACAGCGGTTATCATTGACAGATGCATATTTTAAATAAAAACGGAGAGAAGCACTACAAAACAGTCAAAAAAATTTTTGTCAAAGTAATAATGTGAGGAAAATAACCTCTTTGATTAAAAGAAAAGACAGGGACACTGAAGAAGGGTTACCACAGAAAATCAGAAACTAACTACTATAACTATTTTAGGACTCTGTGGAAAATATTTTAGGTGATGTGTTTTGATGTTTAGTTCCATTCTGAGTGTTTGCTCGTGACCTCATGTCTGTTCTTAGAGCCTTGTATTCTGGATGTTTATCAGTGTTTCAATTAAAGCAAAAAGTTTACCATATTCTCAAGTGTTATTAATTCCTACCTATTCCATTGGCCTCCAGTAAAATATTAATATGTTTTTATTTGTTTGTGTTTTAACTTTGCTATTTTAAAATGCATGAAGTTAGAGCAAGACGAAGGTTTTGGTAATAGTACTGGCAAGAATTTAAAACTACTTTCACCCCTGCCTATAACCCAGTGACTGAACATCAAAAAACATAAACAACTGAATGCAGAATACTGGACAAAGATCTACAGACATTTTTTTTCATCTAAATCTAAATCTTATCTTAACACAGTTAATGTATTAACTTATTTATGTGTGTGCATCTATTTATAGATTTATTTAGTCCTCTTAACATATCAGAGTTCTGAGTGAGTTTTTCTTTAGATAGGCAAAGGCCATATCACATATAGGCTATTAAATAAATGTTTGTTTAAAACTAAAAAGCATTTTTGTAAAAAAAAAACAAAAAAACAACAACATAGGAATTTATTGAATCACTAAAATACTGTAGAGTCTACGGCCACATCAGCATGATCAAAAGCATCCTCTGGTAGATTCACAACCATATACTGTAGGAAATCCAACTAATCTAATCATGATGTTCCTTACCATATCTACTTCAGGAGATGATTGGGGATGATAAACTGTGACCTGCTGGTTGGCTTCTCTCTGTTCTCATGTTTGTTACATGTTGGTCTCCTGATGCTGCCTTACTTCAGCCAGTCCATGAGCAACAGAAAACACACTTTGCCCTGTACCTATTGCCAGGGGTTCGACTCTTCATACTCACGTCTGTACATTTACAAACGTTTTTGCCTCTTTGGACGTGGTGGAGTTTCAGGTGTAGACATTTTTAAACACGCGGGAGCAGTAACCAGGGAGCTGTAACCAGGCAACCCGCGACAGGACCATAGGAGTGGGCACACAGAGAAGTCTATCCGCTGAACCTCGCATGGGGTCCTCACTACATAGGTCTTACGAAGTTTAAATTGGCTGCCCTTAATATTTCCTGTGTTTTGTTTTGTTCATGACACAGTTTTGATGAGTGTGTGACCGACGTGTACGGGACATTTATGAAAATACGCAACAATTAATTGTCAAATAAAGTACGATTCCGTATTTAAGGGACGGGTGGCAACCCCAACTCCAACAGCCATTCCATCTTAAAAGAATTGCATTTCTTTTTTACTTTGGCTTGGTGAGGGGATGTTCCACTGCCCGTTCGTTTTGCCATTATTATAAAAGGTCAACATAAGCAGCACTTAGCATCATCAGCGTGTCTTCGCTCCACATCGGCCACACCGCTCTGGCTGTTCATAAGGACGTCTGTCAATGACGCTGATTAGCTGCGTAAATACGTATGTGAATCGCATCATTGGCTGGAGCAGCCAGTCACCGGTCACTCATTGACTCACATTGAAAAATAGCACAGAATGAATTGTTAATGTGTTTTTTTTTATTTTCAATTTAGGCTGGATTTTTTTTTGTGAGCAGCTCAGATTTTCTGTGCGCTGACATGATGTCAGCAGTGCGCAATTGCGCACACGCGCAGCTTAGAGGGAACAGTGCTTTTGACTACAACCACCCACCTAAAATTGTTTGCACACTAAGCACACAGCCCAAGGCAATGGCACTTCCCAGCAGTTGCAGTCTCCTGTAGCTGCACAATAGGTCCCACCACACCTTAAAAACTACTCAGGCACAGCTCAAAGCCCAAGACAAAGAACCCTAGGCATTGACTGGAACTCCTCATTTGCCATCTCAGTCCAATCTAGGCCTAAGGCTCTAGGTTTTAATCATAACATTTCATGTCTCAAGGCCTTAACAGGCCCTCCAAATGACTCACAGTACGTTGTGAAATAGCAATATACAGTAAACAAAGCTGAACTGAGTTGAAATTGATATATAACATATAACATATACATAACACTGAAAGATAACACTGAAACTGATTCATAAGTGTACTGTTACGGTGTACAGCTCTGGCATTAAATATAATAAATATTTAATGCCAGAGGTAAGTAATATTCAAACAGTATATAGATTAGCATATCAAGTATGGTAAGGGTGAAGCAGAGTAGACTGGTGGAAATGGGTAGCTGGAAGCAGTGGGCTGGAGGAAGGTCAGCATCCCACAGTGGACATGATGGAGACTAAGCCAGCTGGTGGGACAGCAACCACAGATCAGAAGCATCCAGCTCTGGGACAAGGGACACTTGGAAAAGAGCACAGAGGGAAACAGAGTGAATGCAATGCAATAATGGTATATCGTAAATGCACAGGAAATGAGAGAAGGACTCAGTTCATCAAGAGAGGTCCCAGAGGAGCCTAGGCCTCTAGCAACATAACTAGGGGAATAACTAAGGCACGTTGTAGAAGAAGTCAATTGTGCCCCATACATGCGGACTCCAGTTGACTCCCTGGGGATCAACCAAGTCAGCCCTAATCAGAGGTGGGAAGAGTAGCTAAAAATTTTACTCAAGTACGAGTAACGTTACTTCAAAATAATATCACTCAAGTAGAAGTAAAAAGTAGTCATCCAAAAATTACTCAAGTAAGAGTAAAAAAAAGTATTTGGTGAAAAGACTACTCAAGTACTGAGTTACTGTTTGATTGTAATGTCTAATTTATTTTTTAGAAATGATGTGATCAGACAGACAAAAATGTAAAATAATGTGCAAATTCTGGTATTTCCAAATACCAGAAAAACAGCAAAATAAAATAAAATAGAAAAATATTTAAACATTTAAATAAAATTGCAAAATATATAACATTTACAAAATTACAAGTTAAGGCACAATAAACACAAATTTCCAAATCTGTGTTTCACAACATAAAGCTTTAAAAACAAATACCTGTAGTATGGTAACATGTTTATGCTTGAACAGTGAAAACTACTTCCAGTGACAAGATATACTGTATTTCTCTTCCCTCCAAATGGCTCCCCAAAGAGGACCTGGTGTCCTCCCTGGCCTCCGCCGGCACTCTCCTCTGAATGCTGTCAGTGCCGGCGAGCGCCTCCCCGACTGTCGGTCCCCAACTGTTGGTCCCCGGGAGCCTGCTTTCCCCCCTCCCTCACCCGTAGTGAGTTTTTGGCCTGTGTGGCATCGTTCTTGAGTTACCAGACAGACATCTACTGTAATAATATTAATTCTTGAGCCTCACAATCCATTGTTGTAAATTGAAATGTTGTAAAAAAAAAAAAAAAAAGAAGAGGGTTCTAGGGAAATACTGTTAACTGTTAAGCTTCTATGCCATAAGTCAGGACAAGATCAAGGGTGTGACTAAAACTGTGAGTTGGTTTATTTACACATTGAGAAAAGCCAATTGAGTCCAATAATGAACTAAATGCAGTCATAAGACTGTCCCTGTCAACGTCAACATGAACGTTAAAGTCACCTACAATAATGACTTCATCTGAACGGAGCACTAAATCAGATTTAAAAAATCTGAGAATTGAGATATGAACTCAGAGTAAGGAGCAGGCGGATGATGCAGAACAACAAATAAAACTGACACTGGAAATTGAGCTTTCCAGTCTGGGTGTAAAAGACTAAGAGCAAGACTTTCAAATGAGCGGTAACCAGGTTTATGTCTCTGGTTCATTATTAAGCTAGAGTGGTAGATTGCTTAGTTAATTTGACAGTATGATATTCTTACTGCTGCAACCAGGTTTCAGTCAAACAGAACAAATTAATCTGGTGATCAGTTATCAAATCATGTTCTAACAGAGATTTAGATAAGAGAGATGTAATATTTAACAGGCCACATTTAATTGTCCTGTTTCTTTGCTCTGTTGAAATAGTAGTGTTATCTTTTATTAGATTTTTGTGGTTACTATTTCTTTTGTGTATTTTTGATTTATTGAATTTCAGTGGTCAGGGGACAGACACAGTCTCAATGGAGTAACTGAATTACTGGAGGGTGACTGCTGTAAGGAGACTACAGAGAGGTGTGTAAGACTACAACTCTGCATCCTGGTCTTAATTCTGGGTGGTCATGCTGTAGTAATTCTAATAAAATCAGCCATATTTCTAGAGATAAGAGCTACACTAGCTAAAGTTGGATTGATGCCCTCTCTCCTAATCAGACCAGGTTATCCCCAAAAAGAGCTCCAATTGTCTCTATGCTGTTCTCACTAAAGTGTACATGTACTTCAGCTCAACAGCAAGCTAAATTCTGCTCCCAAAATGACAGAGTCGCGTAGTAAGATTGAACATTTACTGAAGGCTGTTCATTTGCACATGGACAGAGAGTAAGAACTGAAATAAACAAAAATACAACAACATTACATGCTGTCCTTTTTCGGTGTAAAAACTTATAATATGAATCATTTTTATCTAAAGCAAAACAACCACTTTTTAACATATATTTAGAATCTACTTTTATCCCTAACCAATTTATGCAACAGAAGGAGTTAGTTTCATTTAGCTCAATGTGTAGCTCATCCTGGATGAGCTCTGCTATCTCTATAGCTAAGATGGCAGCACAAAGCTCAAGTCTTGGGATGGTGGGCTCACATTACAAAGCCTTATGTCAACATGTCCATCTTTTTGCACTGCTTTAAGGTACGTCACTGCACCTATTGCTTTTGTGGAAGCGTCGGAAAACACATAACTCTGTGTGTACTACCTTGGTTGTTGTGTATGGACATGGCAAATGCAGGTCTTTCAGGTCCTGGAGGGAGCCTCGCCAGACTTTAGATTTAGGAAGCTTCTCGGGAGGGATTGGACTATCCCAGGCAGACTGGTCTGCAGTAAGTTCTTGAAGAAGGGCTCTTCCTTGGATTGTAACCAAGGCTAGCAATCCCAACGGATCAAAAACACTGTAAACTGTGGAGAGCACTCCCCGGCAGGTAAACGCTTTATTTGCTGAAGATAGAGTAAAGGTGAAAATGTCTGCTGCTATCTCCTATAACAGTCCCAGGCTACGTTGAGTGGGCATGGCTTGGTCACTGAAGTCAAAGTTGTACACGCCTTTAGCGCAGTCTTCAGGTGCAAAGGCTACCATGACGGCTTGATTGTTTGAGGCAAATTTATGGAGACACAGGTTTGACTCAGCAAGCAAGGCTTGGACCTTCCTTAGCAGGTCAATAGCTTTAGCATCAGTCGGTATAGAAAGGAGTCTGTCGTCAACATAGAAATGTCTTTTCACAAACTGGACAGTGTCATCTCCATATTTGGGTGCACCTTTGGTGATGGCTCTTGTAAGGCCATATATGGTCACCGCAGGAGACGGTATGTTTTAGTATGTGGTCCAAAATATGACAAAAACATCATAGGTTAGTATGTCTTTCCAACAAATTGGAGCAAGGTGTCCAGATAGCTCAACTGGTTAAAAAGGTGATTCGTAAACAGAACTGTGTCAGAGATGCAGGTTTGATTCCAGCTCGTGATCCTTTACTGTATGGGTTTCCTGTTTTCCTCTCTATCCTTGGCGGAGGTCTGCACTCTCTGAGTGCTTTTCTAATTTATTAATTACCTCTGCCAAGGAGGTTATGTGACACCCGGCGTTTGTCTGTCTGTCTGTCCGTCTGTCTGTCTGTTAGCAAGATAACTCAAAAACGCCTGGGCAGATTCACATGAAATTTTGAAGGGATGTAGACTATGGTAAGAGGAAGGGCTGATTTAATTTTGGTAGCAATCCGGAAAGGATCCTGGATTCTGGATGACTTTGAATTTTTTAGTATGTTTAAGTATGTGGTCCAAAATATGACAAAAAAAAACATCATAGGTTAGTATGTCGTCCAACAAATTGGAGCAAGGTGTCCAGATAGCTCAACTGGTTAAGAAGGTGATTTGTAAACAGAACTGTGTCAGAGATGCAGATTTGATTCCAGCTCATGATCCTTTACTGCATGGGTTTCCTGTTTTCCTCTCTATCCTTGACGGTCTTGCACTCTCTGAGTGCTTTTCTAGTTCGCTCTTGTCATTTTTTTAAGACCTGACTGATACTGGATTTTTTGAGACCGATACTGACAAAAGGGAGTTCAATTATTTAGATACTGGTACTTTGGTTGATACTCTTTTTACAGATAATATACACATTACAGAATTTGGAATGTATGCAGAAATAGATTTTTTGCAATGATCCTTCAAAATTGGTTTACACTCGCGAATAAATACAGCAATATATCTGCAAAGTTTAATCAAATTTACCACTCTTTTATATTATGCTAAACAATCAATCTGGTTGAGTGATTTCTTAAAAATGTGTTTTCCTTTGGTGTTAATCACAGTGATGTGATGAAGTAATGTTTGAACCCGATGTGTGATATTTCTCTACAGAGGAAACATCCATTGAAGGTTAAGCAGTACCATGACATCAGTGTGGCAGCAACATCTCGTCTACGAAAGACCACAGCTACACCAAACAAGCTCTCGGCAAATAAACTAGCCAAGTTACCAGACGTGATGTTGAGAGCTGCAAACAAACATGTTCCACAAGCAACTGTTGACAAGCTTGTCATCAATTTCATTTGCGAGAGTCTACAGCCATTTGCAGTGGTAGAACAGCTCGCTTTCAAATATTTGGTTACCACATTACAACCTCAAGCCAAAGTCATCTCCAGACCCACTGTTCGTGCCAGAATCTATGAAGCTGCTGATCATATGAAGAAGATTTTGGCTGCAGTATTGGATAAAGTAAAATTTGTTGCTACCATGACTGACTGTTGGTCAGCTCATCAGAAAAGTTACGTTGGGGTCATATGCCATTGGATAGAGGAAGAGTCCCTGGAAAGAAGCTCTGCAGCACTAGCATGCAAAAGACTGAGAGGATCTCACACATTTGACATGGTTGCTGGTGCTCTTGATAATGTCCATTGCCAATAAGATTACAGCCAAAGTTGTAAGAACCACAACTGATAGTGAATCCAACTTCTTCAAGGCCTTCCATGTGTTTGGGGCACAAAATGATGCAAAAGAAGATGAAGAGGAAACAGACTAAGATGCTCTTGACCTGTCTGACCATATTGACTGCCATGATGCAAGTGCAATCCTTGAAGACTCTGGTTTGTAATATCAACTCCACCCTCATCAGCGATGTGCATGTCACCTGCTAAACTTTGTGGCAACAACCGATGCTGCCCTGGCAGAGAGCATTAATGACACCTACTAGAAGCTCTCTTATGCAGCCTTTGCAAAATGCCAGGACATTTGGAACAAAACTGGCTGGTCTCATTTGGCAAATGAAGTGGTAGAGGACAAGTGTGAGCTACAGATTAGACTCTGTTAACTTAGAAAACCAGCTCCTGCTGAAACTGAACAAATAGTTCAGAAAGTGAAGTGTCTCTCGTTAACATGCAGTTAACATCCTCTTATCATGCGCCCATACGCCGCTCTGTCTCTCCAGCGTGCAAAAAATGTCCACTAATCATGCGTCCATACTGCTGCTCCATTTCTCCTTACGTGGAAATAATGTCCATTCATCTCATGATGATCGCCGACGTATTGAATCCATTCGGCCCGTGTCTGTCTTTCACGTAACATGTCTGATCCTGTCTCTGTATATCCCGCTTCGTAACTCTAACATTCTGTATTCACTTCCGGCACATATCTGTGACATCATCAACCTGCGATCTCTTAAAGAGACAGTACTAACTCCAATAACATGAAAAATAGAGTACATTTTGAACACAGAATACAAAACAAAACAATTATTTACATGAATTTTTGGAAATTGGTGGAATTTCTTATGTGAAAAGACTATTGTTATTTCAACCTGGTTACAGTCAGTTCCATTTCTTACACAAATACCCACCTGGATCCCGGAATGTCAAGCCAGATGCTATCTCCCACCAATTCTCCTTGGAGGATTCCCTGTCTTATCCAGAGGAAATCCTGCCCAGGTACTGGTGTCCCTCACCTGGGAAGTGGAGTCCCAGATCTACCAGGCCCTTCATTCCGATCCAGGAGGTGGATCCTGAATCACCTTGTTTATGTCTGACCCTGTATGCTCCAAGGTCCTAGAGTGGGCACATTCTTCCCACCTGCCCTGTCATCTTGTGTCTCTCGGACTCTTGGCATCCTCTGGCAGAGGTTTTGGTGGCTGTCAATGGACAGCGACACCTGGGATTTTGTGGCTGCCTGAGCCACCTGCGGTCAGAATAAGACCCCCAACCAGACCAGTTCTGCTCTCCTCCAGCCTTAGTCACTATAAATAATATAATCTTGCTCCTATGGTTTAGCTCATCTGATTGCATAGTGTATCGTGTCATTAGCTTTAATGTGAATTTTCTAGTTACTTGTAATTGTAATGCAGAAAAACTAGTCCATTTGTTACTTCCAGGCTTGACTATTGCAATTCCTTACTGTCAGGATGTCCCAATAGCTCTCTCAAACATCTACAGCTGATCCAAAATGCTGCAGCCAGAGTACTGACGGGAGTTAGCAAGTCAGGCTTACTTGTTGTTCCTAGAATTTCTAAAAGTAGAATGGGAGGCAGAGCCTTCAGTTTTCAGGCCGTTCTCCTGCAGAACCAGCTCCCAGTTTGGGTTCGGGAGGCGGATACCCTCTCTGTTTTTAAGACCAGTGTTACGTCCCCGAGAACTAGGGGATGAGAGGAGTAACAAATATGTAGAAAACCGGGTAGAGAGGGAATATGATCATGTAGCAGACAAATTATTTATTTTACAAAAAGGGAACAAAAACAAGATTCAATACAAGGCGAGGTTATTAACACAAAGCTGTTTCAAAATAAAAGCACCACACTTCTGATTCTAGTAGAACGCAGGACACCAACATGGCACCCTAGCCGCTGATCTCGGGCAAAGATGAGATCGGGTTGGCTAAGACTTGTAACCGTCTCTGATTGTGAGATAGCTGCAGGTGTTCCGTGGCCACTCACACCATGTGTAACCTGAAAAAAATAAATAAAAAGGGGAGAGAGCATGAACAAAAACACAACTGACCCCACCTGCACACAAACACACCAAGGAACGTAACAGCCCTCCTATAAGAACAAACACACCGGTTTGCTTACACTACACTTTCATTATCGGAGCAACAACATGCCAGTCTAACTGCCACTGCTCACCCACGCGACAGAGCGATCAGGAGTTTGGACAACATAGTTTGTCAGATGGATTGCACTCCATCACAGATGGACCTGGAGAATAAGCAGTGAGAGCAGAACCGGGCATGGGCAAGACCAACACTTGGTCACAAGGATGGAACTGCCCCTCAACTGACATTTTACCATACCGTTTCTTACTATCACTTCACTTACTATATACTCCTCCAGTCAACCTGAAACACTTCCCTAAGGAGGGATCACTTCTATGAGGACCGATGACAGCCTCACGGGTCAGAAGTAGTGACACTACAGGAGGTGAGCAGGGGCAATTACCTCTCTCAGTAATTGCGCCCTCAGCTTCCTTGGATGGTGACTCAACAACCGACCAGCAGCCTTTGCTTTGGTTAATACCCTACCAGAAAATCTCTCTGGATGACCATGGGCCAGACGGTCCTGCACAGGTTCAGAAATTGGACTGGTCACAACCTCAGCCACAGGATAGACCCTGCCACCAGCAACGTCATTCCCCACAATTAAATCTGCACCATTAATTGGAAAGTTAGTCCGGACACCTACCAGGATAAACACATGCAGACCCTGCTCCGAACAGCAACACACCAGAAAGGATGCGGGACTGAGAACAGGCCGTATCACGCAGCACTGTAACCGGGTGCCGGTCCTTCACCGTTCCTGTGAGGGAGACAAAACCTTTGAACAAGAAAGGGTTGAGACAGTCAGGTACCTTCTGAACACCAGATAGGGCTGTGGGAGATCTAGTTAGTATCAGTCCAACTCCTTTAGGTTGACCCTGGACTGGCACCTGCTGTTCAGCCTTCCATGCTGCACAGTCAGAGATCAAATGGTCAGACCCTCAGCAGTAAAAACATTTCCTCTCAGCTTGAGGACTTGACAATATGTTACATGTGACCTGACTGAGTGACCCAGAGGGGGTCAGCTGGAGTCTTCATTTACATAACTGACTTTCTCTTCAATGTGCCTTAGTTTTGCCCATAATTATGCTGTCAATGTTAGCTTGTACTTTGTACGTATCATCTATTCAACTGTGGTATATGTTCCTTGTTCCCCATCCCCCTCTTCTCCCATCCCTCCTCTTCTCCACCTCTCTACCCCTCTACCTCCCTACCCTTCTACCTCTCTACCTCTCTACCTCTTCTTTCCCTCTCAACCCACCGGCCAACAGGCAAATGGGTCCCCCCACATAAAGAGACAGGTTCTGCTCAAGGTTTCGTCCCTGTTAAAAGGGTGTTTTTCTTGATACTGTTGCCTTAGAGCTTGCACTGAGGGTTCAGGTATATGGGTTCTGTAAAGCATCTTGAGACAATTTGACATGTAATTGGCGCTGTATAAATAAAACTGAATTGAAAAAATTTAACTGAAAATATTGAATTGAATTAATTCGGCTCCCAGTCATTAGTGGTCGCTCTTGGGCTTAACCCTCTATGGCAGGGGTCGGCAAGTAGATGTGGCTTTGGGCCAAAATGTTTGTAAACAATCGAACAGCGGGCCCACCTGCGGGGGGGTGCGCTACGATTCCGCGAGCGGGGGGGTAGGGATCGATACCGCGAGCAGCGGAGCTTCTATAGCTTATCGCCGCTGCTTGGGACATATGTCTCAATTCTGATCACAGATGTATTAAAAATGACTCCCGAGACACACACATGTTTTGCACACACTGTTGCTCAGTGAAATCTGGCTGGTACAACCGTGTCCGACCAGTAGCGCAAACGCGGAAATGCCCGGCAGCAGCCGACCATGTGAGTTTCGTGTTGCGGTGACGGACTGGCTTGACTTCGTGCCAAATCAAATCAAATCAAATCAACTTTATTTATATGGCACTTTTCATACAGTCGAGTAACACAAAGTGCCTCACAGAGGATAAAAACAAAAACAACACAATACAAAACACTGTGAAAAACCCGAAACCTTACACCCCCCAACAAATATACACACAGATACGTAATCACATTCACACACATACGTAGACATACGAACAGACATACAGACCCACACACACAAACATACGAACATACACACACCAACATACACCATCTGTCAGTAAGGAGATATAGCGGAGACATGGCTGGGCACCGAAATCCGAAGTGAGGAAGAAGCTACCTTTGGGGGCCACACACACCGAGTGGAGTCATGGACCATGACTGCAGGGGAGCCGACACAAGGACCACCCCAGCCCAGGCAGACAGGAGGCTCCACACGAAGGTGTAAAGCTCTCCAGCCACCCGGGCCAGGGCCATCCACGGGCCAGCACCCCCATCAGTGGACCAGAATCAACTCCAGGTGTGGTAGGCCCCCAGGAGGAAACACTGGAGAAACGAGGGACTAAAATAGTAAAACAAATAAATAAATAAATAAAAAAAATAAAAATAGTAAAAAATAAATACATCAATAAATAAATAAAAGGTATGAAAGCTAAGACTGAGATAAGAGAAAAGAATGTATAAGTAAAAATGTATACATAAAATAATAATAAAAATTGTAAGAATAAAAGTCAGCTTAAGAAATGATAAAGAATTAAAATAAGTCAGTTAAAAGCCTGATTAAAAAGATGGGTCTTGAGCCTCTTTTTAAAAACATCAACATCCTCTGCGGCCCTGAGGTTCTCTGGGAGGGTATTCCACAATCGGGGGCCATAATAACTGAATGCCGCCTCCCCGTGTGTTCTAGTTCTAACTTGTGGTATCGTTAAAAAGCCAGCACCAGAGGACCTCAGGGTCCGCGAGGGTTGATAAAATAAAAGTAGTGCAGACAAATAAGAAGGCCCAAGACCGTTAAGACATTTATAAACTAATAAAAGAACCTTAAAATCGATCCTGAAGCGCACGGGGAGCCAATTCAGCGATTTTAAAATAGGTGTAATATGCTCCCGCCCTCTGGTCCTCAACAGCACTCGTGCGGCTGAATTTTGCAATAATTGTAAGTCATGCATTCTCTTTTTAGGAAGACCAGAGAGCAGGGCATTACAGTAATCTAAACGACAGGAAATAAAAGCATGCATCAGCACCTCCGTACTGGCCTGAGAGAGGAACGGGCGGACTCTGGCTATATTCTTGAGATGGTAAAAACCTATCTTTGTTATGTTTTTGATGTGTGGAATAAAAGTGAGCTCAGAGTCAAAAATCACGCCCAGATTTTTTTACTGATTTTGAGGGTTTAAAATCCTGTAACTTTGGTAAAATTTTCTCTCTCTGGCCTTCAGGACCAATAACTAAAACCTCTGTTTTGTCCCGGTTGAGCTGCAGGAAGTTTGCTGCCATCCATGAGTTGATGTCTAAAATACAGTGAAAAAGGGCATCAATTGGCCCTGTGTCATCAGGAGACACGGCGATGTACAGTTGCGTATCATCAGCATAACTGTGGAAGCTGACGCCGTGCCTCCTGATGACGTCCCCAAGGGGCAGCATGTAAAGATTAAAAAGAGTTGGACCTAAAATTGACCCTTGGGGAACCCCACACTTTATCTTATGGGTTCCTGAGGAAAATGTATCCATACTTACAAAGAAACTTCGGTCAGTGAGGTAGGACGTGAACCAGTTAAAAACAGTACCAGAGAGGCCGACCAGGTTCCTCAGTCTATTTAATAAAATGTGATGGTCTACTGTATCAAAGGCGGCGGTTAGATCTAGCAGAACCAAGACTGTGAGTTTATGGTTATCTAAATTACACCTGATGTCATTTAAAATCTTTAAAAGTGCTGTCTCTGTACTGTGGTTCCTCCTAAAGCCAGACTGATGAGTCTCTAAAATATGTTTCGAGTTTAAAAATTCATTCATTTGATTAAGAACAAGTTTTTCTAAAATTTTACTTAAAAATGGTAGGTTGGATACAGGCCGGTAGTTATTTAAAACATTGGGGTCTAGATCACTCTTCTTCAGAAGGGGCTTCACCACTGCCGTTTTAAAGGAGGTGGGGAAGACACCCGTCTGAAGAGAGCAATTGACTAAATACAGCAGCTGTTCCTCAAAGGATCCATAGAGTGTTTTAAAAAACGGTGTGGGAATTGGGTCTAAAAGGCAGGTCGTGGGCTTTACCTGGGAGAAAACTCGACCAAGTGTCTTCGCATCAACCAGGGTAAAACTCTCCAGGGTTTCCTCAGGTAAAAGCAATGATCCAGGTGTTAAAAGCTGTTGGGATAAGAGACTGGATCTTATGTCATTGATTTTTCTTCTGAAGTGGTCTGCAAAATCCTCACAAAGGGCGTTATCCGGTGTCTTGGAGGATCTTTTAAAGTTTTTGTTTATTAAAACATCAATAGTGGAGAATAAAACTTTAGGATTATTTTTATGGTCATGGATTAGGTTTTGAAAGTGGGAAATTCTTGCTTGTTTGACCGTGTTATTGTAAATTTTGAGGTATTGACGTAGTATTTCATAGTGAACTGTCAACTTTGATTTCCTCCATCTTCTTTCAGCACTCCTGCATTCCCTTTTAAGTTTTTTAATATCCTCAGTTCTCCACGGAGGTATGGGTCTTGTTTTAATTGTTTTGATAAAAAGTGGAGCCACTGAGTCTAGTATTGACCTTATTTTATAGTTCAAATTTTCGGTGAAAGAATCGCAGGGTGCTGGTAAAATTTCGGCAGGAGTGCTCTGTAAGATCTCAATAAAATTTTCAGCCACTTCAGAAGTTAGGTAGCGCTTCCTCACTGTTCTCACAGAGGCCTCCCGCTGTTTAAAACTGGTGATTGTAAAAAACACACAGAAGTGGTCAGACACAGCCAGGTCCACAACAGAGGGCGCACCAACGGACAGACCATAAGATATAACGAGTAGAGTGCCTATATAATGAGAGTGGCGACATGACGAGTCCAAAAAATTTTGGTCACGTGATCTATAGGAGCCATTTTGTTTCCTATTCATGAACGCCGGTTATGCCTGTAAACGTTGTTTACAACGCAGAGAGTAATTCTAGGACTTTATTGGCTTCATAAATACCTGAAAAATGACGGGCTGTTGTGCCTTTGGGTGCACAAATCGATCGGAGAAGGGATTACACATGTTTAGATTTCCCAGGAGTAGTGAAAGAATGAAACTGTGGGAAAATAAAGTCCAGAGAGTGGGATGGAAACCGACTTCATCATGATTTTTGTGCCAGGTTAGTCCCATGTATGTACTTTCATGTTATGATGTATGGGTGAATGACAGATAGAAAAGTTTGTGATTTTAGGCAGTTGTGGTTATTTTGACTTTGACCATTTTCATGCATGGAGATGCATGAAATACGGGCCACTGAAGTTTAACGGGGTAACCCGTTAAACTTCAACGGCCCATCTGAGCTTCGACAACAGCCTCCCTGTTCATTCACATGATTTCCAATTCAACAAACAGCTGACAGTTTTCTGTTTCGTATTTTCTGTTTTCCGTCCAACCTGCAGTCACTTATCAGCCTCATATGACCCGAACAGGCTCCGTCTTCACCTGTTTCTGGGCTGTTAGCCATATGCTTACAGCTGCAGCAGCGTACAGGCGGACGGGAAAACGTATTTTACTAAATTTACCGAAGCTGCAAACTCGATGATAGAAACATTATACACCCATGGAAAGCTTAGATTCTCATGAATCCGCCGGTATAAACCACTTTCAGATGTGATTACCACAGCGGGTAATATAAACACATTTGTCCAACAAACAGCAAATAACGTAAACAGCACAACTCACCATTGAAGGCTCAAAACTAGTCACAGATGAAAATATTCAACTAAAAACGGCCATAATCCAACCTTGGACATCCAGACAATACAAGCCAGTAAATTATTTTGTCCAAAACGTGTCTTAAAATCAATAAACAATCCATAGTTTTCGTGAATGTCCACCTCGCGCTGCGCGTCCCATATTGAGTGAATGGAAACAAAATGGCTTCAAATCCCCAGTTGTCGCCACTCTCATTATATAGGCACTCTAATAACGAGGTCCAAGGTGCGCCCCCTGCTGTGGGTCGGCTGCGTGACATGTTGCTTAAAATCAAGGCAGTGTAAAAGATTTAAAAAGTCTCTAGACATTATGTCTGAGGAAATGTCGACGTGTAGATTAAAATCACCAGTTATTAAAATTCTGTTAAAAGAGCTATGAATAATTGATAAAAGCTCAAAAAATTCACTAATAAAAAAATCAAAATCAAAATCAAATTTTCAAAATCATCTGGCGGGCCAGATCTTATTCCTGACGGGCCAGTTTTGGCCCGCGGGCCGCCAGTTGCCAACCACTGCTCTATGGCATGGTGTTGCCCTCAGGCATCAAACTACTATTTTGGCCCACACACTGTTCCTTTAATTTTGTTTAAGTAAAACATCACATTAAAAGTCTGATAAGTCTGTCACCAATGAAATTTGAGATGGGTGTGGTTTTGACCTTTGGTCTGGGAGAGGAGCAGTCCTTTTTGGAGCCTAGCCAGCTTTGACACACTGCTAACAGAAGGTAAGATAAATTTCACTTTTTAACATGCTTAAATTTAAATAATTTTGTATAAAAAATATCTGTGATGTGCATGAATATATAAAGAAGCATTTTGATTGAGTAAAGACACTTTTTGTCTATATTTATATACTATACTGGTCGTTTTTCATTCGTTGCCTCAGGGCAACATTGTGCAGTTAGACCACTTTTGTTTGAACAATAACATACTCATGGATGGAGATGTGCTGGGATGCATAGTTATGACCATAATCATTTTTTGCTGTACTGTCTACTATTACTCAATGGATGCACGGACATTCTATGGGTGTAAGGAACAAGATCGAGCAGTTGGGGTCATTCGTTCCAATAGTGAGGACAGTGAGCTTGAGGAGAGTGACAGTGAGGAAGAGTGGACCCCAGAATTAGGTTTGATGCAAATCAGGGATCAGTCAGTAAAGTAACATACTACATGTAATGAACATGTGTGTGTATATGTGCATCAGTGTATGATGTATTCTAATTTTTTGCTTCCTGGTTTCTTTTGAAAACAGGTGGTCTGTCTGATTAGAATAGAATAGAATAGAATAGAATTGAATAGAATAGAAAGCCTTTATTGTCATTGTACACAGGTATACAACGAAATTGGGAGCGCTGCTCCATTTGGTTTTTGGAAAAATATATACATTACAATAAGGAATTATAAATAGAATAAAATACAGTAAAAATACAATAAAATACAGTGAGAAAGAGAATTGATTAGAATGAGTCAGTATATGAAGAGGAAAATGAAGATGACAATGATGATGTGCCATGCTTACCCCAGTGGAGAACACCCCACAGTGCCAATGTTTGTTGAAATAAAACTTCTAATGAATTTATTTCTTGTTTGTTCTTCATTCCACTTATTAAATAATATGGGAAACCTTGGTGTTTTAGTACCCTCATTGCATCTTGTTGCCATAAGGCAACAAACCAAAATCTGGTGGGGGGATGGGGGGGACATGTTTTATGATTGATATATTACCAAAGACCTCCAAGCTCCCATAAACGAGGGTGAAATGTTTTTTTTCCTCCAAAATTAAAAATTCATGCCATAGAGGGTCAGTTAGTTACTACTTGTAGTAGTCATCACTTCCAGTTTCTACTACCAGTTCCATGTACATAAATGTATATGTAATGTTTGCAAATAAATTCTTGTATTTAAATTATTGGTGTGCTGCATCTTTGGCAATGACTAGTAAACTGTACAAGCGAACTGAATAGCTAAACTAAAATGTGAATTGTCACTTAATACAGTGAGAGTACAACATTCTATCAAACCTAGATGACTATGTTGCACTGTAGCTCTTACATGCTCAGAATAACACATTTAGTGTCAAAATTGTTTAAATGTGTAATTTAAGTTCATTTCTGAAGAAGAGTGGCAAGTCCTACTGAAAAAGACAACGAGGGTGTGACTGACAATGTTACACATCAACAGTCAAACATCGTCTCTAGTGCATTCATATTCGTGTTCAGACTGGTGAATTTCCTAATGTAAAAACAAAAAATGAATGGCCTTTTCTATTTCCATCATTGCTATTGATTGCTCAGGAAAGTTAATTTTTATTTGTCTTGAAATTTGTCAAGCCTATATCAATTGTAGCTGTTCAGTCACTGAATGGTAATGCGATTGTCAGACTGCTTCATTTTTGGGTGTTTTGTCCAGATCATTTGCCATCTGGAGAGCAACATGACATTTTATCTGTCATTGTGATTAACTATTATTTTTTCTTGTAATAAAAAAGGCACTCTTCTTAATAAATACAGTCCTGTCTGCAATTTATCAAAAGTCAACATGCCTTATAGTGTAGAGTGCTAATACTCCAGTTAGTGGACAGAGACATGAATTAGAGAGAGCAGTTGAGTATCACTTGAAGGGGCCAGCTTTCTGTCTCCTATATAGTCATCTGGATTTGAAGAGTTCATTTGCAAAAACAGGTAACTCCGTTTTCAGAAAACTCTTTTTTTTTATTGTTTACTTGAGATAATAATAATAACAACACTAATAATTTATTTTTTCTCTATTTTGTAATGTATTTTTCTACTGAGTCAAATCCACTCAACTTTGATTGATATTATCTCAAGTAAACAATAAAAAAAAAGTTTTCTGAACATTTATCAAAACGGAGTTATCTGTTTTTGCAAATGAACTCTTCATTTATTATTTCATTTTAAAGCTGTAGCACACAGACAGGTGCTTTGCATACAGTTAGAGCACAGCTCCGGAGGGCAACAGCACACAGTACAGTCAGCAGTCTCCCGCAGGCACTTAAAAAAACACTAACAATTCAGCTAAACTATTATTATTATCAAAAGGAGAATTTAATTACCCACTTACAAAAATGAAAAGAATGACTTTTATTACTCTGCTATACTAAACTATACAATACTACACTATATACGCTAAACATTTTAAACTTAAACTTAACGCTTGCTTAAAGTGTACTGTGATTATGTATGAAAATCATGGACTGGGTGGTACAAACCAAAATGTAATGGACTACAAAGAGGAGCTCTCAAAGGAGCAGCACTTAAAAAGACCAACAGTTTTGCTTTTGTGTTGGACTTAAACTTTCAGCTGTTTAATCTTAACATATATGAAAGGTTTATTTATTTTTCCTGGATTTTCTTCTTCTGTGGGTCTACAATATCTACAATATAATGAATGTTTGGCACCTTTGAAATGTGAGACATATCAAATAAATGAATAAGTAGTAGTAAAGCAGGGCTTAAGTGTGTTGATATTGCTTTACATTTTGGACTACAGGATCATGCTGATGTTCTTGGAGTGACCTCTATCACTATTTGCATGATGAGGTTTAGTCTTGGGCTGCATTTGTATATGCCCTGCAGAGTCCAGTGAAATAAGATGTAGGCAGTTCATTTTCCTGTTAAGCATCCACTGACTGTACAGACAATTAGACAATGACATGTAGTTTACTTTCAAAATGTGTTCTTTAACAGAATTTCTCCATTCTCTATATCATTCTTTTCTATTCAACCCATGGTGTGCTGCTTATTATTTAAACAGGACAAAAACAACAGGATTGAAAGTGCTACCATATCAGTAATTATGTAAACAATACAGTAAAGAAATTGCAAGAGTGTGTGTAAACAGTTTTTGTACACATTCTAAGAAGCTCTGCAATCCCTCCAAACAATTGCAACAAAAAGGCTTAAAAAGAGGGACAGGGCTGATTTACCTAGCAGTTGAGGCTGTGGCTCCAATGTGCTTGCTCCTGTTACTCAGACTTTGCCCTTTTTCTGGGGAAAGGGCTTGGTCCAGGACTAGAATTTGCATGCCAAGGGCCACTTGAATGTGAAGCTGCCTGGATTCGTACTACCTGACATGCAAAACTAGTGGAGGACCAGTTAAAATAGTGCACGCGCACAGTCAGCACAGGTGTACTACTGTCAAAACAGTGAGCTTCCTAACCACCCCCATCCCTACCAAGAGCTTTAAACCTGCACAACTCTTCTCAGAGAGAGTTATGGAAATTAGGGCTGTGATTTTGCTGGGACACAACCTGCAGGTTGCTGAGGGATGTGGCTCTAGCTGTAATGGTTGAGGACAAGGTAATGCTGGGCAGTAAGAAATCAAATCCATAGGTGGTGTTACAAGATCACATGGTGGTCACAGGTTAAAGATAGGTAAAGAAGTACAAGAAAAAGAGGAACAAGTCTGAAAAATTTGAAAGGATGCCGCGGTCTTTCCTTGTGAAGAAGAAGCGTGTGGCATGTGGAGCATGGCAATGGAAAGAACCAAAACAGCATGAGTGGAAAGAAGATAACATTCTCGGTATGAATGTCAAATATCTTTTTTTTATTATTTCAGCTGTCAAAAATTAAACAGAAGCATTCTGTACAAATTGTTTTAGCGCTTGTAAAGACTTATTTTATGTTGTCAGTTGACCTTAATTTAATTTTAAAGTAAACCATTGTGTCCTTTTATCCTGTTTTAGTATGTGAAACTACTAAGGAGCAGGAATTCTACAGTTCTGATACCCAACAGCCTACCACAGTAACCACCTCAGGGTGTGGGTCAGCAGCTGGAATTATAGTTCCAGTACCTTGGCAAGTGTCAGGACAACCAGGGGTTGACACTAGGCAGGACTGGTCCACATTAATGCTCCAGGGCTCCCTTTACCATCACAATGCACTGGCCCTGGTCAGCAGAGCGAAGGTAAGATCAGACTTTGTCACCCTTGTTAAACAAGGTGTCACTGCCTTAAAGTGACCAAGTTTACCGTGCTTCCATAGCGTCTGCTCATCCAGTGTTTGGCACTTTCTACTCTGTATTCATATCTGCCCTAGTCAGTATCATCAGCTCGATTGCTGTGAATAGGACAGCTGACAACTATAGACTGAAGAGAGAGCAAGAGACAGCTTGGAAATACAGACGGAAATGCACTTAGCTCAAAACATGACCTGGCATTCTATGGTGCCAGAAACTTGGTATTTTTGGCAGTGAAAGTAGGTGTGGATAATGGCTGACAGACAGGACCTCTGGCTACAGGCTTTGGAACAGAATTATTAATGAGCACAGTATCAGAGGTAGGTGGCGGAAAGACACAGTGCTGTTGTGATTGTAGGATGTCCAGCAAAGTAATCTAAAAATGCATTAATCAAATTCTACAAACTGAATTCTGTAACAAAGTTCTAGATTTTTTTGTGTGAACGCATATAAAAATACAAGAATCTGCATATTTCTCTGTCTTTGAAATAGCAAAAGGGATTTTATTCCTAAAGACAAAAATTTTGTTGATTATTGGATATTTTAGGTCTAGCTGTCTTGTTATTTATAACTATGTAGATTTTCTTCAGTATTGTTGTACAGTGATTGATAGCTTACACAGAAAAGACGGAATAAGCAAATGGACACTTCGGTGCAAAAAGCCAAAGGACCATTTTTTTCCCCAAAAAAGTTTGAACTTTAAAAGCTTGACCGGACATCAAATTCAGTTAACAAAGAGGAAAATAAAAACACTTTGAAATAATATTTTTAGATTTAAAAAAAAAAAAATGTTTTGTTCTGTTGTGAACTAGATTTGACGTACCAGATTTAGAGGGCTTGTGGCAGCTATTTGGCACATGCAGAGTTAGTCTCAGGCAGAGGCATGTAAGTGGATCCCATTTGCAACAGTGTGATGTGGTGTTGAGCTTACAGTAGGATGCAGTACAAATTCCCTATGAGAGGAGAAAGCTTAGACTTCTTATAGAGGCAGAGGAATGTGGTTGGACAACAAAGGTCCAGCAAGTGGAGGCACATGGTGTGTTTTTGATTTTG
This sequence comes from Acanthochromis polyacanthus, assembly GCF_021347895.1. Taxonomy (NCBI): domain Eukaryota; kingdom Metazoa; phylum Chordata; class Actinopteri; family Pomacentridae; genus Acanthochromis; species Acanthochromis polyacanthus. The sequence goes on along the minus strand of NC_067129.1, from coordinate 37,588,294 downwards.
TTTTTTTGTGAAACCATGCAGTGGAAAACACAACAGCCACTGCTGCCTGGTCCCAGTAAATCCCTCTATTTTCTACACACTGTCCAAGCCTATCCCAGGAGACTTAGGGCAATGGCAGGGTTCACCCAGGATAGGTTGTCATTCCGTCACGGGGCCAACACAGACAGACAACCAAGCACACTCACACTTACACCAGTGAATGGCTGTATTAATAAAATGTGAGTGGCTGGCGGAAGCAAAGAGAACAGCAGAGTCCGAAGTGATAGCGGGTGATGCACTGTACATATTGTGTTTAATCATGTTTTAACATTTTAGCTGCTGCTGACTGGAATGTGGTTTGCCTATAGTGTTGGATGCATGTAAGTGCTGTTGATTGCAACTGTGAGTCAGGCTGTTGAACTGGACTGTGTTTATTTGGGTGACATTCTTTTAGGAGGCTAGTTAACTTTGCATGCTAGTGGGCTTCAACAAGTTGTGTTTTGATAGCTCATGCAGCATGCTGGCTAGCAAGCTAAATAGCTAAGATGATAGGCGAGAATGATTGATTTTCATGTCTGGTGGGTTGTCATGACATTTAGTATCAACTCCCACTATCAAACCTGCACTTTAGGTGCCACTGCAGAGTCTGACGTTATAGGCCATATAACATTTAACCATCAATGTTTGGCACTTTCTACTATGAAGCTATTAAAACTATTGTTATTAAATAACCTGCGCCTTCTAAGCTAAAGAGAGTACAGAAAAACCTTGACGATGATTGGTAAATATTGTCATAATTATTAAGTTTTGTAATTTCATATCTCTTTGCCAGCCCCGTCCCCGCTCTTCCTCCATCTCAGGTGACTTTGTGTGCTCAGTGTGTCACAAGATCTTCCCCCTGCAGCGCATGTTGACCCGTCACCTCAAGTGTCACAGCCTGGTAAAAAGACATCCTTGTAGATTCTGTGGCAAAGGTTTCAATGATACCTTTGACCTCAAGAGGCATATGCGAACACACACAGGTATGAAATGCCTATACATTCTTTGAATCTCTTAGAAAATCCTTAAACTGAAGAATTTAAGAACCACTGAAAAATACTTTGCTACTAATGAATAATTTATATATCAAAATGCAACTGAAAGTACAGCTGTATGAGCAGCAAGGCATACTTTAAGTATGAAAAATACATTATAAAAAATTACTGTTGTCTTATTTTAAGTTATAATTGTGTTATTGCTGCATTAATGTGTAGTAGTAACTTAATGCTGCACTTCACTGAGTTTAAATTTTTGCAATATTAATAATGCAGATACTCAAAGATGCTCGATATGACAAGATAAAACAGAACCTAAACTTGTACATACTTTTTAGTAAGGTAATTTACATGTAATGAGTGCTACAACAATTTTTTAATGTGTTTTAAACATGTAATCTGCAAATTAACTTTATTATTATAGGTTGTAAAATACATGTAGTGCAATGACACTCTGGTAAACTACTTGTGTTAGTACTTAATTACTGTTACTTAGTAACATTGTATCTCCCAAGGCATGAAAGACTAATATGACTAAACTATTAGAGCTTAGTGTTCAACTTTCAGATATATGGCTATTAATTAATTAATTAATCTCTCTCTCTAAAGGTGTCAGTCTAGGTTGCAAGATTTGTAAAATAAGTGCAGAGCCACTACTGCCAACCTGAATTTACAAGTGCATCTACAGGAAGAAACTGTCTTTTGTTTCCCCATGTTGCAGGTATCCGTCCTTACAAGTGTGAGCTGTGTGACAAAGCCTTTACACAGCGTTGCTCTCTAGAGTCCCACATGAGGAAGATTCACGGTGTTCACCAGCAGTATGCCTACCGCCAGAGACGCTCCAAGATTTTTGTTTGTGAGGATTGTGGTTACACCTCAAGCCGCCCTGATGAATACTTTCTTCATGTGAGACAGTGTCACCCCAGTAGTCCTGCCCTCCGCAGGTACTACCGCCGTCAGGCCCATGAGAGTGGCAGCTTTGCATCTGCTAACCACAAACTCAACCCCTATTTGCTGTACTCAACCCCTTCATACTACATGAAGGAATCACTGTAATTCTTTACTGCATTATATTGTGGCTGTTAAACAAGCCATCTAGAAAGGAGAATAATGTTACTTTCAATAAATCATTTAACTGTATAACATTTTAGATCATCTATATTGTTGTGATCATACCCTTTCTGTGTTTATTTATTCCTTTCTGTTTAAATAAGAATTTTATATCAACACTTTAAAATAGAAATGAAGGGACAAAAATTATTCTTCATTAAATCGAGTGAACGTGGTAGAGTAGATGAATGAAGATGACAATTTAAATGTAGGTTAGAAGGCAAAAGCCTGAAGTATTGTCTTTGACAAAAAAAAAGCAACCTGACTCACCTGCATACTCATTTACCTGCAGGTGTAGACAACAACAAAGCATCCTTTGAATTCGCTGTCAAACTGCCCCAGTTTGACACACCATAGTCGAAGTGACACAACATGTTGTCAATAAGTAAATCCTTAATTAAACAAAAACACAGTCTGTTCATTTTCATTGTTTCTATTTGGCTAAAATGGAAAACTATCCAACTCATTTTTCAAGATTTTCGTCTGGTAGTTGTGTGTAGAAAAAACAATAATTCAATGCTGAAATAATGCAACGATCAGCTGACAACAATCTTGATTTTTTTTAGCAGTTTTTTTTTGCCAGAATTCTTTAAAATATTGCATTTTACCTGCCATTCATTGTATTTCTGCTTGTGCAACAATAAATAACTTGATTGAAGTAAAACCTGATGCTATGATTGTTGTATTGTGCTCTAATTTTACCATACTGTCACAGTAACATTCAGTCGTGCAACTGTAATTGGATCTGTGCGGGTTCTTGCTCCCTCCTTATGATTGCTAGTGTTGTTGTTAAATATTATAGGCCTTATAGGCTACAGTGACCAAAAGAAAGGAACACAGTCGAGATATTTTGCACATAATTCTGTCTTTAGTTCATTTAGTAAGTTTATAGCACAATGTATGTAAGAATGATAAACCAGTTGCTTAAATAAACCCTTTATATCTTTGTAGCATCGCTCAGCAAAGGCCTTTTTATTTTTTTGGTACATTCTCTGCATTGCTTTTGTTTTGGTTTTGGTAACGAGTGCTAGACATATTTAACGTGCTAGATGCTTTCAGTTGTAATGGCAACTGCTACCTGTCATGTCAGTGCAGGTAAGATGACCTACTGAATAGAACATATCAGTTTCTTTTTATTTTAACTGAAAAGTGAAATTTTAATGTTGCAAACATGCAAAATGTGTTTACAGGTGTTTAATGTGTTTAAAACATTAGAGACCTTATTGTTTTTTTCAATATTTTCATTTTAGGCATCACTCTAATGTTGTTGCATAACAACAACAGAAGCTCAGAAACCCATTATTTTCAAAAAGAAGTTGTAAACATAATCAAAGTAGCAGCACAACTGTCTTGGTGCTTAAAAAAATAGACACTCACACATACACAGGAACAAGGTAGCTTACTCTTTTTAGTTATCTTCACATCGCTCAATAAAAAAGAATAAAAAGAAACAACTAGATAAAGACAGCCGGTTCTATATATTTACAGGTAAGTTCAAGTAAAATCAGACCTTCTGGGTTTTACATACTCAGACCACTTTTTCCAGATCTGACAAAATGCATCTGTTGTCAGGATTCGGAGTGAGAGCTCAGGTGCAGAGAATGGACTGGTACGCGGTGAGATTAGTTAAAGAGGCTTTATTGCCAAGGTACAATGTCGAACAAATGATTTAGCTAGCAGGTGGAAGGCTAACAGGCAAAAACAATGAAGAAGGTAAGTCTGCACTCTACTGCTCCTAGTGGCTGTGAAGACTAACCAGTGACCAGAACTCAAGGTGGGTAATATCCAGGCACGAACTGGAGCTAAACTCAATTCACAAAAACAAGACTGGAGAATAAACTGAAAGCGAAGCCTTTGGCTTGTTACTACAAACTTTCTAAGGAGAGATACAAAACAAAATCAACTCGCTAAGAATTAACTATGCTATAACGAAAGGAAACAAGGTGCAGACACCTAAAAAGGAAAAAGGGGAGGGAAGGACGCACTAGCCAGAGCTGTCAGCAGCCAGCCTGACATCTGTCTTAGGAAAAATGACAACTTTTCCATAATGTAAACCTTGTGTATAAGTCAGTCAATTTAACTTTTTATTCACTTTCTGCCAATAATATACAGAATAACTTCTTTTCTTTAATATATGAATTGTCAAAGAATACATCGCCCTAATACATAATTTCAAATTTGAAAGAATAATTTCCATCAAATATAGTATCAGTACGTTCATGGACCTATCCCCAACAAGCTATAATGGCCTGGCAGTCCCAGAAGATATGAAAGTGATCTGCTTTCTTAGCCCCACCATGCCAAGATGTAATTTCTGGATAGGTGTAACAAAAATCTCACAATGATTTTCAAGCAAAAGTCTGTCAGGATCCGTACTACAGTCCCTGTCCTTCTCCCTCCTTCTCCCTCTTTTTCCTTCCTCTTCCCTGTCTCTGCATCTGTCACTGTCTTGAGCTGTCTGTCCCTCTGCACCTCTCTCTCTGGGCCTTTTCCAAACTGCCCCCTACACACTACCCCTCCGTTTGCGCGTTCCTGCGGAGGGTCCTCCATATTAAGGGCCGTCCCAAACCGCGTAGTGCGGAGGGGGAGTGGACTGTTCAGCCCTTAAATAGCGAGTCTGCATCGATGCTCACTCTCAACAACTTTTTCAGGAAGTGCAACGTAGAAATGGAGGAAGAAACAACATATCGATGTAAGTTCCACATGCGTCCATTATTTCCCCCACGCCTTTTTCACACTGACAGACCATCACAAAGAGTGGTGAAAAAAGATGAAGCAAAAGAAACAAATCTTCTTCTCTGCTGACATTTCATTTAATTGTGCACCCCCTGACACCTTAAAATTTGAACACAACTGACAGAATTCATTTATTCATTCATTTGTTGGATTTGAAATGCCAGATAATACGATTGGAAAACATGTGGGGTGACTTCAAATTATTTGAAGCAGAATGTAGCCCCTACATCATTGCCTGCTGATTGTCTGCTTTTACAGGGACGGTGGAGAAAACCAAACAACTGGTGCGGCTCCGCACAGCACATGATTCCCTCTTTACAAAGAAGAGAAATGCTGCGAAGGAGGCATGGTGCCTTCCTGGGAAGAGAAAAGACTATTGTTTTGTCTGGATATAGAAATATCAGTTTGATCAGTAACTCCATCTTCTCACATTTTGTCATCATCACGTAAATGACTTACAGTACACCATTTCGTTACGTGAGCACAGGTTGTCATGATCAGTTGCAATCGTGGTAGACAGTTTATGCATCACGATAATTAGCTGACATGATGATAATTTTGTGATGCAGCCTATGTGCATATTTCATGTGATATTTCAGGTTTTGTGTAACTGACGGGAGTCAGTTATTTTACAGTTAAATGTATTCCCTCACGGAGTTTTGTAGCATCACATAATGTCACTTTTACGAAATACACAGATTACACTGCAATGCAACATTTACCTCTTGCTGATGCAGCAGTACTAACAAACGAAGACGCTTTCGTCTTCTGGAAGCAGCAGCGATCCTTGTTAGTTGCAACCTGTGCCACAGCACTACAGCCATGCACAGTAAGCATCTTTGTGTTACCATGGCGATGACGTCTTCCGTTTTCCGGTGAGGTGACAGGGCGTCCCATTCCTGACGATCGTATTTATGCCCTCCCCCTTCAATTGAAGTGCACTCCACAGCTGCTGGAGTGACACTCGGTAGTGGAGGGGGAGTGTGTATTAGAAAAGGCCCTCTGTCTATCTTCACTCCTGTCAGTCCTGCACTGCCTGGAACCGCTGATTGCACTGACATGAGACAGGTGCAGTGATCACCTCACCTACCCATAATCAACTCCCTCTTTAGAAGCCCGACTCATTCATTGACTCCCATAATCTCACACGGACCTTGGTCACCTCTTGTGTTCCCGCCAGCCCCGACAGGCTGCTGTCCCCAAGCTGCTGAGTCCTGGCGGACCTGCACTGATGAAACACTTGCCGGTGCGAACCTGCCTTGCCTGCTGCCAGCTATGCTCTGACTTTGGCCAGATTCTGGATTTCCCCATGCTTGCCTGCCCCTTTTAGTTCAGTATCCTGTTTTTGCAAGTTATTGTTTTTGTTAGTTTAGTTTAGTTATCCAGCTTTGTTTTTTGTAGGTTTCCACTTCTGGGCTTAGTAGTTTTGCCCATCTCTGTATTGGTATTAGTTCTTGTTTTGTATAATAAAGTTATGCTGAATCCTTGCGTGTATCTGCCAGTTCTGTTTCTGCACCTGGGTTCTCTGGCCCCTGTGACACTTGACAGGTGTCTGACCCTGTTGACATCCACTGTAATTGACATATTTTCTCCCAACAGATATCAAAACAATTCCTTTCTTTTCCATTTCAATATCTTGATATTATCCTGTCTTAATCTATAAAATGTTGGACTAGTAGAAACTTTTCAGTGTGGCCAACTGCTGGGACCAGGGGGAAATGGAATGATCCACTGGAGCTTTGCTGTGCATGGTTACCTGCCCACTTTGGTACGTAGTCGGCGCGTTGTCTGCCTGCTCATTTTTCTCAATCACCTCCTAAGTGATTAATGCTGGACATAATTTCCAGGCTGCGTGTTTGTGCCGTATTTCCGACATGTAAACTCACTGCAGCCCAAAATGCACCGCAACCGGACCTAAATGCAACATACTGTGCGTTTTGAGGTGCAATCGGATGTATTTACCCGGAGTGGGCCGCAGTTTATTTGCATAAAGTAGAGTCGACTTCTACTTTATGCAAATTAAATACGGTGTACGTAGATCTCACACATCGTGAAACTGTCCTCAAACATCTAAACTGAGCTAAAACCAGGACAGATTCAGCTGCTGCACAGGTTATTTCTTGTCTCAAATGTTTTTAGAAATATTCTTCACTGAAGTGTTTTTGAAATAAAAGAAATTTTGCGACTGAGCCACTTTGTTTATCTGATGCATCTGCCAGCTGAAAGCACTGTCACGTGACCACATAGTGGACCATTGAAGCTCAAGTGTTGTCATGTGACAATGTTGTGGCCCGCTAGTGACCACCCACCATGTATGTAATTTTCAGATGCGGCACTTTTACATGCGGGGAAAAACGCATTTACTGGACACGCGGCTTCCAGTCTCTTAGGGTTTGCTGCGTCTGGTATCTACACTACTCACAATAGGTATAATAGGGATGTTGTTAGTTACACGAGTGCTTTTCCTATTTGGTCTGAATTTTAATGAAATAAGTAATAGTTCCCTTTCATATTAATATTAATGAATGAGAAGAACCACCATTTTCATTAATGTAATATAATTAGCCCAACAATTTAGACAATAACAAAGATAGCCCCAAATAACCAAAATTGACAAAGTCCGTACTAGGTGTTTCCACCATTTGCTGCAATCACAGCTTGACAGTGATGTGTCATGCTCCTAACTAGCCTCATGATGTTGTTCTGAGGCAATGTGTTCCACTCCTCCACAAGTGCTACACGCAGTTCTGCCAGGTGAAGTGGGGGTGGGGTACGAGCATCCAGTCGCTGCTTCAGCTGGTCCCAGACGTGCTCTATGGGGTTCAGGTCAGGGGACATTGCTGTCCATACCAGATCAGGCACTCCAACTTCCTGAAGTCTAACTGTGACAATTCTGGCACGATGTGGTGGAGCATTATTATCCATGAACAGAAAGTTGGGGGGTGTGCTGGTGGAATTGGGTGATGATAATGGATTCTATGATGTCTCTGAGGTAAGAACGTCCAGTGATTGAGTCATCTACAATCACCAAATCTGTTTTGCGCTGACTGGTGATGCTTGCCCAGACTGTTGTACCTCCTCCACCAAAGCCAACACTAAAGACCATGTTAACCTCGGCATATTGCTCACCTTGCCTTCTCTGGCAACACTGACGACCATCATTTCCAGGCAAGGTGACCCGCCACTCATCAGTGAACAAGACGGTAGACCACTGTTGCATTGTCCAGGTCACATGGCCTTGTGCCCAGTGTGAATGGTCATGGCGGTGTCTTGGTGACAGTGCAGTCATCTGCAACGGTCGTCTGGCATTCAAGCCAAAGTGGTGGAGTCGGTTGCGAATGGTTTATCTGGAAACCCTAGTACCCCTCACTTGTCATAAAAAGGCCTGCAGCTGTGTGGCAGTTGCATAATGTTGTCTGAATGCATAGGTCCTTAGGTACTGGTTATCATTGCGGTCCATCACTCGTGGGGCTCCACTCCTGGGACTGTCACCAACACTGCCAGTAGTTCTGTGTCTTGCTGCAAGTTTGCTGATGACACTTTGAAACACATCAAGTTCACGAGCAACATCTGACTGTCTACTACCAATCTGAAAGCGCAACATGCCTAGGTGGCGCTGCTCGTCCATTAAACCAGTATCTGGCTGCTGCTAATGTCCCACCATGGTGTGCCAACTTTTGTGGAAATTTTGGAATAAATATTATCAATTACAGTGTTGAAACATGTTCTACAAGCTCGAAAAAATGCAGCTTTTTAGCAATTGTCACTGTCTCATCACTGTCAATTTCATCACAACAAATAAGCTTAAAACATCGCAACTTTTATCGCAATTTTTTTAGAAAAGTTGCCGCGAATTCAGGCATTTTTGGCCGCAACAATCACGAAAAATGCCCGTGAAATCCTGGAGGGACTGAGTAAGGCAGCATCAGGGACCAACATGTAAGAAACTTGAGAACAGAGAGGACCCAACCTGCAGGTCGCAGTTTATCATCCCCAATCTACGGTGGCCCAGAAGGCCAAACACAACAGAAAAGTACAACACACGAATGCAAAACTCACAACACAACAGAAAAGTGCGGCACACGAATGCAAAACTCACAACGGAAGTTACCTCACAACACAACAGAAAAGTGCAGCACACGAATGCAGAACTCACAACGGAAGTGCGGCCAGTAGAACCGGGGGATAATATTTTCTGACGGACTGTTTTGACTGCGGAAGAGTTTAAGAAGACGTAAGTAAAACGCTGCTGCTCAGTGATTGTTATTAATGTCATTATGTGCTTTCACCAATCAGCAATGTTGGTCACCATGTTGTCATAACATTCTGTATGTGCTCTGCCATCCATCGCTTGTTGTATCGTTGTACTTTTCTGTTGTGTTTGGCCTTCTGGGCCACCGTACCAATCATCTCCTGAAGTCCATACGGTAAGGGACATCATGATGTGATCAGCTAGATTTCCTACTCTATATGATTGTGAATTTACCAGAGGATGCTTATGATGATGCTGATGTGGCTGTAGGCTCTACAGTATTTTAGTGACTCAATAAATCCCTAAGTTGTTTTTTTAACGTAGTGTCTACAGATACGGACCCGTACCCGTAGGGCTACGGATACGGCACTTTACCTTACCATAAATATTAATGAGACGTACATGAATATTAATGAGTCGGCTGATGAACGCGCTTTGTGATTGGCTGGTAATCCAACGTACATAAATATTAATGAGCCGGCTTGGTAATCCGAGTGATGAAGGCGCTTCCGTGATTCGAGGTGAATCTGCGTGCCGAGCCTGTCATGTCAGTCATCTGCTGTTCTCTTTTCTATCATGCATAATGTCTTATAAATATCTTATAAATATCTTATAAATACCTTTTTTTAAATGCTTTTTAGTTTATAACAAACATTTATTTAATAGCCTATATGTAATCAATAAATGGCCTTTGCCTATCTAAAAAAGTTTTTCTTTAGATAGGCAAAGATATGTTAACAGTACTAAATAAATCTATAAATGAATGCTTACACACATAAATAAGATAGATGTATAGCGCCCTCCATAATTATTGCCACCCCTGGTTAAGATGTGTTCTTTAAAGCTTGTGTCCGGAGTTTCCGTTTGTTTTCAATTTATGTATCATTGTTTAACAAAGCTTAAATGTGTTAGTCTAGTTCGATACTATAATATAATGTTAGTATGACGCGATATGAAAATTTATTCATGAGCTCCGCCTTCCTCTCATAGACCCCCATGTTATTCCAAAAAGCGCCGGTCGGCACCTAGCCAATCAAGTTCGAGCTTCCGTTTGTCATGCTGTCAATCAACGGTTGCACGCACAGCAAGCACGCCCATGCAGAGGTGCGCGAGCTACGCACTACGCAACCGCACACACATTTGTTTTGCTTGTGGAGGAGAGAGCATCAGGGATCAGCAACTTCCAGAAAAGTTACCAATCCCACAGCTTGTCAGGCCAAGAGACTGCAGGACGTTTTTTGGCTCGGGGTGCTCGCGTCACTCCCCGACCACGGCCTCCATAGCCCGCCTGACGGCTTCGTTTAGATGCCCGACCTCTGGAGGAAGATGTTGGGGCGTCTGGGACATACTCTTCGTCAGAGGAGTCATGCAATTCTGAACTCTAGATGGAAATAAAGAAACAATGTCACACATATACACGCGTAAATGCACTAACTTTGATAAACAACGTCATCGAGAGGGATACACGAGTGTAATCACATATTGAAACTTTACTCGTTCGTCCTAGCAGATTCATGTTATTTTGGTATTAGGACAAGTTAGACTCAATACAGAATTCTAACGTAATTCCTTTATTATTTACTAAATGTACTAAATGTAGAAGAGTGGAAAACAGCAAAACAGGCAAGATGCTGCAGCACTCCGGGCACTCCTGTCAGGTACTGCGCGCGTGCACAAATAAAGGGGCGAAATCAGAGGGAGGGTGGGACCAACAGTGTTTTGGGAGACGCTGCGATTCAAACTCTGGACACGAGCTTTAGCTTCTAATAAATTCCGTTTTTTTCTAAATAATATAGGACCACAATGAAAAAAGAGGAAAATCCAACCTTCAATTCAAGTGCATTTATTCAGTGGGGGAAAAAAAATCACACATTAAGAAATAATTCTTTTACACAAATCATGTGTGCCACCATTATTAGCAACCCTGATGTTAATACTTTGTACAACCCCCTTTTGCCAACAAAACAACACCTAATCTTATCCTATAGTACATTTTTATACAATTTTCTGGTTTTGGATCCAGGTTGTTGACTCATGCCCGTCTTGTTCTAAGCCAGGGGTATTCAATTAAATTCAGTGAGGTCCAGTCAGAGAAAATTGATAAAAGCAAAGGTCCAGAAAATGTCTAACTTGAATTAGTGTGATATATGTTGTTGTAACCTGGTAGTTTTATTAGGGTCTGCCTGTAATCAAAAACTGACCGTCAAATAAATTCAGTACGGTTCAATAACATTTTGACAACATTTATTAATAAATAACTTTTTAAATAACTGTATATCTTCAAATAAAGTGTAGAACTTGAAAAAAATAATGACTGAACAACCTGAACCAAATTATATACATCTTTAACAATAGCCAAATCTCATAAATGTAAACAATTGAACCCTTTTTTTCCTGTCTCCTATCACTCCCCTTATATCTCTGCTGCTTAATGGGACAACTGCGCTGCTGCTTTTCCTGCCAGTGTTTTGAATCATGGCCTGAATGTTGTCAGCAGTGGTGGCTGGTGGTAAAATTTGTTTGGTGGGCTAACAAATGCATAATACCGATTAAATAGTTAACATCACCTATGATACACACAGTTACATCAATTACAGGTACACTATACTTTAGTGCTCTACATCATCTCTCTCTCTCTCTCTCTCTCTCTCTCTCACACACACACACATACACACACACACACACACATACACACACACACACACACACACACACACACACACACACACACACACACACACACACACAGATACACATGCCACATCGGTTGTCTCATCACCTTGCACAGCCACAAATGCCGTCTGCGATATTTCATCAGTCACTTTTTGTTCATAAACAGTTAACATACAATCAAGCAACTCGTTTTGGATAGTCTTGGACGTGTACTTTGCAACTTGTGTATTTGACAGGTGATCTGCTAACTGGCTGTCTAAAAAAGAATATTGGTCAACCAGGTCCAGAAATACGCCGCATTGGGTTGAAGTGGGGTGATTCGTCAGACCCCCGTAAAACTAGCTCGTGTGCTCTACAAAATTTAATACATTCCACAGTCCTTGATAGTGAATGACTATTTTTTTTCACCAGCTCGTTGTGCCTCTGTACAGCGATGCTGTGGCCCTCATCCAGCTGACAGGCGATGTTAACTTTTCCTAACATGGGCAGCTTGACGCTGTTTCCGATGTGACTTGTGCTGCATTCATGTTTTCTAATTTTGGCCGACAAATGTTTCAAATCCACAATTCCTTGTTGAGTCCATGCGGTAGCTCCTCCAAGAAGTAAGCATGGGCAACAGAAAAGTGAATTCTTAGCTACACTTGCCATTAGCCGGTCCTTTCTGTCAAACCAAGAAACGTAAAACTTAAGATTTTGTCGTTTGTCCAGTTGAGTTATTTGAACATCGTTTGGCCGATGTGATCCAGTCTCTTAACTTCCAGCTTTTCCTTCAAAGACATTGAAGAAAATGGACAAGAAAGCAAATAATCCACCTTGTTCATGCTAACACCCGTCATAGCGTAACTTTTTCTCCCTTCTTCCCAACTCTGGCACAAATAGCAGCACCGCTGTGTTAACTAGCTGCTATTGGTCAAAGTCAGTGGCCTGTGGGCTGACTGAAGTTGGCCCAAATGATCAGTAAATCACGGGGGCGGGACATGACACCTGTCAATCACTTACAAGAACGAAATGAATGAAAGCGGACTGTATCTGCTGGGGCTGTAAAAAAAATAAGCCCATTTAGAGATATTCTATTTTCTTTTGACTGATTGGTGCTGTTGCTACCTTTGGTTTCACCTAAACTTAAAACAATCTGTTGTAAGTTATTAAAAAATATTTTCTCATCTTTTTTGTGTTTGCTTGGGGGGCTTAGCCCTGTTAGCCCATTTATACCAGCCGTCCCTGGTTGTCAGGGTTATTCTCAAACATATTTAGAGGAGCTTATTGGTGAATCTGGAATGATATTTAGTTTTGATTATGTTCATAGTTGAGAAAGCTGTCTCGCAGCTGCATGTTGAGCCAAACATGGTCAACATGTGACCACAATCTGTCCTCTAGTGATGTGTAATGCACAAAAGATAAAAATTGCTTTGTAATGAATCTGAAGAGCCAACTCCCATTGAGTGAGAGCCGACTCCCAACTTATTTAATGGTGTTTAACACTGTCCTCACAGAAACCACATTACTGGATCCTAGGTTTAAGAAGCTTGCCTTCAGTGACAACTGAGCTGTTGATGAGACAATTCAGAGAATAAGAGCAGCAGCAGCAAAATATCCCCCAGCAGCCTGACACCTCCACCATTAGAGGGCCAAGTGGAGGAGGAACCTCAAACTTCTGCTGTGTGGAGGCTCTTTGATGGAAGAGCTACAGGAGATGATTCAGGAGAAATCCTACAGCTGATGTTGTAATGGAGGTGAGATCATATCTTGAAGAACCCCTCATCCAACCAGCAGATGACCCACTGAGCTGGTGGCAGGCCAAGACCTTAGTCTTCCCCACCTGATGAAAGTGATGGAGAAGGGACAACTTCTGTTCCATCTAAGAGAATCTTCTCAAAAACATGGCAGATACTCACTGAAAGAAGAAATGGTATCAGCACATCCAAGCTCATGCATCTGATTTTTCTGAATACCAGCCTGCACTGAGGACATTTATCCTGTTTGAATATCAAGTTTGGTTCTGGTTCTGTACTGGTTCTGTGGGTTTGTGTGTAGCATTCTGTTCATTTGTTTTTTGTGCAAAGAAGTTTGAAATATTAAACAAAAGTAAGAATGCCTGGTTTTGTAACAGAACAAATGCACAAAGTGAGGCAATTATAAGGCTTCCCATAAAAACACAGAATGCAAAAGAGTTTGTCAAAACACAAATCATTTGTATTTGCCAGGTTAAGCTAAAATATGAGGCTAAAAATAATGCTAAATTAGGAACCATTTGGGAGCTGAAAGAACCGACTTGGAAGCCGTGCCAAAAGCTCTCTGAAAAGAGCCGAACTTCCATCACTACTGTCCTCGTCAGATTGCTTGCTGACTTCTTTTGTGAGTCTGTCTATAGCAGATTATGCGGCCTAGCTTGCACTCTATCCCCTTGATATATCAGTCTGTTTTAGCTAATGTGTCATGGATCTGTCCATCGTAGGATGAAAGTGATGAAAAATAACTCTGATGGTGCAGGAAGTCATAATATGAATCAAATCAAGCAGGTTGGTTCCTTCATCTTTATTTGAACGTACAGCAGTGTCTTGGCATCATGACTTTGTCATGATAATGACCAGTTTTTGTCCATAATGAACAGAGATGCTCCAAACACTACTTTGCTGTAACATTATGCATGTGGTTCCCGATATACTATGACTTGCACGTATCAAAGAAAAATTTCTTCAAAATATGACAGATTGCTGTTGTGAACTCATAACTTTATGCCCAGAATGTCACTATTTGGCCAAGTTATCACAAATAGGTTGAAGACGTTTACTGAAACACTAATTGACTTTTTTTGGAAAGTGAAACCTTTGAATACTAACAGCTTATGTGTCTGTTATGTCTCTGTTTCACACTACATGTGTCTTTTTAAAGGAAATTCTTAAGGGAGTGAAAAAAAGAGCTTCACAAAGTGAAGGAAGAGATTATTACATCCATCCATCCATTCATTTTCTTCCACTTATCCGGGGCCGGGTCGCAGAGGCAGCAGGCGAAGTAGGTCGTTCCAGACGTCCTGTGGGATCCCAAGGCGTTCCCAGGCCAGACGAGATATATAATCCCTCCAGCGAGTTCTGGGTCTATCCTCCCAGGCGGACGTGCTCGGAAAACCTCCAAAGGAAGTCTCCCTGGAGGCATCCGAATCAGATGGCCAAACCACCTCAACCTCCTTTCGATGTGAAGGAGCAGCGGCTCTACTCCAAGCTCCCTCCAGATGTCTGAGCTCCTCACCCTATCTCTAAGGCTTAGTCCAGCTACCCTACAGAGAAAGCTCATTTCGGCTGCTTGTATCCGCGATCTTGTTCTTTCGGTCAATACCCAAAGGTCATGACCATAGGTGAGGGTTGGAACGTAGATGGACTGGTAAATCGAGAGCTTCGCTTTATGGCGCAGCTCCCTTTTCACCACGACGGTTTGGTACAATGCCCGCATTACTGCTGACGCCGCACCAATCCGCCTGTCTATCTCTCACTCCATTTTCCCATCATTCGTGAACAAGATCCCGAGATACTTGAACTCCTTCGCTTGGGGAAGACCCCCCCCCCCCCCCCCCCCCACACACACACACACACACACACACAACCCAGAGAGAGCAATCCACCAGCTTCCAGCAGATAACCATGGCCTCAGACTTGGAGGTGCTGATCCAGATTATGACAGGTAAGTTCTAACTTGTATGTCCTCCATTATCATCAGGTCAAATTATGGCATGACAGATGGGTGATGAAATAAAAGGAAAAATCTAAACCTTTGACATTTACAGTAAGGTATCAGTTGGATGTGTTATGCAGTAGGTGGCCTTTGCAGGTTCTATCAGCTTTATTCCATGATGACATTTCTATCCTGATGGTGTGGTCTCTTCACGGATTAATTTGCTACAGGCTTCACAGTGACCAGATTCTATCCTAACTAAACACATGTACTAGATTTTGGATTGATGGGTTAGGCAGCACTCCATTGTCAAAACACCAAATGTAGGAATATCTTCTGGAAGAATGGTGCTCCATCCTCTCAGTAGGCTCCAAAGACTTGGGGAAATCAGTGCTAAAGAGCATTTAAACTGTTCTGCTGAAATGTGATGGCCAAGACACTTCATGTCAATTTTTTCCTTAATATTGCTTGTCTATAGATTTGTTTAAACTATTCATACTAACAGTTTTATTAAACCTGTATATTGCTAGTAAAGAGTTCTTATTACTGTTTTTCTCTTTCAGCACTGATCCAGAAGCTACCAGGTGCACAGATCATGGATGAAGGTTCTTGATAGACTAAAAATGTCAAGGGAATAATGAATAGATGTGAATGTGTTATCATCCACTACTCAAGCAATTTAAATTTTTTGTTACGAATTTAAGGTGGCTCAGGCGCAGGAAATGAACAGACAGATTCAAAATGCAAGTAAAAGGTTTATTCACAGTATCTCAAATACAAGAACTACAAATCGTAAGTCACAAAACTACAACAGGAAATACTAAGGCAAAGAAACAAATAACTAGCTTAGGCAACTACTAGTGACCACTAAAGGCAAGGAGGCAAGTTTAACAAAACAAAACAATAACTCACGGTGGTTAACACCCAGGCAAGAAAGCTCTAATTAATCTAAATACTCTAGAACCCACTCCAAAACTCAAAGTGAAGCTATGCTCAAGAAGCTCGGAAAAAACACTGCATCTACTCTTTCGACAAGTACCGTATTTTCCGCACTATAAGGCGCACCTAAAAGCCTTTAATTTTCTTAAAAATCGATGGTGCGCCTTTTAACCCGGTGCATCTTATGTGTGCAGTTCCAAAATCTGACTGTCGGACCAATTCCCACCGACATAGGGACGTAATACATACTGTAAGCGCCATTTTATAAGGGTTGCATATTTCAAAAGATATATTGATATATTCATGTATTTGTATTTGTTGATTAAAAGGAAATGTTGCATTCATATGTATTAGATTCAATTTGATGGTTATTTACAAGAGAATCTGAGTTCATGCAGTTTTGCTGTAGAGGGCGCTCTCATGTTGCATCTGTCATTACCAACAAAGAAGACATTGTTTCGTTCTGACTTGTGAGAGAATAAACAATGGCCGACGGAGCAACACGGTCTTTTGATCATGCTGCGGCGTGCCGTGGCAGTGGCGACAGTTCACGCATAAAAGATAAGTCTCTGTGTCGGTCATTTATAAGAAGAGGTTAATGAAGAAAACGAAGAAAGTAACGACTCAAAGATTAGCCTCTATACGTACACTACATACGCTGGCAGCAATAAACCTATTAGAGAACATTACATAAAGCTACGTACAGTACTGACTATTGTCCGAGCTTTCGCGGAAGCCGGCATCATTGCTGGCATTGTCCCGCTCAGGCGGCGGTCGACTCTCCGGACGACACGGTTGCAGTGATAGGTCCCTATGTGCCATAGGAACTATCGGACTGTAAGGTGTAAAGGGGGAACATAATAAAGGACGGACGAGTGACACACAACGTGTGCATGAGTGTTGTCCCAGTGGCTATTGTCAAGTGGGGCCTAGTTATTTGAGATCCCAGGAGCAACCACCACCTAAATAAAAGCTTTAAGCAAACCAATGAAAAGTTAAAATGAGAAACTATATAAGTTAACCACATGATTATGCTTATGCTTGATGCAAGAATGATTTTAATAGGCTGATATATATTCTGAAATGATTATTGCTATAGAAGAGAATGATTCAGATGATTTATTATGTTCAGATTGAGAAGAATGATTTAAGAAGTGATTCTGTGTGAAGTAATCCTTGTTTAGGCTCTGTGTGTGCGTACAGGCCTCATAGGCTTTGTGTGTCCAGGCCTTAAGAAAGCAGAAGTGCAGAAAACAACAATCACCATGACTCGGCAGCCACAATGACATTGCAGCCTCCTCGGAAAAAAGGGAAGTTTGGGAAAAACCCAAGAGGGCTGGCTGAAATGTGTGTGTGTTAAACAGAATGTGGACACTGTGTATTTGCTGTAACAACATGACTTCTGTATTACTGCTGTATGTGATGACAAGTTAATTGCATAAGTTAGATGGTGTCAGAGGGCGTACCTAGCCAGTTTTGTGTGTCAGGAGAGAGTATAAGAATGGGAGAGCAGAGACATTATACGGGAGATGTTCGCCGGAGCTGCAAGAAGAGCTGCAAAGGGAACTTGGCCGGAGTTCTGAAGAATCTTCACCTTCCTCTATTGCCCTAGAGACGGGAAGACTATGCGGGACTTAGGCTCCAGAGATCGCTGAGGACATCGTTGGAAGCAAAGTCTTTTTCTGACTTTGTTCAACAAGCGAAGACCACACTCTGCCAAACGGAGAGTCCTAAGAGGTTCTGCAGTTATCCAGAAGAAACCAATAGAGGGGAGAACCGACTACACCCGAAGAGGCAAAGAAGGCAACAGCACTGGGCTGTTCCCCTCCCCGGGGCTGGGAGACCCAGTGACCCACTACAGCCTGAACAGACGAGGGTTTTTCCATCACCACCATACCACAGAGAAGACAGCTGGGGCGTAAGCACTAACGTTCCAGCCGATTCCAGAGATAACTGCCAGACCACGATTGGCTTACGGGATTCCTCCGCTCCCCCCTGCCGAGGGATAAGATCCTTTTGTCCACAAAGAAGACATCGTAACGAGTCCTCTGGACAACTGAGGACTCCTCCCAGACGCAGGTCAAGACCGGGCG
Organism: Acanthochromis polyacanthus; assembly: GCF_021347895.1. Taxonomy (NCBI): domain Eukaryota; kingdom Metazoa; phylum Chordata; class Actinopteri; family Pomacentridae; genus Acanthochromis; species Acanthochromis polyacanthus. The sequence continues at coordinate 37,569,812 of NC_067129.1, read as the reverse complement.
TGGCAGCTAAGGCCTGGCTGTCCGCTCTCTCTCCTAAATTTACTAATTAGGGAAGATTCTTAGGTACGCTCAGCTTAGTTTAATTTAGTTAAGTTAGAAATAATCAGAAATAATTAAATTGTTTAATCATGAATTAATGCTGTGCCCCTGCTAATAATTGCTTAATAAAACGCTATATTGCATTTAAAGAGAAGTCTAATGAAATGATTATGATTCACCTATTCTGCATAGTGGTAAAAAGTTAAGTTGATTGTGTGTATTAAATCTAATGGTTCTTAAAGGTTACTTTAATCCAACTAGTTATTTAAACATTACCCCTGAGGTTAGTTATCCAAACCTCTAAAACGAACCTAGGAATATCAACAAGTGCCACAGTTTTAAGAGGAAAGCTGTCGTTAACAAACGTGGTCAATAAATCAATTCTACTACTTAGGTGGGCTGCTTAGTAAGAGAGTATTTACTGGAGTAAGAGGGGTAAGACGTTTGGAAGAAGACAGTTAGGACCTAGGCGAGTATTCCTCGACACCAGCTTAATTATTCTGCTGAAACCTGTTAGGTGGAATACTAATAGGCAGATAGAATCTAACCCTTTAAACGGAGAGCTGGTCCTGATTTAACCTGAGGCAAGGGTTAAAGAAGGCTATACTGACCGACACTATCCTACGGGGTTAATACGGTACACGGCCCCGATAAAAGCTTCGTAATTGCAGCTTCGTTATAACGGCTCATACGGCTTTGTCGTTTGAAATAAGCAAATAATAACAATAATAATGGATTCGATTTATATAGCGCTTTTCAAGGCACTCAAAGCGCTTCACAATGGATCCATTATTCATTCACTCACACATTCTCACTCTGGTGGTAAGCTACATTTGTAGCCACAGCTGCCCTGGGGCAGACTGATGGAAGTGTGGCTGCCAATTCGTGCCTACGGCCCCTCCTTGGGGCCAATGTTTATATCTTACTGTCGACTTAAACAGACGGGTGTGTGCAGATTTTGTTAATAGACCTTTCGCAGTGACGTCAGAGTCTGGGACACGTGACCATACCTTCCTTAGCAACGCACGCCGCCATTTTAAGAGGGGGCAACAAAGTCATTAGCAACCGTGATTTGACCGCCGAAACCACGCGGTTTTGACCCGGAGAAAAACGTGTGGTGATTATTTCGGAAATCTTGAGCCAAAAGTCAAGCTACGGTATAAAGAAAAAATAGAACTGGCTGGTTTGCAGTCATGTCCGTACCAAATTGCACTGGGATCATGGGAAAACGACCCTACTACGTGTCCATATCTTCATTGGCACTCCATTTACGAGTACCTTATCAACAGCCCAGGCATCCACACAATGGAGAAGATGAAGACTTATAAAAGCCTGGACTCATACCTTTTCTTTGAGGTATGCTTATATTTATACGTTTTTGTGCATACAGGTCAATGTCAGAATGATAAATGCCTTGTAAGATACGGCTACACCAGCTCCGCTATGCTAAGCTAATGTTAAGCTAACGGGGTGAGCCATTACACCTTTTAATTTCAAGTGGAAGTAGTGTATGTATATTAGTTAGATGTGCATTATCAAAACTAAGAGTCAGATACCTGTAAATGAGCTCTACCCACCCTAGGCCCAAGGGTATGAGGTGCTAACAATAATGAGGACAATGCTGCTGATTACAGCATAGTAGTTAGCAGAACGAAAGGGAGGAGAGAAGGTTTAAAAATAGCAGTGTGAGTAGAAAGACCCCTGACTTTTTGTGAGAAGCACAGCTAGCACTAGCCTAAGCTAAGTAGCTAGCCCTCAACATTTCAGATATTTATAGACATCATAAGCTGCAGTCAATTCCAGCCACTTTCAGTACAAAAAAATCGCTAATATTCTATTTGTAAATAAAAATATGACGAGAAATACAGGGAATATTGGACGCGCATCGCGAGGTGCATTTCCTTGAAAACGACCTATTCGTGGATTATATACCGACTTCAAGATATGTTTTGGACAAAATATGTTACTGGCTTGTTTCGTCTGGATGTCCAAGGTTGGATTATGGCCGTTTTTTGTGGAATATTTTCATCTGTGTGTAATAATGAATCCGGAAATGTGAGTCGCGCTGTGTATGTTGAAGCCGTGTACAGAGAACAGATGGATGGATATTCGTTTTTGTCGGACAAATGTGTTTATATTACCCGCTGTGGTAATCACATCTGAAAGTGGTTTATATCGGCGGATTCATGAGAATCTAAGCTTTCCATCGGCGTATCGTGTTTGTATAATCGCGTTTGCAGTTTCAGACATTCTGCAAATTCCTTATGCAGATTTCAAAGTGTACTGCGGGCGGGACACTGAAGCACAACTGGTTAAGCTTATTAATTAATAATTTCAGAAAATCAGTTAAGGGTTAATAATTTCATGAAACACAACATACCATTGACGAAATGCTGACTGCAAACATAGGACCATTTTGACTGTGGGCTCCATGTGGTTCCATTATTGTTTATCCGCCTCAATGCTGTGAGCCATAAACTCCTTTTCTGGCCCTTTTCAGTCGGAATCCTGTAAAAGGAAATGTTCTTGTTGCTCCATGACTGAGAACTACAGCCAAAAACAGCGCAGGTTTTGGGCATATCTGCTTTTGGTCGTTCAAATCGGGAGGGAAACGTGGGAAAGTAATGGTCGTCAAGGCAAAGCATACCCCTCTTAAAATGGCGGAGTCGCGTTGCTAGGGCCGGTGACCGGCGGTGACGTTCGATGATGACGTTTCGGAAAAAGGTCTATTTGCAATCATAAACAAGTCACCCGTGTTGAGTCGAGAATGTTCGGTTTCGGCTGTGTGTACAAGTAAGCGGGAACCGAGTATACTTGGTCCCGGCTTTTTAAGGGTTAAAGAAATAATAGCGAGATGCTCAGACTGGGATCTAGCATGTCTGGCAGGTGTAGGGATGCTCCGATCCATGTTTTTTCAATTCCGATCCAATCCGATATATTAATTTGGCTATTTCCCGATACTTTCCCGATACCCAATACTTACGTAGACTACATAGAAAAAAATTTAAGTAAAAAACAAAATTGCATTATTTTTTAATTAAAGCATTTATTAATTGCATAATAGGCTTGAGTTCAATTAACAAGTGCAGTCAGTACAAAATGCAACAGGCAACTCTTCAAAGAACAAAATAACAATAACAAATGCCTGGCAGTGCAAATGCTTAAGTTGCAACCTCCTTTTTTGACGGATTATTTAGTGCAATAACAGTATACCTTCATAAATAAAACAATGTGGATATCTGCTTCATAGAATTATATTGAACACAAAATATAATTTTGTATCTCTGTTTTAGTGCAGCAGCAACCACTGTAAACAATGAAAGGAAACCACATCACTGACATCAGTCACTGTCTTGTTACCTTGAACTTAACATGAGGTATCTAGGTTAGAACAAATAAATGAGAGCCTGGCAGTGAAAAAGTGACAAATACAAAAAGGTGGCAATAAGAAAGTGCATACTAGATGCTTCTTAAAATAATATGCAACAACATAAATTAAAACATTGTAAGTCTATTTTAATGCAGCAGGAACATGGGGAGCTTGAGCAAGTTAAACAACAACAATGCAGCAGCAACCACTGTAAACAAGGACAGCCACATCTCATCATGGCTTTTTTAAAGTTAACATCAGGTATAACAGGTTACCTTTTAACCCTTAGGTTAACACAGATGAGTCTCACTTAGGAGAACTTTCGCAGGTTTTTCTTGAGGAAAATTAGCACTTCTGCGTTCTCTGCAGTAAGGAAGTTTCTCTTTTCATCCACTATATTGGATGTGGTGCTAAACAGTCTCTCACTTTCAACTGAGGTGGAGGGGGCACTGAGAAATTTTAATGCAATGGCTGCAACTGCAGGAAAGCTATCATGTTTTTTTCCCCAGAACTGGAAAGGGGACTCAGAACGAGGAATTGTTGGCTCTTGAAAATATTTTTGCAGTTGAACTACAGCAACATCATCAGTCCTACTCCCTGTTCCAGGATCACCACTCTCCTCCAGAATGTCATCATACAGAGACATCAAGCTGCTCAGGCTTGGAGTTGGTTGGATAAGCTGCTTCCATGCGAGGCACCTTGAGAAACAAGATTAAAATTACTTACTTAAACTGACATGAATGATAGCCAATTAGCCACACTACGACACCACTATTCTATAGTGGCCACTGGTATATTCATCAAAGGCTATAGACTATATCGTCTAAGTAAGTAGTCAGTCACTATATAGTGACTACGCTACAGTGAGTATAGTATAGTACACCATAACATTTACTCAGTGTAAAGTCATATTTAATGAAATAAATAATCAACGTACAGTTGTACAGATAGATTCACAAGACTACAATGTTTTGTTGCAAAGAACACAAACCTGAGACAGGGTTCATTCAATATAATCTTATTTATGAACATGAATCCACTTAGAGATACCCCCTCCTTTTTTGCAGTAAATAGACAATCTGGAAACTAAAAGTCATAATGTATCACACCTTGTCAGCTGGCTCTGTTGTTGCTCAAGCTGTATCCTCCTCTGAAGCCGCTGGCTGTGTAGCTGAAGCTGCTCCATCATTCAGTGTTCGCTCCACCTTCCTCATCTCTCGCAGCACGGCATCCTTGACAAGCTTGGCTGTGACAGCATCTGTGAAGTATCTAACACAAAAATAAGATAGCTTGTCAAATAGGTTGAGCACAACTTTCGTGTACCAAAGCGTCAGACAGTGATGTATGAAAATAAACATGTTATTTCTCTCTAAATTGGTAGAAACAATTGCGTCTCTCTCTCTCTCCCTTCCTCTCTCACACAGTTTTCACATCTCATATTTAGGCTATGGACAGTTCGAGGAATCTACTTTGTGCCACATTTCACATTTAAAAACAGCCAACAACAACATTTGGGTATAATTTTGATAAAACATTTTATAAATGTTGTCTTACCTGTCTTTGTAACGGGGGTCCACTAAAGTTGCTACAGCGTAGAGGGGTGTATCTTCGGTGCTGCTGAACCTCCTGTTTATGGCCTCCATAAGGGTTCACTTCATAGTTTTGATCCCGCCGTCAGTGCTGGTCTCCCGCTGCAGCAGTTGTTTCAGGACAGTGATGGCTGGAATTACGTCCGCTGCTGTGGAGGTCACAGAGCTGATGAGCCGTGTTATCTCCTCAAAGGGTTCCAGTACTGTCACAGTTTTTTCTAACAATGACCACTCGTTGGCAGACAGTGTGGTAGGCAGGCCGACGTCTGCATGATATGTACACAGGGCTCGCTTGTTTTCAAGGAGGTTTTGAATCATGTACAACAAGCTGTTCCATCTCGTTGGAGCCTTTTTGTTTGTTTTGTTGGCTGCAGTTCTTTCTGAATGTCTTCAAACTTTGACTGTGAACTTGTGAATGCTTGAAATGCGTCACTATTCTCCTTCCATTTGCGAGTGCATTAATTAAGCTTTGTTGTGAGAGAACCCCTTCGTGAACCACTAGCTGCAGTGTATGTGCCAGGCAGCCCAAACTATTAACAGGCACTTCATCCATCGCCTTTTTCACGTTGTTTGCATTGTCTCTCAAAACCACATGTACTTTAGACAGCGGAATGTTCCAGTTATCCAGCATCTCTCTCATTGTGGTTTTTATCAACTCACTGGTGTGTGAGGCCCTGCACTGTTTAACTTGCAGCACCGCGCTGTTGTAAGCATAAGTGTCCGCACTCAGCCAATGTACAGTGAGACTTATCAGCGACATTGGGCTAACTTCAGAGGACCATATGTCAGTAGTAAAGCTCATAGCTTTAACATCGTTTAACTGCTCTTTCAGCTGCGATGACACTCTTTTGTAGAGTGCTGGTAAAGCAGTGTCTGTTATGTATTTTCTACCGGGGATCAAATACCTGGGCTCAAGGTGTTCCATCAGGCTACGAAAGCTGACATTATCAACCACAGAGAGAGGTTAATCATCCTGTGCAATGAAATTTATCACCTTCTCTGTAATCCTTTGAGCCTTCGGACTGTCTGCTGGAAGTTTTTCACGCCTCTTGAATGAATTGGTTATTTTCTACTGGGCTTGTTGTTGTTGCTGTTTAGCTTGCTCGAGCTCCTTGTGTTCTTTAGCATGGTGTCTTTGTAAATGCTTGGCCAAATTGGTGGTATTAAACTTTGAAAGTTTGTGTCCACCCCTCGGAATATTGGCTTCACATACGTTGCACTTTGTTGTGGCACTTTTTTGCGTCTCAAGTGAAAAGAACCTCCAAATTAAGGACATGCTAGCTTCGTTTGTGCGCACTAACGCAGCAACCTCGGCGGACGTCACTTCCGCCCGTCTTGAAGCAGAAGAAGAAGTTACTTCTGCCAAGTCGCCCTAAATGTGTGGATACGGAATCACTATTACCATGCAGTGAAGCTGTTATTGTATCGGAAGGTGGATTGGCGATGTCATGTCATATTCAGATACTGTCCGATACTTTATTAATTTTATATCTGAGGCCCGATACCGATACAGTATCAGGATCGGCGCATCTTTAGGCAGGTGGTTCTTGACTGCTGGCTTGGACCCAGATGGAGAATGGCAAGAGGCAGTGGCAGGCGAATGAAGATTCAAGGTTCAAAGAATCTTTATTGTCCCTGTGAGGGAAATCACTCTACAGCCAGCAGAGGATGCCAAGTGAGAGGTAAACTGCTCAGGTGAGTGAATCCAGGCTCAGTAATGTAAGTGGAACTGGAGAAGGTGGCGGAACACGGAGGGACGAAGCAGGAGCAGCTGGAACCAGAACTGGAAGGAAGGACGACAAACAGGATTGCTACAGAGTCACCAGAAGATACTGAGGCTGGAGTAACAAGCAGTGTGTGGTTACTGGCTGTGTCACAATCCAGCACTGAGAGGCGAGTGGCGTCTGGTTATATTGCACTGAAGGAGGGCTTGATTGGTAGCTCCCAGCTGCACCTGCTGACGATGATCACAGATGAGGAACACCTGCCGCTGAACTGCTAAACCAACCTGAAAAGGAAAAAGAGGCGGAGAGAGGGGGAAGGGACACTATCTCGGCCTGACAGCAGCCAGCCTGATATTTTTGACCCAGTAGAAATTCTGTTATTTTTACAAAGTCTAAATATGTAGTGTCACTGTAATCATCTTTGTTTTTTTATTGTGCCTAACCAAATACTTAAAAGCCGATGCTGACATTGATATTGAAGATTAACAAAATCTGTTAAGATATATGGATCTTCATTGATTATTATTTTGACATGGACATGCAAAATAACAAGTTTTACATTTCTCTCAGAAATAACTGAGTTGTCCCTAAATTATTCATTTTGGAATTTGCCTGTGCTGCATAGCTGCAAAAAATATGGCTCTGTTTGGGAGGCAGATACATATCCACACATTTTTGGTGTTTTACAATAATCTGCTCTAACAAGTCATTCATACCCATTTATCTGTGACAGGCTATTTATGGCCAAACACTGAATGTGTTAACATGGACTTGAGTATCCTGTTATGATCAGATTTCTAAAGTATTCCATTTTTCTCTTTGTGCATGTAAACATCATATCCCAGTGTCAGAAACCTGAAGAAGCCCTTGTCCCAGTTTTTAATTATGACAGCCGGATTATGAATTATGTTAACCCAAGTCATCATGGGAGTCTCCCCAGCAGTCTAAACATATAGCAGCAGAACAACTGAGTGACAACTCAGGTGATATTGAGCAGCTGTAGCTATAAGCTTTACCCAAGAGAAAAGTTTTAATCCTGATCTTAAAGTAGAGACGGTGTCTGTCCCCAGAACCCAAACTGGGAGCTGATTCCACAATAGAGGAGCTGATAACTGAAGACTCTGCCTCACTACACAGCTAAAGTTACATACAAAGATAACTCTACCTGCTCCCACCCACCCAGTGATTCAAAGCACAACAGTAAGATTGAAAAATAAATTGTTGCTGGCAAATGACAACATTTTATACTTTATAACATTCTTGTTCTCACACAAACACAATGTAAGAAGGTTTTTGTGAATGAAACATACCTGTTTTTATCACGCCCTTTTTCTTTATTACTTCTTTTTTTAAATACAACAAATTAGGTAGCTCATAAACAGAATACAGAGATAGTAGGGAACAGATACAGACAAGACAAGCACTCAGAGCACAGTAGTCTGTCAAGGCTGTTCATTCCCTGACCTTGCGCTGAGCACAGGTGTGTGTTATGCATGTGTACATTATGTACGCATACCGAATCACGTGACCTAAATATGTAGCGGCTGGTGGGAATTGACTCAGAAACACCCCCACAATTTAATCGCAATCGTGATTGTCAGCAGGCAACTGACATAGCATTCACTTGTCATAGTTACAGTGACGCTGTGTCACTATCTTGCAATTATACAGAAATCCGTAGGTCCAGACTGTAAGCCGCATCACTCCCATAATCTAATGAGGTGATCCTTGTGTCATTTCTGACCTTCCCTGAAAAATCTCTTTAAAATCCATTATTCTGTTTATGAATAATGTTGAGCACAGACAGACAAACATAAAACATACGCCCATCGTCACATAACTCTGCAGCGTTCCTTAATGGCGTAACAAAGAGAATATATGTGTGTATATATAGATAGATAGATAGATAGATAGATAGATAGATAGATAGATAGATAGATAGATAGATAGATACAGGACAGGAAAATGGGTGGTGAAGCACAACTGACAGAGTTGCTTCAGAGTATCTTCAATTCGATCTACAAATGGGTGCGGTCCTAGATCTTTATAAAACATCCTGTCATGTGCTGGTGCCCAAAGCAGTGTGCACTGTCAAGATCCATCCTCTATACACTCACTAGGGTCGCAGGAGCCTATCTCAGCTGACTCGGGCGAAGGCAGGGGACACCCTGGACAGATTGCCAGTCTATCGAAGGGCTACATATATAGACAAACAATCACACTCACATTCACGGGCAATTTAGAGTAATTAATTAACCTCAGCATATTTTTGGACTGTGGGAGAAAGCTGGAGTGCCTGGAGAAAACCCATGCATGCACAGGGAGAACATGCAAACTCCATGCAGAAAGATCCCAGGCGCAGGCCAGGATTTGAACTGGGGATCTTCTTGCTGCAAGATGAAAGTGCTAACCACTATTCCACTGTGCAACCCCACAGTCAAGATGAAGGATAACAAATCAGTGACCCTCATGTCACACATTATGTGGACACTAGAGTGTCTTCACCGCCATCTGAGACCACAATTTGCACATGCACCTAACCCCTGCAGTACCAAGAAAATGCTGTGTGGACGATGTGGTATTCTGCATGCTCTAGTCTCGTGGGCCTGTTCTCATTTGAATAAACCAGGTGGCTTATGTTCTTCAACTTCTTGAGTGCATTTAACATCATTCAATCCCTTATTTTTCAAAACAAGCTTGGAGGGGTATGGATTGAGCTGTTTAAATTCCTGGATTAAAACTATCTTCCAGTGCGACCACAGTTCACCAGGATGGGGGACTGTGCCTCTGAGATGACAAAGAACTAAACTGGTCCAGGGAATGCAGACAGCCTGTACTGGAAGTGGTAGAGCCAATTCTTCTATTATATATTATAGCTATTGTAATGGCACCATTTGTACCTAACCTTTTCTTGTCTGTGATATGTGCCAATTATCTATCTGTCTGTCTGTCTGTCACTGAGATGGAAAACTGTATTAAAAAATGCAGGTTTTGCACATTACATCTGTTTCAACACATACACACGTGGACAAAATTGTTGGTACCCCTCAGTTAAAGAAGGAAAAACCCACAATTCTCACTGAAATCACTTGAAACTCACAAAAGTAACAATAAATAAAAATGTATTGAAAATTAAATAATCAAAAACAGCCATTACTTTTGAATTGTTGATTAACATAATTATTTAAAAAAACAAACTAATGAAACAGGCCTGGACAAAAATGATGGTACCTCTATAAAAGATTGAAAACTATTTGACCAGAGTGACATGATTAACTCAGGTGTGTCATTTAATTGACATCACAGGTGTTTCCAAACTCATAATCAGTCAGTCTGCCTATTTAAAGGGAGACAAGTAGTCACCCTGCTGTTTGGTGAAAAGGTGTGTACCACACTGAACATGGACAACAGAAAGCGAAGGAGAGAACTGTCCCAGGATATCCGAAAAAAAATTATAGACAAACATCTTAAAGGTAAAGGCTATAAGACCATCTCTAAACAGCTTGAAGTTCCTGTGACAACAGTGGCTCATATTATTCAGAAGTTCAAGACCCACGGGACAGTAGCCAACCTCCCTGGACGTGGCCGCAAGAGGAAAATTGATGACAAATTGAAGAGACGGATCGTTCGAATTGTATCCAAAGAGCCCAGAGCAACCTCCAAAGAAATTAAAGGTGAACTCCAAGGCCAAGGTACATCAGTGTCAGATCGCACCATTCGTCGTTGTTTGAGCCAAAGTGGACTTCATGGGAGACGACCAAGGAGGACACCACTGCTGAAAAAAACTCATAAAAAAGCCAGACTGGAATTTGCAAAAATACATGTTGACAAGCCACAAAGCTTCTGGGAGAATGTCCTTTGGACAGATGAGACCAAACTGGAGCTTTTTGGTAAGGCACATCAACTCTATGTTCATAGACTCAAAAACCAAGCATACGAAGAAAAGAACACTGTCCCTACGGTGAAACATGGAGGAGGCTCAGTAATGTTTTGGGGCTGCTTTGCTGCATCTGGCACAGGGTGTCTTGAAAGTGTGCAAGGTACGATGAAATCTGAAGACTATCAAGGCATTCTGGAGAGAAATGTGCTGCCTAGTGTCAGAAAGCTTGGTCTCAGTCGCAGGTCATGGGTCTTCCAACAGGACAACGATCCAAAACACACAGCCAAAAACACCCAAGAATGGCTGAGAGAAAAGCGTTGGACTATTCTAAAGTGGCCTTCTATGAGCCCAGATCTGAATCCCATTGAACATATGTGGAAGGAGCTGAAACATGCCATTTGGAGAAGACACCCATCAAACCTGAGACAACTGGAGCCGTTTGCTCATGAGGAGTGGGCCAAAATACCTGTTGACAGCTGCAGAACGCTCATTGACAAATACAGAAATCGTTTAATTGCAGTGATTGCCTCAAAAGGTTGTGCAACAAAATATTAAGTTATGGGTACCATCATTTTTGTCCAGCCCTATTTCATTAGTTTGTTTTTTAAATAATTATGTTAATCAACAATTCAAAAGTGATGGCTGATTTTGATGATTTAATTTTCAATAAATTTTTATTTATTGTTACTTTTGTGAGTTTCAAGTGATTTCAGTGAGAATTGTGGGTTTTTCCTTCTTTAACTGAGGGGTACCAACAATTTTGTCCACGTGTGTATGCTACAGCAATCCGTCAGAATGAAAGACAATCATGATACTTTTAATCAGGCTTTTAACTGACTTATTTTAATTCTTTATCATTTCTTAAGCTGACTTTTATTCTTACAATTTTTATTATTATTTTATGTATACATTTTTACTTATACATTCTTTTCTCTTATCTCGGTCTTAGCTTTCATACCTTTTATTTATTTATTGATGTATTTATTTTTTACTATTTTTTATTTTTTATTTATTGATTTGTTTTACTATTTTAGTCCCTCGTTTCTCCAGTGTTTCCTCCTGGGGGCCTACCACACCTGGAGTTGATTCTGGTCCACTGATGGGGGTGCTGGCCCGTGGATGGCCCTGGCCCGGGTGGCTGGAGAGCTTTACACCTTCGTGTGGAGCCTCCTGTCTGCCTGGGCTGGGGTGGTCCTTGTGTCGGCTCCCCTGCAGTCATGGTCCATGACTCCACTCGGTGTGTGTGGCCCCCAAAGGTAGCTTCTTCCTCACTTCGGATTTCCTCCTTACTGACAGATGGTGTATGTTGGTGTGTGTATGTTCGTATGTTTGTGTGTGTGGGTCTGTATGTCTGTTCGTATGTCTACGTATGTGTGTGAATGTATATGTGATTACGTATCTGTGTGTATATTTGTTGGGGGTGTAAGGTTTCGGGTTTTTCACAGTGTTTTGTATTGTGTTGTTTTTGTTTTTATCCTCTGTGAGGCACTTTGTGTTACTCTATTGTATGAAAAGTGCCATATAAATAAAGTTGATTTGATTTGATTTACTACCCACCAGTGAACTGTTCTGGCAGCTATACAGCTCACTCTCACATTTTAGATGATTTTGTGCTGCTTGACCTGCAGGTGACGGTGTGTATCCGGAGAGCAGCAATCATTTATAAAAATCCACGAAGAAGAGTTGATGGCGTTTTCCTGGGCGGATGGCCTACTAACTCTGGATCTAGCCCGTCAAAACTGCATTGTAACGAGAGGAACGTGGGATAAAGTCAGTGAAATATGCGTTAAATCATATTGTTCTCTTATTGAATGTCAGAGATATGGGATTAGGAGATGAGTTTGGGAACTTACAACTGCTAGCTAGTAATAATGATTGTTAAACTACCTAGCTGTTATCAAGCCTACATCAGTAATCTACAATACACCATATGATCGCTAATGTGAGACACTGGTTGCTAATAAACATTTGCAGGTCATCGTTAGACAAGCATGCGTTATTAATATTACAGTAGAGTGGTAAACTCACCTAAAAGTCGCGAATGAAAGGCACAAATGTTTCTATTTGCCTGTACAAACACTTGACTGAATGTGAGATACTAGCAAAGTTGTTTTTAACCAAGATGCCATGTAGTAACAGTCTGTAATTGGTGAATTCGTGATTCTGAATATGGATTCATTGCCAAATGTTGGTGATGTTATCAACTGGATTTACGTTTCCTAACGTGATCTTCCGTAAATCGATGGTTGGAAGCTAACTTCTCTATTAGCATAGAGCTAAGTGCTGTCAGCGTTTAAGTGCTAGCTAAGTAACGTGAAATGGCAGGCTAGCGAGCAGCCAACAACAACTAGCTTAAAGTTGATTTGATTGGCAAGTTCGAATATTAAACACAACTAACTAAATTTAAGTTTTATTAATTCCTAACTTGGTTGAGTAATATATTATCTATTGATCTACGACTGTTCGATGGTCATTTCACATAAAAATCAGGATGAAAGTTCATATTCACTTCTCAGGAATACATGAATGTTGTGCAGCTTTTGCAGAAATATTTCTAAACCCTGCCTTCCTGTCCAAAAAGTTGATATATGTATTATAAGCGCCCTTCGATGTCAGTAATAGGTGATATCCCGACCTCACAGGGATTACTATTGCTGGCCACATAAACAGTATGTATATGAGTGTAGGACGGTACATGAGTTGAAACTAAATGTTACATTCTTTGTGTGTTATGTGAGTTACCATGACCAGCTTCTTGTTTGGATTATGAGTAATTTTAATTGTTGTTGTTATCATTTAATATTCACCAGTGTCTTCTAAAAAATAATGTTTTGTATTTTGGCTGTATACATGTTTTCTGTAACATTAGCACCCTATCATCTAACTGTCACATTACTATTATTTGTTAACTAGATGACACTAGAATACATTTCAGAAACATGTCATGGCAAATTATACTGTACTGCTATTATCTTACTATTTATTTTTTTCAGTTGTGTAATCAAGCGCGAATGGCAAATATCTTTTCTGACTTCCCCCTGATTTTATACTGAATCTACTGTTGGTGCTACTTTATACAATTGAATTTTAGATTAAATAAACAACAGCATTGACAGGAATGTAGAGTTTGGGTTTAGCTTTTTTATCGTCTTATTGCTGTAAGCGTAAATAGTATATAAGCACATACAGTTTACTTTATGTCCATACATCCAAAATGAAAGTATGTTTAAAAAAAATGCAAATTGCATAAAAATGTAAAGCTGGAATCATTTGTAAAAGTAGTTCCTGTGGCCCCAATACCTGTGAAACAGAAAAAATTTGGAACCATCAAGATTCTTCAAAGAGTTGGCTTTTCAACTAAACTAAGCAAGAAGTGGCATAGTTAGGGATATAACTAAGAAATAGACGGTCACTCTAACAGAACTTCGGGACTTCTGTGCCGAGATAGACGACCAGAAGATGGAAGAAAAAGACACTTAAAGCATTTGAAAAAAGATTCTCTGGTAGAATGAGACAATTGAGCTATTTAGGTAGCATGCCAAACAATATGTCTAGCACCAGACTATCATGAAACATGATGATGGCTGTAGAGGTGTTTCTCAGGAGTAGGGATAAGCAGGCTGTACAGAAGAACTTTGAATATATCCAGCAAAAACCATCAAACACTATGATGAAACTGTAAGAAACCGCAAATTTGCAGCACCTCAGATAAGTGCCCGCATAAATTCTTGACAAAGTTCAAATAACAGGTAAATCTCAACATAAACTGCTCAGAGGAGACTCCATCAATCAGGCCTTTGTAGTGGAACTGCTGCAAAGAAGCTACAAATGTGCAAAGCTGTCATCAAAGCAAAAGGAGGCTACTTTACAGAGTCTAAAATATAAAGCATATTCTGACTTGTTAGACAGTTTTTGCTTACTACATAATTTCATAGTTTTAATATTGTAACTGAAAAAAAATGAAAAAACATTAAATGAAAAGGTGTGTCTGGACTTTTGACTGGTTTTATCTGTTTGACTGTACTACCATATTAGTCTGTTAGCTTGTTTCTGTTCTAAGAGTAATTGACATTATTTGTTATTTATTTGCACTTCTTGTTTCATTTAGCGTTTGCTGTTCAGCTTGTATCACTGTGTCTGAGACTTGAACTGGCCAAAGAGAGAAATCTGCTGTTCCCCTCCCTGACTTACTGTTCCAGACCTCCTCTGAAACGTATCTGTCACCATGAATGAAGTTCATATCGTCAGAGAGGGTTGGCTTCAAAAAAGAGGTAAGGAACATGGGTATCACATGTGTATATACTGAAAGTTTACAGTAGAAATAAAGGCTTTGTATCAGGTAGACCCTAGGAAAACCCTAATTTGATGAATGCTACATGTCAGTTATATTGAGCTTAGGATTTTTTTTTGTATTAAATTGTATCTCTTTTTCTGATTCAGGTGAATATATCAAAACATGGAGGCCCAGGTATTTCATCTTGAAGAGCGACGGTTCTTTTATCGGCTATAAAGAGAAGCCAGATTTAAATGACCAGACTTCCCCGCCACTCAACAACTTCTCAGTCGCAGGTCAGTCTTTTAGTTAGTAAAACATAACATTGAGCAATTGCCTTTTCTTGACAGGAAGAGCTTATTTCTTTCAAAGGCTATCACTTGAATGTTGTAAATTTTATATATATATGGCCCCATTGTTTAAATCTAATAAACTTTCTCAGGGTTCCCATGCGTCCTGGAAAACCTGGATAATGATTGACCAATTTTCCAGTCATGGAAAATATGTGGAAAATGAGAAAAACGGTCAAATGTCCTGGAAACGGTTTACTTATCCTGGAAAAATATGCATCCTCCTCCTGTCAATGCAAACCGGTTAAAAGTTGTGCACATGCGTGTCTGTTGTCACTGTATCTTCTGGGCAACATTAACGCATTGCGCTTCTCTGCTTCTAGCCGGTGCCCTGCCCTACGTGACACTACCCGCCAATCAAATTTTCATTTCCGCTTCGAGCAGTTCTGCAACCCAGTTCTTCCAATTGACTTTGTCACTACATTTAGCGACTTTTCTGACCCCGTTAAGCACTTATCGCCTAGAGACAAAAGTAGTGACTAAGTTGAAAACTGTCGCTAGTGTTGGTCCACGAATGTGAGGGTTTTCTCTCTTGTGGGTGGCCACAGGCTCCTCTCTGTCCTCCGTTGAGTGACAGGCAGAGGAGAATTCTAGTGGGCGTGTCGGTTACTGAGTTGACTGTGCACTGGGAGATGCAACACATCTCTGATTTCAGCACAGTGGGAGCTTAACAGGTAATCTTAATGGGCCACGTTTCACTCAGTATTTCACACTTGTTTTATTGTCTGACAAAATAAGTCAATGAAAACAGTGCAAGGAATTCTGTTGCATTACTATGTGCACAGATAGATGGAGAGAAGAAATTAGAGAGATTAACAACTTTTCATGTCGACTTAATCATGTTATTTTCAAATAAAAGTAGTTCTCAACAGAGTGAGATGCGCACAGAGACCACAGGAAAGAGGAGCACCCTTACAATGAGAAGACTGTAACTATGACATATTCATTGTTCATTTGAACCACTAGCATGGGCATAGCACCCCAGTGGGTGTTGCGACACCTGCACTTTCACTGAAACAGCATTTCATCCTCCTCACAGAGGTGCGTGGTGGTGTCCGCATAAACTGCATCTTCCCACAACAGTTGACGTGCATGTCTGGAATCAAACTTTCAGTCGATGACACCGGTCAACACAGATACATAAAGTCTCTGTAGTGGACTGTCCGCCTTCATATGATGGTGACATCACGGTGACATCGCTCACTACACCTCCGACATCTCAGTCATAGACTGTATATCAAAGAAGCAGTGAACTGACATGAAACAAAGGAAATTGTTTTTCAGTAATTTATTGAAAATATACAAACATTTTTTAAGGAATTACTCCAGATTTTTCTGGTGTAATTCATTTAAAAATATTTGTACACTGACAGTCATTAAAAACTTTGAGACCATATTTTTCAACATAATTTTTATTTTGAAGCCCGAAACTGGATTTTCTTCATATGAATCATTTGTTTAGCATATTGGCATACAGAAACAAAAATCTAAAGTTTCAAGAATGATTTCAAAATAAAGAATTTCACAAAAGAAAACAGCACCTGCCAAACACAAAGTTACAACAGTCAATACCGAGTATGGCCTCAATTTGCTTCGATGCAGGCAGCAATCCGTCGGCGCATGCTTTGGACCAGGCTTCTGATTGTGGATTGGGAACAGCCCATACGCCTGGCTACATCGCTGTAGCTCAAACCGGCCTCCACCATACCCAGTGCCCGGAGACGTTGTTCATGTGATAGACGCGGCATGATGCTGTTCACTGGACTAACAATGGTGTCCTTTTTTGGGCCTTTATATAGGCCTTCAAAACCCATTCTCAAATTGTGCAGACACTCACTGAGTATTGCTTGGTGTGTATTTGGTTCACTTTTCACGGTATCCGCGGGGTCTTAAAAAGTATTAAAAGTTGATAAATCAATTGTGGGAAAATTAAGGCCCTTGAAAAGTATTAAAAAGTCTTAATGGCAGTTTTGTGAGGTATTAAAAAGTAACCATGAATATTTATTTTCCCCCTCGCGACTATTACAAACAATGATGTGTCGGTGACGCACTTGGAGCGAGATTGCCTGAGGCCGTGCGCGCACTGGTGCGACGTGACGTGAATTATTTTCTCGAAGAAATCGAAAAGCGAAATGGGGAAGTGCAAGTTCTCGGAGTCCTGGCTCGAGATGCCCGAATTAAAAGAATGGATCAAGCTGGTAGAAAATAACAATCGAGAAGCCTATTGTACATTTTGTCTGAAAAAGATAAGCGTTGCATCCATGGGCATCAATGCAGTCAGATCCCATATGCAGGGTGCTAGCCACAAGACTGCAGTTAGCCGCAGGCAGCAGCGGTCTGTGGCATCTTTCTGTGGTCAACTGCCAACACGACCACCAGGGAACGTGACACCTGAGCTAGCCAACACAGCTACAACTGTGACCTCAGCCTCATCGTCTGCTGACATAAGGGTGGCTTTGGGCGGCACACCAACGCTGCGCGCGGAGGTTATCTGGTGTCTCAACACAGCGGTGAATCACCACTTGTTGAACTCGAATGAAGGAATTTCCGACATATTTAAGTCGATGTTTCCCGATTCGGATATTGCCAAGACGTTCACCTGTGGAAAGGACAAAACAGGATACGTCATTAAATTTGGATTAGCGCCGCACTTTAAGCAGCAGCTTATTGATAGCATTAACAACGCTGGCCGATTTGTGTTGATGTTTGACGAGAGTCTGAATCAGTCAACAAAAAATAAGCAGCTCGATGTCCGTGTGCGTTTTTGGGAGGATGGCCGCGTCCAGTCCAGGTATCTGGGCTCTCAATTTTTGGGACATGGAACAGCTCAGGACCTGTTGCATCCTATCAAAGTAAGTGTACAGTATGCTTGTCTACTAGGCTAGCATTTATCTTTTCATTTCTTTTAGTCTGCGTTTGTGTGTCAATGAGTGTGGGTTTAACATTAAGCAAGCATTGGTGGTGCAATTTTATGTTTGAAACGTGCTGCATATTATTTGATTTAAATGCCTGTGTAGACAAAAGAAATTAAAGGCATAATGTCATAAATTAATTTACTGCCATGTCAATTCACAGGAATGTGTTGCAAAACTGAATGTGAGGCAGCTGGTCTCTGTCAGTATGGATGGTCCCAATGTGAATTTGAAGTTGGGAGACCTTCTTCAGAACGACCATGCAGAGCTGTATGGAGCTCAACTGGTGAAAATTGGAAGCTGTGGGCTTCACACCCTGCACAATGCGGTGAAGGCAGGCTTCACTATGTGGCAGCTGGACAAGCTCCTTCGGGCTCTCCACTTCCTCTTCCACAATGTTCCAGCTAGGAGGGAGGACTTCACTTCCTTGACTGGGTCCACCACCTTTCCGTTGCCATTCTGTGGCCACAGATGGGTTGAAAATCTCCCTGTAGCAGAGAGGGCAACTCATGTATGGCCAATGATTTTGAAGGTATTAGGATTTCTTCTGTTTCCCTCAATTTTACCGCAACAGTTCTTATAAAGAGCTGTTGCGCTAAAATTGACATGTACATGTATTTTGTGTTGTTGAGTTATGCAGCAAATATATTTGAATATTTTTCAGGCGCTTGCATGATACTCTTATCAGTGGTGCAGGGGAAAAAAGTACTTTGAGTTTCCAACTACAGTATGTTAATAAAGCTGTTTTGATTATGCAGTGTGTGGATGCTGTGAAGCAAAAGAAGCTCCCCAACCCAGGCACTGCCTCCTATGACACCATTGAGACAGCACAGGCTGATCCCCTCATCGGTGGCAAATTGCAGTTCTTTCTAGCCATAACCAGGACGTTCAACCCCTTCCTGACAAAGTATCAAACTGATGAACCAGTTTTGCCCTTCTTGGCCAAAGATTTGAGTGAGCTGATAAAGGTAATAATTACAATAAGGTCTAAATTAAATATGATTAATCGATATGAAGAGTTCTTCCACTGAATGTTTGCTATATCTTCAGGGTCTACTGAGGCGATTTGTGAAGAGGGAGCTCCTGCAGGACCTCACCAGTAGAGGTGACTGATGAGGCAAACTGGGTCTCTGTCACAAATGTTGATATTGGCCTGGGTGCCGGATCTGTCATAAAGGTAACTTTGACTTACTATTTTTGTGGGGATGATTGCATGGATTTTTGCTCCTCGAGCCTCTCCAAGCAGTTATTGTAAATGTAATGGTTTGGCCATTTTATCGGACTGCTAGTAATGATGATAGCTGTTACTATATGTAGGTTCAAATATGTAGGTTCAAATATATATATTGAAACTTATTTTCTCAAGTTCACTGAGAGGGCAGTCATTTTTTTATACCATTTACAACATGTGTTTATAGTTTAGGTTCTATTTGTCAGGCACTTCAGAGCAAGCTAGGAAACAGGGTAGGGGAGCCTTCTGTGCTCGTCTTCCGAAAAGAGTGTATGCAGGGCCTGGTTACCATCGTTAAGAAACTGCAAGAGAAAAGCCCCTTGAAGTTTCCAGTGGTCAGGGCCATGGCATGTTTGGATCCAACAAACATGCACAGGGATCCTGAGTGGTGCCTCACAAAGATGAAGACTATAGTTCAGAAATTCCTGCAGGACAGTCAGTTGACAGGAGGTGTCTCAGCTGGTAAGAAAAATAAAGTACAGTAGAATGACAGGAGAAGTGGATTAGTCACTATATGTCCTCTATTATCTCCTCTTTATTTGTTTTCATGTAGCTTCTCCATCTCTTGAAATTATGCAAGGCAGTTTCATTTTTGTGCATTTTTTTGTTTGTGTTAAATTGTTTAATCTTCCAAATTCTTCCAGAAGAAATTATTTGAACACTTCTGAAAGATGCTGCACATTACGTTGCTTATGCATGTGCAAATTATGTGAGCTATGTCTGGTGTTGGGACACGAATATCGAGGCCGTAGTATAGTCATAAAATACTTCTGTTTACTGAACAGTTATCAGCAGAATAACATGTTAATTGGCAGCAGATCTTAATCGGCATCTTGAACTCTACTCTTTTTTTTTTTACATTTCAGTGATGTCTGTACAGCAACACTGCCACCTAGTGGTGCAATAAAGAACACAACACCATGTTTGTTGAATGAATGATGATGTGAATAAAATTGAACACATTAGTAATTATTACTTATTTAATTCCCTTGTTGCAGGTGATGTGATTGTCCAGCAGTTTGAGAGCTTTCTCAGTGTTGAGGCTAGAGATGAGCATTTCCTCTCCTTTCAGCCACTGCAGCAGCGGGTTGATGTGTTCCTGCACTCAGCTCTCAAGTCTTACCCCGAAGTGTCAAAATTCTGTCAAGTCCTTCTGCTCCTGTCACATGGACAAGCCACAGTGGAGAGAGGATTCTCAATCAACAAGCAAGTTGAAACTTGCAACATACTTGAAGAGTCGATGGAGGCTCTAAGGTTAATATGCGACAAGGTCAGTGTTTGTGGGGGTGTTTTAAATGTTCCTCTGACCAAGGAGCTCCTGGCTTCAGTAGCTTCCGCCAGGTCAAGATACAGAATACACCTTGAGCATCAACGTCTTAAAAAAGAAAATGCCACACAGTCACTGAAAAGAAAAGCAGCTGAAGATGAAGTCGAAGAGCTGAAGAAAAAGGTCAAAATCCTGCATGAAGTGTGCAACACACTTCAAATTGATGCAGACCATCTTGCTGAGCAGGCCGAAGGAAAATCTGGGTCATTAATGGCCCAACTTACCACCAAGTCCAACACCTTGCGGCGAAGGCACAAAGAAAAGCTCAGAGAGCTGATGGACGCAGAGAAGCTGATGGAAAGCAAATCACACAATCTCAGGCACATGTTCTAAATTGTGATCATGATGTAATAAGTTAAAGTTGGCCTTTAATAACTGGTGTAACTTGTTGATAGGCCTAAGCCAAACTGCAGTTTGCAAGTTATTGAAGTCTTTGTAATCTGCATTATGTCATCCATTTCAATGTTTCTTCTTAATTTCATGTTTGTGATTGTGCACAGATTAGATGTGCTTTCAAAATGCTACACAAAAACATGTAACTTGTCGTGACCTGAGAGGAATGTCAATAAACTTGCCTTTAGTGTAATTTATTCTTTTCAAGCTTTATTCCTTCTCAGTTTACCTCATTTCTGTTAATTTACAAAGAACAACTGTTAAAGATGTGTTGCCAACTACAGCTTAAAGTGGCGATGAGGTCTTACATTTTTTTTGAAAGGTTTTTAAAAAGGTATTGAAATTAACCCCAGGAATCCTGCATATACCCTGCTTTTGCAAAGTGACCAACCCATGTGGAATGAATCATGACAAAATGACAACTCATCATTATCTCAACCACCAGGGCACTAGATCATCAGTAAATCCACAATGAATAATTACAACCCCCCTACAAGTAGAATTCTGCGTACATTTCTACCTCAAAGTTTCTATTGACTGTCAGTATATATTTTGTAAGAGAAAAGAGAAAGTTGAGTTGGGAATTACCCAGTAATTCACTGTAACTCCAGTTTGTCATGCTAGTGAAGTGCTACACTGTAATCTGTAGGTGTGTTTGCATTATTCTATAATACATTTGTCATATCTATAATACATTTGTCATAATTATTTTTCATAGATAAATTCTAGCCATAGACCGCACGTCAAATGTCTGAGTAATAAATATAGAAACAATCTGGGTAAGTGCAAGTTACAACTGTAGAAAGGAACACTTCCAAAGAATGAGGGAAACGGGAATGTATTAATATATGATGCGATAACATGTGTCTGTACTAGCTGAAAATGTCCTGGAAAATAATTGGGAAAAAAAGAGTGGGAACCCTATTGAATTTCCTTTCGGGGATGAATAAAGTGATTCTATTCTGTTTCTGTAAACATGAATTTTAATTTTATTTTTTCAGAATGCCAGTTAATGAAGACTGAAAGACCCCGGCCCAATACATTTGTCATCCGCTGCCTACAGTGGACCACTGTCATTGAACGTACTTTTCATGTGGAAAGCAATGAGGAGAGGTAAGAACAGGGTAAAATATCAGAGCAGACAAGCTGCCATTTTTAGTTTACATTACAAATTAGATGGCAGTCTGACTCTCCAACGCTTTATATATTTGTTTAAAGCCTAACTGATGTAATGCCTGACAATTCCTGGTGTTTTGGCATCTCAGAGAGGAATGGATGCGGGCTATCCAGTCTGTGGCAAATAGTCTGAAGATGCAGGAACAGGAGGAGGAGGAGGAGGAACCAATGGATGTGTTCGGCTCACCAAGCGAAAGTAGCTTAGAGGAGATGGAAGTGGCTATGTCTAAGAGCCGCAACAAAGTGGTGAGAGGATTACTGATACTGTAATTGATACCATTTGTCCTTATTTTATACTTAAAAGCTAGTAACCTTGTTAGCTTGTATTTTTGGCATATCCACAAAATACATCTGAAATGACTGTCTAAGGGTAGTGGGTGAAAAGGTGGTGTACACGAGGGGATTGGTTCTTCAGAATGTTTGCTGCATTTTTTGAAATTGCAGATATAGTCAACTTGGTTTCAATTCTCACTGATTTTTTTAATGTATGGGTTGGTGATCACAGGTGTATTCACTCTTGTTGCATTTAGTTTCTCCTATAGGCCTGCATTTTAAATACTATTTTTCTGAATGCGTGAATGTTTATAATTATTCATATGAGGAAAAAATACTCATGCAAAAATACTCGTTATTAGGAGATTATACATTTCTTAGCAAATGCCAAATTCATTTGACAGTTGGGTTGAGTTTCACCAGCCACACCCTCACATGATTAATGTAAGGTTTGTTGAACCTAAACATCACCAATGCCTGTCTGGCATTGTGAATTAGCTAAAGGGTCTCAAAAAGCATTACATGATGCCACGTTCTAAAGACATTCAAAAACAGATGCAAAACAAAGTCATTGGCATTTCTCAGTCTGGAAAGATTTACAAAGTCATTGCTAAGGCTGGAACTGAGACACATTATCCACAAATGGAGGATACATGGAACAATGTAACCGCAAGGGGACACAAGCCAGTGTCTTATTGTGCCGGTCCCAAGCCCGGATAAATACAGAGGGTTGTGTCAGGAAGGGCATCCGACGTAAAACTTGGGCCAAATCAAACATGCGAATCAAATGTATGACTTCCATACCGGATCGGTCGAGGCCCGGGTTAACAATGACCGCCATCAGTGCTGTCGACCTACAGGGTGCCGGTGGAAAATGGACTACTGTTGGTCGAAGAAAGAGGGGAGGAAGGCGTGTTCGTAGGAAGAGAGAGAAGAGGAACACCAAGAGTCTAGGACTGAGAGTAGGGTAGAGAGCTGGTTGACATGATGCAGAGGAGGAAGGTGGACATACTGTGTGTCCAAGAGACCAGGTGGAAAGGTAGTAAAACTAGAAGTTTAGGAGCAGGGTTCAAGTTGTTCTATCATGGTGTAGATAGGAAGAGAAATGGAGTAGGAATTATCTTGAAGGAGGATTTTGTTAGGAATGTCCTGGAGGTAAAAAGAGTGTCAGATCGAGTGATGAGCTTGAAGCTAGAAATCGAAGGTGTGATGTTCAATGTTGTTAGTGGGTATGCGCCACAGGTAGGATGTGAGCTGAAGGAGAAATTCTGGTTGGACCTTGATGAAGTGATGCAGAGCATCCCTAGAAGTGAGAGAGTTGTCATTGGTGCAGACTTCAATGGACATGTTGTTGACATTGTCTAGATATCTTGTACAAAATAACCCTGTTGCTATAACCGTAAATATGCGTCACACTGAATAATAATCATTCTCAGAACACGCTCTGCAACCTTCAAGCCTCGAGTTACCTGAGTTTTACACACACATCTGCTAATTATTAGAACGCACTCTGTTAATGGTTCCTAATCTCTGTCTAAAATGAGTAGTTCATAATTGAATACCATGTATGTACATTCCGAGCATATTGCTCTCACACCTTACTCCTCTTTATTATTTGGCATATCCACAAAATACATCTGAAATGACTGTCTAAGGGTAGTGGGTGAAAAGGTGGTGTACACGAGGGGATTGGTTCTTCAGAATGTTTGCTGCATTTTTTGAAATTGCAGATATAGTCAACTTGGTTTCAATTCTCACTGATTTTTTTATTGTATGGGTTGGTGATCACAGGTGTATTCACTCTTGTTGCATTTAGTTTCTCCTTTAGGCCTGCATTTTAAATACTATTTATCTTACCCATTCATATTGAGAGTGATGACTCTGTATTCTTGGTGGAGCATGTCACTAAGTAAGAAAAGAATATGCATGTAGGATTATTGAGAACTTCAAATGCCTTGAGCAATAAAACTTCTGTCTGTGAAACATGATCAAACATAACAAACAAATACACATGTCTAACATAAGTGACTCCCATTTTTGAAGTAATAATTCTACTTCTAAAAAGCCCTTGAACCCAGAAGGGCCCCTCCTGGTGCAAACTGGTGTCCCTGATGATCTGAGGTTCGAGCAGTGCACATAAAAAAAAGGCATCAGATTCCCCATAGAGGTCAGATTGTAAAGATCTGGTTAAAGGAAAGAAACTCACCAAAAGTCTTACGGTGGTACAGTTCAGTCCAGATGAATATTACAGTGTAATCTTACCAGCCGTCTCATTTAGACATGCAGGCATTCTTACTGCAGAGGTTGATCTCATTTTGTTTCCTCGTCACAGCAAAACTCCTTGAGCCTGTTCTGGATGTATTTCAGACGTGCTCCATGGTTCTTACATGGACCCGCTCTTTCCCATATAGGTTGTCTATGCTTTATCGGGGGTGGATGATCAGCTGGAGTTTCAGGTCCAGACTCCAGTAAGCCCTTTTTCTTCATGTCGTCCTTTGCCTCTGGTCCATTGTTGTTAACCCCTTAAGCTTCAGTGTACCGCTGGCGGTACACCTACTAATTTGCATAGGAATTTCAAGAATGTCCGACGGCTGCACACGCGCTTATACAAACACTATACGCCGATGGAAAGCTTAGATTCTCATGAATCCGCCGGTATAAACCACTTTCAGATGCGATTACCACAGCGGGTGAGAAAAACACATTTGTCCAACAAAAACGAATATTCATCCATCCGTTCTCTATACACGGCTTCAACGCACACAGCGCGACTCACATTTCCAGGTTCATTATTACACACAGAAAAAAGATTCCACAAAAAACGGCCATAATCCAACCTTTTACATCCAGATGACACAAGCCAGTAAACTATTTTGTCCAAAACATGTCCTGAAGTCGGTATAAAATCCCCGAATCGGTCGTTTTCAAGGAAATGCACCTCGCGATGCCCGTCCAATATTCCCCGTATTTTCGTAATTTTTTTTATTTAAAAATAGAATATTAGCGATTTTTTGTAATGAAAACGGCTGGAATTGACTGCAGCTTAAAGGGTTAAGTAACTGTGCAATTAAAAATACTCTCAGTTTAGCCGGGTACAGCGTCTGGAAATGGACCCCTTTTCCTTTAAGCGTATTTCTGTATGAAGAGTTGGCCTGTCTCTTTACCAGTATTTCAGTCAGATAGTCCTGCTCAAAAAGCCCCCGTTTTCCCTCGTAATGTACCTTTTTCTTTTTCCACGCAGAGTGAAGCACCAGCTCTTTAGTTTTGTACTCCAAGAAGTGAATGATGATGGATCTTGGGTTGGAGCCTTGTGGGGGTTTTGTGAATCGGGAGCGGTGACAGCGTTTTATACCAAACGAAGTGTCAGGGAGGGGCAACTCTGTTTTAATGAAGTTTGCCAGAAATGCTTGCATGTTGTCCCCTTCAGTACCTTCAGGAATTCCATGAATACGGATGTTGTTTCTTCGTGAATGTGTTTCCAATTCAGTTAGTCAGGCTTGAAGTATGTCTATCAGCCTTGCTTCAGGGATGTGATTTTTCCGCGAATTCGCGGAATTCCGCTTTTTTCAGAGATGGGAATTTACCACGGCTCCGCGGATTTCATTTATTTGAACGCTGATTTCACAAGTTTGAATACTTTATTGTCGCTGATACTCCCACGCGATGGTAACAACGTTAACGATAGCTTGTTAACGATGATTGTAAACGGCCCAGCGATTGGAAGTCGCTGCGCCGCCGCCGCAAACCCCCCCCCCGCCCGTCAACAACTTTCCGCTAAAATCAGAACTTGCTGATCCCATCCCTGTTGCTTTGAGGCTCAGCTCCAGCCCTCACCACCATGACAGAACAAGGCAATGTGTCTTCGGTCTGCCTGATGTACTTCGGTCTTATTTCTGTTTAATCTTTATTTTGGATGATTTTGATGACATGTTAAACTGAATTCATTCAGATTAAGGTTTTAGATTTCTGAAATGTTTTTCAACTGTGGAGAGAAGCATACTATTTGTGCATGACTCATACAACAGGTCTGGACCACTTGTGAATTTCAGTCATGTTAAAGAGAAAATTGGAAGTAAGAGAAATTGACGAGTGTGACACATTGACTGTATATAAAGATGGACGTATCACTCATGATGTCACCCGTTGGTTTCTGCACTGAGAAAATGAAGCCCACTTTCTGGTTGACATCTTGAGTTTATGGAGCCAGTGACGACGACAAGCTTCTCACTGGGCGGAGCAGCAAAGCAGTCATTGATCAGACTGAGAGTCAAGGACTCTCTGTCCCGCCCCCGTTTACTGGCTTCTGCTGTTTACCGATGCCACTGTTGACAACGATAGCCTTCAAAAGTGAAGATAAAGTCTACAGGTAAGTGTTAAAATCATCTTCGTAACTAGTTTCACTCTTTTCCACATCTGGACAATATCACATATAAAGGAGTGAAGTTACTGTAGGTTAACTTCAGACTGTAACCTCTGATATAAACATGTTCTACCATCGTGTTTTAAAATTGTTCTGTTAATCTGAGGGTACGTTTCATGATTTAGTGTTATCGCTGATGCTAAGTCAGGTTAGCCAGTATCATAAACTAGTTAACTGTAAGCTATAGCTACGTGCCCTGCAGATCACAGCTCATCAATCATAGCGAATCAATAACTGCTGTCTTAAAGATCAACAAATATAAATAAATCTATGTTTATATTCCTCCACAGAATTCTGGTACTGATGAATGTTGACCTCTGTTCAGTTCTGAGTTAATATCTCTGTTCTTTGCTTCAGACTGATTTTTTTTTTCTATACAAAAGTGTATGGTCAGATAACTGTGTGGAGCTCATGTTAATGCTACTGATACATTAGAATAAAACAGAATAAACTTTATTGTCCATCTAAGGCAGTAAAACGATCTTTAGCCTCAACCAGGAAAACAAACATTTCCATCAGATTAAAAAATAGATCAAAAACACAACAGTCTATTGTGTTCTATTCATATCCTGTTGTGTTTGAAATGAAAGGACCTTGTAGATGTTTTCCTCACTGATAGTGTCTTTTCCTTTCAGCATTGGTCTGGATCGTTTGGAGCATCTAGTCTGATGGACTGAGAGCTCCAGAGAACATGAACATCCAGCTGTGGTTGTCTGAAGAGTCTCCTTTCCTTCATCACTGTGAGGAAGAGCAGCACTGATGCCCTCCTCATCCTTCCAGTAATATCAACAATGCTGCAGATTCAGCTCCTCTCTTCATAATACATCTTGTCTTGTGACTGTTCAATTTTTACACTTCACTGTAGGCAACACATTCATTACATCCATTTATTACATGTGTTTACACAACTTTACAGTTCAGAAGTGTAAATGTAGTTTTTAAATGTGCAATAAGGGAAATGATGTAGCTCTTGCACTGAATGTGTTTGTGTTTTAATGCAGCATATCTGCTATAAATAACAGGGACTTTTTATGCTGTATTTATGCTACAACAGCATTTTAAGTTTTTAAATGAAACCTGTGAATACTAAGAACAGAGAATAATAAACAGCTGAAAGAGTTGGTCTGTCCTTCTGTAAGTAAAAGCTAAACAGGAAGTGGTTCACTGAGGATGTCATCCATTCAATCTCCTCCTTCACAACCAGATGAGGTTTTCCTTCTGGTGGCTTCACTCAAAAGATCCTCACAGTGAATACGAGACCTTTGAGATGAAAACAGATGTCACAATATCAGCTTCAACAGCAGAGGTTCATTTTAAAGTATCCCTGGAAAGATTTCCTGTTTCATATATAGTTTTCCAAGCACTAAAAGACAGAAAGGCCTGGAGTCACTTTAGCTTGAGGAGAAAGGATTTCACTCTTCAGCTTATCTGCGCTGTAATTTAAATGTAATAACTGTAGAGTTAATCATTACTTTGGTCTTATTCTAGGAGTTAATGTTTCCAGTTTACACTAAGATGCACTACAACATGTGAATCAATCATTAAACAACGTTTACCATTATAGAGTAGATTTACTGTTTTCTCCAGTTTAACTTCAGAGACTCAGCAGATATTCAGGACTGCTGACAAGACAGAACCTTAACGTTACTGTTTTATTCACATTTAGGTTTTCCAAACATTACATTAATTGGAACCAGCATCTCCATTGACAGTTTTATTAACTAAATGTACCACATTATAGTAACACAGCACAAACATTGTTAGCTTAATGCTATATTAGCTTAAATCAGACTACGACTGAGACACTAGCTTGGTTAGCATTGCTAATTCACATTAAAGCTAATATTTACTGGATGCTAACTCTCTTTTCTGGTTAATTTGCAGAAATAAACTCCATCAACATCTGGAGTGCATGGCACACATTATATCTGACACTAAAGTTGGCAAAAAGTGTATTTAAAGCAGCACCAATAAGAAAATAAACATTTACTTACTGAACTATGAGAGTCCTTTCAGTGTCTGCTTGTAGAATCAGCTGAAGGTACAAAATTGGTTAAAACAAGCCAACAGGCAGAAAAACTGTGGTTCTGTAACTGAGGTTCTGCTGCTTCATCGATAAATAAACCAACAGTTAATATATCAGAATTAATCCAAACGAGGAGAGCAGAATCTGGGCTGCTTCTTCCAGACGACCTGTCAATCATTCTAGGCCGGTCTGTCAATCAAGTAATAATGCACCCTGACCTCGTAAAACTTTAACACTATAAAAAATTCAATATTCCTTTATTTTAAGATCGGTCACCTGATCTCTCATTTTGACCATGAAAACTAACAAAAAAATATCCTGAGCTGAAAAGCAGTCTATCGAATTTTAGTTTTTGCCGTGATAAATTTGGGATCGATGGAGCCAGCCCCTGGCGGACGGTGTGATATTGCAAGTTTTTGACACTTCCGTATTGCTTCATTTTTGGGGCCAGGCACTACGTCCATCTTTATATACAGTCTATGGTGGTGGTTCTTTTAAATGTTATACATTGCACATAAGAACGAATCTGATTTGTACAATTTGTTGTTGCACGTTACCCAAAGTACTGCAATTCTTTTTTCTTTAACCAAGTTATGATTTCGAGACTTTGATAATGTCGGAGATGAGTTATTTAAAGACCAAAGCAGTTAATTTTGTAACATTTTAGTATTTCAAGGGATATATGCAGTGACGTGCAAAAATACAATTACAATATTAATATCCCTTGCCTTGTGTATTTTATAGACGATGATTGACTTCGAGTACCTGAAGCTTCTCGGCAAGGGCACTTTTGGGAAGGTGATTCTGGTCAAAGAGAAGTCCACTGGAGTACATTATGCAATGAAAATACTGCGCAAAATGGTCATAATAGCCAAGGTAAGTAAGAGGTATGTGCAAATAAAGTTAATTTCATCTACAGAAACCACTCATATTCTGCCATTTTGCTGATGCAAGGCCCTTCATGCCCTGATACATGAATGCTGAAGTGGGCTATTTGGCGGGAAGATAATTCATGATTTTTTGAGGGTAGAATCACAAACCACATTCTGAATCACAAGTCTCCCCACGGATGGAGATGAACTCGTGTACTCATCACATGAGTAGTTCTGCATATGGTTGCCTGAAGATCAAGCCTGTCACTTAAACTGAAGGCTAAAGGCCCAAGTCACACATCTCTGCTTTCTATTTTCCTTACTTTTATTTTATTCTGAAAGTTCAGACTAGAAGTGGTCAGTCATATCTCAACCCGGTCTCACAAGGATTCGTGAAACTGTCACGTAAATTAATCTATGGTTACGTGTGCACCAACACGATTTCTCATGTTTTACATGTTGCTCACAATGAAATTCAAACCAATGTATTTCAAGCGGAGGACTTTTCATGCCACTCAGAACGTATTTCAAACGAATATTTTTAATGTAAAAGCGTTGCGAATCCAATTCTCTGATATATAACTTCTATCTATTGTTTTATATAAAAATATGTGTTCATTAGTCAGTATTTTGTTTATATATGTGTATATAGCGTAATATATATATATATATTACACATATTTTATATAAAACAATAGATAGAAGTTATATATCAGAGAAAATGAATACATATAAATCATAGATGGAGTATCAACATCATTCACACACACATATATATATATATATATATGTAATAGATAAGTTATATATCAGAAAATTATATAAATCACATATAGACTATCAATATAATTCATACATATATATTAAAAAAGATAAGTCAGAAAATGATATTATATATATATATATATATATATATATATATAGTTTTATATAAAAATGTGTTCATTAGTCAGTATTTGTTTATATATGTGTATATAGCGTAATATATATATATATATATTACACATATTTTATATAAAACAATAGATGGAAGTTATATATCAGAGAAAATGAATACATATAAATCATAGATGGAGTAACATCATTCACATATATATATATATATATATATATATATATATATATATATATATATGTAATAGATAAGTTATATATCAGAGAAAATTATATAAATCACATATAGACTATCAATATAATTCATACATATATATTAAAAAAGATGTCAGAAAATGATATTATATATATATATATATATAGTTTTATATATTGATTATATTAATACTCCACATATGATTTATATATATATTATGTTTTCTGATATATAACTTCTATCTATTGTTTTATATAGAAATATGTGTTCATTAGTCAGTATTTTGTTTATATATGTATATACAGCGTAATCATATATTGTCTCTTCAAATTATTAAAATAATTGACTTTACTGCCATTATCTGCTTCTCTAACATATATTAGTGTGTGTGTGTGTGTTTACAGTGTTTGCAAAATACCTGTCTACAGTCGAGCTTAATTTCAGAATATTCTATTACCTATTATTATTATTATCTATTATTTCCGCTATGAATATTACTATGTTCAGCACCCCATTGATTTACACCTGCATTTTGTGCTTCATGGCGCTAGGTGTGCTGTTTGCATGTTGGACATTGTTTTACACAGACACCACCGAAGAAGAAAGGTGCCGAAGTGCTGCACGTTTTGTTTTGTTTTGTTTTGTTTTTTTAAAATTGAAACAGGAGTCTGTCCGCATGAATGTCCAATGGGTTAGGAGTTGTCCATGAGTTTGATATCTTCAATCATGTTAAAAAGTTTTACAGCAGTCCATTTAGAAATCTGCATTTGTGTATGAAAAACTTCCCAAATATTATAATAAAGCAGACCGGAATCGAACCCGCGTCCGAGACCAGCTCTTGTACATGAGTCACCTGCTTAACGTGCTGAGCTATATAGGCATCGGATACCCACTCATCAAAATTATTTAATAAATACCAGTGCACCGGCCCGTCGGTCAAACGGCCGAATAATGTTTACACAAATTTTGGCCCGAAGCCACATCTAATTGCCGGCCCCTGTGAATGCAAGATATAGCATTGGATTCGCAATGCTTTTACATTAAAAATATAATATACCGATTCAAAATGCCCTACGTAACTCGCTTAAATCTGACCGAGGAGAAACATGACACACGAGGAATATTTGATTAATTAAACGTTCTATTCAGGTGTGATTAAGATTCAGATATGAAAACAAAATCAAACCCGTTTGCAAACAAACACACACTAACGTTTTTTAATCTCAAATACCCCAATCCTGCAGCAAAAATAAAGGCATCACATTATATATATGGGACGATGTAATGCAAAATATAGCGTTGGATTCGCAACGCTTTTACATTAAAAATATTCGTTTGAAATACGTTCTGAGTGGCATGAAAAGTCCTCCGCTTGAAATACATTGGTTTGAATTTCGTTGTGAGCAACACGTAAAACATGAGAAATCGTGTTGGTGCGCACGTAACCATAGATTAATTTACGTGACAGTTTCACAAATCCTTGTGAGACCGGGTTGCATGTCTTTGATAGCTTTGATGCAACTTTTGGGATATTTGGAGGTATGCTTGCTGTTATGAGTTCTAATATTGTGATTGCCTTCGTGCACAAAATTACGCCTCCAAGATGGGTAGTATGTTTAATGAATTTGCCAAGCTGTCTCTTGAGTTTGTTTTCCGTCCTCTTGGCTCAGACTGCAGCTGGTGAAAGTAATTAGCTTTGGCACCATAGACAGACTTTATGGTTTCCATGTTCTCCTCTACAGCCTTGGTGTGCTTGGCATAGCTCCTATGCCACGCTCACCACGTTCCCCCACCTGCTACAAGTTCTGTTTGAAGTGCCCCTCCCGCTTGCTCTTGATCTCATGGGGAGTAGAACAAGGCCTGCTGAGTATGAGACTTACCTGAGAAGCAGCTGAATTTTTGCAAGGACCACCACAACACCCATGGAAGGGAAGATGGGAAAAAAGTTAGCAATGATTAATCTAGGCTACACAGTGGATCGGTGGTTAACTGCCGCCTTGCAGCTAGAAGATCCCCAGTTCACATTCCAGCCTGGGATCTTTCTGCACACATCTTTCTCCCACAGTCCAAAAACAGGCTGAGATTAATTGGTGATTCTAAATTGTGCGAAGGTGAGAATGTGTTTTTTTGTCTCTCTCTGTAGCCCTGCGATTGACTGGTGACCTATTCAGGTGTCCCCTGCCTTCACCTTAAATCATTTGGGATAGGCTCCAGCCCCCCACAATCCTAACGAGAATTAAGCAGTGTTTTGATGATGGATGGATGGATGATTAATTTAACTTGTCATTGCTAACCAGATGAACTGGCTGTGGCTAGTTGGTCTGTAATGACTAAACTTTCAAACGAAATGACATATAGCACCTGTCAAGATGTGATTTGTTCTACTCTGAAGAGCAAGTGATATGCCAAATTTATTTCTGTAATGTGAGACAGTCAGGCCACACCCCTAGTGCGAACTGTGTCTGAGAAGAGTGAAGTGCAGCAGAGCATCAGTATAGTCATTGTGACCACTGTCAGGTGAAGTGAATAACATCAATCATCTTGTTATAATAAATTTTTTTGCTGGGAAACCTTTAGTCCTGACATTCATGTGAACGTTTGGCATATACCACCCACCTAAACATTGCAAGTCAATCAACCCTCAAACCCCCCACCCCTCACAACAACAGCAGTCCTTTATGCCAGTTGCCACCCTCAGCAGGACATTGCACCCTGACACACCACAAAAACTGCTTAGGAGCGGCCCGGGGAACACAACACAAAATTTTCTTCCAGTTCCTGGCTGTCCAGTTAATATTTAGTTACAAACCTTTTGTTTGCAGTAACTACATCAAGCTTGTGGCCCACTGACATCACCAAACATTTACAGTCTTCTTTTGTGATGCTTTTCCAGGCTTTCACCGCAGCCTCTTTCGGTTGTTGTTTGTTGTAGGGGGCTACTCCCTTCAGTCTCCTGTTAGGGTTTATAGGGTTTAAGTCTGGAGATTGACTTGGCCAATCTAAAACTTTCCACTTCTTGCCGCTAATGAACTCCTTTGTTGTTTTCGACGGTGTGTTTTGGGTCATTTCCATGCTGGACGAAGAAGGCTCTCCCAATCAGTTTGGTTTCATCTTTCTTTAAATTGGCAGATCAAATGTTTCTGTAGACTTCTGAGTTAATTTTGTTGCTGCCATCATGTTTTACTAACCTTGCCAGCAAGTTGATTTCTTGCGATATTTGTGAGTTCACAAATCTCTCAAGAAACCATCTTGCTCCGCTCCCGCATTCACTGTTCGTACAGAGCCAAGTTGGCACGGGCCAATCACCCAGCAGTATTTGTGTGTGGGGCGGGATATCCGGGTGTGAAGACGGCACCAAGCGCCAGTAGATCAAAACAAACATGGCAACGGAGGACAACGATCGTGTAGATGCTGCTATTAAGTCAGTTTTAGCTGAATCTCCTATCGCTTCTTTGGAGGAAGAACAACGAGAGGCGCTTTGCGCATTTCTGGATGGTAAAGATGTTTGTGCTTTTTTACCTACGGGTTTTGGTAAGAGTTTAATCTACCAATTGGCTCCGCTCGTTGTGAAGATCCCGCGATTGGCTAAAAACAAACCTGTCAGAGGCGGGACATACTGTTACATTGTCCAATCCGTGCCTCTTTCCTCCGAACGGATTTACATGGAGCGGTCCCAGATTGATATTGTGGAGTACTATCAAGTACTACACAATTATTAATCTGGCTATTGCCAGGTTAATGTTTTACATCATCAGTGAAGATTAATAAGTCTGTCCCAGAAGACACCATGCAAGCCCAAGCCATGACATTACCTCCACTGTGTTTCACAGATGAGCTTGAATGTTTGAGATCATGAGCAGATCCTTTCTTTTTCCAAACTTTGGCCTTTCCAGAAAACTTTGTCCCAAAATTTTTGAGGCTCATCTCAGTATTTCTTTTTTTGACAAATTCCGCCCTGACCTTCCTATTCTTCTTTTTAATGCGTGGTTTACATCTTCTGGTGTAGCCTCTGCACTTTTGTTTATGAAGTCTTCTGCGAACAGTAGATTGTGAGGCCTTCATTCCTGCCCTCTGGAGGTTGTTGCTGATATCACTAGCAGTTGTTTTAGGGTCTTTCTTTACAGCTCTCATAATGTTTCTGTCGTCAACTGCTGCTGTTTTCCTTGGTCTACCCATTTGATGTCTGTTACTTAGTACACCAGTGGTCTGTTTCGTCTTCAGGACATTCCAAATGGTTGTACTGGCTGTGGCCAATGCTTGTGCCATAGCTCAGATTGATTTTCCATCTTTTCACCTGTAGACAGCTTTCTGGTTTTCATGTTGGTTACACTTGTAACTATAGATACAGTCTGCACAGGCAAAACCCAAATCTAAAGCTGAGTGTAGACATTGAGGGCCATTTATTGTTTGATTAATCAAAGTAATAGGACACACCAGGACAACAAATCACACCTGTCAGTCACATGTTCCAATACTTTTGCTCAATTGAAAAATGGGGGAGTTCAAACAAAAGTTCAAACAAAAGGCGCTATCATTGTGTATCATTGTATATCAGATCCCATTGTATATCAGATCCAGATGTAAATACTTAGCAATAAAAGCTGAAACGTTGATCTTTTGTCTCATATTAATCATTTGATGTCAAACCCAAATGTTTTCAGTCAACTACAAAAACAAAGGAATTGGCCTCACTGTTCCAATACTTTTGGAACGGAGTGTATATGAAAAATCCTCTCGGAGACATGGGTTAAGTCCAACAGTAAGTCGGCTTTTACTGCATCAAATTCTGCCACCACAATCAGTACCAGCAACTTTGGTCAGTCTCTTTCTAAGAACTTGGCCATGAAAACGTATCGACAGTGCAATATTTTACTAAATTTTGAAATTCAAAAGTATATTGACCAATTTACCCCAAATTTCTCATGCTTGATAACAGTCCCATCCTGAACACATCTACTTGTCTGTAGATTGCAGGTGCTGTACTTTGTCTTTTTCTTTATTATTTCACTTGAGTCCTGTTCTAAAGGCATGTACCCACTGTTATTGGATCATAGTCATAGTGTCATCTACTGACAACAGGAAGTTACAGGCCCCGTAATTTTACAAACTACTCTTAGCAATAAATCCACGTTATACATTTTGCCCACTGCCACACAGTTTAGGCACGACAAGTTCTGCTCCTTCATTTACTGAGGTAAGGGCAAGACATTCAACCCCATGTTGCAACTGATGACTATCATGCATTGCAGCTCTGCCATGCTGTATGTTAGTGTTTGTGTGCATGGATGAATGAGGAACACTGTGAATGTAAATTGCTTTGTAGAACCTAGCAAACGTTGAAGACCATTTTCATTTAACTATGTTATTTACCTTTAAATGAAATCATTGGGGTGGACAGAGAGGCTGATTTTTATGCATATTCTATTTTCAGATTTAGGTCAGGATATACATTCTGGATTCTGATTTATTGAAAGACATAAATTGAATCAGGTGCTGTAGATCTATATACACTGTATTTTTGAGATGGGATGTCTCACTTTTGGTCTTAATCAGGGCAGGTACATGGTGCCCAAGTTGCACCGTGTAGCTGCTCTGATTTGATTTTTCTGTCTAAAGAGGAGGGAATGAAACCTCTGAACAGTATATACTCTCACTCTATTGTGCCAGTGAGCAGTGGTCAAAATATCCTCTTAACATCATTAAAGGGGAGAGTGGGAAATAAAGAGAGGCATATTTATCACCTGCAATGTAATTCCGTCTGTTTTAACATTTGGATCCTGATATTGAAACAAAGATAATTTCAAACTAGGTAGTTACTTTTTTTTAATGACAATGTGTTTCTCGGCAGGATGAAGTGGCCCACACAGTTACAGAGAGCAGAGTGTTGCAGAATACAAGACATCCTTTCCTCACGGTAAGAAAACAAATCAAATCTCCCACTCAGTAGATGGTAGATGTCCACAGGAGCCCTTTTGCTGATCAAGTTAAGCAGGCATGGAGTAAGCTACCGGTAACATGTAATCCAGTACTATCTGTCGCGTGGATGAGTTGTCAGTGTCCAAACCGTTTCCCCACAAGCATATGCTGAAGAGGAGAGTGTACATGTCACCCAGCAGGACTAAAAACAAAACTTGTCAAAGGGCGTATGAGTTGTCTTGAGCCAATAACGAACATGCATTTTGGTAGTCAACCCAGCACATGTTCCAGAATATGCAATGAGTTGGTTCCTGCGGTCATCTCAGCTTTGCTGTGTTGTCCGTTGACAGGGCTTCTTGCCATGGGATATTGCTTTGCACTATGCAGTGACAACTTTGTAGATCCCAGCATCACAATTTAGTTTCATGACAGTGAGACAGGTTAGGACGGAAGATATGGCTATGACATAGGGGGGAACCGATGCAGCACAGAGTGCATTGGTGGCAAAATGTAGGCATAATTTCTACACTGCAATTGCGCCTGGAGTAACGGACAATTGACAACATCTCCCAAACAAACAACAGCTCAGTCTTGGAACCTGGACTGTCCGCACAACCAACGATGTGGACTTCTTAGCTAGACCAGCATGAGCAACAGCGGCTATCTGCTGCGAATTAGAGAAGCTAAGGTAGACATTTGTGCTCTCAGTAGATAGAACAATAGGCATTCGTTTTGCCATCTCGAACAAGCTAGCTGCTCAAGGTATTAGCCCAACTCCAATGACAGACTCATGTCAATGTGCAGAAAGTTGAGGAATGGTGAACAGCTCAGTCTTATCAGAATATATGGGGCAAACATGCAATACACTTCTGAAGAGTGCATCAATGACAAACTGGTAGCTGGATGTCTGCTGCGCAGAAAGATCTTGTGATTATTCTTGGTGATTTCAATGCTGTTGTCGGAAATGACTAGAAATCATGGCCAGCTTGGTGCTGGAAAATGACATTGAGCAATGGGGGGGCGGGGGGTCTCTCATTGCGTAGACTTTGTCTTTTAGATATCCCCATAAAAGAAGTCTAGTTAATCGAACCATTTAATTTGAATGTAGCCTCATCACTCCACACAATCTTTGTGGGAAAGTGTGCATTTTCGGTACATCATTCCAAGTACCACTCGCAATACTTACTCTTCGGTCTGGATCATCGTCATTACGAGCATGGACTGGTCTTGGAATGTAACTTTTCTATTGACAACGTTTCATGATGTGATGGACAGATGATTTTGAAATGCCTACCTCACGGCTATCTTGCCGCACAGACTTTCTTGGACTTCGCTGAAATGTTTCCAGTACTCTTTCTTCCTTTGTTAGACTTCTTTTTATGGGGATACCTAAAAGACTAAGTTTAAGCAATGAGACCTGCAACAGTCACTGAATTGAGAGCAACTATTAAACGTGAATGCACGCAAATACCAAGGGAATTGTTTCATGATGTGTGCTATTCCACTGCTTCGCGTTGTCAGCAGTGTCTGGACCAGAACGAACATCAGTTTGAGAACAGGCGGTGACAAAACAATAGAATGATGTTTGTAAATTCTTTTACATGTTGAAAATTAAGCAAATTATAATAAATACCTAGTTTACAATTATTTAAAGTGTGTATACATTTTTTGAGACACCCTGTACATATATATATATATATATATATATATATATATATATATATATATATATATGTATATATATATATATATATATATATGTATATACAGACCTGATCAAAATCTTAAGACCAGTTGAAAAATTGCTAGAATTTACCCTTTGCACATTTGGATCTTAGTGACGTTTTAAGTAGAGCTACAATATGCAAAAGCAAGAAGGGGGAGTGTGACAAAAAGCACTTTAAAAAAGTAATTTATTGAAAACAAGAAGTGAACTGAAAAAGGCTGTTTATCAGCTGATCAAAAGTTTTAAGACCACAGGCTATAAAAGCCAAAATCTGCTCAAAATTCTCATTTTCTGTCAGCCATTCATACGGTCATGCCCTCCTGATGGCTAAAGCTAAGAAGCTTTCTGTTCTTGAACATGGTCGGATCGTCAAGCTGCAGAAGCAAGGCCTCTCACAGTGTGCCATTGCTGCTGAGGTTGAACGCAGTAAGACAGTCATTCTAAATTTTTTGAAAGATCCTGAGCATTATGGAACAAAAAGGTCAAATGGTAGACCCAAAAAAATTACACCTGCGCTGAGCTGGAGGATCCGACTGGCTGTCCGTCAAGACGCATTGCGGTCCTCGACCCAAATTAAAGCCCTTACTGGTGCTGACTGCAGTGCGATAACCATCAGACAGCATCTGCGGGAAAAGGGTTTCAAAAACAAAAAACGAATTCAAAGGCCTCGTCTCCTTCAATGCCACAAAACTGCCTGTTTAGACTTTGCCAGGGAGCATCAAACATGGGACATTGAAAGGTGGAAAAAAGTTTTATTCTCTGATGAGAAAAAACATAACCTTGACGGTCCAGATGGCTTCCAACGTTACTGGCATGACAAGGAGATCCCACCTGAGATGTTTTCTACCCAGCACAGTGAAGGGGTCCATCATGATCTGGTGTGCTTTTTCATTCAGTGGAACACTGGAGCTTCAGGTGGTGCAGGGTCGTCAAACGGCGGCTGGTTACGTGCAGATGTTGCAGCGGGCATCCTTCATGACTGAGGGCCCTCATCTGTGTGGTAACAGCTGGGTTTTTCAACAGGACAATGCTGCAGTTCACAATGCTCGCTTGACGAAGGACTTCTTCAGGGAGAATAACATCACTTTTTTGGACCATCCCGCATGTTTCCCTGATTTAAATCCCGTAGAGAACATTTGGGGATGGATGGCAAGGGAAATTTATAAAAATGACCATCCGTTCCAGACAGTTGATGCCCTTCGTGAAGCCATCTTCACCACTTGGAGCAATCTTCCCAAAAGCTTCCTGGAAACACTCGCATCAAGCATGCCCAAACGAATTTTTGAAGTGATTAACAAGAACGGTGGAGCTACTCATTACTTAGTCCTACTGAGAAATTTTTTTGTTCTGGTTTGGAGAGTTTTTTGTAATTTTTTGAGTGATGGTCTTAAACTTTTGATCAGCTGATAAACAGCCTATTTCAGTTCACTTGTTGTTTTCAATAAATTACTTTTTTAAAGTGCTTTTTGTCACACTCCCCCTTCTTGCTTTTGCATATTGTAGCTCTACTTAAAACCTCATTAAGATCCAAATGTGCAAAAGGTAAATTCTAGCAATTTTTCAACTGGTCTTAAGATTTTGATCAGGTCTGTATATATGAAGAATTCATTTGCAAAAACAGGTAACTCCGTTTTCAGAAGTCTTTTTTTATTGTTTACTTGAGATAATAATAACACTAATAATTTATTTTTTCTCTATTTTGTCATGTATTGTTCTACTGAGTCAAATCCGCTCAACTTCAGTGTGATTGATATTATTAATTATTAAAATTAATTATTAATTTTTTGCAAATTAACTCTTCATATATATGTGTGTGTGTGTATGTGTATATGCACTACCAGGCAAAAGTTTGGACTCGCCGCTAGTTTTTCTGTGATTGGTTCATATTACCTAAATTATGAGCACAATTTAGCCATGTTTCATTTCTAATCACAGTAGAACTATAGATAAGAACACTGAAAACAGAATTGAAGCGTCTAGCATATAATACTGTTAATAAACTGTCTAAATCTGTTACTCATCAAAATAGCCTCCTTTAGCTTTGATAACTGCTTGATAAATTCAAGGCATTCTTACAAACAGTGACATGAGATAATCACTTGAAATTTCCTCCCATGCTTCTGCCAACATCTCATAAAGGTTTGCAGCACTTGTGGGTTGCTTGTTATTGACGTTTCTGTGCAGTTCATCCCATGAAAGTTCGATGGGGTTAAGGTCACGGGATTGAGCTGGCCAAGTCATGATCCTTAGCCTCCCCTCCTCTTCTTTCTTGGCCAAATACCTCTGACACAGTTTGGAGGTGTGCTTTGGATCATTGTCTTGTTGTAGTGAGAATGGCTGTCCCACTAAACGCAGCCCAGAGGGAATGGCATACCTCTTTAAGCTACTGTGGTATCCATGCTGATTTAGAATTCCTGTGACTTTGTGCAGATCACCAGTCTGTCCCCCTGCAAAACAGCCCCAGACCATCACGCTATCTCCACCATGCTTTACTGTGGAAACAACACACGCAGAAGTCAAGCATTCTCCAACCCTGCGTCGAACATACTTGCGCCATTTTGATCCAAACATTTCAAACTTTGACTGGTCTGTAAACAGAACTGTTTTCCATTCTTCTACAGTCCAGTATCAATGTTCTTTAGCTAACTGAAGTCACTTCTTTATGTTCTGCTTTCTTAGCAGTGGTTTCCTGGCAGCTACCCTGCCTTTCAGACCAGATTCTCGCAGTCTACACTGACACATTATTGTTCCTGGTTGAGTTTAGCTGAGCTCTTATATCTGTCTTTTGTCTATTTCAAAGACTGGTGACCCTGATGAACTTATCTTCAGCTTTAGACGTGACTCTGCTTCTACCGGAACGAAATCTGTCTTCATGTGAACCTGTTTCTTCATATCTCTTTAATGTTTTTGCAACTCCACTTTGTGAGACTTTATCTTTCTGAGCAATTTGTCTTGTAGAATAGCCTTCTTTTTTCAAAACCAGAATTTCAATCCTTTTTTCTTTGCTTAACTGAAGTTTTCTGGCCATTTTTGTGCTACTTCAGATTTAGATAATTTTCAAATTAGCTAAAGACATTCTTCTTTCCAGAAATTATCAGTCTTTAATATCAACTCAAAAAGGTAACACAAAATATTTATGAACAAAGTAAAGAACTGTGAATCAAGGTGTGAAAAAAATTCTATTGGGACTGCATAGTTATTACAGGGGACATGCAATCCTTTGTAATGATATTTTTTAGTGTTTTAACCAAACAAAAGATAGGGTAATGTTGCTACCTAAACCTTCTAGTAATGCTTTCATTAATAAATGCTTAGAAATATCCCTACTTGAGTGCCATACTTGACTAAATTTTGTTCATAGCATACTCTTGAATGTTCTTGCACTACTTAGAAAGAACAAATTGCTAAAGTTAGCTCTTAATTGGGCTGTTTTGACAAAAATACAGGAAAATTAGGGGCGAGTCCAAACTTTTTCCTAATAGTGTATACATACATACATACATACATACATATATATATATATATATATATATATATATATATATATATATGAGTCAAAATCTGCTAAGGAGTAATAATGTGCAACAAATCATCTAGTGATTCAAATTATTTTATTGATTAATCAAAGGACATTTTATTTAGTTGATGATCTGGAACATTTAAGTCTGAGAAATATG
Source organism: Acanthochromis polyacanthus (assembly GCF_021347895.1). Lineage (NCBI taxonomy): Eukaryota > Metazoa > Chordata > Actinopteri > Pomacentridae > Acanthochromis > Acanthochromis polyacanthus. The sequence continues at coordinate 37,527,548 of NC_067129.1, read as the reverse complement.
CAAAAATGAGAGATTTGTAGGGGGGCAAATACTTTTGCACAGCACTGTATACCAAGAGGAGAGTTTTTGCACATGATAGGAGAAAGTTACTTCAGATAAAAAAAGAAATAAAGAACTCATTTCCTTGTCTGTGGGCGTAGAGGTGATACAGGAGGACTTCTGGTAAGTGCACCATTGCGTTAGATACGCACAGCTGCTCACAATTACTTGAAACTGTTTAAATGGATCAGATGATCCTTGGACCATTCTGAAATTCTCCGGGTTGAGCCCTTGTTGGCTGATTTGACAAGCCACTTGACAGTACTTGCATGAACAATATATTATCAAAGCACAGTGTCTTATGGCCATACTGGCAACATACAGTTCCTCGCAGAATGGCAGTGTTAGTTGGTCCACTGATTATTTTCCCGACCAAATATGTAACTATTAAATGAGTTAAAAAATTTGTTTCAGTTTCATCCCCATCAGAGTGAACTCTAACAACATGGCAATCATCAGACTTTTGACATTACAATGTTTTCTAGTTCAAATGTTATCTTGTTTAGTACAATGATTTATAACAAAATGCCTGAAGTCTTAATTAAATTCTAATCAGATACGGCTGTGATTTATGTGTAGAGCTTGGAAAATGCTAATATGCTAAACTGAGATGGTGATCATTATCCCATGTCATAATGGCATTGTAATTATTAACATTTTTGCATGCTGACTCTGGTATCAAGCTCAAAGCACTGTTTCAGTGGGGATTGAAAGTTTGGGCACCCCAGGTAAAAATCTGTATTAATGTGCATGAAGAAGCCAAGGAAAGATGGAAAAATCTCCAAAAGGCATCGAATTACAGATGAGACATTTTTATAATATGTAAAAAAAAAGTAGATTTTATTTCCATCATTTACACTTTCAAAATAACAGAAAAAGTTTGGACACCCTGCAGAGGTTATAGCAGGGTGTCCAGGGTGCATAGCTGACACCTGACAGTGTCATGGATTGTTCACAATCATCGTCTGGAAAGACCAGGTGATGTTGATTTCAAAGGTCTTAAATGCCCAGACTCATCGGACCTTGCCCCAACAATCAGCACCATGGGTTCTTCTAAGCCAGGGGTCGGCAACCTTTAACACTCAAAGAGCCATTTCGACCTGTTTCCCACAGAAAAGAAAACACCGGGAGCCGCAAAATCCTTTTGGCATTTAAAATGAAGACAACACTGCATATATGGCTTTTTTACCTCTATACCTTTGTTAATCAGTCGTGATTAATTAATTACAAAGCCTCTAATTAGATAGATTCATTTTTTTTAATTGTGTCCTTCCACTAATATTTATCTTACTTGGTTAATGTCATTTTTGCTCCTGGACCTCATATGTTACGTAATGTTAGCTAGAAATCAATATTTTGTGAATGTCTATTTAACTTGTAAAATCTATTTATCCTAAGCTAATAACTTTTCTCCGTTAAGTCGCTGCCCTATTTTCCAAGACGACACTCCGACTCTCTGACCTGCTGCCGTGTTCTTGCGACTAACGTGTATTACCCTATCATGAGTACTTTTGACTCAAAGACGTGTCTTTCTTGGAGTGGAGCTTTAATATACAGGCTTGCCATTCTTGAGTACAAAACGATGTGAAACTACAGGTGTTGCTTCTCCAGGAGTAAAATAAAAAAAAGGCATGAAACGTGTGGGAATCTGAAGCTCCGTGTTGTTTCTCTGCATCTATTTGCGCTCTCATGTCACAGGGGAAAACCCCAGCAACACATCCGGTGGAGTGACACGGCAAAATAAGAGCGGTAATTTCACAATAAAACTCTACATTAAAATGCATTGAAACGCGCCTGAAAGGCAGAACAATTTATTTTCCAAAGTTACAGGGAGCCACAACAGAGGGCTGAAAGAGCCGCATGCGGCTCCGGAGCCGCGGGTTGCCGACCCCTGTTCTAAGCAGTTCTCTAGAACACTGAAACTGAAAGTAGTTGATGCTCACAAAGCAGGAGAAGGCTATAAGAAGATAGCAAAGCATTTTCAGACACCAATTTCCTCTGTTCGGAATGTAATTAAGAAATGGCAATCATCAGGAACAGTGGAAGTTAAAACAAGGTCTGGAAGACCAAGAAACATATCAGCCAGAACATCTCACAGGATTGCAAGTCAAGCAAGTCAAAACCCACGTTTGACTGCACGATCCCTCCAGAAAGATCTGGCAGACACTGGCGCTGTAGTACACTATTCCACTATAAAGAGATACTTGTACAAATATGGTCTTCATGGAAGAGTCATCAGAAGAAAACCTCTTCTACGTCCTCACCACAAAAATCAGTGTTTGAAGTTTGCAAATGAACATATAGACAAGCCTGATGCATTTTGGAAGCAAGTTCTGTGGCCGGAATGAGCAAAGGTACGTTTGGAGAAGAAAGGGCACAGAATTTAATGAAGAGAACATCTGTTACGCATGGGGGTGGGTCAATCATGCTTTGGGGTTGTATTACAGCCAGTGGCACATAGGTTGTATTGGCTGAACGAGATTGTGTTAGTTCGTTCCACTCACATGGATCTACATGAACTCTGCTTTATAAGATATACACACGTGGACAAAATTGTTGGTACCCCTCAGTTAAAGAAGGAAAAACCCACAATTCTCACTGAAATCACTTGAAACTCACAAAAGTAACAAATCAAAATTTATTGAAAATTAAATAATCAAAAACAGCCATTACTTTTGAATTGTTGATTAACATAATTATTTAAAAAAACAAACTAATGAAACAGGCCTGGACAAAAATGATGGTACCTCTATAAAAGATTGAAAACTATTTGACCAGAGTGACATGATTAACTCATTAGACTGACTGATTATGAGTTTGGAAACACCTGTGATATCAATTAAATGACACACCTGAGTTAATCATGTCACTTTGGTCAAATAGTTTTCAATCTTTTATAGAGGTACCATCATTTTTGTCCAGCCCTATTTCATTAGTTTGTTTTTTTAAATAATTATGTTAATCAACAATTCAAAAGTGATGGCTGATTTTGATTATTTAATTTTCAATCAATTTTTATTTATTGTTACTTTTGTGAGTTTCAAGTGATTTCAGTGAGAATTGTGAGTTTTTCCTTCTTTAACTGAGGGGTACCAACAATTTTGTCCACGTGTGTATCTATTGCTAATTAGTACCCAAAAAAAGTTTCTACTCACCGTTTCCCGTCATTTTTTAATAATTAGCATTTTTGTGTCTGTCTTTTTTTTTACTGTGGCGTAGTGATATTTACACGGGCAGACTAGGATTTGCAGTGCGTGCAGCGGTTTTTTGTCACGTGGACCAATAGGAGCCGAGTCTCGTTGCCCTGGTTTCAGATCAAAACAACATGGCGTCTACTGTATCTAGACGAAAAGAAAGACAATGAAACCGCCTTCAAAAATTACTAAAAAAGGATTGAAGCGATGCTATATGCATCTCACAAATGTCCAGGGCGAAGACGTGCAGTACTTTACACGGAAACGGTGGGAAACTTACAGGACATGTGTCGTGCCAAAGTAGTTATCCCTGATAGAAATTGTATCCCCTGCCACGGGAGCGCCCATGCATTCGGAAGGGTGGCGTTATAATCCTGTGTTTAGATATCAGCGTAGTTTATGAACAAAACAAAACGTGGATTGTTACGATCATGCTTTGATTGTCAAACATGTTTGGTAATGTAGCACGTGACAATTCTGTCTAAATAAATGGTTTTGCTATACATGAGTGGTCCTTTGGAATGTGCAGGACTCTACTCCAGACATTCTATGACTCTGTGGTAGCGTCTGCTGTTTTCTATGCAGTGGTCTGTTGGGGAACAGGGAGCACTGGGGGAGACAGAAAAAGACTGAACAGACTGGTGAGGAGGGCCTGTTAAGCCGCATTTCGTAATAACGGTGCATTTTGTAATAAACGTCCAAAATGTAATAACTTTGTCGTTTCATTTCATAATAAAGCCGCATTTCGTAATAAACTGCTGCATTTTGTAATAAACTGACCCAACGCATTTTGTAAAAATTTTTGCCGCATTACGTAATAAGTTATTACAATTTGAGAGAGGGAGAGAGATACAGAGAAAGAGGGAGAGAGAGAGGGAGAGAGAGACAGACAAAGAGGAAGAGAGAGAAAGAGGAAGAGGGGTAGAGAGAGAGAGATATGCATATGGATGCGTCTTAGAGCAGCGCGTTTACAGGCGCTACAAACAAAAGTTCTTTTCGATCCATAATGCTAAAACTTATCACGTAAAAGGCACCAAAAGCATGAGTTAACTGAACTTAAGCGCTGTTGTGGAGTGAGATTTGTTTGCCATCCCAGGCTTTGGTTTCAGCTGTGCGTAGACAGCTGCGCTTTAATTCTGTTCAGTATACAAGTAGTGCATTGACTTTGCACAAAGGTGGGTAGAAAAGTCAGATATTTATAAATATTTTGAATATGTAGCCTATATTTTTTAATGTTTTATAATATTTTTTTTAACTATTTACTTTAATATTTCAGACGTTTTTCTGACGTAGCCTTCTATTTTTACTTCTTGGTACTAATTATTATTATTATTATTATTATTTTTACTTGAGTACATTCAGAAATTCTCAACACGGACAAATGACAATACAGGAGGATCTACCAGAACATGAACATAGACACAGACAATCAGCCTGAAATAATGTGTATCGCCCTCATAACATGTTCTGGTAGATCCTCCTGTATCGTCATTTGTCCTTGTTGAGAATTTCTGAATAAATGCTAATAAGGTCTGATGATCAACGGAGGGGGAATTTAAAAAAACAAAAGAAAACAAAACAAAAACGCCAGTATCTGAAGATAAGATATCCTGGAGGAATTGAGTCTGGCAGTGTGATAAAATGCTCACAGTGGTGTTGATTTTACTGTATCAGATGTTGGACAGATTGCTCTAAAGATTGAATTACAGCGCGTTTGAATCTAGTTCCCACCCAGAGGGTATTGAGCCTACGTTTAGTTAGCAGGGTGATCGCCTAGCAACATTACACTTTATTACGAGAAGGAAAAGACACTGTTAGGCAGCACAATGAATACTATTAACTGGGCAACGCGCCATGTATAGCAAAACCATTTATTTAGACAGAAATGTCACGTGCTACATTACCAAACATGTTTGACAATCAAAGCATGATCGTAACAATCCATGTTTTGTTTTGTTAATAAACTACGTTGATATCTAAACACAGGATTATAACGCCACCCTTCCGAATGCATGCGCGCTCCCGTGGCAGGGGATACAATTTCTATCAGGGATAACTACTTTGGCACGACACATGTCCTGTAAGTTTCCCACCGTTTCCATGTAAAGTCCTGCACGTCTTCGCCCTGGACATCTGTGAGATGCATATAGCATCGCTTCAATCCTTTTTTAGTAATTTTGAAGGCGGTTTCATTGTCTTTCTTTTCGTCTAGATACAGTAGACGCCATGTTGTTTTGATCTGAAACCAGGTCAACGAGACTCTGCTCCTATTGGTCCACATGACCAAAAACCGCTGCACGCACTGCAAATCCTAGTCCGCCCGTGTAAATATCACTACGCCACAGTAAAAAAAAAGACAGACAAAAACGCTAATTATTAAAAATGACTGGAAACGGTGAGTAGAAACTTTCTTTGGGTACTAATTAGCAATAGATATATCCTATAAAGCAGAGTTCATGTAGATCCACGTGAGTGGAACGAAATGCACTTTCTAGGCACTTTTTCCATGGTCCCAATACAGCCTAACAGGGAACATTTCATGAGAAGGAAAATGGATTCAATAAAATTTTACCAAATTTTGGACACTAACTTGATGCCATCTGTGAAAAAGCTGAAGTTAAAGAGAGAGTGGCTTCTGCAAATGGATAATGATCCTAAACACACCTCAAAATCCACGATGGATTACATCAAGAGGCGTAAACTGAAGGTTTTGCCACGGCCTTCACAATCTCCTGACCTCAACTTATTTGAAAATCTGTGGATAGACCTTAAAAGAGCAGTGTGTGACAGACAGCCCAGAAATCTCAAAGAACTGGAAGACTTTGGTAAGGAAGAATAGGCGAAGATACCTCAAACAAGAATTGAAAGACACTTAACTAGCTACAAAAAGCATTTACAAGCTGTAATTCTTGCCAAAGGGGGCAGTACAAGGTATTAATGTCACACCCCCTCCTGCTCCGGTGCTCTGGCTCGTCACATTAATGACGAGCGGCGGTGCTTCCAGCACAGCCGGCGTGAGTTTCAGTCAGCACAGCATATAAGCCTGACTCTCTTCACGGCTCACCGCTGGTTCATTGTCTCACACTCCATGCTACACGATGCACCCTGCTACATGCTGCATACCGTTCACTGTCTCCTACACGTCGCTCCCCGGATTCTGTTTCCCCACTGGATTACCTTGCTTGCTTCCCCGCTCCCCAGACTTTGTGTCCCCTCTGGTTCACCTTGCCTGCGTCACCGCTCCTCGGACCCCGTCTCCTCTCTGGATTACCTTGCCTGTTTCCCTGTCATCGCCACACTCCCTCCACCGGCTCTGTCAGCTCCGCCCCTCTTCTGCCTTCCAAACCTCGGACAATAAGTGAGTCACTTTCCCCGTTAACTTAGTTTAGTTCTAGCTTCTGGTCCGCCTTTAGTTAGTTCAGTTTAGTTTTCCCCGTTCAGTTATTTTCCCTGTGCCTCTCCTATTGAGTGCTTTTTGTTCATTTTATATATATATATATATATATATATATATATATATGTATTAAATCCTTATTTATTCATCCACCTGCCTGTTTGCCTGCTGCTTGGGTTCTACATGCCTGTCCATGACAATTAACTCTGCAGGGTGCCCAAACTTTTGCAGATGCCATTATTGTGTTTTCTGTTATTTTGAAAGTGTAAATGATGGAAATAAAATCTAACTTTTTTTGACATATTATAAGAATGTCTCATCTGTAATTTGATGCCTTTTGGAGATTTTTCCATCCTTTCTTGGCTTCTTTATGCACATTAATACAATTTTTTTACCTAATTTGTACTTAAAATTTTAGAACATTAGAAACTAAACACATTGTTTGGTCATCATTTTAACCCAATTATTCTACTTTTCTTGATATGTGTCTGTGACTCCTGTTTTTGTCTACTGATATATTTGTTTTCATTTTGAAAATACACAACACATCAGCAGTAGTTACTAGGGCTGGGTATCGATTCGAATTTCCCAAAACGATTCGATTCGATTCACAAAGGCCTGATTTGATTCACGATTTTCGATTCGATCACAATTCATGATTTTCGATTCGATTCACTTTTGATAGATTTTTTTTTCAGTTAAGGATACCACACAGTACCAATTTTACTTGGATATGGAAGACATTCAATGCTGCAAACAGTAGAAACTACAACTTTATCTGGTGCATTGGTAAAAATATGAATATTTACATTAAGAATTGAACCTAATGCAGTTATATTAATCATGTTTTATTTAACATGACCAGAGCAGAACAAAAATGCAATAATTTAATTCAATTGACAGGGCAGCCTGTGTAAATAAAGTGGCAACAGACACACTGTAAACTTAAGACATTCAGATTCCTTTTGACTCTTACAAAGGTTTTGTGGTAATCTTTTAGTGGCTTCAAAACAAATCTAACTATATCATAAGAGACAACCATAAAAGTAAATAAAAACAACCAGAAAATAAAACTATTCTGAATTATCTTATAGTGCAATAAATAAGTTCTTTGGTAAATATGAGAAAATATCTTTAAATTCCTGTGAACAGTAAACTGCAGAAAAAGCCTTTAAGCCCTTAACAAAATGTAAAATTCTATTTTGTTTTTGAAGCATTGTCATTCAGAACTCTGGATTCTCCCTTGTCTTATTTTGGTCACTGCATTTACAGAATCAAAAAACATTGTGCAAAAACATTTGAAAAGGGCATTAAAAAATGGCAATAGAGTAATCATATTTTTTGGAACATAAAACCTTGTAAACTTTGGGACATGAAACTCAAACTGTCCATGAAACTTGACGTGTGTGTTTTCTCATTCATATGTCAACTTGTAAATTTTTCTGCAAGAACAGAAGCTGATCTACATGTTGCGAAGTGAGGCAGCTCCTTTTTGCTGTAACAATATCGCCAGCAGCTAAGAACACTCTTTCGGATGGGACACTGGTCCCAGGTACACATAGGTACCGCTTTGCTTGACGGGCCAAGAGGGGATAGGCCCCAGCATGCATCTTCCACCAGTGCAGCGGATTTTCAGAAAGTGGAATGTGTGTTTCTTCCCTGTATCTTTTCACTTCTTCCTGTGCCTTGTCAGCGAGAGTTTTGAGTGATGCAGTGTCATTTTGCTTGTAAACTGATCCAAGAAGAAACATCAGTGCAGAAGATTTTTTTCTGCTTCTTTTGCGGGCAAAGCTCCTCCTCAACAGGCTCAAGAGAACTGTCACTCTGCTGTACAGGAGCAGTTTCCTCAGCTGTATCAACAACAGATTTTTCCTGTTCAAAGATAAAACATCCAGGAATTAACTTGACTGTAGAATCCATTAGGCACTCACTGTGGAAATCAACTGCTAAAAAATTATTGCCAGTACAAAAAATAGGCTTTTTAATCTAAACTAAAATACTACTGTGTACAAGAACTGTCAGTACTCAGGTGTAATCAGTTATGTATACTTCTGTACTTGTCGTGTAACTTACATTCGATGCCTCTGCCTCCACTTGCTCCCCAACAGCAGCTTCAGCCTTTAGCCTGTTGAATGTGTGGTCTCGGGCAACATCGGACAAGAAAGGGAGGGCCTTGAAGCGAGGATCTAATGCTGATGATAAATAGTTTGTCCTTCAGGGCTGCATATCTTAAAAAGATTGCACATATTTAAATTACTTTCATAATGGCATGGATATTGTTAATATATTAATGTATAATTACATTACATACATGCATACACAGAAAGAAAGACCCCTAGGCATACCTTGAATTTAAGTTGTCATATGCAGCAGTCTTGACTTCTTTTATCACTGTGGAGTCACTGGGGGCACAGGTCATCTGGTCCAGGAGCTGTGCATACAGAGGTGCAATAACTGACAGAGTTGACGACTTTTCCTCAGACATGACCAGTGTGGCTGCTTTCACTGGCTGCAGAGCTTTCACCACATCTTCAGCAACTGTAACGTCAGACTCCGTCAGGGTGCAGAGATCTTTTTCGTTCCTGCATACTTCAGGTGACAGCAGAGCTGCTGAGACGGCTGGTTGCTGCTCCAGAAAATGGTCCAGCATTTCCAACGAGCTGTTCCAGCGTGTGACCACGTCAATCACCAGCTTATGTAGAGGCAGGCCCAGTAACTTTTGCCATTCTTTAAGCTTGTGGCTTGCTGTAGTGCTACGATGAAAAAAAGATGCGATGCGCCAAACTCTACCAAGCAGGCGTGCCACAGCTGGGACTTTGAGCGCTGCTTGTGAAGCTAAATTAAGTATGTGTGCGAAACAGCCAACATGCAACAGGTCCATCATTTCCACCACATGGACAATATTCGCAGCATTGTCCATTACGATGGCTGGTTCTTTGTTTGTCAGCTCCCATTCTCTAATTGCTTCACACAAAAGGTCACGTAAATTACTCGCAGTGTGGCTGGTTTCAACTGCTCTAGTCTGTAAGACGTGCCACATTAGATTCCATTGTCGATGTAGTGAGCTGTAATGGTTAAGTATGATTCCGTTGCTCTGGATGTCCAATAGTCACAGGTAAGGGCGACTCTCTCTGCTGATTTAAGTGATGTTGCAATGTCATTTTTCACGTCTGCGTACATGTTTGGAATTGTAACTTCACTGAACTGTTTGCATGTGGGTATGACGTAGCGTGGCTCCAGTGTCTTCATAAGGCAGCGGAAATCGTCGTTTTCGACTGCGCAGAATGGTTGAGTGCTCTTGTAGATGTATATAGGAACAGCCTTTGTTATTTTCTGGGCTCGCGGAGAGTTTGCTGGTAACTTAACTTCAAATGCCTTGTCAAGCTGCGTTTGTTCTGGGGCCGTTTGAGTTTCTGGGTGGTGCTGTGTTAAATGGTTTCGAAGATTCGTTGTGTTTCCGCAATACTTCACCTCAATGCTGCAAATCTTGCATACAGCTTTGCTCTTTTCCAGTTCATTGCCGTCTTTGTGGTTTTTAAATCCAAAATATTTCCAGACATCTGCCTTCAAGTTTTTTGTTGGTGCCTTCAGTGCCTCCACCATGATGTTTTGTACCGCTACGGACTACTCGTATGAAATCTCGTGTCACGCGAGAAGTCACATGACACTATGGGGGAAAAGACGTATTAAATCGATCGATTCAAATGTTTTATGAATCGATATCGGGCTATTAAAAGGAGAATCGATTCAAAATCGATTAATCGATTTTTTTTAAACCCAGCCCTAGTAGTTGCAGTTATGGAAACCAGTGCAGTGTCCGTTCAGTATACAGGGTGACCCAAAAGTTTGGAAACAAATGAAAAGTCTATAATTCAAATAATATGTTATTTCAATAAAACAGTACCACAGATATATTCAGAAGAGTAACAGATTAGTGTAAAACAAACATATTTCGACATGTTCATGTTTGTTTCTTATACAAGTTGTGAACGTTTCCACCAACTGGTTACACTGGTATCTTCTGGAATGTATCTTCATTCATGCTTATGAAGGTTCCTCAAACTGGCCAGTAAATGTTGCCTCATAGTACTTTTGGATGTTTAAAAAAATTAAAACTGTCAGATACTTTACCATCAAGGGTTTTGAAATCTGACACTGATGGCCTGCATTTTGAAGTTATGCTCCAGCATACCTGTACCTTATGGTTCTATTAATTTTCTTCCGAGTTATTGCACTCGGCAAATACTATGCTTTTAAGTTATTTTATTATGGTATAACAAAAATGGGTAAAATAAGAGTGAATTCATGCACCCCCAACTCAAATAGACACTGCAGTTAAACTTTGTTTCCAAACTTTTGGGTCACCCTGTATGCTTGTCAGACCAGACCTCCAGTGTTGCTACTTGTAGCTCTCTCAAAATCGTGGACCAACTCCTACTTGATACAAACTGCCTATGGTTAATAAAATGTTAACACTAAAACACAAATTGGCTGATATTCGTTTAGGTTTAAGCCTACACCTCCTTTATTTTTACTTAACTTTTTAAAACTTGACCACTGGAGTGATATGTAGTTCAGATAATCATGTATTTTATCTCAGTGTTGTGCCATCAAAACAACTAAATTCATTTACAGCTTGTATAACCGCCTGGAACATTTGTTTAGGCTATTTTTTAACAAGATGAAGTCAATTTTAAGTTATGCTGCTGACAGAACACATTCTTTGTTGTTTATTAACAATCGCAATAGCCTTTAGCTACGTCTCCACTAGATGCATTTTTCCCGCATGTAAATGCGCCACATTTGAAAATCGCATGGATGGTGGGCGGTCACTAACAAGCCACAACATTGTCATGATAGCGCTTGAGCTTCAGCGGACCACTACATGGTCACGTGACAGCACTTTCAGCTTGGTAGTGCCATGTCTGATAAATGCAGCAGCTTGGCCACCAACTTTCTCTTTTATTTCGAAAACACTTCAGCGAAAAGTAGTTTTTGAAAGCATTTCCCACCAGAAATAAGATGTGCAGTAGCTGAATCTGTCTTCGTTTTAGTTCACCAATGACTAGTGTAGATGTTTGAGGACAGTTTCACGATGCGTGGGATCTCTGCACACCACATGGACTTTGCATAAAGCAGAAGTCAAGTCTAATTTATGCAAATGAGCTACGGCCCGCTCCAGGTAAACACAACGGATTACAGCTGGAAACTCACCACATGTTGCATGCTGGTCTGGTTGCGGTGCGCAATGCTGTAGTTTACTCAATAGTTTTCAAAGTCATTTGAAACCACTACATGATATATATGGTACACTCTAACTGAAAACAAAATGTTTTTTTTGATTGCCAGCTGTTTTAAGGTGGTTCATCACACTGACCACAAGCCTCTTCCGGTTCACTTGATTTTTGCAATTTTTGGTTGATAGTAAAGAGTTGCATTGAATTACTGCTGAGATTCACTACCTGGATATGTCTAGATATTTTATTTTTTAATGACTTTCTTATTTCCTAATGTTATATTTTCTTGCAGACACTGAAATATGCCTTCCAAACCCATGACCGGCTCTGTTTTGTAATGGAATATGCCAATGGAGGCGAGGTGAGACCTCACATGCTCATGTTATTGTCACATGGAGCTGCACTAATGTCACTTGCTGTCATAGCATGACATACACACTCAGATCTTCATTAATGGTCAGTAAGTGTTTGACCTTTGCTACTCTCACTTCTTTCAGCTCTTCTTCCACCTGTCACGAGAACGAGTGTTCACAGAAGAACGGGCACGCTTCTATGGTGCAGAGATCGTTTCAGCACTTGAGTACCTCCATTCACGTGATGTGGTTTACCGTGACCTGAAGGTTAATATACATCACATCCAAAAATTCTAAAAAAAACCCAAAAACACTATATTGTATATATTATGAAAAGAATGTAGGGTGGGTCATCCTTTTATGATGTCAGTTTAAGCCTGTCATTGACCATTCATTTTGTGCAGCTTTCTACTCTCCCTCTATGCTTTACCGTTTCCAAAATCTACTTCAACAACCTCTGGGGTAGCAATCTACCACAGTGAATATTTGAGTTTTGCAAAGGATTTGGATTGTGCAGTGGGGTCACATTTCATTCACAGACCACAGGGGCCAGTGCCCCATGTATTTCCTGTCTTTTTCCCCCTCACATGTGCACAAGCTTGACCGTGCACTTTATATACTGAGATAGTGAAGATCAATCAAGTCACTTTGCTTTTCATTTGCAGAGTACAAACAGGTGCATTTCAAATAATTACAATAATCTAAAAAAAAAAAAAAAAAAGTTTTTCATGATTAAATTCAAAAATGCTCGTATAGTCTGTATTGCATACATGTAAAGAGAAAATATTTATACCTTTTTTTTTAACATTCTGATTTTTATAGCTCATGAAAATCAGAAATCCAGTTTCTCAAATTATTCTAAAATTATTTCATAAAATCAATCCAACAAAGGATTTACACAGAAAAGTCAAACTTCTTAAAAGTATGTCCATTTATTCACTTAGTGCTTGGTTAGGGCTCCATCACTATGAGTTACTGCATCAATGCCTTTTGCCATAGAGGTGATTAGTCGTGGCACTGCTGAGGTGTTACTGAAGCCCAGGTTGTTTTGATAGCGGCCTTTAGCTCGTCTATATTTTTGGGTTGGATGTTCCTCATCTTATTCTTTACAGGGTTCAAGTTCACTGAGGTGGCTGGCCAACTGAGCACAGTAACATCACAGTCAGCAAACCGTTTGGTCATAGTTTTGACTCTGTTGGCAGTTGCTAAGTCCTGTTGGAAATGGAAATCTGTATTTCCAAAACTTGTGTTTTGATGGAAGCATAAAGTTCTCTGAAATCTCTTTGGACTTTGGACCTAATAAAGCACAGTAGGCCAATCCCAGCAGATGGCATCATACTCCAAGTCATTGCAGACTGCAGAAACTTCACACTGTTTTCAAAAATGCTGGATTCTGTGCCTCTCCATTCTTACTCCAGACTGTAAGACCTTGATTTCTAAATTTATTGTAAAATTTACTTTCATTTGAATGGAAGACTTTGAACCACTTATCAACAGTCCAGTTTTTTTCTCTTCAGCCTACATGAGACACTTCTGACATTGCCTCTGGTTCAGTAGTAGCTTGATATTCAAAATGTGACTGGTGTAGCCTCTTTACTAAAGACATCTGTACTTGGTAGCTCTTGATACACTGACATCAGCCTCAATCTGCTTCTTATTCTTAAATCAAACAAGTTCCTAAATCAACTTTTGATGACTTAACAATCCTCTCAAGGCTTCTGTCATACCTGTTGTTCATGCATCATTTCCTACCGCACTTTTACTACTTTTAGTTACTAAGTCTGCATGTCTGTTACTCTCTCTGCACCCTAACTCTTTGGGGAAGGCAGGAATCACTCACAAGTGACTGGCTGATTGATACTGGACCTAGAAAGAAGGGCTCCACCTCCATCAGCAATGTATAACATTATTTTGTGCTCTATCAACAGTACATATTTTTTAGTGACCCTCCATATCTGTTTGGGTTAAGCTTCTAAATAAGAGTTTCTCCCAGGTAACAGTGGTTTAAGGATCTATAGCAGATGTTGCTTTTTACTTTAAAACAGGAATAGGAGTCTCACAAGGTCAAGAGACAGAAGTTCACACTTTTTCTAAGAGCTTCTAGCTGAGAAAATGTTAACAAGATACAGTAAGATGTAGTACACTATTTCAATAAAGGTTCTTAAATGTTATAAAAGGATTATCAGAGACTCTGAAATATACTGGCGTTTCAAATTACCAAACTGCCTCATGCCTTCCCCTGTGCTAGACCGTCAAAACAAAATCTCCCCATTGTTCAAAGGAGCTTACCAAACGGTTCTTCTTTCTGCCTCTTTCTCACACGCAAGTATTGATGACAGATAATAATAATAATCATAATAATAATAATAATAAACTTTATTTGTATAGCACCTTTTAAAAAACAAGGGTTCTGTAAAGCGTCTTGAGACGATTTGACTGTAATTGATGCTATATAAATAAAATTGAATTGAATTTAATTTAATTGAATTGAAAAACTGATGTTTACAAAGTTCTTTGACACAGACAGGAACATAAAGGCATCACAGTACAAGAGAGACGCCAAAGAACAAGATCATTTAAAAGACAAAACATTTAAGACATACACAAAACACAAAATGAAATTGAGAGAGTCCATGTCATTGGAACCCAGACAATACAAGAACCCTGCTACATAAGAGAGACCATGAGGACCAGAGTAAAAGTTAAAAAACAACAAACCTGAAAAATACATACTAAAAAATAATAGAACAGAGATTATAAAAAGAGACAGAACAATAAAACAATAAGCTATAAAATAGATTTAAAAGACTAAGAGTGTAGAGTGAGGTGAAGTAAAGATAAACAACAGGATTCTCGCCAGGGCATTTCAGCGTAACGGGCCGTTACGCTGTCGTAGCGGGCCGTTACGCAGTCAGTTCATAAGATTACGCTGTGATTAGGGCCGCTATGCTGTTATTTTTTTTTTTGACAGATAACGCCATGTGCGTTTGTTTGTATCGACTGGGTGCCTATCTAGGTTAATTTATGTCTCCTCACCTCAGCCGTACTTTCCTATCGATTGACCCGTTCCCGTCTAAAATTAAGAGTCGCTTCCAATCTCGGGGTTACAATTAGCATGTCTCAGTTGTTTCCATGATGCCATGTATGGTGAATAGTGACCTAAATCACGAGCATTTGGAGCATCTGCGTGACGCTCATTGGCTGACATCTGGGCCGGCCGCTCGCGAGATTTAATGAAGGCTATTGCCCGTGCGCGTGCGGGAGGACCTGCCGTTACGCTGTAAAAAAATCCTGGTGAGAACCCTGAACAATCAGAATTAAAAACAAATCGGACACTAAGACACTAATCAGCTAGCAGGGCATAGAAGAATTCAATAAAAACAAAGGAACTAAAATAAAACAAGTAATACTAATAACTAAAAGGCTATAACACTAAAACCAGGCATGTTATTTGGTCGCGGATCCGCGAAAATTTGCGTATCGAGGTATCAATTTTGAGACCCAACGTGAATCGCCCAAATTCGATGAGAAAAAAATATATAGGGTGTAAGGGGTATAGGGTTGGATCGCACGTAGTTGTCAGCAGTGCGCTGGCAAAAGCACGAGTTGGAAACAACGACTGGAGAGCATTATCGAAAGTTAGATGTAGCTGGGAAAGCGAGGTGCATGGTGTGCGACGATGAGACAAAATACAGCGACAGAGGATGCCAAGCGCTGATAGACCACATGAAAACGAAAAATCATGACAGGAAATTGTACGAAAAGCGCTCTAACCATCAAATGCCCAGCAATTTTTTCACCCGTCGGAGGGAAGAGACGCGACAACAGGACCAAACATACGGAATCAGTAGTGTGTACTTGCAACCATAGACATAATAAAGAGTAGACGCCGCTCGGGCTGCTGCGCAGCGAGAAATACGGCCGCCCTCTTGGTTCGGTCACCCACTCCACTCAGCGCTGTTTGACAGCGCATTTAATCCATCTTAACTCTGAATATTAAGCTGATTTTCACGAGTTTTTATTTTTATTTTTTGCTGCAAATGTCATACATGTAGCTATGATACAGGACAAATGGTTCGGCGTATTTTAATATTCATAGCGGGATTAACAGTAATAGAATATTCTGATATTAAGCTTGACTGTAGACAGGTATTTTGCAAACACTGTAAACACACACACACTAATATATGTTAGAGAAGCAGATAATGGCAGTAAAGTCAATTAGCCTATTTTAATAATTTCAAGAGACAATATATGATTACACTATATATACATATATAAACAAAATACTGACTAATGAACGCATATTTCTATATAAAACAATAGATAGAAGTTATATATCAGAAAACATAATATATATATAAATCATATGTGGAGTATTAATATAATCAATATATCAGAGAAAATTATTATATAAATCATATATAGACTATCAATATAATTCATACATATATATTAAAAAAGATATATCAGAAAATGATTATATATATATATATATATATATATATATATATATATATTGTTTTATATAAAAATGTGTTCATTAGTCAGTATTTTGTTTATATATGTATATATAGCGTAATCATATATTGTCTCTTCAAATTATTAAAATAATTGACTTTACTGCCATCTGCTTCTCTAACATATATTAGTGTGTGTGTTTACAGTGTTTGCAAAATACCTGTCTACAGTCGAGCTTAATATCAGAATATTCTATTACCTATTATTATTATTATCTATTAATCCCGCTATGAATATTAAAATACGCCGAACCATTTGTCCTGTATCATAGCTACATGTATGATGTTTGCAGCAAAAAAATAAAAACGCGTGAAAATCAGTTTAATATTCAGAGTCAGATGGATTAAATGCGCTGTCAAACAGCGCTGAGTGGAGCAGGTGACCGGACCAAGATGGCGACCCCACCGCTCGTCAGCCCCAGTGGACAGTAGCGGTCAATGCAGCGTCTACTCTTTATTATGTCTATGCTTGCAACAACCCAGTGGCACTGCTCCATAAGTTCCTCAACAGAAGAGGCTCACTCCCATGGTCGATCGGAAAGCACACATAGTGATGACTTCATGTGGCTCATTCAAATTTGAATCCAGTATAAATATTTGGTTTCATCACATAACATGACTTTGTGCTGTTTTTGGGGTGTGCCTAGAAGGTCCCATACAGACATTTTTTTAAGCCTTCATGTTTAAAGAATTCTAGGTGTCAGAGTTCACCAGAATGTACCATTTCAGCCTTTAAATTTCAAAGGTTTCCCCTCCCAAACCCTCCCCCCAGCTCGGTCGCTCCACTCCCTCGCTTCCAAGGATTCACTTATTTGGTAATTTCCCAATGACATGCCTGTAAAACACAACTAAAAGACTGAAACACAAATAAAAGCTGAAAAAGGGTAATTCATAAATAGAAGACTAAAACACGAATTAAAGGCCAAACAGACCAAAACACATAAAAGAGAAGATAAAAGACGGCATCACATAAAAGCAATTCTATAAAAGTGAGTTTTTAAAAGTGACAGATCATCTGGATGTTTGGTTCACTTTCAAAATAATTCCATAACCAGAAGTGAGCAGACCTGTTGTAACCCAGATTTAAATAATTACTACTATAATTATTACTTTTAAAAAGTCTGAATTTCGGCGCCCGTATAGCTCATCAGGTTAAGCAGGCGGCCCATGTACAGGGGCTGGTCCCCGACGCAGCGGCCTGGGTTCGATTCCTGCCCGCGGCCCTTTGCTGCATGTCTTCCCCCAACTCTTCTCCCCATTTCCTGTCACTCTTCACTGCGACTATCTTTAAAAAAAAAAAAAAAAAAAAGTCTGAATTTCATGTTTCACAAAAAACACTTGTGTTGACAAGGAGTCAACAGGGTTTTTTGAAATGCACTACTTTGCGTTACCAAGTAAAAGCTCTGACATGTTAAAAGGAGCTGACCTGGGTTTGCGACATACTTGGCACACTTAGCATTTCTTCAGAAAATTTTCTACTTCTTTCTACTATCTTTAACCTAATCATGTTGTAATTATATGGATATAGTCTGTCAATTGACTGAGGTCTGATGTGTATATTTTTTTCCTCTGTCTCAGCTAGAGAATCTGATGCTGGACAAAGATGGACACATCAAAATCACTGATTTTGGCCTTTGTAAAGAAGGCATTACTCCAGACGCAACCATGAAAACATTCTGTGGAACTCCTGAATATCTGGCACCTGAGGTAAGGCACAGATTAAAACCAGTCACATTGTTCTACATGCATAATGTCTCCACTACTACTTAAGGTCAGTTCATGCTTTCAGCATTTGCGTAGAGTAGGGGTGGGACGGTTCACAAAATCCACGGTTCGGTTCGTATCACGGTTTTGTGGTCACGGTTTTCGGTTCGGTTCGGTACACATTAATTGTTTCAAAAGTCAATTATGTCTTGTATAGTAATGTTAAAACTGAAAGAATGAGGCAGCCTGACATTTGATACATTATTGTGACAGTCTTAGGTTAAAGGGAAGTGAGATTCTGGCACTGAAAGCTGAGACATTGGTAGTTCCAACACGCTTTTCATTTATTTGGAAAACAATATATCTAAAAACAAAAAATAATCTTATAACTCAGATGGTTGAATTTGTGCATAATATGAAAGAATTTTACATTGCTGTTTTTACAACTCAGATTATACCGTTAACGTAAAGTAAAGCATAAAGCCCTATCAGACTTAGGTTCCTTTGAAATCACCACAAAGATAACATTTTCTTCAAACACTAACCACTTGAAATTAAAGTGCAGTATTTGAAATACAATCAAACAAATGAGGCTGGAATGTTTATCAAACTTAGTGTCACTGTGTTATCTAAGGTAACAAAATAAAAATCAATAATTCAAATGAAGAAGTCAATAATATAAAATGCAGCGTAAACCAAACTTAACAGATAATGCACTCTACTGCACTCCCTCACACAGCTCTGCTCATTCTATAATCAAGTTCTTCTGCAAGAAGATAAGTTTGTCCACATTCTCGGCCAAGAGACGGGATCTACTTGCAGTGACAATGTCCCCTGCAGTAGAGAAAACTCTCACTTGATACTGATGTACCTTGAACTGTGAGGTAACGTTGTGCCAATTTAGCAATGTGAGGATATTTATGTTCATTGTCCTTCCACCATGCAAGTGGATCTGCATCCACAGGGATGCAGCCTGTGACCCTGTATGACATGAGTTCCTCCTCAGTGGTCTGGGACAGAGTTTTGGTGGTTTCCTTCTCTGTTGGAAAAAATTCCCCCAAAAATTCTGCCATGGCAGATTTTTTCTTGGGAGGAGATGGCATCCCTGACGTCCCTGGCTCTCCAGCTGAGGATGAACTATCCACCTGGACTTCTCTGGGTTGACCCTGCATGATAAAATGACAAATAGCATAGTATTATTATTATTAGTAGTAGTAGTAGTAAACAGTAAGTAATAGTAAAGATGATAAAATAGATTACATTTAATAACAATTGCAAAAATAAGAAACAGTAATACCTGCTCTTTAATTTCCATGATTTCCCTGATAACATCACTGCAGATTCTCTCAACAGAGGCTTCTTCGAAGTAGGGCAGGGACTTAAATCTTGGATCCAGGGCTGTTGTTCTGTGCAGATAGTCCTGAAGCTCAGGGTTCCCATATCTGACTTCCAGGTCTTTGGTGACGGCTGCCTTAGCATCTTTGATGGTGGAGCTGTCCTCTTCACTTGTTGTCATGGATTTTGATATCATCTTCTGCAGAGGGATGATCATCGACACTGAGGGAGATGTTTCTGTGCTCATGAGGGTTGTCACATTCTTCAGGGGTTTAAGAATCTTAATCAGATCCTCTGCCAGTTTTGCCTCACCATCATTCAAAACAGAGATGTCCTTGAGATGTTTCTTAACATCCTTCTCCATCAGAGCAGAGTAGATTGCAGCCTGCTATTCCAAATAACGCTCCAGCATGTCATATGTTGTGTTCCAGCGGGTGGAGACATCGTGTATTAGTTTATGAACTGGCAATTCCAGCATCCTCTGTTTGGTTTTTAGGACATGGCTGGCTGTTGTGCTGCGATGTAAGAATGTCACCACCTTCCTAATCTTCCCCAGCAGTCGCGATACCAGACTTATTGAAACTGCATTCTTAGCTGCCAGATTAACTGTATGTGCAAAGCAGCCAGTTTGTGGACCCAGTCCAGCTGTTGCATTTACTGCATTCACCATATTCTTTGCATTGTCTGTAGTAACAGGGATTGTGCTGCTGTCCCTCTGCAACTTCCATTCGGTCACTGCTTCTGTCAGTGCTTCAGAGAGATGCTCGCTGGTGTGGCTCTCATAAAGGGGGCGTGTCTGTAAAACAGAACTTTTCATCTCCCACTCTGAGGTAATGTAATGGACAGTCACAGTAGGGAAAATTTCAGTTGCCCTGGATGTCCATCCATCTGTAGTAAGAGCAACATAAGCTGTGTCAGACAACGCGTTCACAAGTCTCCGTCGGGTCTCTTCATAAAGTGCGGGAATTACCGTGCAGCTGAAGTGTTTGCGGGAGGGGATTTTATATCGCGGCTTGAGTGCCTTTATCATGCACTGAAATCCTGCACCCTCAACTACGGCAAAAGGTTGCATGTCTTTAGCGATATAACACCCCAGTGCTTTCGTTATCCCTTTCGCCTTGTCTGACTGGTCTTTGTACATTTGTTTAAAAGCCGTGGGGAGGAGAATTTGTGCAGTCCTGGCCGGCTCCTTGCCTAGCTCTCCACCCCTCCTGCTTGCGCTGCATGTCACTGTGGGGTGATGTCTCCGCAGATGAGCCGACATGTTAGATGTGTTTCCGCTAGCGTAAGTGACATGCGTTGCACAGTGCTTGCACACTGTCGCGCTTTTATCCACAACTTCCCTAACGCTTTTGTGGGTCACCCTAAATGCAAAATGGTCCCACACACCAGACCTATATAACGCTGCTGACGCATCCTTCTGCTCCAAGTCTTCTCCACTCGCCATGTTCGCACCTTCTCTTCAATTGATTTCCCGGGACACACCCAAAGTTGAGCACGAGTATGAACCGAATGGTACGCATGCGCACCGAACCGAGACAGCCGTCCCGAATGGTTCAGTTCGGTTTCATAAACCGTCCCATCCCTAGCGTACAGGTGACAAATTTTGTCCTCCACCCAAGTCTGCAAGCATATGTGTGAGCTGTCTGTGTGCAGCCCACAATTTGTGGGTGTGTCGACTGTCTGCACTAAAAGTTTGCTACTTGCACATGTGCCAGGAAATCAAGTGGTGTTTAAAAATGTATGTTTGGTATGGGGAGAATCTTAGCTATCCACCCCAACATTAACAAAGTTGTAATTGAAGTAGTTGCCAGAATTCAAACGAAAAATCTTGTGCTATACTCACACACTCTACACAGCATACTTCAAAAATAATCACTGACACAGTGCAACAGTAATCCGTAACCAGCAGCTGTTTCCCATTGTGTTTTTCTGTGTAAGGAGAAATGCAACCAGCACATAGCTGACCCACGCAACCCAATTGTATAATGAACAGAACTGCGGATGCGTCTGTGTATCGGCCTGTGAACACAAACGCGGACAACTGAAATTATAATTAAAGCTGCAAGTAGCGATGGACGGGTCCTCGCGTCCTTGCTGATTGGCGAATCCACGCATGTCCACCAGGTGGCGATGCGACCGAGAGTGTATTTCCGCCTATGGATGTGATGAGGGCTGGACTGTGATCCATCCATCCATCCATCCATCCATCCATCCATCCATCCATCCATCCATCCATTCATTCTCTATACACCGCTTTATACTCACTAGAGTCGCAGGAGGTGCTGGAGCCTTTCTCAGCTGACTCGGGTGAAGGCAGGGAACACCCTGGACAGGTCGCCAGTCTGTTGCAGGGCTGGACTGTGATCACACGTGAAATTTAAGGCAGATCAGAGCATGTACAGGCTAGTTACAGAGCATTTCCTTCCATCCACCAGGTGGCGCTATGACTGTGACTGTATATCAGCGTGTGAATGTCATCAGGCCTGGACTCTGATCATACATGTAAAGTTTGGGAGAGATTTGAGCATGTTCAGGTCAGTTACACAGCATTTCCTGGTTTATGGCGAATTGTCAAAATCTAGGAGTCGCCATTTCCACGCCCTCAGACTTTTGCAGACCATTTTGATAACTTTTAATCATCCATGCCTGCTGTACATCCTGGCCTAATTTCAGCTTTCTCAGAGTTACACAGGTTGAGTACAAAGCTTTTAAATATGATCAAAAATGACCCAAAATCGTCCCAAAATATGACATGAAATTCAAAATGGCCAACTTCCTGTTGGATTTTGAGCATGAATGTAAATTACAATTTTGTGTATCTTCACCAGTTACATACAGTCGTGGTCAAAAGTTTACATACACTTGTAAAGAACATAATGTCATGACTCTCTTGAGTTTCCAGTTATTTCTGCAACTCTGATTTTTCTCTGATAGAGTGATTGGAACAGATACTTCTTTGTCACAAAAAACATTCATGAAGTTTGGTTCTTTTATGACCGTATTATGGGTTAACAGAAAAAGTGACCAAATCTGCTGGGTCAAAAATATACATACAGCAATGCTAATATTTGGTTTAATTAGACGCTTTTGGTAGCCATCCACAAGCTTCTGGCAAGCTTCTGGTTGAATCTTTGACCGCTGCTCTTGACAGAATCGGTGCAGTTCAGTTAAATTTGTTGGCTTTCTGACATGGACTTGTTTTTTCATTGTCCACGTTTTCAATGGGGTGTAAGTCAGGACTTTGGTAAGGCCATTCTAAAACCTTAATTCTAGCCTGATTTAGCCATTCCATTACCACTTTTGATGTGTGTTTGGGGTCATTGTCCTTTTGGAACACCTAACTGTGGCCAAGACACAACCTTCGGGCTGATCATTTTAGGTTATCTTGAAGAATTTGAAGGTAATCCTCCTTCTTCATTATCCCATTTACTCTCTGTAAAACACCAGTTCGATGGGCAGCAAAACAACTCCACAGCATAACACTACCACCGTGCTTGACGGTAGGCATGGTGTTCTTGGGGTCAAAGGCCTCACCTTTTCTCCTCCAAACATATTGCTCGGCATTGTGGCCAAACAGCTCGATTTTTGTTTTGTCTGACCACAGAACTTTCCTCCAGAAGGTCTTATCTTTGTCCATGTGATCAGCAGCAAACTTCAGTTGAGCCTTAAGGTGTCGCTTTTGGAGCAAGGACTTCCTTCTTGCACAGCAGCCTCTCAGTCCATGGCAATGCAAAACACGCTTGACCATGGACACTGACACCTGTGTTCCAGCAGCTTCTTATTCTTGGCAGATCTGCTTTTTGGTGGTTCTCGGTTGACTCTTAACCCTCCTGACCAATTTTCTCTCAGCAGCAGGTGATAGCTTGCATTTTCTTCCTGATCATGGCAGTGACAAAACAGTGCCATGCACTTTATACTAACAAACAATTGTTTGCAGTGTTGCTCTTGGGACCTGCAGCTGCTTTGAAATGGCTCCAAGTGACTTTCCTGACTTGTTCAAGTCAATGATTCGCTTTTTCAGATCCGTGCTGAGCTCCTTTGACTTTCCCATTGTAGCGTTTGTGGGCATTTGTATCCACTGAGCCCTATTTAAATGGCCTCAGAGAAGTAACCAGCTGTAGTCACTCAATCATTCACAAGAAGTTAAGAGGCTATGCTATGAAGCTCATTTCATTGACACAACTTTCTAAGTCACCAAAATTGCTAATTCATGTTGCTGTATGTATATTTTTGACCCAGCAGATTTGGTCACTTTTTCTGTTAACCCATAATAAAGTCATTTATGACTTTATTGTGGGTTAACATGAAGTTTGGTTCTTTTATAAAAGAACCAAACTTCATGAATGTTTTTTGTGACAAAGAAGTATCTGTTCCAATCACTCTATCAGAGCAAAATCAGAGTTGAACTGGAAACTCAAGAGAGCCATGACATTATGTTCTTTACAAGTGTATATAAACTTTTGACCACGACTGTATGCCTACCAAATTTCATAGCTGTAGGTTACACGTACTGGTCGGAGTAAATGTTTGAAATTTTCCAGGTGGCGCTATGGAGCCATTTTGCCACAGTCAGGTGAAATTCCCCTTAAACCTGAAATGTTTTGCCAGTCCTGATGTGCGTGTTAATTTTGGTGAGCAATTGAGCATTTTTAACCTGTCAGAAAGTACTTTGTTTGTTATGGTAACTGCGTTTTATGAATCGTGAAAATCTTCCCACTGTGGCATCATCAAGGCATGAACACTAAGCTGTCCAATTTCAAGAATGGTTTGACAAAGTATCGGGCAATGGTACGTGCAAATGTAAAGAGAAATACTTGTTATTGCCAACAGGTGGTGCTATGAGCATTTTGAGATTTATGATTGTGGATCTGTTCAGACCTGGACTGATGTCCATCACATGAATTTTGGTCCAGTTTGGACCTTATCCAGCTGAGATATAAAGAATTAAATTTCCTGGCGAAAAATCGAATTTTGCCGCGCCGCCATGGCCACGCCCTTTGATGACGAGTCACCATTTTCTCTGGGAAACATCATCCACGTGTTCAGGCTTACAGTGCATCCGGAAAGTATTCACAGCGCGTTACCTTTTCCACATTTTGTTATGTTACAGTCTTATACCAAATCGGATTCAATTCATTTTTTCTCTTAAAATTCTACACACAACACCCCATAATGACAACATGAAAAAAGTTTTTTTGAGATTCTTGAAAATTTATTAAAAATAAAAAACTAAGAGACCACATGTACATAAGTATTCACAGCCTTTGCTTAATACTTTGTTGATGCACCTTTGGCAGCAATTACAGCCTCAAATCTTTTTGAATATGATGCCACAAGCTTGGCACACCTATCTTTGGGCAGTTTTGCCCATTCCTCTTTGCAACACCTCTCAAGCTCCATCAAGTTGGATGGGGAGCGCCGGTCCACAGCCATTTTCAGATCTCTCCAGAGATGCTCAATTGGATTCAAGTCCGGGCTCTGGCTGGGCCACTCAAGGACATTCACAGAGTTGTCCTGAAGCCACTTCTTTGCTATCTTGGCTGTGTGCTTAGGGTCGTTGTCCTGCTGAAAGATGAACCGCCGCCCCAGTTTGAGGTCAAGAGCGCTCTGGAGCAGGTTTTCATCCAGGATGTCTCTGTACATTGCTGCATTCATCTTCCCCTCTATCTTGACTAGTTTCCCAGTTCCTGCTGCTGAAAAACATCCCCACAGCATGATGCTACCGCCACCATGCTTCACTGTAGGGATGGTATTGGCCTGGTGATGAGCAGTGCCTGGTTTCCTCCAAACAAAACGCCTAGCATTCACACCAAAGAGTTCAATCTTTGTCTCATCAGACCAGAGAATTTTTTTGCTGATGGTCTGAGAGTCCTTCAGGTGCCTTTTGGCAAACTCCAGGCGGGCTGCCATGTGCCTTTTACGAAGAAGTGGCTTCCGTCTGGCCACTCTACCAAACAGGCCTGATTTGTGGATTGCTGCAGAGATGGTTGTCCTTCTGGAAGGTTCTCCTCTCTCCACAGAGGAACGCTGGAGCTCTGACAAAGTGACCATGGGGTTCTTAGTCACCTCTCTGACTAAGGCCCTTCTCCCCCGATTGCTCAGTTTAGATGGCCGGCCGGCTCTAGGAAGAGTCCTGGTGGTTCCAAATGTCTTCCATTTACGGATGATGGAGGCCACCGTGCTCATTGGGACCTTCAAAGCAGCAGAAATTTTTCTGTACCCTTCCCCAGACTTGTGCCTCGTCACAATCCTGTTTCGGAGGTCTACAGACAATTCCTTTGACTTCATGCTTGGTTTATGCTCTGACATGCACTGCCAACTGTGGAACCTTATATAGACAGGTGTGTGCCTTTCCAAATCATGTCCAATCAACTGAATTTGCCACAGGTGGACTCCAATTAAGCAGTAGAAGCGTCTCAAGGATGATCAGTGGAAACAGGATGCACATGAGCTCAATTTAGAGCTTCATGGCAAAGGCTGTGAATACTTATGTACATGTAATTTCTTTGTTTTTTATTTTTAATAAATTTGCAAGACTCTCAAAAAAACTTTTTTCATTTTGTCATTATGGGGTGTTATGTGTAGAATTTTAAGGGAAAAAAATAATTGAATCCGATTTGGAATAAGGCTGTAACATAACAAAATGTGGAAAAAGTGAAACGCTGTGAATACTTTCTGGATGCACTGTATGTCACCAAATTTGGGGTGAATCTGATCAACCTGCTAACAATAGTACATGAAAGTGTAAAAAAAAAAAAAAGATTGTATTTCCTGATACCACAAAGTGGGGCTATGACTGTGAATGTACATAACCACATGGATGTCGTAAGGGTGGGACTCTGATCATACATGTAAAGTTTCAGGCAGATTGGATCATGTTCAGTAGAGTTACACAACACTTCTAGGCAGGGATATTCGTCTCAGATTTTGATTTCTTCGTCAATATGTCTTAACTGATTCTTATGTAATTTTTCCCATAGAGAGAGCCCAGTCTGAGTCTTCGATCAACTGTCTTCCACTTTACATGCTGATGAAGAGATAAATTAGAAATTTAACATAAATTATGCAAATATTGCATTATGTAACAACATACATGGTTAATACGAATGCAAAGTTGAATGTTTATGTGAATGTAACAATGATGTTTTTTTTAGTTTAGATGCACATACAGTGCATCCAGAAAGTATTCACAGCGTTTCACTTTTTCCACATTTTGTTATGTTACAGCCTTATTCCAAATCGGATTCAATTATTTTTTTCCCTTAAAATTCTACACATAACACCCCATAATGACAAAATGAAAAAAGTTTTTTTGAGAGTCTTGCAAATTTATTAAAAATAAAAAACAAAGAAATTACATGTACATAAGTATTCACAGCCTTTGCCATGAAGCTCTAAATTGAGCTCATGTGCATCCTGTTTCCACTGATCATCCTTGAGACGCTTCTACTGCTTAATTGGAGTCCACCTGTGGCAAATTCAGTTGATTGGACATGATTTGGAAAGGCACACACCTGTCTATATAAGGTTCCACAGTTGGCAGTGCATGTCAGAGCATAAACCAAGCATGAAGTCAAAGGAATTGTCTGTAGACCTCCGAAACAGGATTGTGACGAGGCACAAGTCTGGGGAAGGGTACAGAAAAATTTCTGCTGCTTTGAAGGTCCCAATGAGCACGGTGGCCTCCATCATCCGTAAATGGAAGACATTTGGAACCACCAGGACTCTTCCTAGAGCCGGCCGGCCATCTAAACTGAGCAATCGGGGGAGAAGGGCCTTAGTCAGAGAGGTGACTAAGAACCCCATGGTCACTTTGTCAGAGCTCCAGCGTTCCTCTGTGGAGAGAGGAGAACCTTCCAGAAGGACAACCATCTCTGCAGCAATCCACAAATCAGGCCTGTTTGGTAGAGTGGCCAGACGGAAGCCACTTCTTCGTAAAAGGCACATGGCAGCCCGCCTGGAGTTTGCCAAAAGGCACCTGAAGGACTCTCAGACCATCAGCAAAAAAATTCTCTGGTCTGATGAGACAAAGATTGAACTCTTTGGTGTGAATGCTAGGCGTTTTGTTTGGAGGAAACCAGGCACTGCTCATCACCAGGCCAATACCATCCCTACAGTGAAGCATGGTGGCGGTAGCATCATGCTGTGGGGATGTTTTTCAGCAGCAGGAACTGGGAAACTAGTCAAGATAGAGGGGAAGATGAATGCAGCAATGTACAGAGACATCCTGGATGAAAACCTGCTCCAGAGCGCTCTTGACCTCAAACTGGGGCGGCGGTTCATCTTTCAGCAGGACAACGACCCTAAGCACACAGCCAAGATAGCAAAGAAGTGGCTTCAGGACAACTCTGTGAATGTCCTTGAGTGGCCCAGCCAGAGCCCGGACTTGAATCCAATTGAGCATCTCTGGAGAGATCTGAAAATGGCTGTGCACCGGCGCTCCCCATCCAACTTGATGGAGCTTGAGAGGTGTTGCAAAGAGGAATGGGCAAAACTGCCCAAAGATAGGTGTGCCAAGCTTGTGGCATCATATTCAAAAAGATTTGAGGCTGTAATTGCTGCCAAAGGTGCATCAACAAAGTATTAAGCAAAGGCTGTGAATACTTATGTACATGTGGTCTCTTAGTTTTTTATTTTTAATAAATTTTCAAGAATCTCAAAAAAACTTTTTTCATGTTGTCATTATGGGGTGTTGTGTGTAGAATTTTAAGGGAAAAAATGAATTGAATCCGATTTGGTATAAGACTGTAACATAACAAAATGTGGAAAAGGTAACGCGCTGTGAATACTTTCCGGATGCACTGTACATCTGCAAACAGGAGTTTACAATATGTGCCAGTATATTGTGCACTCAGGCTGGTAATTTTTAAATCTTTTAAATCTGCAGGCTTCCCTCGAATTAAGATTTGAGGGAAGCCTGCAGGTCCAACTTTTTGTTGATCACTTTCTGTTATATTCTGGGCACAAAGCAAACACCTTTTGGTTCTCTCAGGGGTTACTTTCAAGATGGGTTTTGATGACATTTTGCTGAATGGATGCTATATTATTTGATTTAATCTACAAGAAAATGGGCATTCTACTCATCAATTTAATGTATCAGTCACAATTTTTAAAAGCAGTATTTATTGTGTACAGATTTTATCATTTTCTCAGTTGATCATATTAATCTTATATATTTAAAACGTTACCAGAATTCAACAATAAACTTCTCTGGTATAATAATTATGTCAGCATTAGACCTATTCTTAAATATCTTCACATCATTTACCATTTATCATTTAAATGCATTGAATACAAAAAAATCAACAGAACAAGAAATCAAGCAACTTCAACAATGCAACAGTTACCTTGATTCATTCTTTCTGTAATGCAAAATAAATATTTAAATCTATGAACATCATAAAGGTTCATGTACATATTTTTAAAACCACCAGCAATGTAGATCTAAGTTTTATCAATAAATCAAAACATACACACGACTATCTGCTTGCAACACTCTTTTCATAATGTAGTATAACAAATTTTGATTATTAAACTAATTTTAACTTTTAAAAATTACCAGCCTGAGTGCACAATATACTGGCACATATTGTAAACTCCTGTTTGCAGATGTATGTGCATCTAAACTAAAAAAAACATCATTGTTACATTCACATAAACATTCAACTTTGCATTCGTATTAACCATGTACACACGTGGACAAAATTGTTGGTACCCCTCAGTTAAAGAAGGAAAAACCCACAATTCTCACTGAAATCACTTGAAACTCACAAAAGTAACAATAAATAAAAAATTATTGAAAATTAAATAATCAAAATCAGCCATTACTTTTGAATTGTTGATTAACATAATTATTTAAAAAAACAAACTAATGAAATAGGGCTGGACAAAAATGATGGTACCCATAACTTAATATTTTGTTGCACAACCTTTTGAGGCAATCACTGCAATTAAACGATTTCTGTATTTGTCAATGAGCGTTCTGCAGCTGTCAACAGGTATTTTGGCCCACTCCTCATGAGCAAACAGCTCCAGTTGTCTCAGGTTTGATGGGTGTCTTCTCCAAATGGCATGTTTCAGCTCCTTCCACATATGTTCAATGGGATTCAGATCTGGGCTCATAGAAGGCCACTTTAGAATAGTCCAACGCTTTTCTCTCAGCCATTCTTGGGTGTTTTTGGCTGTGTGTTTTGGATCGTTGTCCTATTGGAAGACCCATGACCTGCGACTGAGACCAAGCTTTCTGACACTAGGCAGCACATTTCTCT
Organism: Acanthochromis polyacanthus; assembly: GCF_021347895.1. Taxonomy (NCBI): domain Eukaryota; kingdom Metazoa; phylum Chordata; class Actinopteri; family Pomacentridae; genus Acanthochromis; species Acanthochromis polyacanthus. The sequence goes on along the minus strand of NC_067129.1, from coordinate 37,497,501 downwards.
CCAGAATGCCTTGATAGTCTTCAGATTTCATCGTACCTTGCACACTTTCAAGACACCCTGTGCCAGATGCAGCAAAGCAGCCCCAAAACATTACTGAGCCTCCTCCATGTTTCACCGTAGGGATGGTGTTCTTTTCTTCGTATGCTTGGTTTTTGAGTCTATGAACATAGAGTTGATGTGCCTTACCAAAAAGCTCCAGTTTGGTCTCATCTGTCCAAAGGACATTCTCCCAGAAGCTTTGTGGCTTGTCAACATGCATTTTTGCAAATTCCAGTCTCGCTTTTTTATGAGTTTCTTTCAGCAGTTGTGTCCTCCTTGGTCGTCTCCCATGAAGTCCACTTTGGCTCAAACAATGACGAATGGTGCGATCTGACACTGATGTACCTTGGCCTTGGAGTTCACCTTTAATTTCTTTGGAGGTTGCTCTGGGCTCTTTGGATACAATTCGAACGATCCGTCTCTTCAATTTGTCATCAATTTTCCTCTTGCGGCCACGTCCAGGGAGGTTGGCTACTGTCCCGTGGGTCTTGAACTTCTGAATAATATGAGCCACTGTTGTCACAGGAACTTCAAGCTGTTTAGAGATGGTCTTATAGCCTTTACCTTTAAGATGTTTGTCTATAATTTTTTTTCGGATGTCCTGGGACAATTCTCTCCTTCGCTTTCTGTTGTCCATGTTCAGTGTGGTACACACCTTTTCACCAAACAGCAGGGTGACTACTTGTCTCCCTTTAAATAGGCAGACTGACTGATTATGAGTTTGGAAACACCTGTGATGTCAATTAAATGACACACCTGAGTTAATCATGTCACTCTGGTCAAATAGTTTTCAATCTTTTATAGAGGTACCATCATTTTTGTCCAGGCCTGTTTCATTAGTTTGTTTTTTTAAATAATTATGTTAATCAACAATTCAAAAGTAATGGCTGTTTTTGATTATTTAATTTTCAATAAATTTTTATTTATTGTTACTTTTGTGAGTTTCAAGTGATTTCAGTGAGAATTGTGGGTTTTTCCTTCTTTAACTGAGGGGTACCAACAATTTTGTCCACGTGTGTATGTTGTTACATAATGCAATATTTGCATAATTTATGTTAAATTTCTAATTTATCTCTTCATCAGCATGTAAAGTGGCAGACAGTTGATCGAAGATTCAGACTGGGCTCTCAGGTAGCAGACTGTGAAAGCAACCTACTTACTTTGGTATTTTTTTCTGGACACACAGGAGTTTATGTCATTGACAATATGCAAATTAGGTACCATAAATACTACATTTTGCTGAATATATGATAAATATATATTTTGATTAGCATCTGTTTATGTTTACGACAATTTTATTTTAAAAAATTAAACATATGGATATCAAATTCAAAGACATTGTAATACATTCCTTTGAGTGGCATATTTGAAGAATGGATTAACATGATTTATGCAAATTATCTCTTTATATCAATTTTGCATCACATATTGACATAAAAATTGATGTTTTAAGTTCAAATAAATACGTAAATATGAAAATTTGCCATTTATTTTGTGAAATACAGCTGCATTTTGATGAAATTTAGTTTTAGCACTAATTTCTGCAAAAAATGCTAATTAACTTATTAAATATGCATGATACAAGAATGTATGAGGCAGAATTGGATTCTATGGGAAAAATTACATAAGAATCAGTTAAGACATATTGACGAAGAAATCAAAATCTGAGACGAATATCCCTGCCTAGAAGTGTTGTGTAACTCTACTGAACATGATCCAATCTGCCTGAAACTTTACATGTATGATCAGAGTCCCGCCCTTACGACATCCATGTGGTTATGTACATTCACAGTCATAGCGCCACCTTGTGGTATCAGGAAATACAATCTTTTTTTTATTTACACTTTCATGTACTATTGTTAGCAGGTTGATCAGATTCACCCCAAATTTGGTGACATAAGCCTGAACACGGGGATGATGTTTCCCAGAGAAAATGGTAATTTATGCAAAAAAATGCTAATTAACTCATTAAACATGCATGATACAAGAATGTATGAGGCAGAATTGGATTCTATGGGAAAAATTACATAATCAGTTAAGACATCTTTAGTTGACTAAGAAATCAAAACCTTAGACGAATATCCCTGCCTTTTCCTGTTTCATGGCGAAGGTTCAATATTTTGAGGAGCCGCGGCCATACCCTAAGACTTCTGCAGAGCATTTTGATAAAGTTTCATCAGGAAGGTCTGTTGCATATACAGGCCTATTTTGAGGTCTCTCGTACCTTCCCCCAATGAGTTATTAATCTCAGAAAATTTACAGGAAATTCAAGATTGTTGACTTCATGTTGGATTTTGGACATATCCGTAATTGACTTTTTCGTGTGTCCTGATGTGCTGCATATGCTCTACCAAATTTTGTAGCTGTAGATGAAAGCTCTTGTGAGTTGGGTTCATAAGCACTGTTGAAACAGTGTAGGGGGCACTATGGAGCCATTTTGCCACACACATGCACAACTTCCATAAAATATCAAATTTTTCGCCAGTCCTGACGTGCGTGTCAAATTTGACGCGTTTTGGGATATGATAAAGCCACCAAAAGTGCGATTGAAGAGGCGGGCAAAGAAAGTACAATAAATAAACCCTAGGGTTTCAATAGGCTCTTAGGCACCACGGTGCCTTGGACAGTTGGTGCCCTTGCACCGCCTGTCCTCAGCACCTCGGTGTTCGGACCCTAATTACTAGCCACTTCATTAGGGACAACTATTCATCTTATGTAACAGAAAGTCAGTTCATGTAAACTTGTCGACATGGCCAAGAGGATCTGCTGTTGTTCGAATCAAGCATCACAAAAGGTGGTTTTAGTGACTTTAAGCATTTATTGGAGCTAGAAAGGCTGGTACAAGTATTGCAGACACTGCTTCACTGGGATTTTCGTGTGCAACCTTCTATAGGGTTTACAGAAAATGGTTGAAGGCCACGGTTCTTTGAAAGAATGAGGTTGTGGATACAAGCAGCTGAAGTGACTTTTCCCTATAGACCTTTTTCCGAAACGTCATCATCGAACGTCACCGCCGGTCACCGGCCCTAGCAACGCGATTCCGCCATTTTAAGAGGGGTATGCTTTGCCTTGACGACCATTACTTTCCCACGTTTCCCTCCCGATTTGAACGACCAAAAGCAGATATGCCCAAAACCTGCGCTGTTTTTGGCTGTAGTTCTCAGTCATGGAGCAACAAGAACATTTCCTTGTACAGGATTCCGACTGAAAAGGGCCAGAAAAGGAGTTTATGGCTCAAAGCATTGAGGCGGATTAACAATAATGGAACCACATGGAACCCACAGTCAAAATGGTCCTATGTTTGCAGTCAGCATTTCGTCAATGGTATGTTGTGTTTCATGCAATTATTAACCCTTAACTGATTTTCTGAAATTATTAATTAATAAGCTTAACCCGTTGCGCTTCAGTGTCCCGCCCGCGGTACACTTTGAAATCTGCATAAGCAATTTGCTAAATGTCTGAAACTGCAAACACGATTATACAAACACTATACGCCGATGGAAAGCTTAGATTCTCATGAATCCGCCGATATAAACCACTTTCAGATGTGATTACCACAGCGGGTAATATAAACACATTTGTCCGACAAAAACGAATATCCATCCATCCGTTCTCTATACACGGCTTCAACATACACAGCGCGACTCACATTTCCGGATTTATTATTACACACAGATGAAAATATTCCACAAAAAACGGCCATAATCCAACATTGGACATCCAGACGAAACAAGCCAGTAACATATTTTGTCCAAAACATGTCTTGAAGTCGGTATATAATCCACGAATAGGTCGTTTTCAAGGAAATGCACCTCGCGATGCACGTCCAATTTCGGCGGTCAAATCATGGTTGCTAATGACTTTGTTGCCCCCTCTTAAAATGGCGGCGTGCGTTGCTAAGGAAGGTATGGTCACGTGTCCCCGACTCTGACGTCACTGCGAAAAGGTCTATAGGGTGGCTGTTCTCAGCTTGGGAAGGAGCTTGGATATTTGGAGGGAGGTCGGAGTAGAGTTGCCTCTCCTTCAAGTAAAAATGAACCAGTTGAGGTGGTTTGGTCACCTGATTAGGATGTACCCTAGAATTTCTTTGGGCCTTTTCCATACATATTCAGCTGAGAGGAGACATTGGAATAGCCCCAGAACTTGCTGGAGGGGTCATAGATCATCCTGTCTGGGAACCACTTGGGTGACCCCAGGTGGAATTGGAAAGTGTGGCTGGTTAGAGGGACTTTCAAAATGACCTGCTACACCTGCTGCCTCTGTGCCCATGGATAAATGGAAGAAAATGAATGGTTTGTCCTGAAAAGACAGCACAGACTTAGCAAAATTGAAAAATTGAAGATCAGATGAACCTGGTCTGATGACATTCAGATCGCAAAATCTGAATTCTCGATAAACAGCTTAAAAGCATGGATCTATCCTGCCTTGTATCAGCAATTTAGGCTGGTAGTGATAGTGACTACATATATATGCCATCAATATTCGGGTTAAGGTCAATATTCCGGTTTCTGAAACATTTGGAATAACCCATTTATATGCCTAAACAGACAGAGTTACTCCTGTTGTGTGACACTGTGCTGACGCTGTGTGGCGCTGTGGTGCCACGTGTGGGTTTCGCCATGTCTGTTTACCTCTCCTTGTGTATTTCCGGTGAGTCGCGTGCCAGACACGGCATACAAGTAGTTGCCGTACTCAAAAGACCAAGATTCCTTTCGGATGAAACATGCGCAGAACGTAAATTAATGTTTCTTTCTATGGGGATATTCCGATGTGCGTTTATATGACGAGATATTCGGGTTAGAAAAGGAGTAACCCAGGGGTCTTATTCGGGTTTTTAAAAACCGGAATTTGAGCATATTCAGGTTTTTGTGGGTGTTTACATGGCCGTACACAACCGGGTTATTGCTAATATTCCGGTTAAGAAAGGGTTTTTGACTGCATATAAACGTAGCCAGTGTTGTTTGGGGAACTTTTTTATGCACTTTGGACCCCCAAATGATTGTCAGTTAAACACCACACCCTACCTGAGTATTATTGAAGACCACGTTGATCCCCTTAATACCACCCTAGTGTACACGTTTTCTTATAGCTACCTTCAAGAGCAAAATACACTTAACACCAAGCTCATATTGTCTCCAGACTGGCTTCTTGCCTCACAGAAGATGGTTGAAGTTTTGTATGGCACTGGTCAGCTTGTCTAGGTCGTTTGCTGTTCCACTCCACAAACATTTGTCTGTTGAGTGATGAGGTACTGTTTGTACACAAAAGTCCTCACCTTTATTTGTCTAAATTATGCTGTTCTCATAATTTTGACACACTTTAACCCTTTACGCTTCAGTGCGTCGTAGGTGTACCGCCGGCGGTACACCTACTAATTTGCATAGGAATTTCAAGAATGTCCGACGGCTGCAAACCCGATTATGCAAACACTATACGCCGATGGAAAGCTTAGATTCTCATGAATCCGCCGGTATAAACCACTTTCAGATGTGATTACCACAGCGGGTGAGAAAAACACATTTGTCCGACAAAAACAAATATTCATCCATCCGTTCTCTATACACGGCTTCAACGCACACAGCGCGACTCACATTTCCGGGTTCATTATTACACACAGATGAAAAGATTCCACAAAAAACGGCCATAATCCAACCTTTTACATCCAGACAACACAAGCCAGTAAACTATTTTGTCCAAAACATGTCCTGAAGTCTGTATAAAATCCACGAATCGGTCATTTTCAAGGAAATGCACCTCGCGATGTGCGTCCAATATTCCCTGTATTTTTCGTAATTTTTTTTATTTAAAAATAGAATATTAGCGATTTTTTTGTACTGAAAACGGCTGGAATTGACTGAAGCTTAAAGGGTTAAGATTTATTCTGCTCTGTACTGACATGCTCTGGTTTTGAATATGATGACTGATAGAATAAAAGAAGAAGAAAACTTTGGATTGGAGAAGTGTACCTACCCTTAAATGGTCAAGCACATATACATATTTTTGGAAAATGAATTAATTGCTATTTTCGATTGTATCAAGACTATAATAACACACTTTCATGATTTTTTTTCAAAATGTGATCTTCATTTTCAAATTTACACTCTGTATCCATTTAGGGTTTAAATTTAAAATTTTCTAACTTTTAAAACATTTCATTTTTTAACTTTTAAATCATATTACAGGCAATTATTTAGCCACTTTCTTTCAAATCTTCGTGCCACATTTTTTTTTAAAAACTTGGAAAATCCTGAACAATTGATGATGATTCACATTCACATGTACTGAGTACTGAAAACAAGTCCATAAACAATGAGCTGACTAACATGTATACACAAACAAACTAAAGTATGTACAGAAAAAAAGTCTTACTCCTGTTCTAACTGTAATATCTTCCCTCTGGAGCTTTTACACTAACAACATCCCATCGGCAATGGAAGCTGAGGAAACAGTTGCGAGCATTTTGACCAGTGACAATGCAAAGCCTCAAATTGCACTTCTGACACATGATAGTGGTCTGTCCATGCTGGCACATCCTGCATCGACCTTTCACTGACAGAATAGGGAAGTGGTCAGTCCTGTCATATCTCATATCATCCACAGGCCTGGGGACTTTTGGCTGTTTGATTACTTTTGGTGGTGTGTTGTTTTCACTTTCTTTGGAGGGACGTCCCCTTTTCTGCTTTTCAGGGTAGATGAGTCCTTTGGCAACATCCAACCTAAAGTCCTTCAGACACTGGTGTTTCTGACCAAGTGGGACTGTATCACAACGGTGGAGAAGCCAGGCATTATTGACAGCGATGTCAATCATCTGCCAAAATATGGCCAGGTACCATCTGTGGGACTTTGCTGGAGTGCGATACAGTGAAAACAGTGAAATCATCATATCGGCCAAATCCACACCACCCATGTGAGTGTTGTATTCAGCCACTATCTTCGGGCATGGCACACTTATCTTCTTCTTTTCCTCTTTTGAGTAGCGTCTCACTTGGCCAAGAGGATTAACAGAAGCACAGGAGCTCACCAAGGTGACTGTTTTGTTGTCTGCCCATTTGACCACAGCAAGCTTTGCATCATTGTCCACACAAAAGTCAAAACTGCCTCTTCCTCTTCTGAGGAGGTCTCGATCTTCTTCCAGTTTACAACCCTTCAAGCGGTTCTTTCGGATGGTACCCAAACTTCTGAAGCGCATTGATTCTTTCAGATGGGTTATCAGACTCAACGATGTGAAAAAGTTGTCAAAGTAGACAACACAGTCGGAGGGATTTCTGATTGTTCTGCACAGCTGCAGAACAACATTTCCACCTAACCCAAAGTCTTTGTCTGGAGTTTGAAGCACACAATCAAATGTAGACTTCCCTGCGTAAACCATGAAGTCGTACACAAAGCCAGACACACCAGCTCGCACAAAAATCTTAAACCCCCATTTCTTGGGCTTGCTGGGCAAATACTGCCGAAGAGTGCCAGCTTTCTTGCCTTTGTAAGGAACCATCATTTCGTCAATTGAGAATCAGTTCTCATTCTCAATTTCCATGCACCTTCTCCTCATGTGATCAAGTATAGCCCTTATTTTCAGCAGGCGATCTTCACTGGTGTCAGAGCTCAAGTTATCATGAAAATGAAGCATCCTGGATAAACACTTGTATCTCCTGAGAGGCATTACATCTGCCACTTTTTCATAGCGTTTATCTGTTGCCCAGTAGTTCTCCACAGCTGGCATTTTCACTACACCCATGATCAGCTTCATTCCAATGAATGCCTTGATTTCAGCAGCATTGGTGTCGATGCTGCTTCCAATGAGCTGACATGAATACAAGTTTGTCTGGTTAGCAATGACCTCAAAGATGTCCTCATCAAAGAATTTGGAAAAGTATGTTAGTGGAGTGGAGAGCTCATCTGGTGCAGTGAAACAACTTTGTGTAGCAGTAGACTGGTGCTCAAATTCTTTTATTCTCCACCTATTAAAAAGTAAAAACATAAATGTTAAAAAGAAAACACATCTCTCCAACCCCTGCAACATCACTGGATCTTTCACATAATAATTTGTAATGCTGCTCTAATATAACCCTAACCTGAACATCCTTCCTCGCTTTCTCTGGTTTTCTCCCTCCTCCGCCTCATCACTGGAGGTACCACTTATATGGTCACTGCTGCTGCTGCTGTAACCATCCTCACACTGTCCCTGTGAATATGGCTCATCTTCTTCATCTTCTGTGCTAGTTCCCTCATCTGAATCTGATGAACCATCAGGTAGCAAAACTACAGATGTCGCCACTCTTTTTCTTGCAGCGTAAAACATGCCCACAGAAATTCCCTGTAAATGAGTAAACCTCTGTTGAATTAATCAGTAATACACATTTAATTGTAAAATAAAGAGTAATAAATATTTTACAGTTTTATATGATTGACTATATATAGAGTATAGTCCTAGGAACACAAGTATATGTGAGAGTGAGTGTTCTTATTTTATACCCCTATCTGGACAATGTGTCCCCCAGGATACAGACATTCAGTGCCTGATTATCAAAGCTGTGTAAATGCAATTCATTATTTTTAACCAACAATACATAAAATCATCCTAAAAGAACAATATTTTATTAAAGCAAGTCCTACCAAAATATAATAAACATGAAAAATATCAGAACTGACCTCATCACCTTGGTCTTTGTCCACGTAGGCTGCCATTTTGGAATTTGATCAAAAAAATGTATCAATATAGTTTTGAATACTGGCATGAAGTCACATGACCTTGTAGTTGACCTATTCCCTCTTAAGTTTTTCCCCATAGTATGAAGTGCAGATACTTAATGCCCCCCCCCCCCCCCCCCCCCCCCCCCCCCCCCCCAACAGCCATCTGGCTGTATCTCCCAGGATACAGAAACCATTTAAGGGTTAAGCCATGTGTATGAAATATAAATACTCAGAACTGAAAATTCCATCACTTTTCACAGCCTTAGTTGAAAAATTGTAATGTGTGTTCTTCCTCAGGTCCTAGAAGATAATGACTACGGCCGTGCAGTGGACTGGTGGGGTCTGGGTGTAGTTATGTATGAGATGATGTGTGGCCGTCTGCCTTTCTACAACCAGGACCACGAGCGTTTGTTTGAGCTCATCCTTATGGAGGAGATCCGTTTCCCCAGGAACCTGTCACCTGAGGCCAAGTCCCTCCTGGCTGGCCTGCTCAAGAAGGACCCCAAACAGAGGTGTTTGACCAGACTGATGAGACTGCATGAATTGATTTTGGAAATACTTAACCACTTAATTCTCCTGTGATCTTGCTTGCTCTGACAGGTTAGGTGGAGGTCCCAATGATGCAAAAGAAGTAATGAGTCACAAATTTTTCATCACAATTAACTGGCAGGATGTGGAACAGAAGAAGGTAAGACATTTTGAGACTGGAGAAGAGAAACTGAGGTTTGACTACAGACACAAGTAGGTCTGACTGACTGCTTACTGTAGATTGTTATCTGTAATTTTAGAAACTTTGATCTGAGTTCATTAGATTTTGTCTTTGGTCATACAAACAAAATGGTTACATGTTCAAAGAAATGCACTAGATAGATGTCTTTATACAGTTGCAGTCAAAATTATTGGACTTCTTTGGCTTAGTAATTATATTACTAGTTTAGTACAAATATATCAAGTATTGTAGTATTTATACATATGAAACTTTTGTGGGGGAGGCTGGAAGCTGTACCAGGCAGGCCGCCAGTCAATCACAGTCAATCAGATGACTATTCACAAATAGTTTTGATTTTTGAATATTATTAAAGACACATCCAGAGTTAATTGATGATTTCAATATTGAAAATTCTGTCCGTGTGATAATTCATCAAATTACAATAACGTATGATAAATTAAAATGTGTTTTCTTCCATATTCGACCTGTTGTCATATTTTGGTAGTTAATTGACTGATTACAGAGGTCAGATTTTGTGTTGTATTCATATACACAATATTGTCACTGCTGCAAGTACCCTGTTGTGAAACAAAAACTGCCTACTAAAAAATGAATATGTAAATGGGTCAGATTTTAACAGTAAAATAATATTAAGCTGAGCTAAGAACTTCGCTGAGGTGTGCAACAAATGATTTTCCTGCAGCAGATAAAGTGTGTGTGTGTGAGACAGCTCATCTGTCTGAAGTGTAAAATAGTCTATGTTATTTAAAGCTGCTGTCCAGAGTTTCCGTTTGTTTTCAATTTATGTATCATTTTTTTTAACAAAGCTTAAATGTGTTAGTCTAGTTTGATACTATAATATAAAGTTAGTATAACGCGATATGAAAATTTATTCCTGAGCTCCGCCTTCCTCTCATAGACCCCCATGTTATTCCAAAAAGCGCCGGTTGCTGCCGACCAATCAAGTTCGAGCTTCAGCTTTGTCATGCTGTCAATCAACGGTTACGCGCAGAGCAAGCAAGCCCATGCAGAGGTGGGCGAGCTACGCACTACGCAACCGCGCGCACATTTGTTTTGCTTGTGGAGGAGAGAGCATCAGGGCTCAGCAACTTCCAGAAAAGTTACCAATCGCACGGCTTGTCAGGCCAAGAGACTGCAGGACGTTTTTTGGCTCGGGGTGCTCGCGTCACTCCCCGACCACGGCCTCCATAGCCCGCCTGACGGCTTCGTTTAGATGCCCGACCTCTGGAGGAAGATGTTGGGGCGTCTGGGACATACTCTTCGTCAGAGGAGTCATGCAATTCTGAACTCTAGATAGAAATAAATAAACAATGTAACACATATACACGTGTAAATGCACTAAGTTTGATAAACAACGCCTTCGAGAGGGATACACGAGTGTAATCACATATTGAAACTTTACTAGTTCGTCCTAGCAGATTCATGTTATTTTGGTATTAGGACAAGTTAGACTCAATACAGCATTCTAACGTAATTCCTTTATTATTTACTAAATGTACTAAATGTAGAAGATTGGAAAACAGCAAAACAGGCGAGATGATGCAGCACTCCGGGCACTCCTCTCATGTACTGCGCGTGTGCACAAATAAAGGGGCGAAATCAGAGGGAGGGAGGGTGGGACCAACAGTGTTCTGGGAGACGCTGCGATTCAAACTCCGGACAGCAGCTTTAACATTAGATAGATCCTGACCAGTCCTCTTTTAATATTAGGGTTAATTTATAATTATGTGTAATTAATGAAGTTACCATTGTGTTGATAAGTGTGCAAGTGCAGATCTCACTGTCTTTGAAAGTGTTCACATTTATCCTGCTGTCTGATACTGCCAGTTTTTCTTTTTTTTTTTTTTTTTTTTATAAAACTCAAAGAAAAGACTTCTTCAAATAGAACTAAACTTCAGTTTGTGAATGGCTCCATAGCTGACTGACTGCCGCTATACACAGCCTATACCGCGAATGTTGCATTTACTGAAATTTGGATAATGGCGCTTCAGTGAATTAACTTATTGTACCTGATCTGGGGTGGCCTCAGGGGTGACCAACAAGACTTCAGGGGTGGCTCTGGCCCCCACCTTGGAATCACCTCTGGCCATGCATTTTTGGGGGGAATATGGGTTTGGAATGTGGGTTTTCCGGAGCACCTAGAAAAACCCCAGGATGCAAATTTCCAACAGTTTGCAGACCCCTTCCAGTGTTAGTATTGGATGATAGGGCCATGATCTACCCTGTAGTAGAGACATGAACAATGCCACTTGCATCTCAGACCCTTGTCTACCTGTAGGCACTTATTCAATCCAGCATGTTCCCAAGAGAATGGTTAGTTTATCAATATTTTCTGCTTCCTTTCTCAGCTGACCCCACTCTTCAGACCACAAGTGACATCAGAGACAGACACCCGGTACTTTGATGAGGAGTTCACAGCACAGACCATTACACTCACTCCCCCAGACAAGTGTAAGTACTCCGACTGTGGTGTAGCTGTCATTACTGATCCAACACTGTCACTGATCAAGGTCAAGTTTTTTGACTGGAATGTGACCACTGATTTCTGCTGGCTTGTTCTTACAGATAACAGTCTTGACTGTGAGGACCCCAGCCAGGAAGCACATTTCCCTCAGTTCTCCTATTCTGCTAGTATAAGAGAGTGATGGCATCTCTGACCCCCACCCCAACTCACAACCACACACAGACACACACACACACACAAACACCAAAATACAAAAGGTATGAATACCTTGGCCACATCCCCTACAGCTGAAGAAAAACAAAACAAAAAACTGAAAAGCAGAACCTCCATCTTTATTGACATTTTGATGTGTCACAGGATCTAAGTGCCTTGACTGGTGGCCATATTGTTGTGTAGAACGCCCCTCGTCCACACTACCAACAAAGCCTGGTCACAGTGGCTGTACTGTATCAAATTGGACTTCAGTACCTCACTGGCACAACTCAACAACCCAGCTGCTGCGTTTTTACTTCAAACCACTAAACACTTTGGACACTTGTCTTATTATAGTCTTTTTTAAATGCTATACAGTTCCTTCATGACATTTTCAAATGCTGTTCTTCAGAGGTGTGTGTGTGCGTGCGTGCGTGCGTGCGTGCGTGCGTCTTGAAAAACGGGGCAACAAATTCAGACTGAATTGTTTAATCAGAGTGAGCCTGCGAGGGAGTGAGTTTTGTGTATCTTTGTATAGCGTCTGCCAGATGTGCATCAAGAACAACAACCCAATGCATGACACGTGATGATCAAAGTGTTTTCATGAAAAAAAAAATTTGGTAAAATGAAAGTTATGGGTGACAGAGGTTGTCTTTTTTAAACTGTATGCAATGAAAACAAATTCTTTGTATATTGGTTTGCTGTCATCGCAGAATGTTATTTTTTGCAAGTAGATCTGTCAAGGGTGACAGCAATGAACGGTAATTGGGAACGCCTTCATGTATAAGCTGTATATGCTATTTTGTAAAAAATTCTCTCAAATCTGACCCATTTTTGATTTTTCTTGATCAGCAAAATACACACAATCCATCTGCTTTTAGAGGTTCATTAAGTACTTAGTGATTTAGAACAAAGATAATTACTTTCAGATGACCTATGTTTATAATGTAGCTGTATGTTTTCTGTGTTCATGTCACTTTGTGTCTGTTACCCTGAGAATCCAAACTTGTGTCATTTACCAAAATCTGTCATGAAATGTCTTCTGAGATAGCTTCTGACTCAAATCAACATTTGGCCAGTTTTATACTACTTACATACAACCAAGTTCTTGTGCAGCTTTATATTTAAGTATACCACATTTTATAACATTTCAGAATATTGAATTTTGTTGTTAAATAATGAAAACTATAGAAACACTCAAAATTAAGTACCAAAAGCAAAATACTAGTCAGCTGTTGTATTAGCAGTACTGTTGAAATATGTTAAGAAAAACCTGAGGCTTGTTTTATCACCAAAGCTGAGTTCACAGTGCTATCAGACATGTTTAGATGTATTGTCTTTCCTCTCTTAGCCTCCAAAGTTAAGTGAGTAATATTTCTAGTTCACTCACAAATGTTAGATCTTATTGTTGTAGCCTTTTAATAAAACTTTCCTCAGATCAGAACTCTCCATCTTTTACTTAATTTATTGGAGATTTTACAAGTTTTATACTGTTGCTGAGAGTTCACACATTTTAATGTCCTCCTGGTATCCGAGTCATCTTTGTCATTTTTATCCTAAATCTTTCTTTGATTACAGTGTTACATCTGAACTGTTGCTGATTCTCACACATCAGTTTTCCACTAGATGCATCAAGAACATGGTTCATTGTAAATGTTGAGTTTGAGTGCAATGGTGATCTGCAAAGATATATTTTAATCAGTTCAATTCTTCACCTTGGCCATATTAAAATTAGGTGGATGAGTGCATCATTGTGATTTTTAACACTGAGTGTAGTACCATACATTAAAACTTGCCCAACATGGTATTTGTGCTGCATTGTTGAGTCACCCATAATAAAAAAGAACTGATGCAGACAACCTTCAGAACTTAATGTTGCTTACAGAGCCTGCCACATTTTTACACAATTTCCGTTAATGTATTTTTTAGCTTTGTCTAGTTTTTCTTCTGGTTTAACTCTCACTATGCTGTTTTTCATTATCCTTATTGTATCTCCTTCACAGATATTCTCTTATTAGGAAATCCATAATGTTTGAAAATGATGTATTATCAGTTTCATTATTCTATTGAAGCAATTAATTTCTATTTGTCTATAAATGTAGTTTGGAAGGAGAATGATCCAATACACCGTTTTAACAGTCTTAAAACATCCTCATGTTTGTGTCTTAATCATTTTTGATATTTCAGATGTTATCAGCAAATCTGAGACCACAAAAGGCAAAACTGAAAAGTTGGCTGTTGTCTGCCACATATTCAGCCTTGCTAATTGCTTTCTCTGCTGTTACTGTAACTACAGGTACAGCAAACTGATTATACATAAGCCCAGGTGTCTTTCCAATGGTACTTAAAGACAACTTTTAAATCAGACATTCAGTGTTGGCAAAAAGTATTGGCCCCCTTCTTGATGTCTTCTGTTTTTGCAAATTTCTCACTCTAATGTTCCAGGTCACCTAACTAATTTGAAAATAGAAAACCTGTATCACCCCTGTGAAAAAGTAATTACACAAAAAAGTTTTTTAAAAAAAAAAAAAAACACCGAATAAGTGCTTGGGCCAAATGTCTGGTAGCTTGTGATCACTCTTTTACATCACCATAGGGGAATTTTGTCCCACTGTTCTCAGCAGCATAGTTTTAAATGGTTATCAGTCATGAACAATCCTTTTAAGGTCTTGCCACAGCATCTCAACTGAATTGAAGTCCAGACTTTGATTTGGCCACCCCAAAACTTTAATTTTGTTCTTTTTGAGCCATTTAGAGGTGGACTTGCTTGTGTGCTTTGGGTCTTTGTCATGCTCCATACCACATTTGCCCTTGAGCTTTAGCCCATGAACTGATGGTTGGACATTCTCCAGGAGGATTTTCTGATAGAGAACGGAAATCATGGCTCCATCAATTACAACAAGTCCAGGTCCTCAAAACATCACACTGACACTACCAACAATGAAACCAAATAGCTTGTTTTGTTAAAAACAGGCACAAGATGAGTGCATCAGTGGACAAAGAGAGGTATAACGTGTGCTCTTCAGGATCTAGTGGAAAAAATCCATTCAATCAGCAAAAGGAAGAGAGGTCCGAGGCACTCCGAGTTCCTAAAAGTCCTTTAATATTTCATGGACAGCAGTTTACGCGTTTCGGCCACCACACGGCCTTCATCAGAACATAATACAGCACTAGGGCACAGGTGTGCCTGATAAGGGCTGAAACCAGGTCACATGACCACATCACATGATACAAGACATCACTGTTAATTAATAGAAAAACAGCATTTAAAAACATAGACAATAGAGAGACCAGAAGAATAAGGTAATCGTAGACAATACCCATGTTGCCACAGCGCCCTATAAATGGAACAATTGTATACAGCGTAAGATAAATCTACAACGCCCCTCAAACCTAAAGCAATAGAGAATAGTGTTCACACAGTACATCACTAACAGGCAGTATAATAACAAGGAAGTCAAATATTCATTAAAACACCGAAAAATCCACCTCCTCAGTGAGGACTGGAAACACAGTGGCTTTTAGAGTCTCAATCCAAAGAGTTTCTCTTTGTGCCAAAGTTCTTAGTCTGTCTCCACCCCTGTTGGTTTTGGGGATTACTTCAATTACCATCACAGTGAGTTGGTTGGGGTTACAACAAATAGAATTTTTGAAATGTTTGGCAATCGGGTAATTAAGATTTACAGTCCTTATTGCATATTTGTGCTCTGAGAATCAGTCTCTCAGTCTTCTTTTTGTAAGTCCTATATAGAAACAACCACATTTGCAGTCCAAGCGGTATACGACATGAGTAGAATTACAATTTGCAAAATGTATACAGTGAAATGTTCTGAGTCCAGATGAGTCCTTAAAGGTGGTAGACTGGTTGATGTGTGAACAGTGGTTAACGAATCCACACTGGTAAGTGCCCTTGGGTTTTTGAAGAAATGAGGAGGTGAATCGCTCCCCTAAACTCTGGTGCGGATTCTTTTTTTCTTTTTCCCTCAAACAAACATATTTTATACAAGGTTTTTTTGTCCACTACATATCCACTGTAGGATGCTGCTGCTGATCTTCCACCAGCCCACTACTTCCAGCTGTCCATTTCCACCAGTCTACTCTGCATCACCCTCACTATACTTGATATGTTCATCTACATACTTCTTGAATTTTACTGCCAGCTATATATGTAGTATATTTAATGCCAGAGCCTTACAACATAACAGTAAACTTACAAATCAATTTCAATATCCACTTGTACTTTGTATCATCTATGTTTTCATGCATGTATCCAGTTGTGTGTTACATGTTCCTTGTTCCCCACCCTCCTCTTCTCCCATCCCTCCTCCTCTCTATCTCTTTACCTCTCTACCCCTCTACCCTTCTACCTCTAACTCTTTACCTCTTCTGTCCCTCTCAACCAGAAGGCAGATGGGCCCCCCTACATAGAGCCAGGTTCTGCTCAAGGTTTCTTCCCTGTTAAAAGGGTGCTTTTCTTGCTATTGTCGCCTTTAGGCTTGCTCTGGGGGCTCAGGCATATGGGTTCTGTACAGCATCTTGAGACAATTTGACCTGTAATTGGCGCTATATAAATAAAATTGAATTGACTTGAAACTGAATTGGAGCTCATCTTGATTTTTTTTTTTTTTAGCAAATGCTGGAGAAACCTTTATGTTTTTTTTGGTCAGGAGTGGGGAAATTGAGCTCAACTGAAAAATGAATTTGGCCATTTGGTAGATTGGTAGCTAGGGGGGTAATTACTTTGTCACACAGGACAAGATGGGCTTGACAGCATTTTTCCATCAATAAATGAAATCACTTAAAATTGCATTTTGTGTTTTCTTGGGGTATCTTTGTCTTGCATTTAAATTATTTTGATAATCTCAAACATTAACTGTGACAAATATGCAATAATAGAAGATTTCTGTGGAGAGGCAAACACTTTTGCACAGCATTGTATATTATATATTGGTTTTTAAATTTAAAAGTTGTGTAGCAGTTCTGCCAGCCATGTTCTGTGACTGCAAAGGCTGAGGTCACAAGCTTCAAATATATTCACTCAGCTCCTGAGTTTGCATGGTTTTCCTCACTTTTCACTCAATCATCAGACAGAAAACATTTTTTGTAGAACATTTAACACTAATGCAGACAGTGAGTTGACAGTTATGCTCACAATATTATCAGTCGTCTGCCTGAGGAAAAGACACCTGATCATGTGGTAGCTCACTCAATGTATGAGAATATGCAAAGGTACAACACTTGGAACTCAACTGTGCTCATCAGGCTGCTCACTGAGCAGGCAGAGCAGCTGTGTGGTTAGGATGTGTTAATGAAAGTGAAATCTTTTTTATGCTGTCATGCAGTGTACTTAACAATTTACAAGCACGTGCAGAACATAGTTACAATATACATAAGTTATATAAATAATATTTAAGAAAATCTAACTTCCTAGAAGAATCTAATGTAGTAAACAGACTGCCAAAAATGTAAATTTTTCTGTGAATTTCAACACTAAAACCCAGTAAAATTATTGTTTTCTTTTCAGACCAATGCCTGCCTTTGACAACAAGATTTGGTTTTACTGTTGGGGAGTTTGTTTCCTTTAAATGCTTTTGTTTCCTCCTAAAACAATATATAAGCACGAGGGAAACTGTAGTATCTACAGTATTCAATTAACATTAAGATGTTAATAGCAAAAACTATCTGCACATTGAAATCTAAATCCTTGACCATTCCTGAAAAGTTGATTGTTAGGGGCTGGAACTGCAGAAGAGGAAGAGTAAAAATCGGATTCCTATATCCACCAGAATGCAAATTGTAGGACATTTTGAGCTTCTTTTTTTTATTATTATTATTTTATTTCTGTCCACACTTACAATACTTCCTGTCAATACACTACCAAGACCCTAGAGCATTAAGCGTCTGTAGTGTGGGACTTTCTAAGTTACGTCATATTCGGACAACAGAAGAATTGCACCGTTATGTAACCAGGTAAACGCTCAGTTCCTCTGCTGGACCAGACACACGGGAGTCGAAGTGCGCTCCAGCTCTCCCCCAGCAGGGAACATGTGCTGACGGGAGCGACCACGCCTTTCACGGCCTGTCTCACATGCTGCAGCACACATCCACCGTTTACTACGCTGCGTTCAGGTACTGTTGGAGTAAACGAAAAACTAAATTTTCTGGTAGTCTGTGGCTGACGGACTAATCCACAGCACATGACAAGCACATATTTTTTATTAGTATAATCAGTATATTTAAAAAACAATCTGTAAGTGATTTTAAATGATTTGGTTGGTTCATTTAAAGCTGAGTTAATTTAAATTTAAAATGAACTAGCTCTGTGAACCAAAAGTGTGCCGATATGAAGGGCAGAAAGTGGGGCTGTAGTGGAGGATGCCAGAAGTCAGATTTTGGAGAACTAATTCACCTTGTAGGGAAACATTTGGCTGTTGTTGAGCTGTCTTCTGAGCCAAACAACTAAGAGATCCAGTACATCATCTAGAATTATATATACAGGGTTGGCCATAAGTTTCCATACATAGGAAAAACTAACATTTCATGTTGGACAACCGTTTTATTTATATGATGTGCTCTATATGATTACCATTGTTTTGAAAAGACAGCCCCAGATCATCACACTTCCTCCTCCGTGTTTGCTAGATCCAGGGTCAGTGACTACAGAGTGAGAGTAACCTGAACCAAAACGGTTACCACAGCACAGCGCCATACAGTACCCTAAGATAATGACCCAAAGCATAAGTACAAGCTATGCTAGAACTCCCTTAGGAAAACAGAGTTGATAACAATTTTCTGAAGAATATTTCATTTCCATTGTGTAAGCAATGCCACAAGTGTGTTCAGCTGTTGTATCTACCAAAGGTGGCTGCTTTGAGTCAGAAGTTTAGAATACATTTTGGTTTCTACATAGAATCTTTTTAAACTTCATTAATTTATTTTTTCTTTGCTTTCATTTCAGAATACAATGAGGCATTAGCATGCATAATTTCCAATAACATATGGAAAAATTGGAATGTTTAAAACTGTTGACCAGTAGTTTGTTTATATATAATGTATAATAATAATGTGTTTTCTTGATTTTGCGTTTTGCCATCACTTTTTTTAAATTACCTTTAAAGTTTTTTTAAACGCTTTTTGGTAACTTTTTTCCATTGTAGTTTGATTATTTAGTGACTGTGCACGTTCTTCAGTCAGTAATGAAAAAAAATCATCCTGTTTCTGCTGTTTGGTCATAGCGATGGTGTAGATAATTAAATTCCCTTAAAAGTCTTTTCATCTCATGAGCGGGGTTCTCTCCTCTCCATGCAGCATCTAAACACACCGTGCTCGTACCGACGCAGCCCTCACGTGGCTGTCGCACGTCATCACCTAAACACGTGTTTCGGCACGGGATTGGCCAAACCGTTGACCATACGTCACCACCGACCCGTTCATTTTGACGTGTGGGTGTGGCTATGTAAATGACTATCATGGAAGCTGTGTGGTTGTGTTTCCTGCAGCAGGACGCTCTGATGGGCAGCAGGTCCAACATGCATCGTTTTAACATTTAATAAACCAGGACTGGAAGAGGCTTCTCTTTCTCGGTATGGAGATGCATTGTTTCTGCTGTGACAGTGAGCTATTTTTTCTTATCCTGGCGAGAAAATACTGACAGGTGAGTAAACGATTTGAACTGTGGAGTTTCGAAGTGTCTGAACTTTTCTCCGGTGACCTGACGTACAACAGAAGCCTGACTTTCATATGGCCTGATAATATTTCTCAGTCACTTCTTTCATACTATTGTTCCAGGCTTTTAATTTTCTAAATATGTCTTGTGCGTGCCATACAAACGGTGAATGGGGATTTGTCGTGGATTTACAGCAGCTCATGTTATTCTAGCGTGTTATATAACAGAGAATCTATCAGCTGTCCTGCTGCAGACTGTAATGTTTACACAGGAGACTGAAGAGCAGCACATGGTCATGAATGGGCCTTAACCTCCAACCTTGAGTTAATGTCATCCATCCTAGAGCATAGTGGGCAATCAGATAGACCTTAATGAAAGTATTAGGAACTGCATCCATTTTCTCTTTTTGGTTTTATCATGCATATACTTAGGAAAGTCATAGATAGATAGATAGATAGATAGATAGATAGATAGATAGATAGATAGATACTTCAATCTTACCCTGGGAAATTCAAGGTGTCCAGTGGCTCATGCATTACATACAGATAGATAAGAAACAATGTACAAAGGAGCAGGCAATAGTCATGCAAATTAGGTGGCTCAAATGCTGGTGTTTACAAAGATGTGCAAAAAATTGTTAGTATTTACAACAAGATTCCAATTGCTGGTATTTAAAATAGTCTGTAAGTTGCATATTGTAACCTCACTCCAGTTTTTACAGTTACATCCAAACTTTCTCATGTGGCATAGTGGCTTGTACTGTTAAGTGTTTGTTTGGCCACAAATTAATACATTTTAAATATTATCTATAAGAAATAGAAATCTACCTTAAAAACATAATTCTACAAACAATTTGTTTTCTACTATCATGACCAAATGTTAGAACATCTTACAAGCTTTTTGCCTCTTAATGAGGTAAAACAGACTTATAGGTATTGTACAATAAATTCAAAGATATTAAAATAGACTAAACCTTTATTGATCATGCAGCGTGGAAATTTACGATATTTACAATGATGTTTAGTTTCATTTATTCACAAAGGAGTGGCAGTGGTGTATTAGTAGTGTTAGCAACAAAAGTGTGGAAGTAAAATAAAAACTAAGTAACACAAAAAAAGCCAGTTAGAAAAACTGAAATAAATTCTAATGAGCTGCAGTAAACAATGTTGCTGGATGAAATAACATTTGATTCTAATGAACAAAATTTTTGCATCTATCTGTATCATGGTCGTTTCACACTTGTATGCACCGATCAGGCATAACATTCAGACCACTGACTGGTGAAGTGAACAACACTGAATATCTCTTCATCATGGCACCTGTTAGTGTATTGAATATATTAGGCAGCAAATGAGCATTTTGTCCTCAAAGTTGATGTGTTACAAGCAGGAAAATGGGCAAGCGTAAGAATTTGAGCAAATTTGATAAGGACCAAATTGTGATGGCTAGAGTCAGAGCATCTCCAAAACTGCAGCTCTTGAGGGCTTTTCCTGGTCTGCAGTGATCAGTATCTATCAAAAGTAGTCCAAGGAGGAACAGTTGTAAACCAGTGGCAGGGTCATGGGTGGCCAAGGCTCAGTGATGCATGTAGGGGAGTGAAGGCTGGGCCGTGTGGTCCGTTCCAACAGATGAGCTACTGTTGCTCAGATTGCCGAAGAAGTAAATGCTGGTTATAATAGAAATGTGTCAGAATACACATTGCATCACAGTTTGTTGCATATGGGACTGTATAGCTGCAGGCCAATCAGGGTACCCATGCTGACCCTTATGCACCACAGAATAGCTGAATAACTGTTCTGTCACCTCTACCTTTGAGATGAACATTTTGTCTTTGTCTCTTTAGGAATCGTGGAATTTAACATGCAGTCCTATTCAACATATTTACAAAAAATGATTCTCTGTTGGGGTGGCATGGTAGCACAATGGTTAGCACTATTACCTCCAGTTACAAATCTTGGCCTGAGATCTTTCTGTATGGAGTTTGCATGCTCTCCCTGTGCCTGTGTGGGTTCTTACCAGGTTCTCCGGCATTCTCCCACAGTCCAAAGACATGCTGAGGTTAATTGGTGATTTTAAATTGTCCATAGGTGTGAATGTAAGTATGCTTGTTTGTCTCTCTGTGTAGCCAGGTGATAGACTGGTGACCTGTCCAGGGTGTAACTGTCAATTGTTTGCCCTCCTTTTTTCAGTTGTGGAATGCCAAAGGAACAGGGGCATTTGGGGGAATGGTCCACCCACAGAATCTCAAAGAATGCTAAGGATAAGAGTAACAGGTCCATTCTGTGGGCATCTCATGGTGGCATCCACAGGCAGCAATCTGGAATGGGTGACGTGAGTGGCCACATGCTCCACTGTCACTCAGAGAAGGACTCTGAAAAAGACTCAGGATACTCAGGTGAGCTGAGTGGATTTGAGTATGATGGAGGCTCCAATAATACTCTACAGATTTCATTCTATTTAATATGAATCAATTTCTGGATTTTGTGGTAAACATGTAATTTTTATGACTCCAGGAATATTTGTGTTCTCTTTGTTAGGAACCCCCACACACAGTTATAAAGATTTCATTCTGTTAGGGTGGGGTTTTTTGTTCAGGGGAAACCTCAGTGATGGCAATGATCTCTGTCAATCATTGGAAAGTGTCTCCTTTAATTCTTCCAGTCTGATTTTCCAGCTGGACTGGGGATTGAACCAGCAACTATCTCGACCAAGTTGTCTCAACCAAGCTTTAGGTTATCGTGAAGTTTTTTTTAACACATTTTTTCCTTAGTGTTTTGCATTCAAGTATCTGAATCTGTCATGCACCTTATATTTAAAAAAAACAGAAAAGATTAAAAGCAAATATTTCAGTGTTTTTATTTCATTTCTCTAATATACACTGCTCAAAAAATTAAAAGGAACACTTTTTAATCTAAGTACTGCATCAAATCAGTGAAACATGTGGGATACTGATCTGGTCAAGTAAGTAACTGAGGGGCTTTTTAGTCAGTTTCAGCTGCTTTGGTGTTCATGAAATTAACAACAGATGCACTAGAGGGAGACAACCCCCAAAACAAGAATGAGTTTACAGGTGAAGGCCACTGACATTTTTTCCTTCCTAATGTTTTCTGACTGTTTTTCACTAGTTTTGCATTTGGTGAGGGTCAGAGTCACTTCTGGTAGCATGAGGCGATACCTGGACCCTACAGAGGTTCCACAGACAGTCCAACTCCTCCAGGATGGCACATCAATGCGTGCCATTGCCAGAAGGTTTGCTGTGTCTCCCAGCACATTCTCAAGCGCATGGAGTAGATTCCAGGAGACAGGCAGTCTAAGAGAGCTTGACAGGGCTGTTGAAGGTCCTCAACCGATCAGCAGGACAGGTATCTGCTCCTTTGTGCAAGGAGGAACAGGATGAGCACTGCAATAGCTCTACAAAATGACCTCCAGCAGACCACTGGTGTGAATGTCTCTGATCAAACAATCAGAAAGAGATGTAATGAGAGTGGTCTGAGGGTCCAGCGTCCTCTAGTGCCCGCTGTGCTCGCTGACTGGCACCGTGGAGCTCGGCTGGCATTTGCCATAGAACACAGGAATTTGCAAGTCCACCACTGGTGCCCTGTGCTTTTCACAGATGAGAGCAGGTTCACCCTGAGCGCATGTGACAGGCATGAAAGGGTCTGGAGAAGCCGTGGAGAACGTTATGCTGCCTGTAACATTGTTCAGCATGACCGGTTTGGTGGTGGGTCAGTGATGGTGTGGGGAGGCATATCCACGGAGGGACGCACAGACCTCTACAGGCTGAACAACGGCATTCTGACTGCCATTAGGTATCAGGATGAAATCCTTTGACCCATTGTCAGACCCTACATTGGTGCAGTGGTCCTGGATTCCTTCTAGTGCACGACAATGCCCAGTCTTATGTGGTAAGAGAACTCATGCAGTTCCTGGAGGATGAAGGAGCTGATACCATTAGCTGGCCCCCATGCTCACCTGACCTGAATCCAATAGAACACCTTTGGAACATTATTTTTTGTTCCATCCGACACCATCAGGTTGCTCCTCAGACTGTCCAGGAGCTCAGCAATGCCCTGGTCCAGTTCTGGGAGGAGATACCCCAGGACACCATCTGTCGTCTTATTCAGAGCTTGTCCCGGCATCATCAGTCATGCATACACGCACATGGAGGCCATACAAACTACTGAATACCATTTTGAGTTGCTGCCAAGGAATTTCAGAAAGATGGACCAGCCTGCCACATCAGTTTTTCACTTTGATTTTGGGGTGTCTTGAATATAGCCCTCTTGGGGGGTTGATAATTTTCATTTCCATCAAAGAATGTGGCATCTTTTCATTCCTAACACATTATCCAGTGCATATCAATGTAAATATCCAATTTGTTTTTTCCCCGCATTGAAATATGATGTATTTTCAAAGTGTTCCTTTAATTCTTTTGAGCAGTGTACTTTATTCTTTCTATATGTTGTATATCTTTCCATATCTTCCTCTCCTTAGAGACGGGCTCTGACTTTGTGCACACGGATGTAGACGACCAACGCAGCAGTGTGAGTGAACCTCACAGGGAAAGCAGCAAAACCTTGGACAGCAACAGTGTGAATGGTGCAAACAACAACATCACTACATATGAGGAGCTCACACCCATTTACATCTTCAAAAATCTGGTGGTGAAGTCGGTGAGATTTTCACTTGCACATAAATTTTTTTTGTTAATTTTTCAACTTTGTTGCATTATATACAGTGTACAAGTACATCAGGGATCAGCTCTGAGCCCCTTCTTGTTTGCTATGGTGATGGACAGGATGAAAGACGAGGTTAGACAGGAGTCTCCATGGACTATGATGTTTGGAGATGACATTGTGATCTGTAGTGAGAGCAGGGAACAGGTGGAGGAGAAGCTAGAGGCGTGGAGGTTTGCCCTGGAAAGGAGAGGAATGAAGGTTAGCCACAGCAAGACCGAGAATCTGTGTGTGAATGAGAGGGACCCAAGTGGAAGAGTGAGGTTACAGGGAGAAGAGATCAAGAAGGTGGAGGATTTTAAGTACTTAGGGTCAACAGTCCAGAGCAATGGAGAGTGTGGAAAAGAGGTGAAGAAGCGTGTACAGGCAGGCTGGAACGGCTGGAGAAAAGTGTCAGGTGTGATGTGTGATAGAAGAGTTTCAGCTAAAATGAAAGGAAAGGTTTACAAAACTGTGGTGAGACCAGCCATGTTGTTTGGTCTGGAGACAGTGTCCCTGAGGAAAAGACAGGAGGCAGAGCTGGTGGTAGCAGAACTGAAGATGCTGAGGTTCTCTTTGGGAGTGACCAGGATGGATAGGATCAGGAATGAGTACATCAGAGGGACAGCACATGTTAGAGGCTTTGGAGATAAAGTCAGAGAGGCCAGACTGAGATGGTTCGGACATGTCCAGAGGAGAGAGAGTGAATATATTGGTAGAAGGATGCTGAGTTTCCCACTGCCAGGCAGGAGGCCTAGAGGAAGACCAAAGAGGAGGTTTATGGATGTGGTTAAAGAGGACATGAAGGTAGTTGGTGTGAGAGAAGAGGATGCAGAAGACAGGGTTAGATGGAGGCAATTGATTCGCTGTGGCGACCCCCTGAAGGGAAAAGCCGAAAGGAAAAGAAGAAGAAGAGGACAAGTGCTATTGATTAAAGTATGAGTAACTGTTTTAAAATCATCATTTAAATTAAGAAAGTCAAGTCAATTTTTTAATGAACTGATACACTGATACCCAAATCACAGATTTGCCTCAAGGGATTTTAGAACCTATCCCGCATATGACTCGTGTCAAAATAGCTTGTTTATCACATCACAAACAACAATCAATACATACAGAAAAAATAAGTGACACGCGTGTTGTAGTGTCTGATTGGATGCGTCCCAGAACAAAAAATTAAGGAGAAATTACATCTCAAGGGGAGACGTGTGCTCAAAGCGTACAGGTAAATAGATCGTTTAACAGGAGCTGTGTGGATTTATACATTTCCTACTCTGCTAAAAAATAAGTGTAAGTTGTTTTCAGCATTTTAACAAGGAAGCAAGCACACTGCCTGGTCTTGTTTTTTGTGAGGAAAGGCTCCTGGCATTTCTTCAGAGGTGGTGAATATTTGATCCTCTTTGAAATGAATCTCAGTCACCTACATCTGTAGAGATGCACTTGAAGCAGACCAAAAGGGAAATTGTTTATTTCATTCAATATCTCAAGAGATTTTATTCTGTGGATGCTAGTATTGCTCTATTTAGCAGAAATATTGTACTGTAGTAGACATTTTGCACCAATGATCACCAGTCTCTGATACAAACGCTTGCTGAGAATTTAGACTATTCTTGTATGCATAATTCCTTCACTTGCAAAATGTTTGAAAGTTTTCTTCCGTCTACTGCTCATTTCAAGTCACCCCACAACATTATAGTGGGATTCAAGTCTCGTCTTTGACTAGACCATACCACAGCCACTGCTGTAGCCCCTTGAATTCATTAATCAGGACACAGAATTTCAAATGGGTATAGATTTATTTCTTACTCTTGATGAGCACCATGCACCATAAGCACCGTGACAACTACAGAATAAACAGAAAAAATACAAAATGCTTCATTCTAGTTTCGCAAATAATTCACACATAAATCATGTTCACATACTAATCATGTTTACAACCAATGCAAATATGTAATAACAATGAAATGAAATGTTTTTAAAGCTATTGACATATGATATATCACATGCTTCTTTTAAATGAAATGCAATATATTGTTATTGTTCACAGACTATATTGCCTTTGTCCTAATGACATGCAGTTTTACTCATAAATGGATAAAGTAAAGACATTCTCCTTTTTCTTAAATAAAATATGTTACTCATCTGATAATAATGCACACTTTACATCTCCATTTCTCATTCCGCTCTCCAAATGCACTAGTTAAAGAGTTTCAGTTATCAGCTAGCACGCTTTTGAGCTCAATACACACATACACCTCATAGTTCTGAGCAACAATACAAAATACTGAAGAAAATCACAATGTAAACTCTATCCCCATAGGACTCAAACAGATGAATATAACGCATAAGTAGTGTCTTTGCAGGGTTATCATTCCTCTGACAATGCGTGAGCACAACATTGTGAAGAGAAAGGAACAGGAAGTTCAAAGCAAAACAGACCACAAGGTGGTACTGAAGGACTACAATGTCTTGTTAACACATAAAAACAATATTGGATAGGAGAATATTAATGGAATTTATCAGACATTTACAACCACCTTCTTTTTGAGACATTCGTTTGTGGGTTTGAAAATGTACTTTGGATCATTATTCTATTAACAGTTATACTTCTGGTTTACCTTTAAAACGGTATCAATTTCTCCAAACAATATCTCCAAGCACCCTTTGATTTGATGCTGTTTTCACAGTTGAATCAGAGACTACAAACTGACCAGTCTCCAAGGTAGCAAAAGAACTTCAGACCATAATATTTTCACCACCATCCTTCACGGCTTGTATGAGGTTCTTATTTCATTTTTGATCTGCATCAAACATGTCTATTGTTACTGTGTCCAAACAGCTCTTCTCTTTCAGAAGGCCTACATGTTCATTGGCATATTACCGTTTTGCCTTAATGTTGTATTTGGATAACAAAGGCTTTTTTCCTCGCATACCCTAATTGCAAGTCAAAATTTTGCATTGTATTTCGGGTTGCTTTAGAGTTGTTTTTATTAGATTTTGGCATGAAGACACCACTTGAGTACCAAAGAGACCAACAGAGCCTAGATGTCAGGAGTTAAAATAAACAGGTTTCAGCTGTCAAAATAGGTTCTAATCAGACGCATCTAATCCTGATTTTAAAGGTGTGATAAATGCCAAACTGTACTTACTTTTCCCATAAGTAGCTGCCTCTAGCTGCTAAAGGCTAGCTGGCGAGTCTCGAATTTTGTTAGCATGCTGATTAATCTGTGTAACCATTTTCAGTTGTTTGTTCAATTCGTGACTAGCAGTTGACTCTGCCAGGAGCTAATGGTACAGTTCAACCAGAAAGCCAAAGTACAGAAATGGATATTTAGAATAATTAGTCA
This sequence comes from Acanthochromis polyacanthus, assembly GCF_021347895.1. Lineage (NCBI taxonomy): Eukaryota > Metazoa > Chordata > Actinopteri > Pomacentridae > Acanthochromis > Acanthochromis polyacanthus. The sequence goes on along the minus strand of NC_067129.1, from coordinate 37,469,660 downwards.
TTTTTTGTTTTTGTTCCAAAACTCAACAATCAATTTTGAACTGTACCGGAGAGATGTTGATTGATTTTACCATCATATGCAAGTGCTATTGTGGTCGTGTGTCATTTGAAATAATTATCAATCAATGAATGCATATCAAAAGAACTTGTTAGAATGATTGCTGACTATTTTTTTTTCTTTTGTCTTTGTAATAATGCGTTACATCTTCAACCTCTAACAACTATTTACATCATCTGACTGCTATATTTCTTAATGTTTTGTTGCCTCATTATTTTTGTGTCCTACTGCTTTTCTCTTTGTAACTTTAACCTCCTCCCGATCTTTTGCCCTTTCTCTTTCTCTGGTCTGTTGTTGTTGCTCACGTAACACCCTGCTCCCAACCTCCTGGTGATACAGTCTAGACCAGAGCAGCTTCTGCATGGCCCCCTGGAATGGGGTGGAGGATGGCACAGCCTGACCAGTGGCAAAGCACCTACTCAACTCTTACTGATCCAGCAGCCAACAGTGCCTACTCCTGCCTCCACTACGACAACACCTTTGTCTTGTCTAGCTCCCCCACAAGGTAATGCTAAAAAAGGAGGTAACCGCAGCAACCACGGCAGCAAGAACTCATACTTGCCTATCCTGAATTCTTACCCTCGCATTGCCCCCCACCCCACCAAGGATATCTTCGGGGGCAAGGGTACCACATGGGTAAAGGGGGTTAAAGAGAGCAGCAATGAAGGCCAAAGCCAGCGCAAGAGAGTGTGCACTGAGGGGGAGAATAGGGAGACTGTATCTACTAGCAGCCACCTCCTGAGGCTCCATCATCAGAATGAGGGCAGAGTCTATTGCCAGCATAATGGCAGAGAAGGCCATACTTCCTATCCCAGCACATCTCACTGTCCACTGCTGAGCTACACCGCCTCCACCACCCAACACAAGTCCTACCACAGTCAGCCATGCTCGGGGTCTGGCAGCATACACTCATCCTCTATTTCTAGCTCCAAGACACCTTCGCCGCCTTCTTCCTCTGACTCCCCCTCATCCTCTTCTCCTCCCTCTTCATCTCCCTCTTCTTCAGCAGCTCATAGCCCATATTGCTTGGCTCCAGACTGCTTGTCCACACGCCATCGCCGTTTCCTTAACACAGCAGAGATCCTCAACCAGTCAGGCCTCCTGGCCATCACACTACGTACCAAGGAGCTTCTGAAACAGAACGCAGCCACTGAGAAAGAAATTGCCCAGCTTCGTCATCACACCCATCTCCTGTGCCATGTGACACAGGTCAGACAAAACGGGTCCAATGAAGGCTCAGACAGCTTAGACAAACTTCTGCAGGCCATGAGTGAGTCAAGCTCATACCCCAACTTAGACTTAAATCACCTGAAAACACTTAGCAGCAGCTGCCAGCAGAGCAAGACTAGAAACGAGGAAGACCAAGAGAAAGATAACATAGGAGGCATGAACACGCACTGCAGCCCAATCCAGGTGGTGTCTTTGCACAACATAGATGATGGAACATCACCTCCCTCTCCACTGTTGGCTCCCTCACCGGACACAGAAGAAATAGAATATACTGATTGTCCTGTGGACCCCATGTCCACTACCATCAATGTTTATTTTCCCAGATCTGACCCTGAATAGAGACACAGAGGTGATCAAAGACAAGGACTTAACTGATCTCACTGTGTTTCCAGAGAGCTTATAACGCAACGTTAGCTTCTTTGAGAAGAGATTATGGATCTGTAAAGGAAACTTGAACCTAGCAATATATTAGAGCATGGGATCGTTTGAATTGTTCAAAATGCTAGTGCAAAATAGAATATGACTGACTGCATAACTTGGAGTAAGGATTTTTGGATTTACACTCATGATTTCAAGTTAAGTACTTCGGCACTTTTTAATCAGGGATTTGCTCATTCCGGGCTGCACAGTGAAGTAGTGGTTAGCACTTTTGCCTTGCAGCGAGAAGATCCCCGGTTCAAATCCCAGGCTGGGCCTGGGATCTTTCTGCATGGAGTTTGCATGTTCTCCCTGTGCATGCGTGGGTTTTCTCCGGGCACTCCGGCTTCCTCCCACATTCCAAAAATATGCTGAGGTTAATTGATTACTCTAAATTGCCCGTAGGTGTGAATGCAAGTGTGATTGTTTGTCTGTATATGTAGCCCTGCGACAGACTGGCAACCTGTCCAGGGTGTCCCCTGTCTTCGCCCGAGTCAGCTGAGACAGGCTCCAACACCCCCCGCGACCCTAATGCGGATAAAGCGGTGTATAGAGAATGGATGGATGGATGGATGGATTTGCTCATTCCACGTGTCAATTTTTCAGCTATACTTTTGTCTTCTTTAGAGAGGCCTAGCGTACATTCAGTCAGATAACTGAAACAAGCTTACAGAGAAACAGAAAACATGAATCATTCAGACCACTCAGACTGTTGCCAAGACTCACAATAATTATAGCCTGAAATTAGTTGCTTGCTTTATTTCTACCGAAGAAAAAAGTAATCCATACTGCACCTGACATGCTTTGAATCGTTTAAGAAGAAAGAGGAGAAGAAAAAAAGATTTGTCATTTCTTTTTCTTTTGTTTTATTTTGCAATGTGTGTCTGTAGCAGTTCTAGTGGTTAAATGCTGTATACTTCCTAATATTACTGTAGCTTACTTTAAAAATTAAGAAGCACTTAAAGGTGACATAAATATTTTAAGTTTGATATGTTCAGTAGTCAGTGTTGTGGTGGTTACTTAACAGAAATAGTGGAAGTATAGCAGTAAAAAACAGTCACAATGATCAGTTATCTTGTATGAGTGTAGATTTGATACAAATTCAAACTGGACCTTATCACATATTCCCTTTACTGTAAAACTGTATATTTTAAAAATATAATTACATTTTTGAAAGGAATTTTGCTCTACATCATTTCCAACATGGACTTTGGCGTACAATGCACATTTTGTTTGTCATGTTTTGTCTAATTTTCCTGAAGCACAGCAGCCTAAGTTTTGAGGAGATTGAGCTATTATTTGACAGAATTATTTTATAGTCATCACTTTATTTGAAAATTAAGAATTATTTTAATTCAGCGGTAGAAGTTCAATGATGTTCTGATAAACTCTTTGATGTTAAACTGTATGATGTGTGACTTGTTTTCTTTACTTTGTATAAAATATGATATTTTTTGGTCATACATAACGTCAGGACTGTCAGAATTATTGGCACCTCTGAATCTCACCTCTAACGTAAATCAGAATGTTTCTGTGAAAAAAAGACAAACAAAGCAGTTTTATATGATCAGAATATTATTAAGATGTCTAAAATTATTGAACAATAATAAAAACTTTTATATAGTGCAAATAAGATACAGGTACTTTTTTTAAGAATTAGTGGCTTAAAAAAAATATAAACCAAACAAGGCTCATCTGTGCGCAATGTCTGGTGTTCACATGATCTGAATTGATGGATAAATTATGGCTTTATTGCATGTAAAGGAGCTGATTGTTTCCATTTTTTCTAGCAAAATAGGATAGTTTGCAAACCAGTATTTTTCAAAATCCTAGATGAATTATCGGTTTCTACAGCAGAAAGATTGTTGGTCTTGAATGGGCTGAGGACGTGCGACCCGATGGTGGTGTGTTACGACTCCACAGTTCCACACATAGGATCCAAGGTTAACAGGTTTCCAGATAGAACAGCGAAAAGATCAGTAAATATGAGGTATATATTGGAAATTCTGTTTGGTGAAGGGAAAGCTAAAGCTCCAGTTGAAAGGAAAATATTGGCGTTTGCAAAAAAAAAAAAAAATGGACTGAGAACAGTAAGAACAGAACATATACAAAAGGCACACGTTAATGGTAGAAGAGTAGAGGTAGAAGTGAAGCATTAATGGTAACAGGGCAGTGGTGGCACAACTGTTAAGTCTCTGGACTACTAATCAGAAGGTCAGTGGTTCAAACCCCAATGTGGCCACTGTTGGGCCCTTGAGCAAGGCCCTTAACCCTTCCTCCTCCAAGAGTGCTGTACCCTGCACTCCAACCCCTGGATTCAGAAATGTGGCAACAGATTTTATCTAAAAATTACCTTTTGCAAAAAAACAAACCCGTGTTATTTGTTGAGTTCATGGTCATGGCATTAAAATTTTTACAGTATAGCATTAAAATGGCATTAAAAAGCATTAAATTTGACTGGCTGATTTCTGCAGAAACTCTGACAATGGTGAGGACAAGAAAGCTGAGTGCATTGGACATTATATCATCCAAAATCATAACATTTTCCATGCTATAGGTAATCACAGAAACTTGAAATTGTGGTTTCAGCAGTTCGTAATGTTATTATGAAGTTTCACTGTCGTAAAACTGACTCAACTAAATTGGACCCAATTATGCCAAGTATGACCCCACTATTTACAAACTATATATATATATTTTTTTTTTTCGCACTGTGGCTGTTTACATAGTTATATTTCAGAATAAATAGTGCACATATTGTTAAAAGGTGAATCAATGTGGTATGATGTGATCATCAGCAGGTAACCGATGTAGCATTCACTTGTCATAGTGACTGTGATGCCATACCACTATCTCGCAGTGATGCAGAAATCTACAACAAATCCGTGGATCCGGACGACAAGCCGCATCACTGCCAAAATCTAATTACTTGGTCCTTGTGTCATTTCAGACCGTCTCTGAAAATTTCATCCAAATCCGTTCTTCCATTTTTGAGTAATGTTGTGCACAGACAGACGAACAGACAGACAAACGTACCCCGAATGCCACATAACTCTGCCGTGTTCCTTGGCCGAATAAAAATTGCATTTTGTGTTTACATACATACAAATAAGTTTGGTGATCTGAAACATTTACGTGTGACAACTGTGCGAAAGTAGAAGTTTGTTTTCACTGTACTGCATGATCTCAGTAATGTTTTAAGGAAATATTGTGATGTCAACAGAAAATTATTTTCATATTCTCTATTTAGCGTATTTTTTGTGTCAAAACCAAACAAACCTGAGAACACTTAAAAATCAAAAGTCACAGGGCATGATGCAGTGAGTGTGTCCATAATGATACCACAATGCCGCATAGCCTTATTTGGTGTACCTTTCACTACTTTAAATTGTAAAGAAGCAGTCTCCAGAGAACATTTCCCAAATGTTCCCTGAGGTTTATTTTTGTAGAAATTCCAGGGAACTATACTTTGAACAAGACTACCCACCAGTAATTCTGCAGAAAAGCAAAGCGTATTCTCGGTCGAAGCAGGTATTAAAGCAGAAGAAGATCCGCTTCCAGACGCTGTTCTTCACCAAGTTACAGCTGTTTTATGAAGATGAGACCCAGCTGTTCCGGACGGCAGAGGAAGCGACTGCAGACATGAAGGACAGGGGGCTGCCTGTTGGAATGATCACCCTGAGAGAAAGCCTTTTGTTTTGTTCTGTTTCATTGTTTTTTATTGTTCAGGGAGTAGATCTGGGGCCTGTTTTCAGGTTTACTGAAAACTCTTGAGTTTGTTAACCCTGAAATTAGACAAACTCAGAGTTTTCCGTTTCACAAAGCGAGGTAACTCAACCCTGACACATAGGGGTAACTCTAGCCTGTTTCACAAAGAAGGGTAACTTTAATTCTCGGTCAGTTACCACAGTAACAGACTCTATGACTCTAACCTGGTGCCAGTTTCTCTCTGTCTCTGCCCTCTTTCAGCCACACACGCTGCTTGATTTCCTCATTCATTCAGTCAGTAAGTGGGCGAGTTTTGATGTAGAACAGCTACGTTAATAAATTAACGATCCAGTGTATAAAGGATCAGCATTACTGCACAGATAATTAAATATTCATCGGTAGATTGTTATCGGACCGAGCATAAATGTTCTCGCATTTCCAGAAGATTATCTGTTTGAGTGGTACCGTTTCATAATCGTTTCAAGTCCATAATCTACATAAACAACCTAATCTGTCCTTATATTTACATTACCAACCAGTCATGCTCTCACATCCAGCAGATATTGTGTGTTGCGCTGCGGTTCTTTGCAAATGAAAGTTTTTAAATAATGTCGGAGATGCAGAACACTTCAGTAAGGCAGCTGTATGCAGGACAGTCAGAAAAGTGTTCCTAAACGGCTTTTACTCATCATTGTGGTTTTCCCTGGACCACATGCTGTCATAGCATCAAGGAGGAGTTCCACAGGATTGCAGGTGAATGATGTAGAGATCTGTTAAATGAATTTTAAATCATATTCTGTTAATGACATTGTGCTGCAGCGTCAGACTGGGATTAGTCTTTTTAATTTCTTTTTTGATGGCTGCATAGATGCACACATATCCCCATCACAGCTCCCTCACAACATGAACAGGAAGTCCATTCACAGCATAAATGTTCAGGCATGGTTACAGGTAGACTGACTACAGTTTCTAAATGTTAAAGACTGCATCATAGTTCAACATATGTCATTCTCTGCACTGTCAGATCATATGTGATGCTGCATACATCATTTCTAATGTGGAGGCCAAGTGGCCTGGGTCTGTTCATGACTCCAGGATTTATCAAGAGTCTAACCTGAGCAACAGACTGCAATGTGGTCAGCAGCCTAAAGATTTTCACAATATAATTCACTTGTCTCCCTCCTTTAATATACTCTGATGTATCCACTATACATTACAGGAGAGTTTGATGGCCTTCTGCTGGGTGACTGGGGTTACCATGCCAACCCAGGCTGATGACCTCATACCCTGACCCTGAACCGAGTCCCCAACAGAACTTCAACCGGGCTCACTGCAGGACCAGAGCCTGGGTGGAGATGACCATAGGCCTGCTGAAAGCCCGTTTCCAGTGCCTACGTTACCCCAGGGTGACCTCTGAGAGGGCCTGTGATATTACTGTGGCATGTGTTGTTCTTCATAATATTACCACTATTAGAGGAGAGCAACACCCTGCCCTACAAACTGAAGACCCAGATGATGACCCCATCCACCTGCAGCTATCCAGGACAGCAGAGCAGTCAGAGACACCGTATGCAATAATCACTTTAGAGTTTAAGTCACCATCATCACCACCACAGCAAATAAAGACATGATACACATTTCATTTGGTCTTCTTTATTCCCTTCAAATAAAAGAGATAGTTCAGTTCATGTTCCAAGAGTTAACATAATTCACCTGTGACCATCACCACCTCTAACTTGTCCTCTAGTATTGCAATTTCCAGATCTGCCCTCCTAATCTGTTGTTTTGGATTTTTCTCAGCAAATGAATTTTGTAAATCCGTTTTACTGATAACTGGGAATACATAGAGGGTATTAAATTATACAGTGGCACATGAATTCCATGGAATGAACCTCTGGTGTTTCCTGAACATCCATCTCACTGTGTCAATCTGTGCAGTGGAAGTTGAGGGACCATCCTGCTGCTGTTCAACCATGCTCTGTTAAAAAGGATGAGAATGTGAAATACTCCAGTGTAGGCTAAATGTCACACTCTATATTCTACCAGAATGTTAAGAAATGTGAATGGGAAGAGAACTCCAGTAACGTACCTCTATATGCCTTTCTGGATCCTCCTCTGTAAAGGCAACAGACACAGTTTCATCCTCTTCATCCTAGATCAGTGATATGTTTCAGTACACTTAAACTACCATTTGGATAAATCTTTGGAGTATTGCCTACATACAGTTACAAGGTCTGTTGTGGTGTGAAGGGGGCAAAAGACAAAAAAAAGACACAAAAGAGAAATAAATAATCATATATACCACCCGTTTTACAGGCATCTGCTTTCTTTCTGTTGGCTCAGCAGAAGTCTGTGTTAAGGCTTAATTTCTTAATTATTTAACAGAACATGATATGGATGCAGTCATTTCGGCTATGTGTGGATAAAACAACTGCACAGTCAAACAGCCACTTAATATTTAGGATACTTCACAATGTAAAACATGATCAATATGAAGTACCTCCATGAAATAATGCCGAGGTCTGACCTGTTTGAACAATGTTTTTATATTTCATCTTAAGCTGCTGCCACGTGCGCTTCTCCCCCGCAGGATTTCACCTAAATGAAATAACTTAATAGGCTACCATTCAGACAGTTTTTCCCTGTAATATTATTACGATTACAAAGGACTACATTTAAACTTACGCATTGACACGGGCAGCAATGTTCTCCACGCTCTCCCTCTCTTTTGCAGCTGCAGCGGTGTTGCACTTCTTTCTAAAAACGTGTTCAAATTCACCATATGAGCACTTTAAAAATTTCCAGTTCAAAAACACAAACTTGCGTTTCCCCGTTGCCATGGTGACTCGTCGAATTGGGGCTCCATTGATGCTGTCTTTTCAGAGTTGTGGTGCACGCGCTTAACTCCAAGTGAAACTACTCTTGTCACGGCTCCCTTCTCACCCCCGTCCTTCCCACCTGACCTCCCCAATACCCTTTTCCCATCTGGTTCTTCCTCCCTCTCCTGTTCCCCTGCCCTGTCTGTCTTGCCTGTCTCCCATCCGCTCCTCTGCCCTGTCTCTCCCCCTACAACTCGGTGCCTGAGTGGAGTCTAGCTTCTCAGCTGACTCCACTCAGGCAATCAACCACCTCCACGGCTCCCGGACAGCTGAGAGACATCACGCTGATTAATCACCCCTGCAATAAGAACCGGCTCATCCTTCCACTCCCTGCCAGATTGTTGAACAAGAACCACGCAGTTCAGTTCGCTCTCTTGCCTCTCACAAGATCTGTTTTGAGTTCCTACCTTGTTTTCTTATGTTGTTTTTTCCTGCCTCCACGCAGTTCAGCTGTCCGGGATCCCTGCCATTCTCCTTCCCCTCCGGCTCTCCCCCGACCAGTCATCACCGGTTTCTCCTGCCTGGACCCCCACTCCTACTTGGACCCCTTCTGTCCCTGCCTGGAACCCCCCGCTCCTGCACCCTGGTTTTCCCCCACCAAGCCACCATTTCACCCCCAGTAATAAAACACTTTCATTCCAACCAGCCTTGGTAGTGTAGCTCTCTGCTCGGGTCCAACCAGCTCAGTTTGTGACAACTCTGAGTTGATTAAACCAACTCAAATCAGCTGTTGTGAAACCGAAAACTATAGAGTTTCCTATCTCAGAGTAGATCAACTCAGAGTTGAGGATTAAACTCAGAGAACCTGCTTCGTGAAACAGGCCCCAGGTCTGTCCAGCCCTGTCAGACTCATCAGGTTTAAAATGATTACTGCAGAGCACCCACTCATCATTTGCAGCAAACCCGTCTCTCCTCAGAGCTTATTCCACTTCCTCTTCCACCCATGGTCTCTAGAGTAAGAAAAATAGACAGAAGTGAATAAGTCTGTACACAACAACATATTTAAAAAAATATATCATGCTAATAAATTAAGGACAAAGAACTGAATTAGTCAATATACTGGAGACCAAAGTTAATTAATTTGGTAAGTATAACCTTGTTTAGTAACATTTCAATTATCTGAGAGCAGTACTAAAGAACTGCTTATAATCTCAATCATACAATCAGTTTGGAGGAAAACATAGATGGTAATCTGGATATATATGAGTTAGACTTTATAACTACTATTGGTGGTATTAATAGTGTTGCGCTTTGTGATCCTATGAGCGTGGGTGGAAAGTACTTCGCACAACAAGGAATCTTGGTTTGCAGCCTTTACTGAATGTCAGCATGGAATACAAGCTTCAACACTTTTCTGTCGGATTGAGGTCTCTGGCTCGGGCACAGACAGTGAGCTAGCATGTCTGTGACGCCTACAAATGTATAGTCACAATTGTTTGGTTGTAGTATTTTTTTTTTTGGTAAGTATTTGATTAGTCAGTATGAATGTCTGTGTTTGTTTTATTTATTATTTTCTGACACCCAAGTTGTGTGATTTATATTGTGGATTAAAAGTAAACAGAAACAGTATTGGGTCAGCAGGTGGCAGTGTAGTTCACCGTCTGAAGGTTCTGTGCGCATGCCCCGTTTCCTTTCAGAGCTGAGAGGACTCGGTGAAAAGCATTAACAGTTTCACTGTCTCTGTTTCTTACTAACAACTTAACCTGTTTTCCAGGTGAGTAATGGTCATGAAATCATGCAAAAATGTGTTATTGGGTGGGTAAAGTGCACCGTGTATTGTGTGTTGATTTCTGTTAAACGTGAGTGTGGAACGAGTGAAAGGAAAAGTTTCTCTTGGCTTAGTGAAGTCGTGCGTCACGTAATGGCGACTTTTCCATGTGCAAGATTATGTTAGAGACTTCCCCAAATGTCCAGACATTGCATTGTTTAGTTACTTTTAATTGGATTTTGACACTGACTGGCTCCATTTATTACTTCAGAATTTTGTACATATTTAAAGAACACTTGACCATATGGGTAAATGATTCTGTTTAGATAGTGCAACTGCACATGAGTTTTATAGAACATTAATACTACTGTTTGTCAGTCCTGTTGGTGTATCTAGACACCTTTACAATTTTGCATTAGACATGTATGGAAATTAATAACCAAAAGACGTTGGACAGAGCTAATGTAGAGGGAAGTAGGCACAGTGATTTTGTGATTTATCTGTTTAAGTATTGTTATTTGTATGATGTTTAGACTTGAACGTGAATATGCTTGTGAAGTTATGAACAGAAAAAACATGTCTGAATATAATGACTGTGTAGACAGAAGAATGAGAAACAGTTGACATACTGAGGTGGTGAATATACAGTATTTATTGCTGGGTATAAACAAAAGAAATGGGACAAATCTGACAGTATTAATGTTGTTAGTGAATTGATTATGATATTTGTTCATGTAAATAAACAGAGCTGAGAGGACTCGGTGAAAAACATTAACAGTTTCACTGTCTCTGTTTCTTACTAACAACTTAACCTGTTTTCCAGCCATGAGGCCGGTAACATGTCCATGCAGTGTAAGCCGTGAGTACCGTTCAACACCCAACCATTAACTGGCACACTCATAATAGACCCTCCAGAAAAACACAATTATGTGATCGCATGAATTCCCACATTAATCACCAAAATGCCGCTGATTATGCGGGGGTCAATTATTTCCCAAAAGGCCGCATAATCCCTGCAAAACAGCGCATAATTCCCGCAAGAATCTCACATTTCCACGAAAAAAAAGGGAAATATGCGGGTCCCGCTCGATTTCACAATTTCCGCATAAAATGAGAAAACAACAACCAATATAAATGGAGTTGTGAATGAGTTTTTATGTGACGCCCGGCCTGACGTCATCAGTTCACGCATTCACACACACAGAAGCACGAGCTGATGCGGAGCGCGGCGCCAGTGTTGCCAACTTAGCGACTTTCTCGCTAAATCTAGCGACTTTTTTTTGTCAAAAGCGACTAGCCATAAATCTAGCGACTTTTTCTGCCGTTTTGGAGACTGACAGGAAAACTCGGATCATTCTGCAGTTACTGTCCTCAACAAGCAGCAGCTGCTGCTGTGAGCTTCTCCCCCTCCCAAAGCACAGGCTGTCAGTCCAGTAACCCCGCAGCAGTCCCAGTGTCTGATTAGAGGACACATCCCTCCGCGGCCAGACGGCAGGTGAATCGCGCATATTTTTGCATATTTCAGAACTATTCGCATACTTTGCAACTTTCCGCAATTTCCCCGCATAAAATCGCATAAAAACCCTGCATCTTTATTCGCATAATCAAGGATTTTTGCCCGCATTTTTCTGAAGGGTGTATCATAAGAGGGTCTCTCTTTTTATCTCCGTGCGCGCTCTCGTGAGTCTGGATAACCAATCAGCAGGCTTTACTCAGCAACACATACACAAAACTGTTATAGAACTTAAAACATTAAAGCTGCTGTCTGGAGTTTGAATCGCAGCGTCTCCCAAAACACTGGTGGTCCCACCCTCCCTCCCTCTGATTTCGCCCCTTTATTTGTGCACGCGCGCAGTACCTGAGAGAAGTGCCCGGAGTGCTGCAGCATCTCGCCTGTTTTGCCGTTTTCCCCTCTTCTACATTTAGTACATTTAGTAAATAATAAAGGAATTACGTTAGAATGCTGTATTGAGTCTAACTTGTCCTAATACCAAAATAACATGAATCTGCTAGGACGAACTAGTACAGTTTCAATATGTAATTACACTCGTGTATCCCTCTCGATGACGTTGTTTATCAAACTTAGTGCATTTACGCGTGTATATGTGTTACATTGTTTATTTATTTCTATCTAGAGTTCAGAATTGCATGACTCCTCTGACGAAGAGTACACACGTGGACAAAATTGTTGGTACCCCTCAGTTAAAGAAGGAAAAACCCACAATTCTCACTGAAATCACTTGAAACTCACAAAAGTAACAATAAATAAAAATTTATTGAAAATTAAATAATCAAAAACAGCCATTACTTTTGAATTGTTGATTAACATAATTATTTAAAAAAACAAACTAATGAAACAGGCCTGGACAAAAATGATGGTACCTCTATAAAAGATTGAAAACTATTTGACCAGAGTGACATGATTAACTCAGGTGTGTCATTTAATTGACATCACAGGTGTTTCCAAACTCATAATCAGTCAGTCTGCCTATTTAAAGGGAGACAAGTAGTCACCCTGCTGTTTGGTGAAAAGGTGTGTACCACACTGAACATGGACAACAGAAAGCGAAGGAGAGAATTGTCCCAGGACATCCGAAAAAAAATTATAGACAAACATCTTAAAGGTAAAGGCTATAAGACCATCTCTAAACAGCTTGAAGTTCCTGTGACAACAGTGGCTGATATTATTCAGAAGTTCAAGACCCACGGGACAGTAGCCAACCTCCCTGGACGTGGCCGCAACAGGAAAATTGATGACAAATTGAAGAGACGGATCGTTCGAATTGTATCCAAAGAGCCCAGAGCAACCTCCAAAGAAATTAAAGGTGAACTCCAAGGCCAAGGTACATCAGTGTCAGATCGCACCATTCGTCGTTGTTTGAGCCAAAGTGGACTTCATGGGAGACGACCAAGGAGGACACCACTGCTGAAAAAAATTCATAAAAAAGCCAGACTGGAATTTGCAAAAATGCATGTTGACAAGCCACAAAGCTTCTGGGAGAATGTCCTTTGGACAGATGAGACCAAACTGGAGCTTTTTGGTAAGGCACATCAACTCTATGTTCATAGACTCAAAAACCAAGCATACGAAGAAAAGAACACTGTCCCTACGGTGAAACATGGAGGAGGCTCAGTAATGTTTTGGGGCTGCTTTGCTGCATCTGGCACAGGGTGTCTTGAAAGTGTGCAAGGTACGATGAAATCTGAAGACTATCAAGGCATTCTGGAGAGAAATGTGCTGCCTAGTGTCAGAAAGCTTGGTCTCAGTCGCAGGTCATGGGTCTTCCAACAGGACAACGATCCAAAACACACAGCCAAAAACACCCAAGAATGGCTGAGAGAAAAGCGTTGGACTATTCTAAAGTGGCCTTCTATGAGCCCAGATCTGAATCCCATTGAACATATGTGGAAGGAGCTGAAACATGCCATTTGGAGAAGACACCCATCAAACCTGAGACAACTGGAGCTGTTTGCTCATGAGGAGTGGGCCAAAATACCTGTTGACAGCTGCAGAACGCTCATTGACAAATACAGAAATCGTTTAATTGCAGTGATTGCCTCAAAAGGTTGCGCAACAAAATATTAAGTTATGGGTACCATCATTTTTGTCCAGCCCTATTTCATTAGTTTGTTTTTTTAAATAATTATGTTAATCAACAATTCAAAAGTGATGGCTGATTTTGATTATTTAATTTTCAATCAATTTTTATTTATTGTTACTTTTGTGAGTTTCAAGTGATTTCAGTGAGAATTGTGGGTTTTTCCTTCTTTAACTGAGGGGTACCAACAATTTTGTCCACGTGTGTATGTCCCAGACGCCCCAACATCTTCCTCCAGAGGTCGGGCATCTAAACGAAGCCGTCAGGCGGGCTATGGAGGCCGTGGTCAGAGAGCGAGGCGAGCACCCCGACCACGGCATCTAAACGAAGCCGTCAGCCGGGCTATGGAGGCCGTGGTCGGGGTGCTCGCCTCGCTCCCCGACCACGGCATCTAAATGAAGCCGTCAGGCGGGCTATGGAGGCCGTGGTCGGGGTGCTCGCCTCGCTCCCCAACCACGGCATCTAAACGAAGCCGTCAGCCGGGCTATGGAGGCCGTGGTCGGGGAGCGACGTGAGCACCTCGAGCCAAAAAACGTCCTGCAGTCTCTTGGCCTGACAAGCCGTGGGATTGGTAACTTTTCTGGAAGTTGCTGAGCCCTGATGCTCTCTCCTCCACAAGCAAAACAAATGTGCGCGCGGTTGCGTAGTGCGTAGCTCGCGCACCTCTGCATGGGCTTGCTTGCTGTGCGCGTAACCGTTGATTGACAGCATGACAAAGCTGAAGCTCGAACTTGATTGGTCGGCAGCAACCGGCGCTTTTTGGAATAACATGGGGGTCTATGAGAGGAAGGCGGAGCTCAGGAATAAATTTTCATATCGCGTTATACTAACTTAATATTATAGTATCGAACTAGACTAACACATTTAAGCTTTGTTAAAAAATGATACATAAATTGAAAACAAACGGAAACTCCGGACAGCAGCTTTAACCACTAACTCTCTGTCCTACAATCGTAATGCGACTACTACTAGTAGTGGTAATACTGCTGCTAATACTGGCACTGCTACTACAACTTGTAATACTATTACTGATACTACTTCTACAACTCTAACGGTTATTTATACTACTGCTGCTGCTTGAATTTTTGGTATTACTATTTCTGCTGCTTGTACTTTTAGTATTACTACTACTGATTGTACAACTATACCACAGCTACTAATAATCGTCTGGTATTTGGTTGTCCAGCTGTTAGCTCGCATTAGTGTTTTGCTAGTGGCTAACTAGCTAGCTTTCATAGACTGGAAGCACTTAACAAGATTTGATAATGAAAAAAGAGCCAAAAACTATCCCAAGTTTCCTTGTCTCGATCGTCCGACGTAGTTTGCAATTGTATGCAGCACAATGAGCCAGCATTCTTCTTGTTTTAGTTTTTGTGCCATTGACATCAATGGAAAACACTGAAACTTTGCCCCCACTAGTGTTGCCGTAGACACTTAGCTCAGAGGGGCGTCTCGTATCTACTGATTCATATCTATGCGTAGTAGCGTGTTTCAATTCAACACTATACATTCCGATGGACTTGCAAACCTTTATGTCGTGTGATGAAATTTAGAAGAGGTTTGGATTAGATAAATAGTCATTTCAGTGATCTGAGAAGTTTACGGCTAATGCTTTGCTAGCTCCCCTGTAAACGAGGTTAACAGAATGGCGGCCTTTATGATATCTGTATGCATTTATACAGTAGCTCCTTAACACATATTCCCTTGTTTAAGAGTTGTTATATAAAGATTGTATATGAAACATATGTTTTAGAGATTATTTGGTTGTTACTAGTACAACTTTAAGGTTGTGTTTATTGCTGTGTTCATGAATTTTAATATTAGGTCCAGTTGTGTTTGTAAAAAAAAACTGATAACATTGGTGGGCTCAATTACACTGTAGAGACCACTGGTATGCTAATATATAACAGCATTGACAGGGAGTGAGCGATAGTCCAGACCGTCAAGTTGGATCATTTTGGTCTGCGGGGACAACAGTTTGGGGCTCAGGTGGAATGTATTTTGTATTATCCCGGAGGTTTGAATATGTGTTTATATGTTTTTATATGTTGTGATGTGATTTGTTATAAAACCATTGTGGAAAACAGACAATTTGTATATATATTACAACAAAAGAGGACAAAGTAAAATCTGTTTAATAAAGACAGAGAGCGGCCTGCTGAGAAACAGCAACTGACGTCTCCTCTCTCCCTTTTCTCCTGCATAAAACAGGACACATCAGCCGTATTTCGACAAGCATCTACTCGACGTGGCTGCACAGTGGAGGTTTTTGAGTCTCCTCCTGTGTCGCAGGCGCCTGGTCTTGTAGTCATGGCTTTGGAGGAGTGTCATCAGTCAGCCACTCAGGCTCCACAGAGCTTAGTGAGCATGGTGAGGGTTCGAGGTAAACGTGCTGTACATATACGTGGTGGGGTTATGCAGCTAGTTGCTAGCACCTGTCACGAACAGTTTTCAGGTCAGGTTGCCCTGTTTGAGCCTCCTGAGGCAGGTCTGCCTGCTGGCCTACTCGTTTCTCCCTGCCTGGTATGGGTTGTCCGGGGGACAGCTTATGTCCCGGTTGTCAATGTTGGGACCACAGAGATCCTTCTTTATCCAAGGACTGGTATTGGTGTTTTGAGTGCTGCTGAGGTTGTCAGTCTTTCTGCAGGTGTGACGGAGGTGAGGTCCACTGTCGCTGTTTCTTCACAGGCAGCTGCTACTCCAGTGCCAGATAGGTTTGATTCCCTGAACCTGTCTGCTTTGGGTGAGCAGGAACAGGCAGAAGTGAGGTCATTATTGCAGGAGTATCAGGCTGTTTTCTCTGTTCATGATGGAGATTTGGGTTGTACTAATCTTATTTCACATGACATTCCAGTCTGGCAGCGTTATCGCCGCATCCCTCCATCAGATTATGAAGCAGTGAAGGCACATATTAACCAGCTTCTGGAGTCTCAGGTCATCAAAGAGAGCAGTAGCCCTTATGCTTCTCCCATTGTTCTGGCTAGGAAGAAGGATGGCAGTCTGCGCTTGTGTGTAGATTATCGCCTCCTTAACAGTAAGACCCGGAAGGATGGTTTCCCTCTGCCCCGCATTGAGGAGAGTTTGGATGCACTGTCGGGGGCCCACTCATTTTCGACCATTGACCTGGGCAGTGGTTACAATCAGATCCCTGTTGCTGAGCAGGACAAAGCCAAAACGGCTTTCTAGATGTGGCCGGGTGGTTTCTTCCTCCTATCCACTGTGCGGCACTGCGCTATTTCAATCGTCGCTGTGACAGCGGGGCGGCATCCGGCGCCGCTGCATATATATATATATATATGCACACACACAGGTGGGTGGCATTACCTCAGTCTCATGCTTTCTCTTGAGCTCTCCTTGTGGTGGTAACTGCAGCCGAGCGGGCTGGATCTGGCGTGATCGATCGGGACGTACATAATATCGCTGGTACAGGTGTCACCCGCCGAGTGGGTTTCTTTTGGATTTGGAATGGAAAATGACCAGATTATTAATATTGTTAAGGTTTTGCACTAGGTTCTTAACGATCGGGTGGAGCACCTTGTCAGCAACAGTATTACATAGAGGGCGAGAAAACCAGATGCCGGTGGCAAACAATCATTTAATCACAAGATGGGTTCTTCTCATACAGTACAGTTCAAACTCCTACGTTACGCTCCTCTGACCTGCAGCCAGCAGGGGAAATCAGTCCAACACGACCTCAGGGTCTCATTAAAAACTGCTAAAAGCTAAAAGCTAAAATCCTTGTTAAAATCCACCCTTTAAGGTCGTTCCAGGGGTGGCAGGATACGGAGCACAGGGTTCAGCAGTCCCGGGGTTCAGCCCTCATCTTCCTCAGCCTGGCTCGTGTCCGGGGGAAACCACCTGCAAGACACAGACCCACTGCCAGTATGGAAGCCTCTTAACATCAACCCACTCCAGGGGATATAGCCACACCAGAACGTTACTGGAAAACCCCAAAGGGATACTCACACCCGAGGCAGAGCTAACCGCCCTGCCGCTGCGAGTATGTCGTGTCGTAATGTTCTGGTCTCCTCTCGGCTTCGTCTCGGCGTTACCCACTGCCTCCGTCTTCAAACTCGTGCTCCGTCCACCCCTTCCAAGTTTCCTTCCAAGCTCACATGGTTGACTCGCACCATTCCGGCTCTCGTTCCAGGCGCCCTCTCCTTCCCGCCGGACGCTCTCCTTGTTGTTGTCCTCCGCAGCTCATATATAGTTCTCTCCACCACCTTGAAGCCTCTATCCTTACCGTTCATTGGCTCCTGTAGGGAGGAAGGGAGAACCTGGCAGGTGCAATCTATTGCCTCGTCAGAGGCGTTCACGGGCAGTGGGACACTCAAAAATCATAGAAAACTCAAAACACAAATAATCAAGACATGCAATACAACTGAAAACACCCATAATTCAAACTACAAAAACATGCAACACATGCAAAAATAAATATCTAAACAAACAATGAAACCCGTCCCCACTGCCGTGTAACACAGGTAATGGGCTTTTTCCCCTTCCATCTTTATGTGATGTGCGGCGCATTCAGTGACAGCTTGCTTTGCATTGTACAGTGACGCTGGGAGACGGGTCGCTCCGTTCAGCGTGCCGTGGGTGCTTCTGTGACGACAGGGTAAGCTACGTTGTCCGTGTTATGTGATCTGATGTGTTAACTGGTCCCTGATTTTGTTGTGTGGTTGCTGCAGTCTATTTGCTGCTGTTTTTGTTGGATCTCCTCCGCCTGCATTGCTGCTATGCTGCGCCACGGCTAACCGGGTATGTATCGCTCCGAGGAAGTGATCAATGAAGCCCAGGTGATGTCACTTAATGATAATTATGCTTAATTCTTTACCTTTACTAGGTTGCAGCTAAACGTGTGGTTCATTGGGCGTCATCGCTTCCCTGGAGTGGCTGCTGTTTCGGCTCTTTTGTGACGTTTCTTCTTTTTGCCGGTTCTGTTCGCCGGCTCTTCGTTGCGGCTCTCTTATGTTACGGCTCTCTTTTTAGTGTTTACAACTTGCTGTTTCAACTGTGTTGGTGTGTATTTTCATTAGGCTTATCGCCAACGTGTTAGAGTTACTGCATTGTACTTCTGATGTTAAAAACCTCAGGCTATGAGGATTATTATGCCTCATATTGTACCTGTGTTTTAAATGCTGTTGTGTGGAGTGAGTGAGTGTGCGTGTGTGTTTTAATAGTGTATATTGCTCTGGTCACCAGCACTGCTAAATTCGGGAGTACTAATTATTTGTTTCTTTTGTGCAGGTTTGGTGAGCCTCGGCGGTAGTTTAATCCCTGGTGGTGGTTCACAGATCCCCTTTTTCGTTGGTGTGTCGTGTCACAGGTGTGATTATTTGGACCCCTTTTTCCCTTTTGATTTTCTGATTATTTCTTATTTTTGTCTGCCGCCATGGTAAGCCAACCTACTCCTTAATATTTAAGTTGAGTACTCCCGATTTCCTATTTTAAACTGTGGCCTTTACTTATTTAAAATTAATAATATAATTTAATAAAGAAATTGTTATATTTTTGGAAACACGTCTCTTGCCCGAGTGATTTCGAACCTGTGGGCCTTGAGTGTTTAAATGGTCCTTGGTTGATCATGTGAGTACTGAGTAGAATGTCCTGGGGGTGAAATTTCCCTGGGTGGCGTTGTCGCAACATCTATTTAAATCCTAGCCATTCATTCCCCTTCCTCTCCAAGAGTTCCCCTCATCACGCCACATATAGAGAGTGGATTGATGGATCTACTCGGCGTGGTATGGCTCGCCACTACTATACTGGACTCGGCTCGTCTCAGTTTAGTTGTTTTTCCATTACAGTGAGTACCACCTCATCTTTCGTGGAGCCGTCATAGCGCGGCCCGAAAGTCCCTTAAAGTCATTTGTGTGCGACACAAACACAACACAACAATGGACATGGAGACGATTATGGAATAAATTTCCTATCATAATTCAAGAGCATTTTAAATTGATTTGAGGGCAGCATTTATCGATTTCATTCTCAGATTTTGGGATATTGTCTCTCAGAACTCTGCTCTCGCGCTCAAATTTGCTCTGCGTGTGCTCAAACTGTGTCCTCGCACTTGGTTACGATGCTGCTTGCGCAGATTTCCTGCACTCAAACTCAAACTCTTCCTCTTGCTCTCATGGAACTTCTGCTCTGCTCTCAGATTTTTGTGTATCAACGCTGTCAACCAATAGAAGGCCGGCGAGCTTTGACCAATCAGCTTATCCCTGTTTGTATACGGGTGCGTTCGCTGTTTTCCGAGGAGCGTCGCATACGGGCGGGCACTCTTTCAACAGGTTTTATCCACTCCCTACCTCCGGGACTGTAATAAATGTGATTTATTTTATTTTTTGACCACTGTTGGAATAAAATATCATTCAATGCATACAACAGCGTCCGAGCTTCTCATTAAAATGGCTATACTGTATAATAATAGCGGCATCGAACACTGCTCTTTGAGGTGTCCTGGTGGAGAAAAGAATGTCACCATCCTGAAGCTAGCAGCGGGACAGCAGATGGCTTGCTAAAATGGACCGGCAAAGTCGAAGCGCTCAGGCAAGTTATTAATGAAAACTATAAAATATTTATTTGATCATATACCTGGTTTTAAACATACATGAACACTATACAAAATGTATTTATATATCCCTGTATTTTCTTTGTTTTGTTTTGAAAACGATTTATATCATTAATAATCGGATGCTATCCTCATCAGGAAGTGGTACTGAAAATGTTAAATATAAGCATTCTTGTTTCAGGTTATGTTTAATGTGCAAATGAGGTCAGTACACTCAGATAAGACAATGCGCCAATATGCACTGCTTTCTTTTCCAACAGAACCTGCTCAGACATCATATCTTTGAAAGACTGCAAACCAAGTTTCAGTATGTCATCAGTCATCCTTACTTGGACCTTGACAACATATGAGGGTAAGCTAATGCTAGTTCGCTAGCTATCGTATATCAGTCCTGTGAACGACCCTGTCATGGCTGCAGTTTATCGCTATTACATTTTAAATATGTATGCTGTGTATGTGTTTCAGACGGCTCTTTTATGGGACTTCATGGGATGTACCTGAAACAGCAGCACATGAGCCTGCAGTGGCACAAGGTGTAGAGGTATGGAGAGAATTTTGTTTCTTTATTATTCAATCAATCAAAAAAGGTTTTGCAACCAAAAAAGAGAGTTGAGACCAAAAAAACATAAGTTGCAATCAAAAAATAAAAGATCAATCAAATAGAATAGATCTGAGACCAAAAAAAATTAAGTGGCAAGCCCCCCAACAATTTTTTAGATCAAAACAGAACAGGTTGCAAATGAAAATATAATTTGAGAACATATTGACTTAACTTCAATCAAAACTAATATTTTTTTGCTTGCAAGTTCAAAAGTTTTGGTTGTGAATTCTAAAGTTTTGCTTGCAAGGTCAAAAGTTTTGGGTGCAAATTCCAATGTTTTACCCGGATAGTGCATGCACGCTGATTAGCATTATTGCCTCGGCTTGTCCTGGCTTGAGCAGGGTAGCCGGTGACATGTCTATGGCCGGTGAGGGTAGGGAGCATATGAGGCGGATACAACGCAAGGCTGTGATTGCAACATGCAATCGCGGGGTCACTGTTCCTACAAAACAGTAGCCCTGCTACCGTTGACTATGAAACTTTATTGACTAATTGCGGGGCCAGTTTCCAGCGCGTAGCAGCCTGATGCTGTGAGAGGGTGAAAGTGAGCCCCAGAACTGGGATTCCGAGGGTAGGGTGCGGGGGGCACATAAACCGGTCACGTGAGTATGGATCTTTTCCTATTGCACATTTTTCTGTTAGTTTGGGCCTCTCAGTTGCACTAACACGGATATTTCGCCCTCCCTAACAGATATTTTTGTAAAGGGATAAATATATGAAGGTTTTCCTAAATATGCCCTGCAAACCGGTGTTGTAGAATTTTCACACTCCCCGGAAAAATCTGACTCCCCCTTCGCATGAATGCGCGCGACTTACGTTTCACTCTGTGGCCACTTCACGGGTTTTCTGTTTTACATTTACTGTTTTTGCTGTTTTCTGCAGGTTTTCGGGTTAAATGTGATTAAGTACCGAACTGCAGACATGTTTTCCTGTTAAATATGATTAGTTGACATGTTTCTTCTCCTCTTCTCATCTGTATGTGCGCACCCTAAATGGCATCGGGGGAGATCCTACGCTACTCTCAGCTTCACTCCTATGAGGACATCAGGACAGGACAGGGTGTAATCGCCAAATATTGTTCATATTCCATCAGTGTTTTACACATGTCAATAAAATAATTGTTCACTGAGAAAACTTTATATCTTATTTAAAATCGGACTCCCCTAAGAATGCAAGATATGGCATCAAAATATGTCTGGTATTTATGTATGAAGTGTTTAATATAAGTATAGTTCGTATAAAGTCATTTGTTATTGTTGTTATTTTTATTGGGCCAGTTAACAATATAATAGCATTGAAATTCTTTATTTATCCCATACCTGGGAAATTATTTGCTACAACAGCTAAAACGCCAAATCACAAGTTAAAAAAAAAACAACTCGTAAATTACAGTCTGTAAGAACAGAATAATAAAATAAGGGGCTAAATGATCAGAGTATGGCAGATAAGGAACAAAGAGACTATTTCAAAACTAGGACTTTAACAGAAATGTGCAGGTTGAGTTAACCGTTCAGATTGTATGATATGATATAAAATCTGGAGTCAGATTTTGTTGGGTCACTTAACAAAATCTGACTCCCCTACTATTTTGGGAATGCAAGAGGTGACAACCTCCAAACTTTCTCAGCTACAACATCTGCACCTCTGCTGCTGCTGTGTGAAGTATCAAGTATGCAGTCATTACAGGAGAGAAGTTGTAGGGGGAGTCAGATTTTGCTGGGCCGCTTAACAAAATGCAACAGCACAGAGGGAAGCGGCGATGACTGGCGGTGGAGCAAGGTCAAACCGACCAATAGGAACTCTTGTCTCTTCCACCAGCGTTGAACTTGCAAGCAAAACTTTTGAACTTGCAAGCAAAAAATATTAGTTTTGATTGAAGTTAAGTCAATATGTTCTCAAATTATTATATTTTCATCTTCAACCTGTTCTGTTTTGATCTCAAAAATTTTTTGGGGGGGTTGCCACTTAAATTTTTTTGGTCTCAGATATATTCTATTTTTTTTTGTTATTTTACTTCTTATTAATTTTGTGTTAATAAATGTACATCATAACTTCGTATACAAGATATTAAGGCTAACATCTGTTTTTCCATGTGATAGTTATACATTTCACTGACTTATTACACAATTAAAATGCTCTGTAACCATACAAATGTCATCTATATATACACAGACATTGTGTAACTGATGTACATTCAACTGAGATTAGATAACAATGAAGTTTAATAACAAAACAGAACACAATGAACAATCCCCTTTCCCCGCCCTCGCCAGCCGTCAGTCAAACAAATGCACTATGAAACAGTATTAGCTAACTGATCAGTTTCAATTATATTCTCTGATTGTCAATTCCTAATTTGTGTTAAGAATGGTTCCCAGATTTCAGTAAAAGTGTCTAACCTCCCGTTTATTTTATATATTAGTTGCTCATATGAGGCTGTTTCTGTTAATGCATTCAGCCATTCAGAGTAGTTTGGGTTATCTTTTCCCGTCCAATGTTTCAATAGAACTCTTTTAGCAGTGGCAAGTGCTACTTTTAGCCACTTGGCTTTATTCTCATTTATTCTATTGTTCCCTTTCATACCATTCAAGAGACATAAGGCAGGAGTAAGACTGATATTCATTCCAAGACTGTCTATGATTTTTTCTGTAACTCTCTGCCAGTAGACATTTAATATGGGGCAATGGTAGCACTTTATAATAACTATACACTATTAAGCATTAGTTAAGCATTGGTTAAGCATAATTTCAGCATTAGTTAATCCTTAAATCCTCATGAACTCATCATGAATTCACCATTAGTAATGCATTACAAAGCATTAGTAAAGACAGTTTTAAATGTTCAACCAACACATTATTAAGCATTAGTTAAACATTAGTAAAGTGCTTAATTCATCGTTAACTCATCATTTGTAACTAATTAGTTATACGTGCGTAATTAATCATGAATTCATGATCTGTATGACATTTATTATGCATTACTAAGTACTTAATAAATCCGGTTAAAAATGTTTTGTTGCTCATTGATAATCTCAGATGTTAATACTTTATAAAGGGTTAGCAACTGTGTTAGTATATGATTTACAAACACATATTCATCCTCAATGAATAACTTATTAATGCGGTTACTACTCATTAGTTAAGTATATTCTGTGAGCCCATCTAAAGTGAGGACTATCTATGCTATAAAAAGCATTTATAAAGGACACAGAAGCAAAGATATACAAAGTGTCAGTTTTATTGGTCCCAAACAATACAAGCTCTTTTAAATACACACTTTAAACAAATACAATCTATAAAATTTCAAGTAAACTTGACAAACATCTTCAAATAACAACAGTCTGTGATCGTATAAAATAGAAAAATAAAATACAAGCTCTTTTAAATACACACTTTGCAATCCTTAACATTTCAAGTAAACTGGTGAACTATCTCTTCAGGGCACACACACACCAGAGGTAAGTGGCTGCCTGATTCTGGGATTCCGCCAGTGCATTTCAATGGTGTGCCCTTGAAGTGCACAAAGTGCTTTACAGTAAAACAAATATACCGTTTTCAAATATTGCAAGATAACACTAGATAATTTCTGCAACCTGTTTGCCTCTACGATCAGCTGCCATCTCCCCAGCGTGATATGGCTCTCTCTCTGACTTCCGCATTTCAGAAAAATTAAAAAATAACCCGCGCGGTCTCGCTCTCCAGAACCGCGGAGGAGGCTGGGACTTGTAGGACTCTGGGACTCTGGGATTTTGGAGCATGCGCACTAGCATTTTTGACGGTAAGAGCATGCGCAGTAGCGTCCTACACGTCCCAGAGTCCTACAAGTCCCAGCCTCCTCCGCGGTTCTGGAGAGCGAGACCGCGCGTTTTTTTTTTAATTTTTCTGAAATGCGGAAGTCGGAGAGAGAGCCATATCACGCTGGGGAGATGGCAGCTGATCGTAGAGGCAAACAGGTTGCAGAAATTATCTAGTGTTATCTTGCAATATTTGAAAACGGTATATTTGTTTTACTGTAAAGCACTTTGTGCACTTCAAGGGCACACCATTGAAATGCACTGGCGGAATCCCAGAATCAGGCAGCCACTTACCTCTGGTGTGTGTGTGCCCTGAAGAGATAGTTCACCAGTTTACTTGAAATGTTAAGGATTGCAAAGTGTGTATTTAAAAGAGCTTGTATTTTATTTTTCTATTTTATACGATCACAGACTGTTGTTATTTGAAGATGTTTGTCAAGTTAACTTGAAATTTTATAGATTGTATTTGTTTAAAGTGTGTATTTAAAAGAGCTTGTATTGTTTGGGACCAATAAAACTGACACTTTGTATATCTTTGCTTCTGTGTCCTTTATAAATGCTTTATAAAGCATAGATAGTCCTCACTTTAGATGGGCTCACAGAATATACTTAACTAATGAGCAGTAACCGCATTGAGGATGAATATGTGTTTGTAAATCATATACTAACACAGTTGCTAACCCTTTATAAAGTATTAACATCTGAGATTATCAATGAGCAACAAAACATTTTTAACCGGATTTATTAAGTGCTTAGTAATGCATAATAAATGTCATACAGATCATGAATTCATGATTAATTATGCACGTATAACTAATTAGTTACAAATGATGAGTTAACGATGAATTAAGCACTTTACTAATGTTTAACTAATGCTTAATAATGTGTTGGTTGAACATTTAAAACTGTCTTTACTAATGCTTTGTAATGCATTACTAATGGTGAATTCATGATGAGTTCATGAGGATTTAAGGATTAACTAATGCTGAAATTATGCTTAACCAATGCTTAACTAATGCTTAATAGTGTATAGTTATTATAAAGTGCTACCTGGGGGAATAAAGAAACATGTGGAGAAGATCTCCTTTATTTGTTTTGCAGCGCCAACACTTGTTTGACTCAGTTAGCCCCATCCTGTTCATCCTCACTGGTGTCCAGTATAATCTGTGGAATATTTTAAATTGAATGAGTTTGGACCTAGCATCTCTCATTGGGTTTAACATCTCCCTAGTCAGTCTACTCCATTCTTCCTCCTCATAAGTCATTCCTAGGTCTTTTTCCCCATGCAGCCTTTAAGCTTGTTGTATTACCTTTAAACCCATTTATAAGATGATTGTAAATTTTGCTTACCAGGTGAGGTGTTGCACTTAACAGTAAAAATTTTGAGGCAATAGGAGATTGGATTGGTAGTTCTATCCCTCTGGGAACTGCCTTAGACATGCAATCCCTGAGTTGTAAATATTTCCAGGAGTCTTTATTGTGTATGTTGTATGTTTCTTTTAACTGTTCAAATGATTTAAAGGTTTTGTTGTGGTAAAGACATTGAATATGATTGATTCCTTTGGTATGCCATTCTCTCCAGAAGAACACCTTTCCCCCTATTTTTAATAAGGGGTTATTCCATATAGATGATGAACCTGTAAGGAAAGGAGACACGCCTTCCTTCTTATGTATGCGGTGCCAAATGTCCCTTGTATTGGAAATTATTGGATTTTCATCTTGAGATTTTGAACTATGACTCAGGTAATCTGCTGCTTTAAATGGAGCAATTTATTCTTCTTCTAGGTCCACCCACACAGGTCTGTCCTTTCTGAATGAGAGTAATGTTATTTGAGCCCCTATAAACGATTCTTGGTAGAGCTTCATATTAGAAAGACTCAGACCCCCGTATTCTACTTTAGCTTGTAGCCTTGTTATTTTCATCCTCGCCCTTTTCCCAGCCCAGATAAATTGATTGAACATTTTGTCTATGGTTTTAAAAAGAGCCATTGGTATATTTATAGGTATCATGTTTAAGAGATAATTCAATTTTGGGGTTACCACCATTTTTATAGCTTGTATTCTTCCCCATAATGATAATTGTAATTTATCCCAACTCTTGAGTAAGATTTCTATTTTAGCCAAGACCGGGTTGAAATTATCAAATATTATGTTCTCTAGTCCCGGATTCAAACATATTCCAAGGTATTTTAAGTTTTTAGCTATACCCATTCGAATTTCCATTTAAGGAAATTGCTTTTATAACAACTTTTAGAGAGTCGCATCACTTCAGACTTGTTCCAATTGATCATATATCCCGATATAGATGAGAACGAGCTGATAGTTTCTAAAATTGTAGGTATCGATTTCTGAGAATCTGATATCATGACCAATATATCGTCTGCAAAAATTAATAATTTGTTTTCTTGCCCCCCCATTGTTATTCCTGTGATTGATTTGTTTGATCTTACAGCTTCTGCAAGGGGTTCTAGTGCTATGATAAACAAGAGGGGTGAGAGTGGGGTCTCCCTATTTTGTCCCTCGCCTCACTGCAAAGGAGTCTGATCTCAGTTGTTACCTTAGATTTAGTCTGATTGTAAATGAGCTTGATAATGTTCTGGAATCCTAAACCAAAACCAAATTCTTGTAAGGCAAAGCTGAGGTAACTCCAGCTAACCCAATCAAATGCCTTGTTTGCATCTAGGGATAATGTGGCTATTGGAGTGTCCCAGTCTTTGACCTTCCAGATTAAATGAAGTAAGCGTCTGAAACTATCTGAGGAGGTCCTGCCCTTCACAAATCCCACCTGATCTGGATGGATGATGAAGTTATTACATTATTCATTCTAAGTGCAAAGATTTTTGTCAACAGTTTTTCATCACAGCATAGTAGACTGATTGGCCGATAACTTCCACACTCCAGGGGGTCTTTTCCTTTTTTCAGTATGGGAGACGCCAGTGTTTACAAACAGTGACGTCATGAAGTCACGTGATTACCGCGCTGGTTGGCAAGAGGAACCAGAGGAACAATGGCTGACGATAACAATGCGAACTATCCTTCCATGAAATTGTCTGATTATGCTCAATCCTTATCACCTGAGGCCCGACAAAGATACGTGAGTAAGCTGAGATATCAGGGAAACAGTAAAACCTTGCCAGATCCCTACAATTTGAAGACTGGGCGGGTTGACGATCCTTCATTGTGGCCGGACATTTCCTTCACCGACATTTATTTTTACTTGATTGACACCCCTGGGCAGTTCACCCACCCAAAAATATATAATTATGAATTAAAAATAATTTATCTTCTGTTAATCTTCAACAAGATGTCAAAGAAACGTCAAGAAGTTGCTGTATTTTTTGTCTGTAGTATAGCTTCTATGTAACAGTAACAGACCCACAGCATTGGTGATCGAAAATAAGACAATTCTAAAAAACGATCGCTAGACGCATACAGAAACAAATATGGTTACAAATATGAGGCTGCTGGCTTAAGGAGATGTTATTGAATATGCTTCATTCAACTTTAGTATACTTTCATCGCCTAAAAAGCGATCGGTAACACGTGACAACACTGAACCAAACCGAAAGTGTAGAGATCGCTTCACGCGAAGGACAGGGTCTCTGCAGGTTTCAACAAGCCAAGTTTAAGACTTTTTAAGACCTTTTTAAGACCATAATGAATACAAATTAAGACCCATTTCACATTGATACTGGCAAAAAAGTACAAAAGACTTGAAGGAAAACTGGAGGCCCGGAATTTATTCACAGCTCTTTCACACTCGAATACAAAACACTTAACCCAACAAAAAAAACAGAAACCTCTCTGTTGTGAACCAAGATTTGTTAAGAAGTCAGAGTCAAAAAATATTGGTAAACTCTACAGCCAACAGCCATTGTGTGTGTGTGTGTGCCTGTGTATACACACAAGAACTATCCGAGCTCTTGTCCCGAGGCTGCAATCTCCTCCACAATATTCTTGAGCTCTGCTAATTTTTCCTTGTAGCGCCTCCTCAGAGCATTTGATTTTGTGATGAGCTGGGCCATCTGAGTGCCCACCTTGCCCTCTGCCTCTTCTGCAAGCCTGTCTGCATTTCTGGCCAGACTTTCAGAAACCTCTTGGACAGTTTTCCTTTTCTTTTTTAGTTCTTCCAGGTGATCCTCTAAAGCCTTTCTCTTCTTTCCCTGTTCATCAGACACCTTCTTCCTTCTCTCTTGATCAAGGTAGACACTGTACTTGGACCTGGCTGATGCCGCAGAAATCAAGAGCTCTTTCGTGATGGGAATCTTGGTCACCCTGCCATGTTGAGTGACATAGTCACACACAAGCCTGTGCGCAACAACAGTGTCCTCCTGCATGTTACACGTTTCAACTTCAACGTTGGACAAAGAGGGCAGGAGGATTCCTGCAGGCGACGGCTGACGTTACTGTGAGCGTATTGCGTCATTTCCTGTTTCAGCACTGTGTCGTGTTGTTAGCATGGCTTCTGCTTCTGCCTCTTCCTCTCCCTCTCCCTCTCTCTCCCTCTCCTGCTCAGTGTGCCACATGTTTAGTTATTCCTCTGCCTCCTTTAGTGATAACAATATGTGTAATAAGTGCAGCCTTTTTGTAGTTCTGGAGGCGAGGCTCTCCGAATTGGAATCGCGGCTCCGCACCATGGAAAATAACCCGCTAGCAGCTAGCCAAGCCCCCTTAGCCGGTGCGGACCGCAATAGCTTAGCTAGTGTAGCATCTGTTAGCCGTCCCTTAGCAGCGCCCGAACAGCCGGGTGGATGGGTGACAGTTCGTAGGAAAAACAGTCCTAAACTCAAGCCTGCTGTCCCAGCTCACCACAAACCGCTTCATGTTTCTAATCGTTTTTCCCCGCTCAGCGACACACCCGCTGAGAAACCAACTCTGATCATTGGCAGCTCCATAGTCAGAAACGTGAAGCTAGCGACACCAGCGACCATAGTTAAATGCCTCCCAGGGGCCAGAGCGGGCGACATAGAAGCAAATTTGAAACTGCTGGCTAAAGATAATCGTAAATATAGTAAGATTGTTATTCACGTCGGCGGTAACGACACCCGGTTACGCCAATTGGAGGTCACCAAAATTAGCGTGGCATCGGTGTGTACTTTCGCCAAAACCATGTCGGACTCCGTAGTTTTCTCTGGACCCTTGCCTGATCTGACCAGCGATGACATGTTTAGCCGCATGTCGTCGTTTCGCTGCTGGTTGTCTATGTGGTGTCCATCAAACGACGTGGGCTTTATAGATAATTGGAGCTCTTTTTGGGGAAAACCTGGTCTGATTAGGAGAGACGGCATCCATCCCACTTTGGCTGGTGCAGCTCTCATTTCTAGGAATATGGCTGATTTTATTAGTACTCCTAAAGCATGACAACCCAGAGTTAAGACCAGGATGCAGAGCTGTAGTCTTACACACCTCTCTGCAGTTTCCTCACAGCTGTCATCCTCCAGTAATTCAGTTAACTTTATTGAGACTGTGTCTGTCCCCCGACCACCAAAATTCAATAAATTAAACAAATCAAAAATATACAAAAGAAATAGTAACCACAAAAATTTAATAAAAATTAATACCTCTATTTCAACATAGCAAAGAAACAGGAAAATTAAATGTGGTCTGTTATTATGTCTATTAGATCTCTCTCGTCTAAATCTCTGCTAGTAAATGAGTTGATAACTGATCACCAGATTGATTTGTTCTGTTTGACTGAAACCTGGTTGCAGCAGGAAGACTTTGTTAGCCTAAACGAATCAACTCCCTCTAGTCATATTAACTGTCATATTCCTCGAATCACAGGCCGAGGAGGAGGAGTAGCAGCAATCTACCATTCTAGTTTAAAATTGAACCAGAGGCCTAAACCTGACTACAGCTCATTTGAAAATCTCATTCTTAGTCTCTCTCATCCAAATTTGAAAGCTCAGAAACCAGTTTTATTTGTTGTTATATATCGTCCTCCTGCTCCTTATTCTGAGTTTTTATCTCAATTCTCAGACTTTTTATCTGAATTAGTGCTCAGTTCAGACAAAGTTATAATTGTGGGTGACTTTAACATTCATGTTGATGTAGACAGCGACAGCCTTACAACAGCTTTTAATTCATTATTAGACTCAATTGGGTTTTCTCAACATGTAAATAAGTTGTTAAAAGGGTAGTTTTAATCACACTCTTGACCTTGTCCTGACTTATGGCATAGAAATTGAAGAGTTAACAGTATTTCCCCAGAACCCTCTTCTTTCTGACCATTTTATGATAACGTTTCAATTTAAAGTAAAGGATTGTTTAGCAGCTGAGAACAAATATCATTACAGTAGGTGTTTGTCTGACAATTCAGTTTCTAAATTTAAGGAAATAATACCCTCACTGTTTACTTCAGCAACATTTACTGATAAATCAGAAGGCAAATATTATAATTTTACCCCCACAGAAGTGGATTATTATGTTAATAATGCTTCAGCCTCACTGCGTACAACTCTTGATAGTGTTGCACCTGTAAAAAAGAAAGTTATATCTCAGAGAAGACTTGCTCCTTGGTATAATTCCCAGCTGCGGACTTTAAAGCAGGCATCCCGAAAGCTGGAAAGAAAGTGGTATTCCACTAATTCAAGAGGTAGTGTATGTGTCTTGGAAAAATAGTCTAGTAATCTATAAAAAAGCTCTTTGTAATGCCAGGACAACTTATTATTCATCTTTAATAGAGGAGAACAAGAACAACCTTAGGTTTCTCTTTAGCTCTGTAGCCAGGCTGACAAAGAGTCAGAGCTCCGTTGAACCTTGTATTCCTTTAGCTTTAACCAGTAACGACTTCATGAGCTTCTTTACACATAAAATAGTTCTGATTAGAGATAAAATTAATCTGGCCCTTCCTACAAATGTCACAGATGCTTTTAGACCTGATGAATCTTTAGAATTCTTCACTCCTATATGTCTCTCTGAACTAATTTCAACAGTTTCTACATCCAAACCATCAACATGTCTTTTAGATCCTATCCCAACTAGACTCTTCAAGGAGATTTTACCTTTACCTTTAATTAATTCTTCAATGTTAGATCTGATTAATCTCTCTCTAGTAACAGGCTATGTACCACAGGCTTTTAAGGTTGCTGTCATCAAACCTTTGCTTAAAAAGCCCACTTTAGATCCAGATGTGTTAGCTAACTATAGACCAATATCCAACCTACCATTTCTCTCTAAAATTCTGGAAAGAACAGTTGCAAATCAATTATGTGAACACTTACAAAGGAATAATTTGTTTGAAATGTTTCAGTCAGGCTTCAGAGTGCATCATAGCACAGAAACAGCTCTAGTGAAAGTTACTAATGACCTTCTCATAGCATCAGATAATGGACTAGTCTCTATACTTGTTTTGTTAGATCTTAGTGCAGCGTTTGACACAATCGACCCCAAAATTTTATTACAGCGTCTAGAACATTCAATTGGCATTAAAGGGACAACACTGGACTGGTTTAAATCCTACTTATCAGATAGGTTCCAGTTTGTGTATGTCAACAATAACTCTTCTGAGCATACTAAAGTTAATCATGGAGTTCCTCAGGGTTCTGTCTTAGGACCGATACTTTTCACATTATACATGCTTCCTTTAGGCAATATTATTAGGAAGCATTGTATTAACTTCCATTGTTATGCAGATGACACACAATTGTATTTATCTATGAAGCCAGATGAAACTGATCAGTTAGCTAGACTGCAAGATTGTCTTAAGGACATTAAAACCTGGATGACTTTTAACTTCCTACTGCTAAATTCAGACAAAACTGAAGTCATTGTATTTGGCCCAAAACATCTTAGAAACTCGCTTTCAAAGCAAATAGTTACTCTGGATGGCATCGCATTGGCCTCCAGTACTACTGTGAGGAATCTTGCAGTTATTTTTGACCAGGACATGTCCTTTAACTCACACATAAAGCAAGTCTGTAGGACTTCCTTTTTTCACCTGCGTAATATTGTAAAAATCAGGAACATTCTGTCTCAGAGTGATGCAGAAAAATTAGTTCATGCTTTTGTTACTTCCAGGCTTGACTATTGTAATTCCTTATTATCGGGTTGTCCAAATAGCTCTCTTAAACATCTACAGTTGATCCAAAACGCTGCTGCGAGAGTACTGACAGGAGTTAGCAAAAGAGATCATATTTCCCCTATACTTGCTTCTCTTCACTGGCTTCCTGTTCAATCCAGAATAGAATTTAAAATCCTTCTTCTGACATATAAAGCTCTTAATAACCAATCTCCATCATATCTTAAAGATCTGATAGTACCATATTATCCTAGTAGAACTCTTCGCTCTCAAACTTCAGGCTTACTTGTTGTTCCTAGAATTTCTAAAAGTAGAATGGGAGGCAGAGTCTTCAGTTATCAGGCGCCTCTCCTGTGGAACCTGCTCCCAGTTTGGGTTCGGGAGGCAGACACCCTCTCTATTTTTAAGACCAGGCTTAAAACGTTCCTTTTTGACAAATCTTATAGTTGGGGCTGACTGGGTGACCCACAGGGGTTCGGCTTGTGTCTTCATTTGCACAGCTGACTCCCTCTTGGAAGTCCCTTCGTTCTGCCCCTAGTCATGATGCTATAGGCCTAGGCTGCTGGGGGACTTTTCTTGACGCACTGAGCCCTTCTCTAGCTACCTTTACATTTAATATATATACCGTTATTGCAGTACATTCACTCTGTTTCCCCCTGTGCTATTTCTCCGAGGGTCCCTGGTCCCAGAGCTGGATGCTTCAGATCTGCGGTCGATGTTCCACCAGCTGGTCCAGTCTCCATCATGTCCACTGTGGGATGCTGCTGCTGACCTTCCTCCAGCCCTCTGCTTCCAACTCCCCTTTTCCACCAGTCAACTCTGCATTGCCTTCACTATACTTGTTATGCTAACTTACATACTGTTTGAATTTTACTGCTAGTTATATATGGAGTATGTCTAATGTCAGAGCCGTACATCATAAGAGTAAACTATGAGTCAGTTTTCAATGTTAGCTTATACTTTGTCTGTGTCACATATCCTGTCATGCATGTATCCAAATGTGTGTTGTGTTTTCCTTGCTTTCCCACCCCTCCCTCTTCTCCCATCCCTCCCCCTTGCCCTCCTCTGTCCTTCTCAACCCACCCGGCCAGCAGGCAGATGGGTCCCCCCTATATAGAGCCGGGTTCTGCTCGAGGTTTCTTCCCTGTTAAAAGGGTGTTTTCCTTGCCACTGTCGCCTTTGGGCTTGCTCTGGGGGTCAGGCATATGGGTTCTGTAAAGCGTCTTGAGACGATTTGACTGTAATTGACGCTATATAAATAAAATTGAATTGAATTGAATTCCTTGTTTACAGAAAAACCTCTCTCCACTGTGGCCTGTCCATGGGACTAAATGAGCAGCTTCTGGCAAAAAGACCAAAGTTCAGGATAGGGCCTTCTAAGGAAACCACTAGGGCTGGCCCGAATAGTGGTTTCTGGGCTCCGAATATTCGTTCCGCCCCATAACGTCCGACTGCGGCGACGGCCCGGGGGGCCGGGGCGGCGGCTGCTGCTTGTGGCGGAAGACGGCCCGAATATTCGGATCCGTTCGTCTGGTCTCGGGTCCAAATTTTGCTTTTGTTTTGTCTTCAGTTAAACTGAAGAATTCCCAAACAGCGGAGTATTTCAGCATCTTCTCTTGTGTTTATGCAACGAAGTGAAGCATGACCGCTGAGCGTGCACAGCAATGGCTGGTGGTGTTCGATAAATTGTGGCCGGGCAGTGTAGGTAGCCTACATTTAGTTTATAGTTAGGTTATAGCGTCCTCAAAAATCGAAACATTTCAAAGCGAGACTGAAGTTTATGCATGTTTTACATATAAGTAACATCAATAGATTTTTAAGACCTTTCAAAATCGTATTTAAGACCTTTTATAAGATTTTAGGAGAATTTTAGACATTTTAAGGCCTTAAATTCAAATTATTGGATTTAAGACTTTTTAAGACTTTTTAAGACCCCACGGATACCCTGGAAGGAACGCTTCATACAACTAACAACTACACATGATATTACCATTGTGGTAAATACATGTGCAATTTCATTCATGAAAAGCGATAACTTTACGTATTTGTTTCAAACCCGATATCGTTCTCGTAGCAAGCCGTTATGTTACTGCCGGTTCTTGCCAACCAGCAGCGGTCTTGTACAGCAAATGACGACATGCTGGCTTTTCCCGTAAGGGTGATTATTGATTCTGTCATAGAAAATGGAAGCTGTCCTGAATTAATGGCTGAGCTAAATGTTTTTAGTAATTCAGAGCTAAGATCATCTGCAAACTTCTTGTAAAATTCATTTGGAATCCCATCTATACCTGGGGTTTTTCCTGAGGGTAAGGATTGTATTATTTTATTCACCTCTTCAAGTGTTATTGGGTGTTCCGGGTATTTCATATCTTCTTCTGACAATTTAGGGAGATTTAAATGTTCAAAGAATTTTTTTGCTTTACTTAGGTCTAGTTCACCCTCTGCCCTGTAAAGTTCTTCATAGAACTGTTTAAATACCTGGTTAATTTCTTTGTGATTAGTAACCAGTGCACTAGTTTTATTTCTAATTGCTCCTATTTGGCGAGCAGCTTCTCTAGCTTTCAACTGACTGGCTAATAGCTTGCTTGCTTTTTCACCAGATTCGTACCATTTTTGTTTCAATCTATGAAGAGAATATTCTGCTTTTTTTGTGTATATATTATTTAGTTTGTATTTAATTTTCATTAGGTTGGCCAGGCAGGTGTTATTTGGATTTTGCCAAAATTTACTTTCTAGCTTTTTAATTTCTTCCTCATATTGAGTCATTTTTATCCAGATCTATTCTATTTGATTGATCTTTTATTTTTTTGATTGCAGCTTTATGTTTTTTGGTCTCAACTCTCTTTTTTGGTTGCAAAACCTTTTTTTGATTGATTGAATAATAAAGAAACAAAATTCTCTCCATATAGAGGAGGAGGGCAGAGATGTGCAGGATGCACTGATGCAGTATGTGTCATGTAAAAGTTAAAAGTTATTCTTCTTTTTATACTTCTGTTTTTCGGTCTATGGACCGCTGTTGTTTTCTTGAATGCAATTCTAACTATAAACTTTTGTACCTTTTGCAGATGTGTCTGTGCTATTGTTTATTTGTGAAGGTCAGCAAGATTACATGACAAATTAAATACCAAAACGTTAAAACAGCTGTTTTAAGAATATTCCAGTTTGATAAATCAGTATTGCTTTGGTGTAATTGAGTCAACGGAATAATGAACCATAAAGTAGTTTGTTTTAAAACATGTTAAATACCATTAAACATAAATGCATTATTAGGGAATGCAGAATTTTTTGGTTCAGACTGTTGACTCTTTTCCTTCCAGTGTCTTAACAGACAAAATGAGAAGTTATGATGCAATCACATAAGTCACAAAATAGTTTATTAGTCAGCAGCAAAATCAAAACTATTTACAATGTGAAAAGTACAAACTATGGTGGGCCTTTCCTACAATGGAGAGCTAAAAGGGAAACTATATACAACTAAATCTCAAGCCTCTGTGAGGTGGACTCGCTCACACTCGCTGGCTGCCCACTGCCTGCACCAGCTGCTCCAGCACACCTAGGAATGGCTGATTGAAGGCAGCATTCTGGGCCATCTTCTCCTGCTGCAAAGCCGCTTCATTCTCTCTTGCCTCGCTGAGGAGCAGCTGGATGTTCTCATCACGCTGGGCACGGTTCCACTTCTCCTCAGCCTGGATCTCCGCAAGTACCCTTGGAAGGTCCAATTTTCTGTGGCCTCTTTTCTTCTTGCCTAGATCAAAGACACAAAGTCATCAGAATAAGCTTTAATGGCCAAGTAAGTACAGAAAATACACAGAATTTGGTTTCAGCTGTCGGTGTCACCTGTCAAGTAAGATGCAGATGTTGAGGTCTCAGAAAGCATTCAGGCTCATTATGGCCCTAAGGTAACAAAGGTTTTGAAGCAGACAAATAAAGAAACATTATAAGTTAACCACATAATTATGCTTGCTGAAAAGTATATATTCTAGAATGTTGATTTGATTTGATTAAAGTGATGACACAGATGATTTATTATGTTTAAAATCAAGAAGAATGATTTAAGAAGTGATTCTGTGCAAAATAATCCTTGTTTAGGTTCTGTATGTGTGTGCAGGCCTGGAAGGCTCTGTGTGTGTAAGCCTTAAAAAAGCAGAAGTGCAGAGAGCAACAATCACCATGACTCGGCAGCCACAGTGACACAGCAACCTCCTCTGAAAAAAGGGTGTTACGGCCGTGGCCGTATTTGTTTTTTTGTTTTTTGTTGTTGTTGTAGTTTCGAACTGTTTTATTGTCTGGGAGTGGGTGCTCTGTGGATTCTGTGTAAATCTTTGTGTGCAGGAGGCGTGGTTGGCGGACAATGCTGATTGGCTGGCTGTCATTTCAAATCCTGGCGGCCGGCAGTGATGGAGGAGCCACTTTGACAGCAGCACCCTTTGTGTGTCTCCCCAGCCTCCAAATATTTGAATTCGATTAGAGTAGCGGAGTTTTGTTGTTTGGTTTAGTAGGTTTTTTTTGCTTATTGTGTATGTTTTTGGATTGGATATTTTCTTTTGTTTGAGAGCAAGAAATGCCTCTTTAGTTTGTATCCGTCTTTTGTTGGTTTTGAATGAACAGCCCATGCAGTGGCCTCTTTAAGTTGTAGTTATATTGCAAAATAAATTCTGGTATTTTTTTTAGAACTTGTTAGACTGTTGTTTCTTTTGGGGACTGGGGAAATATTCGGGGTTATTTTTTCTTCTTTTTTTTTTTTACTTTATGTTGTGCACCCTACCCCCTAGACAGGGGCATAACAGGGGAAGTTTGGGAAGTCCCAGCAGGGCCTGTTGAAATGTGTGTGTGTTAAACAGAATGTGGACACTGTGTATTTGCTGTAACAACATGACTTCTGTATTGCTGCTGTGTGTAATGACAAGTTGATTGCATAAGTTAGACAGAGCCAGGGGCGTACCTAGCCAGTTTTGTGTGTAAGGAGAGAGATTATAAGCGCAGTGCTGCAAGCACAGAACGGGAGACGTTCACCGGAGCTGCAAGAAGAGCTGCAAAGGGGAACTTGGCCGGAGTTCTGAAGAATCTTCACCATCATCTATTGCCCTAGAAGACGGGAAGACAACGCGGGACTTAGGCTCCAGAGATCGCTGAGGACATCGTTGGAAGCAAAGTCTTTTTCTGACTTTGTTCAACAAGCGAAGACCACACTGCCAAACGGAGAGTCTTAAGAGGTTCTGCAGTTATCCAGAAGAGACCAATAGAGGGAAGAACCGACTACACCCGAAGAGGCAAAGGAGGCAACAGCACTGGGCTGTTCCCCTGCCCGGGGCTGGGAGACCCAGTGACCCACCACAGCCTGAACAGACGAGGGTTTTCCATCACCACCATACCACAGAGAAGACAGCTGGGGCGTAAGCACTAACGTTCCAGCCGATTCCAGAGATAACTGCCAGACCACGATTGGCTTACAGGACTCCTCCGCTCCCCCTGCCGAGGGATAAGATCCTTTTGTCCGCCAAGAAGACATCGTACTGAGTCCTCTGGACAACTGAGGACTCCTCCCAGACGCAAGTCAAGACTGAGTGATACGGTAGTGGCCACGCTGTTCGCTCTCTCTCCTAAATTTACTAATTAGAGAAGATTGTCAGGTACGCTCAATTTAGTTACTTTAGTATAATTTTTAATCAAGAAATAATTAATTGTTTAATCATGAATTGATGCTGTGCCCTTGCTAAAATTGCTTAATAAATCGCTTTATTGCATTTAAAGAGAAGCCTAATGAAATTATTATAAACCACTGACTCTGCATAGTGGTAAAAAGTTAAGTTGATTGTGTGCATTCAATCTAATGGTTCTTAAAGGTTACTCAGTCCAAATTGAGAGTGTTTAAACATTACCCCTGAGGTTAGTTTTTTCCAAACCTCTAAAACGAACCCAGGAATAGCACCAAGTGCATGCAGTCCTTAGAGAGAAGCTGACCGATAACGAACATGATTGATAGATCAATTCTACTACTTAGAAAGGCTGCTTAGTGGGATAGCATTTATCAGATAAGAGGGGTGAGACGTTCGGATGCAAGGCAGTCAGAACCTGGGCGAGTGTCTCTCGACTCCAGCTTAATTATTCTGCTGAAACCTGTTAGGTGGAATACTAATAGGCAGATAGAATCTAACCCTTTAAACGGAGAGCTGGACCAGACTTAACCTGAGGTAAGAGTTAAAAAAGGCTAGACTGGCGAACACACCCTAGGAATATGGAAGACAATAATAAAAAATGAAACTATAGAAAGAGGAACAGGGAGGAAAGAGAAATAATAGTAAAATTAAACAACACAATATAGACAGAAATTTACAGCTGAAAAGGAATATATGAACACATTAGCAAAATGATAATTGTTATAAACACAGTAGTGCAAAAAGCAGAGACATGCTGTTCATGGTGAAAAAAAAATACTTTACATGTCCATTGGAATACTAGCTAATGTACAGGTGTGCAGGAATGCCTCAGCTGTTTATTACAGTGATGGCAGTGAGGAAGAAACTGTGTCTGGTGGTTTTTGTGTACAGGGCTCTGTAGCACCTGCCA
Organism: Acanthochromis polyacanthus; assembly: GCF_021347895.1. Lineage (NCBI taxonomy): Eukaryota > Metazoa > Chordata > Actinopteri > Pomacentridae > Acanthochromis > Acanthochromis polyacanthus. Next base: position 37,430,513 of record NC_067129.1, on the reverse strand, counting down.
AAAAGGAGGGGGGAAACAGGTTATGTCCAGGTTGAGTGGGGTCTCTGATGATGTTTTCTGCAGTCCGTCCGACACGCTGTAGTCTTGTTTCTGTCTTGCTGTGTGGCTGATCCAGAGGTGCACAGGACAGATTGGATGGCTGCAGTGTAGAACTGGATCAAAAGCTCCTGTGGCAGGCTGTGTCTCCTCAGCTGTCGTAGGAAATACATCCTCTGCTGAGCCTTTTTCAGGATGGAGGGGATGTTCATCTCCCAGTGCAGGCCCTGAGAGATTGTAGTCCCCGGGAGCTTGAAGGACTCCACAGCTATGATGTGATGTGTTCAGCCACCCGTCCATCGATTTTCAATCATGATCATGTCTGTGATAGTTATACTTTAATAAATTTTTGGCACTCTTTACTTTAATCGAAGCACAAACAGTACCTCCTCCACCACAACTAAAAAAAGCGTGGTGTGAATTTTCATTTCATCTTTGGAGTTGCTAAGAACAGCTGTGTTTTGTTCTTTCATCCAGTTCACAGTTTATACAATCGCTGACCAGTCCTTTCACACTCACAGTTCAACACATGCACACGTTTTGTAAGTTTTCAGCTTTCCTTAGCTCAGGACTTCACTACTCCTCCTGTAAGTTTTCAGCTTTCCTTAGCTCAGGACTTCACTTTCCTACTGTAAGTTTTTGGCTTCTCTTAGCTCAGGACTTCACTTTCCTAAAGCGCTTTCCACACTCACTCTTTGAGTGTCAATGCATTTGTGCAGTACCTGTCGTTCGTTCCTGGTGCTGTTCTCTTTGTTCAGATGCCGTCAACCTGGAACCCCATGGAACCCGGACAGGGTTTTAACCGGCCGACGTGGAATTCAACCACGGAGGGCTTTTGTCCCCGAACCCAGTTCCAGGGGGCTGTGCACAGACTTCGGTCTCCCTCGAACAGTTCCTTAGGGTTCCAGGTGTATTGGCATCCGGCTCGAAGGACCAAGTTATGTTAAGTTCAAACCTGAAGAATACACAAACAGCTCAGGAAGAAAGGACAGCACTCACGAGCTCCAGTCTTTTACTTGCGCACAAGGAGAGAGATAGAGACTACAGCTCTGCAGTATGCATCGCGGCAGCCTCACAAACTCTGGAGAGCCTGCCCCTCTCCTTGTCCTTTTATTTCCTTCTCATACAATCATACGGTACAGAGGAGTCATCATGCGTTAGTCATAAGATTTCAGACCAATACAAAGACAGAACATGTCTTACTTGCATGATCTTATCATAACAGCGAGTCAGCTCACTAGGAACAAGTCAATAGGAACAAGTCAGCTTTGTTCTTGTTACTTCCGAACACATGCATGGTCACAACTTAGAATGCTGATAGTCACAACTTAGAATGCTGATGGTAGTCCTTATTTCTTCATAGTCACTCAATGATAACCTCATAAGTGTTATCATTCTAAGTGTAATTCTTCTAACACACAGTTATGTGGTGACTATAAGAAGACTGGTTGCAATACTACACTGCACCAGAACGTAAATGAATTGGTCACTTGCTTGTTAAGTCAATGAAAAAAAATGCAGCTGCATGTGTTCTGTTTATGTGTCACTGTCATGTAGCTTTAATCAGGCATTCTTGAGCTGGCGTGCTGTATAGTTTGCATTTACCCGTGCCTGAATTCTTGGTCCTTGGTCTCACTGTTCTGTTCATGCTTACAGCCATTTACACTTGCAATAATAGCAATGCGAAATCAACCATGGTCTCTGTTTACTGTGTTTTACCAGTCAGTCATAAGATGTTGCTGTGACATGCTGGAGGTTAATGCTGACAGTGTCGGCATCTGAGCTGGTACTGGTGTCGAAGCTGGTGCTGCAGTGGAGCTGCTGCTGGTGTAGGAGAGGAGGCAGGGGAGCTGGGGGCTCCATGACGGAGGTGGAGTAGGGTTCACATGTGGAAAGGGATTCTTGAACAGAAATAAACACCCTAAACACCCTAAGTACAGGAAAAACAAAACATTGTAACTTGTGAAAGAATAAACATGTAAGACCACTAGCTTAGTTCATCGTGCTCACAGAGGAAAACATTTTAGATTTAATAACCACCCATGGCCTTTCAACATCTGTGAACTCTGTTATGGACGTGGGCTTGTCTGATCATTTTTGTGTGTTTTTAATATCAGTGATTTTAAGCAACAAGAAATCCCAGTGCGTACAATCAGGAAGCACTATCTTACTTCTGAAGTGGCTGCAAATTTTTATTGACATTTTAACTGATACCCCCACACATGTTTTACCTTCCTCCTGTGATTTTATTGTTGATCATTTTAACAGTAAACTAAAGTCAGCTCTAGACACTGTTGCACCAATAAAAATCAAAAGAATATCAACAAAACCAAAGCCTCCCTGGTCAAACAGTTATATCATTAACCTCAAAAGAAATTGTCGAAAAGTAGAACGGAAGTGGCGGAAAAACAAAATTCAACTAAACTACAGTATTTTCCAATATCATCTGAAGATTTATAACACAACAATCAAACAGGCAAGAAAGGAACATTTTTCCAAATTAATTCACAATAACAAAAACAATCCTAAGGTACTTTTTAAAACAATAGACATTGATTGATCAACCCTGTTTGTAATCAAACTAAGGAATCAGACTTGTCATGTGATGACTTTGCAGTCCACTTCAGCAGTAAAATTGATTTTATCAGATCAAACCTTTTACTTTCTCAGCCTTTGAGTTTTAACTCCTCAGAATCTTTGATTTTAAATGGGGAAACACTGGAAAGTTTTGTCCTAATTGATGCTGTGATGCTTGAAAAAGTTTTTAAACAACTCAAGCTACACACGTGGACAAAATTGGTGGTACCCCTCAGTTAAATAATTATGTTAATCAACAATTCAAAAGTGATGGCTGATTTTGATTATTTAATTTTCAATAAATTTTTATTTATTGTTACTTTTGTGAGTTTCAAGTGATTTCAGTGAGAATTGTGGGTTTTTCCTTCTTTAACTGAGGGGTACCAACAATTTTGTCCACGTGTGTAACTACCTGCCTTTTAGATCCCATTCCAGCATCCCTTTTTAAGAACTTCTATGACTTTATTAAACAGGATTTTCTTATTATTTTAAATTATTCTCTTCAGACAGGCGTGTTCCCCTCTGCTTTTAAAACTCCTATCATAAAACTTCTCCTGAAGAGAAGCAATTTGGATACAGCTGTAGCTGATAATTTTGGACCTGTATCCAATTTGCCATTTTAAGTAAACTTTTAGAGAAGATTGTTTTAAACCAGTTAAATGATTTTATTAGTTTAAGAAATATTTATGAAATTTATCAATCTGGTTTTAGAAAAAATCCCAGTACAGAGACTGTTCTGGTCAAAATTGTTAATGACTTCAGGTGCAATATGGATAACAAATTACCCTGCATTTGATACTGTTGACCACAAAATTCTTTTAAGTAGACTCCATGATTTTATTGGCTTCTCAGACACTGTTTGTAACTGGTTTAAATCTTATCTTAGTGATAGAAAGTTTTATGTGAACCTTGGGGATCATTTATCACAATGTTATGACATTGCGTGTGGTATTCCCCAAGGTTCAATTTTAGGCCCTACTCTTTTTAATCTTTATATGCTCCCATTAGGTAATGTCATCAGGAGACATGGCCACTCGATGCCCTTTTTAACTGTATTTTAGATATTAAATCATGGATGGCAGACAACTTTTTACAGCTCAACCAGGACAAAACTCAGGTTTTAGTCATTGGTTCAGGGGTCAAGAGAGAGAAACTGGTCAGCAAACTTCAAGCATTATCTTTTAATCCTTGTGGGCAGGCTAAAAATTTAGGGGTTTTATTCGATTCAGAGCTCAGTTTTGAGCTACATATCCGGGACATTACCAAAAAAGCTTTTAGTCATTTAAAGAACATTGCCCGAGTGCGACCGTTTCTCTCTCATGCCAATGCAGAGAGACATTAATACATGCTTTTATCACCTGTAGAATAGATTACTGCAATGCTCTTCTTTCTGGTCTCCCGCAAAAGAAAATTTCCCATCTTCAGCTCCTACAGAATTCAGCTGCACGGATGCTAATGGGGACCAGAAAGAGAGCCCATATTACACCGATTTTAAGGTCTCTGCATTGGCTACTCGTTTCTTTTAGGATAGATTTTAAGATTCTTTTATTGGTTTTTTAAAGCTCTTCATGGTCTTAGTCCATCGTATTTATCAGATTTGCTTTTACCGTGTGAACCAATTAGAACCCTCAGGTCTTCAGGAAGTTCTCTATTGACAGTTCCCAAGATCAACACAAAATCTTATGGTGGGCCATCTTTTTATTACTACGGCCCCCGCTTATGGAACAGCCTTCCTGAAGACCTGAGGGCTGCACCTAATGTTAATGTTTTTAAAAACAAACTTAAAACCTTGGGTCATAATTGTTTTCATCTATTTTCATTATTTGTCTGTTTGTAAAGCACTTTGTGCTACAAGTGCTGTATGAAAAGTGCTATATAAATAAAGAGGTAGCACTTTATAATAACTATACACTATTAAGCATTACTTAAGTACTGTAAAAGAAAGTATAGCGCAACGGCTTCTTTCCAATTCTTTTGGTTCGGTATTCACCAACCACCACTGGTGTGATCAATTAAATCACAGACTGTTCAGGTGTTCCACTTCAGAGACTTTATTGACAAAAGTCCAACTGGGTGTACAGAATGCTGTATGTGTGATCTGAAAATGAAAATATAACACAATATAAGAATATATATCTATGTCCTAACTACTATTTAACAGCGATTTGTTAATTCAAAATGTCACATTGGCCTTGTAGAGTGATTTACCGCTATATTACAAAATGACCTCTAGATGGTGCCATGAGACCATACAATACGTGCCTTCACAGAATTCCCTTGGGGGGAAGTAACACAAAAGCAGTACTTTTCATGCAAGAAATACCAATAACTATATGTAACTAGCAGAGGTTAGCACTTAAGCATTAGTTAATCCTTAATTCCTCATGAACTCATAATGAATTCGACATTAGTAATGCATTACAAAGCATTCGTAAAGACAGTTATAAATGCTCAACTAATACATTACTAAGCATTAATCAAGCATTAGTAAATCCTTAATTTTTCATGAATTAACCATTAATTCAACATTAGTAATGCATTACAAAGCATTAGTAAAGACAGTTTTAAATGTTCAACTAACACATTATTAAACATTAGTAAAGTGCTTAATTCGTTAACTCATCATTTGTAAATAATTAGTTATACATTACTAAGCATTAGTAAACACAGTTATAAACGTTTTAAACTCAACCCATTTGTAAGTACTTAAGCAGCAGTTGAGCATTAGTAAATGCTTAATTAATCATGAATTCATGATCTGTATGGCATTTATTATGCATTACTAAGCACTTAATAAACCCAGTTAAAAATGTTTTATTGCTCATTGATAACCTCAGTTGTTAATACTGTAGCACTGAGGGGCGACATAAGGCAGGAATGACAAGGGATCTTGCAGTTAATACACCTGGCTTTATTGTCACCACCACAATAAGCACTCAGGAACTCACACCCACTGTACTGGCTCGCAGGCCGAGGTCACTCCCCCAACAACCCCCCTGAGTCACGGTATAACGTGAAAGCAATGAACACACAAATGAGCTCAGAATGTAGAATTGGAACAACTAAAACCAACCAGTAATAAAAAGAACGTCTGTAGATAACCCTGTAAAACAATCCCAAAGAACACATAACTTCCCATGATGCCTAGCGGTCCCCCCACCCGGAACACAGTCACTCGCCGCAGTGACCCCAGCGGCCCCCACAGCCGCTACAATACTTTATAAAGGATTAGCAACTGTGTTAGTATATGTTTTACAAACACGTATTCATACTTAATGAATAACTTATTAATGCGGTTATGACTCATTAGTTAAGTATATTCTGTGAGCCCATCTAAAGTGAGGACTATCTATGCTTTATAAAGCATTTATAGATGACACAGAAGCAAAGATATACAAAGTGTCAGTTTTATTGGTCCCAAACAATACAAGCTCTTTTAAATACACATTTTAAACAAATACAATCTATAAAATTTCAAGTAAACTTGACAAACATCTTCAAATAAGAACAGTCTGTGATCGTATAAAATAGAAAAATAAAATACAAGCTCTTTTAAATACACACTTTGCAATCCTTAATGTTGTCAGAGTGATGCGCAGTAGTCTTGCGTGTTTCCCCATGAGCAGAGCTGGATCTTTACACATTATCACGGAGGAAAGAACAACATCGGACTTGCATGTCGGGAGCTCTCTTTATTGCGTCTCGCGCACATACAGGTGGACACACGCACACACACTGGCGGAGTAATACAAGCAGCACCATTTAGTGTGAACAGACCGGATGTGGCAGTGGGCTCCAAAATAAAACAATTGCAAAACTAAAACAATTGAGAGCACATAATATCACTGTATGTTAACACTTAACATTTCAAGTAAACTCCCCCAAACTCACCCGCTCTTCTTCCTCCTTCTTCCTCCCTCTCTCGCACACACGCACGCACACACACATACAATGACTACTGTTATCAATATGAGAAAAATAAAAAACCCGCGGTCTCGGACTCGCTCTCCGGAACCGCGGAGGAGGCTGGGACTTGTAGGACGCTGGGACGTGTAGGACGCTACTGCGCATGCTCTTACAGTCAAAAATGCTAGTGCGCATGCTCCAAAATGCGAAAGTCGGAGAGAGAGCCATATCACGCTGGAGAGATGCCAGCTGATCGTAGCGGCAAACAGGTTGCAGAAATGCGTGGAGACGGAACAAAAAAAACACTACGGAGGAGAGTGACATTAACGGTGGAAGACGGAAATACCGTCGATAGTGGTGAATACATGTCATTTTCATGTTTCCCTTCCCACATGGACTACAACCCCGGAACGTGTATTACGTGTTTGCTTGTGCGTGTGTTTGTGTGATCTAGACTCTAAATGCTAGAGGGAGCATGGAGTCCCCGGGTTAATAGTTAGGAACCAAATAATGGACCCTTAGGGAACTGTAAGAGTGTACAAACCATTTGTACATTTCTGGGGCCAATCAAACATTGACTTTATGTACAGTGGGGTCCCAGGAACACAAATGCCATTAAATGGGGCTCCGTAGCCTAATGCATGCCAAACTGGGAATTTCTTGAAATGAAAGTTAATGATAATTATTGCTACAGGCCTACAGATGTTTAATATGTGCTAATTTGGTGCCCTTGAAATGAAAAAGTTTGAGAACCAGTAATCTAGATGATTCATTAATACAACAATTTACTCTGTATTAGGTATGCGGGGAGGACATGCCAAAAAGAAGAAAGCAGCAGTGGAGAATGTGGAGATGGATTCTTTGGAAGAGAGGCTCATCGCAGATGCTCGTGGTGTGTACTGTACCCTTTGATTGACTTGTATCCCTTTGATGTTTACTGTACTGTGTGCTAGAGCTGTAGTAGTATGACTTGACCTGAACTTTACTTTCCATTAGGTGTGTCCATTGCCCCAACTAAAGTCCTGGCAAACAAAAAAAATTGCAGACGAGTTGGACCTGTATAAGCTGAAGGCAGCCTGGCAACAGAGGATTGATGAGCTGACCAGGGAGAGAGATTTTCTGAAAGAACAGTTGGCAGAAGGTAAGTCAAAAGACACTTTACTATAATAACTCTGGAAACAACTTAAGGCCACTATAATTGTATTAGATATTGTTGTATTATATTTTCTTCATTTTTGATTTCAATTTGTGTTTTTCTTCATTTCAGTTAAGTTGTTTGTTGTTTTGATTTGTACAAAACGAGTCTGTATGCAGAGTGCAGAATGGGGTGGGCTGGCAAATAAGGGGGGCCAACAGATAAGGGAAGGATTGAGGGCTCATCGTATCTAATAATATCAGTTATTACTAGGTAGAATTTTCAGACTTAGAAGAAAATAAAACAGCCTTGACCCTTAGCAGTCACCAGACCCTTCATAATTTTGACCCCTGCGATGTAGCGCTTTAGATAGCATTGCGCCAACAAGGTCATCTCCCAGCCATGGAGGTAGGCTACTATGAGGAGGGGAGAAGCCAGCTCTGCTAGTATGGCAGCAAAATGTGTTCCCTTAACAACAATAAGATTTCTGGTGGCTGAACTCTGTAAAGCACCGTCCACACTGTCATATCATATCCATAATGTTTTCAGAGGCAGTATGTTTATTTGGAAGGCAACTGGAAACAAATTTTGCAATTCTTAATGCTGCTGACAGAAACAATAAACCAGCACACTACTGGATAGTATGGGCCCTCAATCCATCCTTTATTTGTCCGCTCCCTGCCTGCCAGGCCACTGTTCTTGGTCTCCGCAACCGTTCTGTGCACTGCATACAGACCCGTCTTGTTTGTACATAGTTCTGAAGCCCTCAAAAGTGTTCATTTAACTAGTAAGGGGAAGGGTCCGGGGGCGTGCTTTTCTGGTTAAAGGAACACAGCCAACCAGTTTTGTATCATTATTCGTTTGGGAATCATTGAGGTGGTTGATTTGAGTTGTGCATCACTGGCCCACAACAACTCAGATAAACTCAATAACTGACAAACTATATGAACGCATACAAAACAAGCTTTAAACTCTTTCATGTGAGATGATGCCGCATGTTTGATTTCTTTCTGTTTTAAATAGCTCTTAAAAAAGATGGTGCAGCATCCACCTCCAGCACCCAACTCCTCCCAGAAACGCAAGACTTCACGTTCCTCTTCTGACGACTCAATGGAATCGTCCTCCAACAGTGAGAGTGAGTCTGAGTCGGAGTCTGACTTTGTCTCCCCTGACTCGTCTCCAGACAAAAAGAAGAACAAGAAAGACAAGAAGAAGACAGGGAAAGGGAAAAAGAAGGTGAAAAAGTCAAAGGAAAAGGAGATGGGCCCAAAGGCACGTCAGAGAGGTAAAAAAAATAAAAAAATAAAAACACTGACACTTTGTATATCTTTGCTTCTGTGTCATTTATAAATGCTTTATAAATGCTTTATAAAGCATAGATAGTCCTCACTTTAGATGGGCTCACAGAATATACTTAACTAATGAGTAGTAACCGCATTAATAGGCATTAATAAGTTATTCATTGAGTATGAATATGTGTTTGTAAAACATATACTAACACAGTTGCTAACCCTTTATAAAGTGTTAACAACTGAGGTTATCAATGAGCAACAAAACATTTTTAACTGGGTTTATTAAGTGCTTAGTAATGCATAATAAATGCCATACAGATCATGAATTCATGATTAATTAAGCATTTACTAATGCTCAACTGCTGCTTAAGTACTTATAACTGTGTTTACTAATGCTTAGTAATGTATAACTAATTATTAGCACTGTGATCCACTTGTGTACTGTGATCCACAAGTTGTTTTTCTTTGGAGTGTGATTGCTCATTTTTTACAATTGTGTATTTAATTGGGCAGTTTTATTTGACAGATAAAAATGTTTTATTTTTCCACCATATAGCCTTGGAGCTGTACATCATGCAGCCTTGTGAGCTAGGGTGTGTCAGCTGATTTTTTTTTACACACTGTTATCTAGTGTTATCTAGCAATATTTGAAAACGGTATATTTGTTTTACTGTACAGCACTTTGTGCACTTCAAGGCACACACACACCAGAAGTAGGTGGCTGCCTGATTCTGGGATTCCGCCAATGTATTTCAATGGGAAACAAGCGGATTCCTCCTCCTGTAACTTTTACCATTCGCAGGAGGAGGAATGCACTCATTTCCCATTGAAATGCCCTGGCGGAATCCCAGAATCAGGCAGCCACCTACTTCTGGTGTGTGTCTGCCCTAAAGGGATAGTTCACCAGTTTACTTGAAATGTTAAGGATTGCAAAGTGGGTATTTGAAAGAGCTTGTATTTTATTTTTCCATTTTATACGATCACAGACTGTTGTTATTTGAAGATGTTTGTCAAGTTTACTTGAAATTTTATAGATTGTATTTGTTTAAAGTGTGTATTTAAAAGAGCTTTTGTCAACAGGTAAGTCAGCTGAGGCCTGTAACACATGTTCTACCAGGATTTGAAAGTGTCAGGGAAATTGTATAATGTGGCCATTTTCAACACAAGCAAGCATATTCTAGAGGCCTCGCAGTACGATCCAGTAATTCGTGTAAGATTCTCTGGAGTGTTTGACCTTACTGCAGCAGAAGGAAAATATCACTTGAATTGCTACAAGAAATTCCTGTGGCGAACAATGAAAACAAAAGTGTTCGCTGATGAAGAAGCAGGTGTGGCTATGGAATAGCTGATCTTAGACCTGAATGACACAGCAAGGAAAGCACAAGTTCTTGATTTGTCAGAAGTATGGAACTACTACTGTAAACTAGTAGTAGTACTAGCAGGTGCAGCACTTTCAAAAGCAAACTCTACTTTCACATCAGTGGCTTTTACAACTGTATTACACTACAACAGCCTGAAAGAAAGACAGAAATTTCTTGAGATGATCCACGTTGCTATGAAACTGCTCTTGCATACTGTCACATCCTGTTTGCAAAAGCTGGGATGTCAGTCAGGGTAAGATATTATCATCAATTCCAGAATCCCTGTTCTTGTTTCTGAGATTGATGTTTGGGGGCACCACTTTGCTTGAAGAAGATCAGGAGGTTGAAGGTGAAGACTCCGGTGAGAAGGATGCCAGAATCCAAAGACGCATCCTTAGCATTGGCCAGGATCTCATCTATGTCGTCTTTGGGGATAAGAACTTAACCTCAAACACATTTGGCTTGGGAGTGGCCTGCACCAAGTGACAAGATCAAAAGAGCTCTGTACTCTCTTTCACAATGCGTTACATATCCTCCATTACAAGAATACCTTGCAGGTGGATACTGCTTTGGAAAAGGAAATTCTGGAAGCAAAGGATCCTGAGACTGGTGCTGTTGCACCACCAAATTTGGTGCCAGGCAGGATTGTGTATTTCACATGTGATAACACTGATATCAACAACTCCAACTTTGACGACAAAAACAGTTTTCATGCTCCTCAAGTTGCGACATGGCAAAGAGGCCCAGAAGCTGATACGGGCTAAGATGCTGTGGAACCGTCACAGGAACCGACTCTTGATGTTTCTGATGTCATGGAAGACATCATGCCTGCTGGTGTAACTGAGAGAATTGCAAAGCCTATGGATATTCTGTTTTGTGTTCTATCATCCTCAAAGTTCCCTGAGTCTGCTACCTACCTCTTCAGTTTAGTTTCTTCCAGTTGTAAGTATTCAGTTTTGATGGGTTCATTTAGGTTATTCATTCATGGTTTTCTTAGATTTCCCCTCTGTTGTAAGTTTTGAGTCTCTGTTGAATTTTGTAGCTTTGTCTGTTTTCCCAATTAGATTTTGCTCGTCTGCTTTCAGCCTGACCTCCCTGCCTGTTCCTAGTTCCTCCTTAGCTTGGATCTCTAGGTTTTTATTTATTCTAAATAAAGTCCTTTTTTCTGTTAAAACGAGTTTGTCTGCTTCTGCGCCTGCATCTGGGTTCTCCGACTCCCCCCACGTAACAGTAAACACTTTTTTTTCTTCTTGCATTTCAGCGTAAATTTATACAGTGGTATGCAACTTACTTGTGCTTCTCAGTTGCTTTGATTTTATTTAAGGTTTTCAAATAATTGTAATGTAACAAGATTAATGCTTGTCAAGAAGAGCAAGAAAAATAAGCATTTATCAAACTGAAAATTAAGCAATCACTCTTAAAATGCGTGAAATACGTAAGTAGATTTTATTTTAGCTAGTTGCGATGACTCAGGTGATCCAGGAGGTTGTTCACCAACAGCAAGGTTGGTTTGATCTCTGGCCCCCCACAGACAAGATTTTGATCCCCAAGTTACACTTAAAGAATGCATTTTAACATAAATAAGGTTAAAATGGAAAGCAAAGACTTATGTCAATGAACACATTACAAGAATCGGTAGACTTAAAGCATAAAAGATACACAAACCTCTCACAATGTACACTCTGGTCTGAAGCAATACTTTCAAATTTAGAGGCATTATACTATACATACTAATGTGTAACATTAGATATTACCAAATTACTTCTTACATTAAACACTACACTGGTAATCTTCAGTTGTTAAAATTTCTCAGCTGAACAGAACTATTTCCAGACACTGTAAAACAAATCAGAAGAAAAAAAATTCTGTGGCTTTTTAACAAAATGCTTAAAAATAGAAATGTATTCCAGAAACAACCAAAATTATTCCAGTGATCATGACATTCACCGACGCCTTATTTCACCTTTGGGAACACCTGCTTACAGTGAGCACAACAGCAGCAGCGATAGCAGTAATGCCGAAGCTGACACAGGAATCCATTGGATGTCTCTGGAGCTTCTTCAGGTTCTCCTGCATTAATCTGCTCTTGATTGATTTTGGTTGAAGCTTGTTGTAATACCTGGTCTGGTGGATGACCTGTGAAAATGTCGATCTGATTTTTTTGATTTGTCTTGTTGCTAGTTGTCAGTGTCACTTTTTCTCTATTATGGAGTTTCTCAAATTGACTGAACATACTCATTTTAAATTGTTGGAGCTCTAAGTATTTTTCATTGAGTGATTTGTGGTCTCCATTCCAATCATTTTGAGAGAATGTGTCCTTACTTTGATCATTTTCCAGCTTTGTCTTCTTTGTTGTCTTTCCTTTCTGTGACAATGTTTTCTTAACTAAGTGACTGATTACCTTTAGTCTTTTCTCCAGATTGTTTCTCATATCATGAGCACCACACTTCATCTGACTGATCTCCTTTTGTTCTACTCTGGTGCCCTTCCAGATCTTTCTCAAACACTCTCTATTTGACATTTGCTGTTCTGTAAAGTCATCTATCGCTGCAGATAACTCAGACACTTTTGCAAGTTTCTTCATCTCTACATTGATCACTTCTTTACCTTCTGCTCTGATCAGAAGACCTTCTCTTTCAGGTTTCATGGAGACAGCTGTTCCTTGAAGGTTACCTTGACCTCGATCACATTTCTGCTGATGTTCCCATTTGTCAGTCTGATTCATGCAAGATGATTGCTGAACATCCTTCATATATTGAGATTCTTGAAATTCTGTGAAGTCCTTCCTTTCAACATCATGTTCATGCAAGAATTCTTGTACTGCGGCCTCAGTTTGAACAGATTTGTGTAACTTTCCTTTCAACAGATGTGCCTTTTTACATTGTATCTGACAATAACAAAAACTAATCAGATTTATCAGCTGATCAATTTCAGCACACGTGTGTCCCAATGTTGTGAGTAGCTTTAGTATGGTTCTATTTTTGTGCTCAAATCTGTTGATATTCAAACAAGACACTTGATATGTCTTTTGATTGAAGAGTTCTAGTATTCTTCTGAAACGAACAATCGCGTTAAGGACGATGCCAAATTGGTCCTGGGTAATTATGATCTCAGAGACTTTTTCTTTTATCTCCTCAGGTTCATTTAAAGAAAAATTTGTCTCAGACTCAATGCATTTTGTAATACGACATGATTTTTTGTTTGTTGGGGTTATATCAGCTAGATAATTGCTTTCTATGGGGGCTGGAAGTTCAGTCATTGTGATCTCCCAGGTGTCCAAAGTGAAACTCTTCTTCTGAACTTCCAATTCTTCTCTTTCTGCCAGCACTTTCTTCTTCATACTCTTCACTTCTTGTGTTTGTTTGTTGAACTCATCATTCTTGACTTCATGTTGTTTTTGTTTCAGTGCAATCATATTCATCATTTCCTCAAGTCTCTTCTGGTTTGTTTGTAGCTGGAGTTTCAGGTCACTCATTTTGGTCTTCTCTCTTTTGATTTCATCAAACAAGTTGTCTGCATTTTCTGTCTTCTCTTGTAGCTCAGCCATTGTCATCTCCAACATGTCTTTCTCATCTTTCACATCTTGTTTTTCTTGTTCTAAAATCTGTGATTGTTTCAGGATTTCAGATCTCATCAGCTCCAAATCCACTTTATCTTTGTTCAGCACTTCACTGACTTTTTTCAGATCTTCTCGTTCTTCCTTTAACTCTGCTTTCAGTTTCATGAGGTGTTGTTTTTCATCCTCCAGCTGTTGCTCCCATTCATTTTCCATCTCCTCTCTCTGGGACGTCAGTTCAGACAGTAAACTCTTCATGCTGTCCTGTTGTTTCTCGACCATTTCCGTGTAACAAGCCACGGTGTTTTTCTGATCATTGAGTGTTGCTAGCTTTTGTTCCAATACAGTGTGTAACTGTAGTGCAGCATCACTGTTTTGTTGTAAATTGTCCATTTTGTGTTTTATGTCCTCACGCATCCTTCCATTCAACCACTCAAGTTTTTCTCTCACACTTTCTATTGATTCCATTCTTTTCTTGACTTGATCGTCTCTCATTTTCAGCTCAGACCTTTCTCCTTCCATTCTGATTGATTCATTCAACATTGCTTCTCTCTCTCTCTCCATTTCAGCCTTTGTTTGACTGACCTGTTCTTTTTCTTCTCTCATGGTTTTCATGAATGCTTCAAACTCTTCCTCTTTCTTCTTGAAACTCTTCTTCTGAACTTCCAACTCTTCTCTTTCTACCAGCACTTTCTTCTTCATACTCTTCACTTCTTGTGTTTGTTTGTTGAACTCATCATTCTTGACTTCATGTTGTTTTTGTTTCAGTGCAATCGTATTCATCATTTCCTCAAGTCTCTTCTGGTTTGTTTGTAGCTGGAGTTTCAGGTCACTCATTTTGGTCTTCTCTCTTTTGATTTCATCAAACAAGTTGTCTGCATTTTCTGTCTTCTCTTGTAGCTCAGCCATTGTCATCTCCAACATGTCTTTCTCATCTTTCACATCTTGTTTTTCTTGTTCCAAAATCTGTGATTGTTTCAGGATTTCAGATCTCATCAGCTCCAAATCCACTTTATCTTTCTTCAGCACTTCACTGACTTTTTTCAGATCTTCTCGTTCTTCCTTTAACTCTGCTTTCAGTTTCATGAGGTGTTGTTTTTCATCCTCCAGCTGTTGCTCCCATTCATTTTCCATCTCCTCTCTCTGGGTCGTCAGTTCAGACAGTAAACTCTTCATGCTGTCCTGTTGTTTCTCGACCATTTCCATGTAACAAGCCACGGTGTTTTTCTGATCATTGAGTGTTGCTAGGTTTTGTTCCAATACAGTGTGTAACTGTAGTGCAGCATCACTGTTTTGTTGTAAATTGTCCATTTTGTGTTTTATGTCCTCACGCATCCTTCCATTCAACCTCTCAAGTTTTTCTCTCACACTTTCTATTGATTCCATTCTTTTCTTGACTTGATCGTCTCTCATTTTCAGCTCAGACCTTTCTCCTTCCATTCTGATTGATTCATTCAACATTGCTTCTCTCTCTCTCTCCATTTCAGCCTTTGTTTGACTGACCTGTTCTTTTTCTTCTCTCATGGTTTTCATGAATGCTTCAAACTCTTCCTCTTTCTTCTTGAAACTCTTCTTCTGAATTTCCAATTCTTCTCTTTCTACCAGCACTTTCTTCTTCATACTCTTCACTTCTTGTGTTTGTTTGTTGAACTCATCATTCTTGACTTCATGTTGTTTTTGTTTCAGTGCAATCGTATTCATCATTTCCTCAAGTCTCTTCTGGTTTGTTTGTAGCTGGAGTTTCAGGTCACTCATTTTTGTCTTCTCTCTTTTGATTTCATCAAACAAGTTGTCTGCATTTTCTTTCTTCTCTTGTAGCTCAGCCATTGTCATCTCCAACATGTCTTTCTCATCTTTCACATCTTGTTTTTCTTGTTCCAAAATCTGTGATTGTTTCAGGATTTCAGATCTCATCAGCTCCAAATCCACTTTATCTTTGTTCAGCACTTCACTGACTTTTTTCAGATCTTCTCGTTCTTCCTTTAACTCTGCTTTCAGTTTCATGAGGTGTTGTTTTTCATCCTCCAGCTGTTGCTCCCATTCATTTTCCATCTCCTCTCTCTGGGTCGTCAGTTCAGACAGTAAACTCATCATGCTGTCCTGTTGTTTCTCGACCGTCTCCATGTAACAAGCCACGGTGTTTTTCTGATCATCAAGTGTTGCTAGCTTTTGTTCCAATACAGTGTGTAACTGTAGTGCAGCATCACTGTTTTGTTGTAAATTGTCCATTTTGTGTTTTATGTCCTCACGCATCCTTCCATTCAACCACTCAAGTTTTTCTCTCACACTTTCTATTGATTCCATTCTCTTCTTGACTTGATCTTCTCTCATTTTCAGCTCAGACCTTTCTCCTTCCATTCTGATTGATTCATTCAACATTGCTTCTCTCTCTCTCTCCATTTCAGCCTTTATCTGTCTGACCTGTTCTTTTTCATCCCTCATGGTTTTCATCAACGCTTCAAACTCTTCCTCTTTCTTCTTGAAACTCTTCTTCTGAACTTCCAACTCTTCTCTTTCTACCAGCACTTTCTTCTTCATACTTTTCACTTCTTGTGTTTGTTTGTTGAACTCATCATTCTTGACTTCATGTTGTTTTTGTTTCAGTGCAATCGTGTTGATCATTTCCTCAAATCTCTTCTGGTTTGTTTGTAGCTGGAGTTTCAGGTCACTCATTTTGGTCTTCTCTCTTTTGATTTCATCAAACAAGTTGTCTGTATTTTCTTTCTTCTCTTGTAGCTCAGCCATTGTCATCTCTAACTTGTGTCTTTCATCTTTGATAATTTTATTCTCCTCTTCTAACTTTTCAGTTTGCTTCAAGATCTGAGATCTTATGAACACCAAGTCCACTTTCTCTTTGTTCATCATTGTACTCACTTTTTTCTGACCCTCTCCTTGTTCTTTCACCTTTGCTGCTTTTTTCTTCATGTCTCGTTCTGTTTTAAATTTTTCTTTGATTTTATGTCGAGGTTTCTTCAGCTTTCCTTTTCTTTCCTCTAATTGAGACTTTCGTCTTTCTGCATCTTTACGTTTTCCTAGTTCTGATTTCCACTGATTTTTTATTTTTTTTCTGCACATCCCCTGCAGTTTTCTCTTGTCACTTTTGTTTTCACTTTGTATTTCTTCATTCTCTTCAGCATTTTTTCCTTGTGGTGTACTGTGCTTTTTTTCCTCCTCTTTTTCTTCATCTCCTTCCAGCTCATTATGATCTTTTTCTGTATAATCTTTGACCTTTCCAGACTTCCCTTTTTCTTCATTTTCTAGTTGTTTTACCGCAGTGAGTTCTTCCTTTTCTTTCAGGTATTCATGCTTTGTTTCTTCGGTGTCTTGATTGAGCTTCGTCTTACTTCTTAACAGAAATATTTCATCTTGAGTTGTAGATATTCTCTTACGTCTTATAGGTGTGCGCAAAATCTTTAGGTTTTGTTTTTTATCTTTCAGTGTCATCATCTCACCCTTCAATATCTCTGTTTCATTCTCTCGCTCCTCCTTTCTCAGAAGTATCACTTCTGTTTTCTCAGCGGTTCTCTTCTTCTTTGTCTTGATTGAGTTTTCCTCTTTTTGGATATTTGTTTCAACTTGTCCCAAATATTCTCGCTTTTGTTGCACATTTTTTAATTCATGTATCATCACTTCCATTCGTTTTTTCATCTCTATCCTAGTATTTGCAACTTCTTCTCTTGTCAGAGTGGTCATTTTTTCCTGTACCTTGATATGTTGTTTTTCATCTTTAATTGCTGCAATCATAAGTGAACAATGTGTTTTCATGTGCTTATATTTCTCAATGCATATTTCAGTTAGTTCCCAGTGCTTTTGAATTTGATTTTGAAATTCTGTGATGGCTGATGTTCTTGACTTCACCATTTTACTTCTGTTCTCATCCTTCTTAGTTTTCAATCTCAGGTTCATGATCTCAAGTTCATCCCTCTCTCTGATGATCCTCTCCAGTTGCTGGTTGAGCTCCTTCTTTCTCTTCTGTGTTTCCCTCTTGAGGAGATCTTTCTCTTCTTTGACAGCAGCCCACACTATTTTACCTTCCTGCTCTGTTTGAATACATTTTCGAATTATCTGTTGATTTTCTCTTTTCTTCATCTCCAACTCAGATGTTAACACTTCCATCTCTCGTCTTTCTCTTTTAGCTTTCTCTTGTGTGATGTCAAGCTCCTGTTTTTGTTTTTGGATATCATTCCTGATGTGAACCATTTTGTCCATCTCTGCTTTTGCTCGTGTCGTAATTTTTTCAAAGTGCTTTATCTGAGATTTTACTCTGCCCATGTTGTCCCGTACATTCATGTTTTTATTCTTTAGTGCTTTTAGTCCATCTCTTTGTTTCCTTAAATCAACACTTACATTTTCAAGAATTCCCGTTTCTCTCATAATTATTTGTAAGTGTACATGGAACTTTTGTCTTATGTTTTGAAGGTTACTAATGGAATCAGTGATTTTTGAAGTCTCATGTACCATTCTGATTATCTTACTGAAGCTTTTCATGTCTTTCTTTTCCAAATTGTGTTTTTCATGTTCTCCATATCCATAGATGAGAACTGTCAGGTCTTGGATCCTCATCCTCTCCTCTGCAAGCTCCTCCTTCTGTTTTCTTATTTTTATTCTTAACAACTCTAACTCATCCCTCTGTCTTGCATTATTTTCCAATCTTTGGTCTAATTCTCTTCTACTCCTTTTGGTCTCTCTCCTTAGTGATTTCTTTTCTTCCTGTACTTCATTCCACAGAATTTTATTGTCCTCCATTTTTCTCATATTTTTTCTAAACATGCCTTCACTTTCTTGTCTCTTCATTTCCAGCACAGACTTCAGCAGCTCCATTTCTCTTATTTCTCTTTTGTTTATTTGATCTAAGCCATTACTTTCATTTTTTTTGGTTCAGTATTCACCTGTAAGTTTTTCATGATTTGTCTTTTTGTTTCAGTTAGTTTTCTCTGCATTGTTTGTATCATTTCTTCAATTTTGGCCTTTTTTAGTTGCTTAATTTTACTGTAGAAGATTTCATTTTCCATTGCCTCTGTTTCTTGGCCTGCTGTCTTTTCTGTCAACTTCTCCCTTTCAGTGTCTGTTTCAGCACTGCCACTTTTTTAACATTTTCCTTCTGCCTCTCAGCTTTTTCCACTGCAGATTCTCTGTGCTTTTTCTGCCTTATATCAGTCTTGTATTTTTCGAGCTCTGCTCTTTCCTGGGTGGTTAAACAATTTTCCATGTCTAGTTTTGTAACTTCAATTCTACAGTTCAGGTCTTTTAACTGCCTCAGTTTTACTTCAGTCTCTTTCATATTATTCTCTACATTTTCACTTTTCTTTCTTGTCTTAACAAGCATTGTCTGTACAGTGCTCTTGACTTTTGCCACTTTCTCCAACCTCTGCTGAAACGCTTCAGTTTCTCTCTGCATTTTTATTTTTAAGATTTCTAATGCATCTCTCTCTTTCAAAATTTTCTGTAATCTCTGATCCAGTTCTCTTCCCCTTTTTCTTGCAGCATTTTTCATTGACTTCATGTTGCTCATTTCTTCTTTGAAGCACATTTCACTTTGCTTTATTGCAACTGTACTTTCTGTGCACTTTTTATCAGAATCTCCATTCATCTCTTCAGCATGTGTCCATAGATCTTCACTTGACTCTTGACTTTGTTTTCTTGCCTTAACATCCATTATCATCAAGTCAGACTGTTGTTTCCTGTTTTCGCCATTCACTTGAACTTGCCCTTCATATGTCATTTCTCCATTGACATTTGCAGTTGAAATGTTGCTACTATTGAGCACTATTTCTTCCGAAAGCTCAGTGCCTCTTTCCTCTAGATCTCCAGTTTCCTTGACAGTAGTCTCTGGTTTCTGGCTCTTCAAGTCATTTATTTCCATAATGAGTCTTTTAATCTCTTGACTATTTTCTTCCATGTTCTCCATACCATACTTCATCTGCTCCTTTATTTCCTCCTCCTTTTCCTTGAGTTTGGATATTTTTTTTGTCATTTCTTCCTTTTCTCTCAAATTTATCAGAAAGTTGGTCTCATTATTTTCTGTTAATGCTCCGTCAATTTCTGTCCTAATCTGTAAGCAAATATTCTCCTCTTCTTCCATGTCCACTACAAGAAAAAGGTTTTGCTTTGAATGGTTATACTTCCATTCTTTTATTTCCTCACTTTGATGCCAATTTTGTAATGTGACTGTGTGATGCAAAAATACAGCTTCTTTTATGCCTTGATGCCCTGCTTCTTCTTTTTCAGTTGGAATTTTCAATGTTTGATCTTTAAGGGAGTCGATGCCAGTTTCCTTCTGTGGTTGTCGAAGTTTTGATGCAAAAGTCTTTTTGATTGGAGACTGTGTCAAAATCCATCTGTGGAGCTGAGCTTTCATGGAAAGCTTGTCCTTTACAAAAATATAATAAAAAATTAGCTTTTTGTTTTGGTTTGAGCAACTATAAGTAATCAATCATTATTGTGTCTCAAAAGAATATGAATATCATGAGAAAGTGATTTTTTTTTGTAATTTTAAAAGGTACATTTTCATCGATTCTATATTCATTATGTTAAGCGAAATATTTCAAACTTTTGTTTTAATTTTGATGACTATGGCTTATAGCTCATTAATATCAGTAATCCTCATGAGCTCTAATTTATCATCAAAGTTAAAACAAATAAGGCTTGAAATATTTCTGTTTATGTGTAATGAGTCTAGAAAACATAGAATTATTATTTTCAGCAATATCTGATGAAAATATTGAACTTTTTCCACCATATTCTAATTATATGAGGTGCACTTGCACCGCAAAATCTGCTTGGTATTAAATATATACATACAGCAACGCTAATATTTGGTTCAATCTCCTTTGGCCATTTTCACCTCAACTGGGTGCTTCTGGTAGTCATTCACAAGTTTCTGGTTGTTTCTTTGCCAACTCCGCTTAACAGAGTTGTTGCAGTTTAACTAAATTTGTTGGCCTTTTGACATCATTTCTTGATCAAGTTTAAGTCAGGACTTTGGGGAAACCAGTCTGAAACCTTGATTCAAGCCTGATTTAGCCATTAATTTACCATTTTTGATGTGTTTTGGGGTCATTGTCTTATTGGAACACCCAACTACATCCAAGACCCAACATTGTGGCTGGGGATTTTAGGTTTTCCTGAAGAATGTGGAGGTAATCCTCCTTCTTCATTATTACAATTACTTTGTGGAAAGCAACAGTTCCACTTACAGCAAAACAGCCCAGTAAAATCATATTACCACCATGTTAACAGTAGGTATGTTGCTTTTGAGATTTAAAAGGTCACATTCTCTCCTCTAAATATATTTCTGGTCATTGTGGCCAAATATCTCAGTTTTTGTTTCACCTAAGCTTAGAATTTTCCTTCATAGGACTTGTTCTGGAGACAAGGCTTCCATCTTTCATGGCAGCCTCTTAGCCCATGGTGATGTAAAAAACACTTGCCTGTGGATACTGACAGCTGTATTCAGCAGCTTCTGATTCAATGCAGACCTGCTTTTTGGTGATTCTTCACTTACTTTTGACCATTCTGATCAATTGTCTGTCATCAGCAGGGGACAGCTTGCATTTCTTCCTGATTATGGCAGTGACAAAGTGCCATGCACTTAATACTGACTAACACTTGTTTGCACAGTTTATTTTTTGATCTGAAGCATCTTTAACCCTCTAGAGTCCTTCTTTCTGAGGTCCGTTTATGACTTCTGTTTTTAATTCTGATTTTACCGTTATATTTCACCTTAAAAACTGTTGATTTTGCTTTGCTTGGTACCTTTTTTCAGCACAACCTCACCTGTGTGATTCTACAATTATTCATACATTTTTGATATAATGTATGAACACACTTGACCTAAAATTGCAGACAAAACAGAAGGTTCGAGTAGAAAAAAGTTTGATTTTTTACTGTGAACTACCATACACATGTGTATCGAACCCTTTTTGGAACTTAGAATGCAAATATGAAGTGTCTATATAATAAAACAATTTGCAAATTTAGCAATCAACACAGTTATAAACCATTATTTGTACCAAAATACAGGAAAATTTTAGGTGCTTTTGCACAACTATTTATAAAATCATCAGGAGTCACAATAAAATTTTACATAAATTCATTTGTTCCACTCCAAAAGACTTTTTCCACCACAGTCTCTGCAATGGCAAAAATAATAGGAACGGGCTTTAGGACCATGGGGAGAATCTGGAGTCCTGGTTTACTCCATTGCTAGAACATGTTCATTCTTTTTTTATTCGTCTTATTACATCTGAAGCAAAGTGTACATTTTCTGTGCATCTTGTGTCTTCTGTGTCTGGCAGAGCAGAGAGATCTGCAGTCAAAGCCACTGACAGACATACTGCTCTGTGAGAGACAGAGAGAGGAGAGGAGACTGCAGGTGTCAGCTGCAGTCAGCGGGCAAGGAGAAGGAGTGGGGTTGAGGGGTACAGTTAGGGCCATAGACATATATACATAGACGCCTCATAGGATGTTGAGAGACGTGCTTACAGCGCCCCCATCTTAACCGGGGCCAGCGGAGGCAACGGTGCATAGACATCTACGGAGGCAAGAGGTACTGCTGAATCTCAAAGTGGAATTATTCGCTGAATTTTCAACCGATTGCCAAACTCTTTGATTTTTTAGAAACGTCACACGAGTAGCTACTATACAATGTGCTCGGATATTTTTTACAATGCTGGTTTTGCCACTCAACACTTAAGCTACACACTATCTCCCTCTGACTCCAGCATAGTTATTTAAACAGCAGACGAGCTTCGCGAAAGATGCCGGACTTCTGTTCAGCCTATGGATGCTCTAATGAGCGCTGTAAGGAAACAAGAGCTCGTGGGATTACTTTTCACATGTAAGATGTATGTAAGGAATAATATATTGTTAGCAGGTTGTCATAGCTAGAGTGAAATAAACGCTGACAAAACGGATAGAACCCCATCAGCTCCGTGTCTGGCTTCTACCATGATCTAACCAGCTCTCTACATCATTCTGTGTATTACTCAGCTGATTACCGGTGAAATAACTGATCTGAGACCATTTTTTGTTTAAAATTCGATGTTATGAATCTAGCGTTCCGAGCAACAGCCTGTTACAAAGAAAAAAAACAGACTTACTGCAGTAATTGGTGGGTTAGAATACAGCATCTGATAGATCTAATAATAGCCCTGATTTATGATGGAATTATTTTTGTTGTAGACAATTCTTTATCTTTGGCTACTTTTCTCACATGTTTAAGCTTTCCCAAAGAACGTGATTTATACACGTGATATAATAGTAATAATAACAGTAATAATAATAACGATAAAAATAACAGTAATAATAGTAATAATAATAATAATTGATATAATAGTAATAATACTACTACTAATAATGATAATAGTAATAGTAGTAGTAATAATAATAGTAGTAGTAATAGTAAGAGTAATATAATAGTAGTAGTAATAATAATAATAGAAGTAATAGTATTAATATTAATAATAATAATAATAGTACCAGTAACTGTAATATAAAAAATAAACAATAATCATACAATATTATAGGAATATAATGATAATTATATGAATAGCAAAAACAGTAATACAGTAGTAGTACAATAATACAAAAATAATAATTGTACTCCAATGCAATGTAAAGCTGTAAATGTAAATTTCTATCTATCTATCTATCTATCTATCTATCTATCTATCTATCTATCTATCTATCTATCTATCTATCATGTCTGGCTTTTGTTACAAGCAAACCCCGTCAAAATTGCTTGAGAGTTGAGCGATTTATGACAACTTTAATTGTATAAGCACATCATTCCTCTATGGAAGTAATGCATTGTAGGAGCGAGTGGCCCCGATCCAAGATGGCGGCGCTGTAGGCACGCCGCTCGAGTGGGAGGCCGCAGTCAATGAGGCGTCTACGTATATATGTCTATGGTTAGGGCAAGGAGAAGGAGGGGGGCTGAGGGGGACAGTGAGTACAAGAGAACTGTCCTGTGACTAAAAAAAACATGGCGGAAAGTTCCAGAATCGGGCTTTGACCGTCTCTCCTCTGTGTAGTTCTAAAACGCCGACAAAGACACTCAGAGTGAGCACGTCTGTTGCGGACGTCCCAGCCCAGCCAGCGTTTCTCTGCTCCCAGCCGGGAGTCGCAGAGCTGTTTGTTTTTCACACGTCACTGCCAAAGACACAGAAGCACAAGAGAACTACCCCTTCTTTTTTCTCAAATAGTTTTTGTCGGCTACAGAGAAGGCTTCACACGATCTCCCGTTTTACCACGAAAATGACGGAAGAAACGCACTCGGCAAAAGAACGTTCAAAAGTAGGACGTCATTTCTCTAGTTTTACTCGGCCTATCAACACAATTCAAAAACTTGTAGAAAGTTCCAAATTCACACTTTGGCAGTCTCTGAGTGCTCCTGTGTGGAGTGTGGAGCAGAGAGCGTCAATGTCCCAGCCTCCCACTTTGGAGTCTTTTCTCCCATCAGGGAGCTGCAGAGCTGTTTGTTTTTCACATGTCACTGCCAAAGACACAAAAGCATAAGAGAACTACCCTCTCATGCTTCTCAGATAGTTTTTGTCAGCAACAGAGAAGGCTTCACACAAATCTCCCATTTTGCCATGAAAATGACGCACGAAATGTGTTCGGCGAAGGAATGCTCAAAAGTAGGACATTTATAATTTATTATAACTATGGTTTCACTTGGCCTATCAACAAAATTCAAAAACTGGTAGAAAGTTACAAATCCACACAAGATTAAAGGCAGACTCCTTGACCTGTCGTCTTCCTGCTATTTGCGCTGACGTGTCAGTATGTAGGTGTGACTCCATATGGCGTGCCTCGACTCCAAAGCGTTAAAATGGCTTCAAGTGACTTTCCTGATTTGTTCAAGTCAGTGTTTGCTTTTTCAGATCTTTGCTGAGCTCCTCAAACTTTCCCACTATAGTGTTTGTGTCTGTGTCTAATGAGTGTCTCAAATGGCTCTATTTTAATTGGCTCAGAGGGGTCTGCTGTTAATCGTAATCACTCGCAAGAAATTAAAAGGCCACGCCATTAACAAAATTTGATTAACGCAACCTTCCACATCACCAAAAACAGATAATTCAAGTTGCAAGCAACTTGACCCAGAAGATTTAGCCATTTTTCCAGATGTTATGATCCCTGCTCCTATCCCTGTTCTTCTTCCTTCTCCCTTCTTTCTCCTTCCTTTTTTCCTGTTATCTGTCTCTCCCTAGTGGGCTGCACAGTGGAGTAGTGGTTAGCACTTTCGCCTTGCAGCACGAAGATCCCTGGTTCAAATCCCAGCCTGTGCCTGGGATCTTTCTGCATGGAGTTTGCATGTTCTCCCTGTGCATGCATGGGTTTTCTCTGGGTACTCTGGCTTCCTCCCACAGTCCAAAAATATGCTGAGGTTAATTGATCACTCTAAATTGCCTGTAGATGTGAGAGTGATTGTTTGTCTGTATATTTAGCCCTGTGACAGACTGGCGACCTGTCCAGGGTGTCCCCTGCCTTCACCCGAGTCAGCTGAGATAGGCTCCAGCACCCCCCGTGACTCTAGTGAGGATAAAGCGGTGTATAGAGAATGGATGGATGTCTCTCCCTATTCTTACTCTCTCTCTCTCCTGGTCTTGTATCTCTGGCTCCCTCTGTCTGTCTGCATGTCTCCCTCTCTCCTTCCTGAATGCCCCACCTGAGTAGTCTGATTGCAACAATGCAAAACAGCTGTCTTAATTAGTTTACTGCAGTCACCTGTTTGCAATTCCACCTCCCAGTATTTAAGCCAGCTCTGTTATTTACTCCATGTTGGATCATAGACTCTCATCTCTGCATAGACTCTGTTGCACCTCTGGATTCAGTTACTGTTCCCCACCAAACCCGTCACCTTTGGATTATCTCAGCCTCATGGACTCTTCTGATTTCCTCCCTTTTGGACTCTGTTTTGCTCCTGTCATCTGTTCCTGTATTCCCTAAGCCTGTCTTCCCCCATTGTCAGTTCCCCCTTCTTGTGAGTACCCTCTTAGCTTAGTTTTGTGAATTCAGTTTAGTTTTGAAGACTTCTGTTTTAGTATTGGTTCACTGAGTTTAGAGTAGTTTGGTTTTGTTCTGTCCCTTTAAGTTTTGTTCTCTGTTTATGTATTGATCTAGTTTCCAGTTGAATAAATCTCTTTACCTCATTCACCTGTTTGCCTGTTTCTGTAAGTCTGCGCCTGGATTCCCCAGCTCATCCTGTAACACCAGAAGACCAATAATAATCAGTCCCTCCAGGAATTCGCAATGTTGTGATCGCGCAAATTCACGCGAAATCAACCAATCTCCACGAATTTTGCGCGACCTTGCAATTTTGTCCAATCACCGCAACTTTCCCGCAATTTTGGCCCGCCTCCCGTGAGTTCCACTAATCAGAGCAGTCCCCAGCGCAAACGTAATGCACGTACGTCACCGAATTCACTTCCTTGTTTCAGGTTTAAAGATGCAGACTTGTGTGATACTAATGTCTCTCATTTACTAACAAAAATTACTGCTGAAGACCGTGATAAACAATTAATTCACTGATGTTCTTCACCAAAGCAGAGCAAAACTGTTTTACACCCGTGCAATACTGTGGTGGAATACAAAAAAGAAAAAAAATCATCGATTGATACTCTTAAAAAAAACACAAAACATATTAGAACAGCTGAAATGATCAGACAATGGACCACATAAATCACCATGATGGAAACTGTTGCATTCAGATCTCTTAGAGCACTGAAAGAATGAAGGTAAATTAGATTATTTATTCCACCTAAGAACACGGCGGAGTTATGTAATGATCAGCGCCTGTGAATCCTTCCTCTGTTACCATATCACTCAAAAGCAGACTCAGGGATTTAAATGAAGTTTTCAGGGTCGGTCAGAAATGACACAAGGACCAAGTGATTAGACTTCAGCAGTGATACAGCTTAAAGTTTGGATCCATGGATTTGTTAAGGATTTCCCATTGAGGTAGCGGCACAGCGTCTCGTAGCGGCACGGTAACCATGGCAACAAGTGAACACTACCTCAGCAGCCTGCTTACAATCACATGATTGTTATCCTACTACAAATCTACCACTGTGGACGTATTGGAAATGATACAAGGAACAACTGATTAAATTGTGGGGGTGTCTCTGAGTCCCATCAATATCCGTCGCCGGCTACATATTTAGGTCACGCGATTCGGTATGTACACATGCAGAAGGAGGACTGCGCTCTCTCAGTGCTGTTCTTGTTAGTTGACTTGACAAGCCGTGAGCGTGTGTGTGCGAACACGCGTGTGCCAGGATGTGAAATTAACTTTTAAAGCCACTGTCAGGAAGGACTGAATAATCAAAACTGCCATGATATACATGGTCTTACTTGTGTATGTAAACTTATCACAATTATGCAGGATACCAGAATTTCCATAAGTTATTTAAAGATGAGTACCTTTGTATACATTAAAAGAGTGGCTCTTTAAGAAATTAAGACAATCACCAAACTAATAACGGAAGTTTTGTATGTGTATTTTTGACCCAGCAGATTTTGTCGTATATCCAGAAGACTCACTCATAATATTTCAACGAAAGAACCAAAATTCATGGTTGTTTCTTGTGACAAAGATGCATGGGTTTAAATGATTCCATCATTTCAAATTGAAAGTTGTCACAGTCACGGTCTTTGTATGCTTTTGTTCATGACAGTATGAGAGTTAAAAAAAAAAAGATTTTTATCATTAAAAAGTTTTCAGTGGCAGCAGCTCTGGAGTTAGACATGTACAGTAGATGTTGCTGCACTCCCTCTATACATTTGTCATTGCCTTTGTAGAATAATATCAGAGACAGGATCTGAGTTGTGCTGGGCTACACTGTGCTTCTTTTCTTACTCACTGACAACCACAGCTGCAGACGCTTTATTGTCACGTACTTTTGATTGGAAAAGTATGGACAAGGAAGATGGGACGGGATAAATGGAAACATCAAAGTAGACAACTACTTGGCAGAGTTAAACAAAATTTGTTGGCTTTTTGATGCAGACTTGTTTCTTCATTAGAGTCCACGGGGTTTAAGTATTTGAGGACATTGGGGAGGCCAGTTTAAACCTTAATTCTAGCCTGATACAGATATTTATTTTATCATTTTTGAAGTGTGTTTAGGGTTTTGTCTTGTTGGAACACTCAACCAAGAACAAAACTTCTGGAGAATGTTTGTTTAATTATTATTCTCCATTATTTCCTTCACTTGGTGTTAAAGCACCAGCTTCATTTGCACCAAAACAGCCTTACAGCATAATACCACTACCACCATGTTTGACAGTAAGTATAGTGTTCTGGAGGATAAAGTGCTCACCTTACATAGTCCTGGTTATTGTGACCAAATAACTACATTTTTGTTTCATCTGATTATAGAGCTTTACTCCAGAAAACCGTCTATATGACCAGCAGCAAACTTCATTTGAGCCTTAAAGCTGCTGTCTGGAGTTTCCGTTTGTTTTCAATTTATGTATCATTTTTTAACAAAGCTTAAATGTGTTAGTCTAGTTCGATACTATAATATAAAGTTAGTATAAGGCGATATGAAAATTTATTCCTGAGCTCCGCCTTCCTCTCATAGACCCCCATGTTATTCCAAAAAACGCCGGTCGCTGCCGACCAATCAAGTTCGAGCTTCAGCTTTGTCATGCTGTCAATCAACGGTTACGCGCACAGCAAGCAAGCCCATGCAGAGGTGGGCGAGCTACGCACTACGGAATCGCGAGCACATTTGTTTTGCTTGTGGAGGAGAGAGCATCAGGGATCAGCAACTTCCAGAAAAGTTACCAATCCCACGGCTTGTCAGGCCAAGAGACTGCAGGACGTTTTTTGGCTCGGGGTGCTCGCGTCGCTCCCCGACCACGGCCCATAGCCCGCCTGACGGCTTCGTTTAGATGCCCGGCCTCTGGAGGAAGATGTTGGGGTGTCTGGGACATACTCTTCGTCAGAGGAGTCATGCAATTCTGAACTCTAGATAGAAATAAATAAACAATGTAACACATATACACGTGTAAATGCACTAAGTTTGATAAACAACGTCATCGAGAGGGATACATGAGTGTAATCACATATTGAAACTTTACTCGTTCGTCCTAGCAGATTCATGTTATTTTGGTATTAGGACAAGTTAGACTCAATACAGAATTCTAACGTAATTCCTTTATTATTTACTAAATGTACTAAATGTAGAAGAGTGGAAAACAGCAAAACAGGCAAGATGCTGCAGCACTCCGGGCACTCCTCTCATGTACTGCGCGTGTGCACAAATAAAGGGGCGAAATCAGAGGGAGGGTGGGACCACCAGTGTTTTGGGAGACGCTGCGATTCAAACTCCGGACAGGAGCTTTAAGGTGCTACCTGAAGAGGAATTGCTTCCTTTTTCATGGAGCCTCTTAGCCAATGGTGATGTAAAACACACTCAACTGTAAACACTGACAGCTGTGTTCAGCAGCCTCTAATAAATAACAGACCTGCTGTTTTTTTGAGTTTTGGATGGCTCTTGACCATCCCAACCATCTGTCTCTCAGCAGCATGTGATAGCTTGTGTTTTCTTCTTTATAGTGGCAGGGACACAACTGGACCATGCACTGTGTGCTTAAATGTCACATGGAGATGTGACTTTACTGATTTGTTCTGAAATTTATAATTCAAGTTGCTGTATGTATATTTTTGACCGAGCAGATTTAGTCATTTTGCCAGAAGACTAATTTTTACGAACTAATACTAATCAAAACTGCCATGAAATACATAGTCTTACTAGTGTATGTAAATTTATTACCACATTTATCCAGTCTACCAAAATGTACATAAATTATTATTTAAGGAAGAGTATATTTGTATGCATTAAAAGAGTGGCTCTTTAAGAAGTTAAAACATATCTTTTGCCTACAGTTTTCAGAAAATAATAGACTGTATCAGTAACCTATTCAGTGCAAATCTGTCAAATATAAACTAGTAACAAATGACGGTTGCTGATGTTTTAGTGTATAAAGTGGTTGTAGAAGGTGAACAGACCACTTTGTCTAAACAATAAGCATCTCTCAAACTATTCTGATGATGCTTTAGAATCTCATCACCTTTAATTTCCAACGTGGTATCATAGTAAGCTCTATGCCTTTTTCACAGCAGCTATTTTACAGGAAAACATAGCAGAAAAGCACAGGTGTGGCTAATAATAGAGTGGTATGCTAAAGTTTGGGCACCCCTGATAATTTTCAAGATTTTCCTTTATAAATCACTGGTTGTTCGGATCAGCAATTTCAGTGAAATATATCATATAGCAGAAGAACACAGTGATATTTGAGAAATTGCTCATCCGAACAACCAGTGATTTAAAAAGGAAAATCTTGAAAATTATCAGGGGTGCCCAAACTTTTGCATACCACTGTATTAGTAAGGTCTCAGGTCCATTTAAGAATAGGTTGAAACACTGCTAAAATGAAAGCACTCATTATTTATTCGGTTAAATATATATTTTCTTTTCTGCTTTGATACATAAAAATGACTGCAGTGGAAAGATTATTACTGGACCAAAATCAAAATAAAACAACAATAACAAAAGACTTACCATGTAGGTTTTTATTTCTTCCTTGTTTTTTCCAGTCTTCCTTTGGGTTCTTAACATTTCCTCCCAAATGCTGTTCATCTCTTCTGCAGCTTTTTCTATGTTAGTATTCATTGCAGCCATTGACAGAATTGTAGTCATAGCATCTTCTAGTTTTTGTTCAATTTTCTGTCCTTGTTGCTGTATTTTTAACTTCATGATAGCTAATTCATCTCTCTCTTTTATGGTCTTCTCCAGCTGCTGGCTGAGCTCTTGTCTCTTGTTTATTGCTTGAAATTTCATCCATTTCGTTTGGCTCTTTTTTTCTGAGAAATCCCTCGAACTCTGCTCTGTATCTTCTCCCACCAAATGTAGGAACTTTTTGATGTCTTCTAATTCAACAGTGCTCACTTTGTGCTCCCTGTTGTCTTCCTCTAAAATTAATTCTCTGGTTCTATCAGCTTGTCTTAATTTGTCCTCCATGTTCAATTCCTGCATTTGTTCTGACTTCTGCCTCTGACTCCAACCTTGACTTTCCCCCAACTCTTGTCTAGAATTTTCAACCTCTTCCTTCGTAATGCTGCTCTCCCCCATTTTTCTTCTGCTCATTCTTATCATTTTTGCCAGCTCTTTCTTATTTATTTCAATCTCATTCCTCATGACTTCCATCTCTCTCATCTCTGATTTTGTCATCAATAACTTGTTGTCCAGGTCCTGTTTTTGTTTTTCAGTATACTCCCTCATACACTTCATTGTATCCATTTCTGCTTTAGCCAACTGTCTGTCTCTCTCTATGTTTTCTCTATCTGTCTGTATTTTATTTTTTATTCTTGCTATCTCAGCTCTTTCTGATTGTATCTGGGCTAATTCGCTCCTTATGTCTTGTCTTTTCATGTCATCCCATATCTCTGTTTCGCCTTGTGTAAGTGTCATGCTTCCATCTGTGTCTTGTTGCTGCTTATGAGAGTCTAGTTTTATGTTGTCCATTTCACTATTTTCTGTCTTTAGCTCCAATTTCTCTCTCATAGTCACATCCAGCTGTTGTTCACAGTATTCTATTGCATCCCAAACGTTCTCTATGCCTTCTTGGATTCTCATGAGTTTTACCTTCACAGTTTCAAATGTGACTTGTTTTTCTCTCTGTCTGTGTCTGCTTTCCGTCTCTACAGCTTCTGCATCTCTCTGACTGTTTGCCCACCTTTGCTTTAACTTGTTGATCTTTACGTTTATTGTATGTTTAATTTTCTCATCGTGATCTCTGTTTTGTAAAATTTCACTTTTAACTGTCTTTAACTCTTGCTCTGTATTTGCTATGGTTTTCTCGATTTGCTCTTGTGCCTTCTTTGCTTGAACCATTATGTTCCTGTTTTTGTCAATTAGGCTTTCACTGTCAGCCATCAGCCTTTCTATTTTGTCCCGCCTTTGTTGTACCTGCTCCACAGGTTCTTTGGATTCATTATTTGCTTGTGATATTGTCTTATCATACTTGATCTTGGCGAACATGCATTGCTCTTTGATGATGTCATAATGTCTTCTGTCCAGAGTTTCTCTTTCTTGATAAATTTCATTCTGGATTTTCAGTAGTAGTGCCTTTCCTTGAAGGGCAGTTTCTTTGTTTTCCTGAAGTTTCTCGATAACATTTTCTATCTGTAATTTCAGCCTTTTTATTAGTAAGAACTGCTCATGTTTTTCAGATGTCAGTCTCTCAATGTTCTCCTGTTGCTGCTCTGTCTGTATCTTCAAGAAGTCAATTTCATTTCTCTCTGTTTGTGTCTCTTCCAAAAGTTGGACAATCTCCTCAATTGTTTGACATGTTAGTTGTCTGTGATTTTTTATAGTTTCCCTTTTGATTTTTATGCCAACTTGTGTTTGTTTGTCTTCTGTTTGCACTGTGTTTTCCACTGTCCAGTTTTGTCCTGTTTGGGTCATCTTACTGTTCTGCTGTCTTTGTTCTGTTGGTCAAAAATTGATAGAACACCATTTGTTTAACAAGTGAGACCACTGATGAGAAGACACTCTACAACACATCTTACTACTGTAAGATGCCCCCCTACATACTTGTAGGGGGGCAGAAATAGGGTCAGAAAAAAAGTGTTTTGACAGCAGACAATGGAAGAAGTAAAAAGCCAGATGAAAAGAAAGAAATGATAGTAATAGAGGTTTGATTCTTTTTCCTTCTCTGACACTTTCACTTTCAGGGTATTGAGTCTTGTCCAATTTAATTCTGATATGATCAGGTGGCTGAAAAATATTGACAGTTGGAAGGAAATGGAATAATTTCTATATTATATACATGTATATGTATATTATATATATGGATGTATATGTATGTACTTGTCTTAAGACCAAATCTAAAAAAAAAAGAAAAAAGAAAAGAAAGAAAGAAACTGGGAGAAAATAACATTTGAAAATATTTTTAAAATACCAAATAAGTCTAAAATGCCATTTCTCTCTTATCCCACCCTCCTGATGACCAAACTGCCTCACAGTAAAACAGTTAAAATGAAGTTGAAATGTTCTTTTTTTTGGTGTTGTGTTTTTATTATTATTATTATTATTAACTCTTGTAATTGTGGGGCCATTTTTTAATAAGCACAATATTTTAAAAATAATTATTATGCATGGAATGAGTGTCCTACAACATGCACGCAACCCCGTTATAGCATAACCATCTTAGCTGGTAGAAGAATTACAATTATTGATATATATGTTTTCTGCATCAGAATTTCATCTTTTTTTAAATTTATCAAAATTTAAATGCTATCTTTCCTTGTGAAATTTCAAAAATAGATTATAATCACTCCATAAGTCATCACTGCTTAAAGTGCACATACACTTAACCAATTATTATCATAAAATGTTGGTTGATGACTCAATACATTTTATTTTTCTTAAAACAGTTGTTTTTTCAGTAGTGACTGCGCTGTTTCAGTAGTGACCATACCATTTGATGGAGGGTGGCATTGTAATCACTTAACTCTTTTTGCTATATTTTAAGTTTTAACAACCATTTAAAAACCATTTCAGATGACTACTTTATGAAGTTCATGCAGAGAATGCCAGGATTGTGCAAAGCAGTAATCAAAGCAAAGGGTAGCTATTTTGAAGAATCTAAAATATAAAACATGTTTTGACTTATTTCACACTTTTTTGTTTACTACAGAATTTCACGTGTGTTCATTCGTAGTTTTGATGGCTTTAGTGAGAATCTACAATGTAAATAGTCATGAAAGTAAAGAAAAAACATTAAATGAGAAAAGGTTCCAAACTTTTGACTGGCAGTGTATGTAACTCTGTTTTATATTATGTGAGACTTACTTTAATAAAAAAATGAACATCATATATTGTCACTACCGAAACCATCATGTCACAACCGAAACTTTCCATACGTTTTGGTAGTGACTGTTTCGGTAGTGACATTTTATTATACTTGTTAGTGCAACTCAACAATGCTAGGCATAAAGTGGCTACCAAACATAATTTTGAACATGTAAACTGAGACAGAAAACACAACATTTAGCATTAAAATCATAACCTTTTTAATTGCAGAAATGATGTGTTCGGTAGTGACAATCCTTAAAACCAAGCCCTGCCTACAGACTAAAACTCTTTGTGTTTCAGTAGTGACAAAATTGGGGACAGGATTTTATACATAAAGACTTTAAATTTTAAAACAAATCTACAAAATCAATCTAAAGCTTTCACCTTCTCTTTTAAAGAAATCAAAAAGATCTATTAAAATACAAAATTTAGGAAATTTGCAAAAATCATTTACATTTTATTTTCATGAACTGAAATTAGGAGTTAGAGGTTGGGACAGCCACCTCTCAACAAAGTGACATGTAAGAGGATCTCAATTAATGTTATAAAAAAAAGAACATAAGATGATTTAAATTTGTATGCAAGGTCTGAACACTTCATTAATTTTTTAAATATGATTTCGATGACTGCAATTTCAACCAATTCAGTAGAATGGTCCATATATATTCCAAGTTTCATTCCATATATTCAGACTTTCATTCAATCAAAAAAATAAAAAATAAACACACTCACCAACATCTCTTGATTCAGCCATGTTTGTATGTTACAAATTCAAAAATGATAGCTCCAATGACATCAGAAATCTGTACAGAATTTACGTAAAATTAGAATCTAAAAACATCAAAATCATGCACTTATACCAAAAACGTTGCAATTAGAACTTATCAACTGATTAAATGCTGCAGTACATACATTTGTATCAGTCAGTTTTTTTGAACAGCAACTGCATGTCATATAAATATATATATATATATATATACATTCCTTACCTCTGCTTGCTTTTTTCTCTAATTGTGGGGAAAAAAAACATGGAGCACGTCGTCTCAGAGAGTGCTATATTTTTCTGCGTCGTTTTCACCGTAACTCTGTGGAGTTACATCAATATCTTCAAAACATTGTATATCTCCTTCCTCCACACATTTCTTTATCGCCAGGTCTAGCTGACAGATAGGCGTAGCACCCAGTAAGTATGTGTGACTGAACGTTAGATGATGTTTTGGTTATCAAACATCTAGCACCCCGAGTGTGGTTTCAGTTGATAAAGGTTCAGAACCTCCTGCAGCTCTCCTGTACGTAAACACTAAATAATTACATCTAAACAGACAGTGGCTCCCATACTCACACATTTATTAAATATACGTACACACAAAAAAGGTGTACTAGCATTTTCTAATGTTTATATATTTTCACAGTGGAATAAGCAGTACAGTGATGAATTTTAAAACATTTGTAGCACTGATAAATACGATTTTAAAAAATATACAATCACTAAGTTCCATTAAAAATTTGGCTAATAATATTATGTGTAGTATAGTAAATCAACAGAATGACCACAGCAGGTGTAAATACACTACACAGAAACGGGAATATAAGAACTTCTTACATCACATACTGATATTTTGATGTAAGCATGGATACGTGTTCCTCAGGAACTCATTAAATTATGTGTGGCTCAACTTTAGGTCCTATTGTTTTTAATCTTTACATACTTCCTCTCGAGATGCTGTGTCATCAAGAGACACAGCATCAATTTCCATAACTATACTGATGATACACAGCTGTACATTGCTGTGTCTCCTGATGACACAGGGAAAATAGATACCCTTTTAAAGTGTTTTTTAGATATCAAGTCATGGATGACAGTGAACTTCCTACAGCTCAACCAGGACAAAACTGAGATTTTAGTTATAGGTCCTGATGGCAAGAGAGAGAAACTTTTATCAAAACAACAAGATTTTAAACCAGCACAAGTAAAAACCAAACTGAGAGCTCTCAGAGCAGGCGGCAGGCAGGTCGAAATTAAACAGGTTTTATTCACAGAATAAATACCAAGTAACTATAATTCCAACACTAGCCAGAAACTCACAACCAGAGAGGGAGGTGGGGAAGGCAGACTCCCGGGGGGGCGGTAGTCCAGGGCGATCCACGAGTGCGGCCACATCCTGCAACTCATCTCATTCATGCAGATCACCTGCAGCGGCCGTGACAGATCAGACTGCAGGCAGGAAGATACTGAACTAGAGGCAATTACAAAGACTAGTGCTGTACAAAATTAAATAATCATTCATCACAATCATGATTTTTAGCTTCTAACCACGATAGGAAAACAACTGACCATGGCCTTTAAAATTGAAAAATGCGCTCTGCTATGAAATGACGTAGCGCACTTACGTGCACTGTTTTCTCCACTCACAGAAAACAACATATGGACAAAATCAGAGGTGTCACTAGGTTTTAAGGACAAGGGGGGCTTAGCCCTCAAGAGATTCACAGGATGTGAGCAAACAATTTCACAAACAGCTAACAAAAACTGAGAAATTGCTTTTCCACTTTAAGATTTAGATTTATTCAGAGATACTTTACTGTGTAAATGTTTTACACCACAGTGGCCATGACTTGTGCTCACAACACAATAACTCAGAGCTGCCAACATGTGACCAGACGTCAGAGTGAGATTTGGTTTGTGCAGGATGCTGATGGGGGGTCTGGGGGTCCTCCCCCAGAAAATTTTGAAAATTACTGATCCTATTTCCTGCATTCTGGTATATTTTAATGAGCATTTTGTTAAAATCTTATTATAGAGAGATAATAAAAAAACAACATTGAGCTAAAAAAAAAAAAAGGCAAAAAAAAAAAAACAGAGCAAGGGCAGGCAGTATTGAAAATGGTTCTTCATGTAAAATATGGATAAAAGTTCTGTGGCTGGATGTGCACAACACATTTCAGTATTTTCCATAAATATATGCATAATTGAAATAACTCCAGCAACCACTTTGTAACATTTGTCTTTATAGGATTCTAATGCACTCAACAGCTTCAAGTTGACCACATCAGCAACTAAACAATAAAAAGTGCTTAAGCAAAAACAAAGCATCTTTATAACTTAAATTATCCATTCACTGAACAGATTTACAATCAAACACTAAACTCTGTCCCACAGGAGCGGGGTGACATGAACTAAACCCAGGACTAAATCAGGTCTGACTGGACCTCACAGGAGCAGGGTGACATGGACTAAACACAGGACTAAACCAGGTCTGACTGGAATTCACAGGAGCAGAGTGACATGGACTAAACCCAGGACTAAATGAATTAATAACTTATTTACGAGGCCCAAAAATAAATAATAAAGACTGTAAACTCATAATAAATGGTACAACTGTGAACAGGAACAGGAAAAGAACAGGGAAAAATGAATTGTTGTGAGCCATGTTGTACTCCCTGGTGGCCTTTTTTGAAGCCTTGATTATCTCTGGGGTGGGTTCCCATTTATGGCATGGCTCCAAACCAGCCATTTTAATAGTCACAATAGAGGAGAGTGTTCCCTGTAGAGCCACAGTGTCCCTGGTCTTAGTCTTGTTCAGTCCAACCAATGAAAACAGAGCATTATAGAAGGTAGTCATATTAGGTCCAAAACTAGCAAAATTATTTATTTATTTATGACGTATATTTGGGCCGGGCTAATTTGGCTTATATATCTCTCTGTTGGCTATCTCCACTTTCCAATCATTACTCTCCTAAATAAAAGCTCAAGTTAAATAAGTATTATTCAGTGCACCTGGACTGAAATGTTTCATATTTCATATTCATATCAAGTTCCATACAAATCCAACACTGTCAGCATCACAAATGACTCTCTCCTGTGAAATCCTTCAGACACAATTTTCCAGTAGAGGTTTCTCCCCTCTCACTCTCTCTGCTCCTCTGCCCTGACTCCTGCAGGTCAATACGGGGTGGTGGAGTGATTATTATTATTATTATTATTAATATTGTTATTATTATTCCCATAATCACACGTGAATGAGCTCAGCTCCTGTTTCACTGTGATGCTCCAGAAGGAAGTCACCCTAAAGATAGTATATCCATCCATTCTCTCTACACCGTTTTATCCTCACTAGGGTTGCGGGGGGTGCTGGAGCCTATCCCAGCTGACTCGGGCGAAGGCAGGGGACACCCTGGACAGGTCGCCAATCTGTCGCAGGGCTACATACACAGACAAACAATCACACTCACATTCACACCTACGGGCAATTCAGAGTATTCAATTAACCTCAGCATATATTTGGACTGTGGGAGGAAACCGGAGTACCCGTAGAAAACCCACGCATGCACAGGGAGAACATGCAAACTCCATGCAGAAAGATCCCAGGCCCACCCCGGGATTTGAACCGGGAATCTTCTTGCTGCAAGGCGAAAGTGCTAACCACGACTCCACTATGCAGCCCAAGATAGTATGTGATAAAAATAAAAAATTTAAAAAATGGAGTGCACACACTATTGAAGAGATAACTGGATAAAGAAGATTTCGGGAAGACGAGTCCAGTTTTTGGTCAGCTTTGTTTTAAACTGTGAAGAATTAAAGTAAAGTAGAGTAGCTCTATAAACAACTAGAATCTTCACAGTGCATTTCAGACTAACTAGCTAGATAAGTAGCAGCGTTCTTTCAGAGCTGAAATGTAACTTTTGACTGCAAAACAACAAAGATAAGACGTGCACAGAGATACAGCAGCATCTCACGCTCCCTCCTGTACAGGGGGCTCTCTACTACAGAGTGTGCAAGCCAGATTTTTATTTGTCAAACGGGGAGCATTTGGTTCATTAATTACATGGGACTTACTGCTGTCAGCTGGGGGGCTGGAGCTAATTTATTTTTAATATCAGCAGTGATGAATACTTACTCTCCTGAAAACATTTCGTATATGCATTCTTCGTGTTCTTCTCCTAATGCTGCTCTTGTCTGTACTAGAGCTGGGCGGATCGATCCCAAATATTGATAATATCGATCCCAGCGTGGGTATCGATATTGAATGATACCAGTGCTGCGATATCGATACTTTAGTTTCAATTTCTGTCAAGTATGTTTGAACTGATGCGGCTTCAATGAACAGGTGATCTGCCTGTCAGAGATCCTCCGTCTGAGGAGCAACTGCTAATCCTCCTCTTGTGATTGGATGTTGACCGTCACGTGACTCCGCAGCGCCAGACAAACAAGCAAGCAGGCTGAGCTACATCATAAATCATAGTGGTGGAAAGTAAACCTTTAATTTCTTCCATGGCTCTGTCAGTCTGTTTCTGTCTAATGTGTAGAATGAGCTGTTTAGCTGTTCTATATTCCTCAGCCAACACTGAGGAAAGAGGAGGCAGTGAAGGAGACAGACTGAGACACAGCTGATGATCATGTTACGATACGGTGGAACTGAACCCAAAGTGAGAGCTACGCAGAGCAGGCAGCAGACAGGTTGAAATTAAACAGGTTTTATTCACAGAATGAATACCAAGTTACTATAATGCCATCACTCGCCAGAAACTCATAACCGGAGAGGGACGGGGGGAGGCAGGCTCCCGGAGGGGCGGCAGTAGAGGGGGGAATGCGCCGGTGCTCACGGCGATCCGCGGCCAGGTCCTGCAACTCATCTCATTCATGCAGATCATCTGCAGCGGCCCTGACAGATCAGACTGCAGGCAGGAAGATACTGAACCGGAGGCAATTACAAAGACTAATGCTGTAAAAAAATAAATAATCATTCATCACAATCATGATTTTTAGCTTCTAACCACTATAAGAGAACAACTGACCATGGCCTTTACAATTTAAAAATGCGCTCCCCTCTTAAAAGACATAGCGCAC
This sequence comes from Acanthochromis polyacanthus, assembly GCF_021347895.1. Taxonomy (NCBI): domain Eukaryota; kingdom Metazoa; phylum Chordata; class Actinopteri; family Pomacentridae; genus Acanthochromis; species Acanthochromis polyacanthus. The sequence continues at coordinate 37,390,934 of NC_067129.1, read as the reverse complement.
TTACGTGTGCTGTTTTCTCTTTATTTTCTCTCTGCTGTTTGGACTAATCTGAAATGAGGACACTTTACATTACTCTTTCAAATAAGTAAATTTTGCTCTCACACTTGTCTGATCACTCAGCATCATGTACCGTAGTCTGCGCTGTGAGGCGTTCAGGGAACATCGGTAAATATTAAACATCTCTGAAACATTAGAAAAGTATCGATATCGAACTTTTTGACCAAAAAGTATCGATATTGTATCGAATCCAAAAAAAATGGTATCGACCCATCCCTAGTCTGTACTGTGTGCTCTGCTCCCGGTATACACATGCGGCTGGTACTGAGAGCAACCCAGGTTGCAGGGAAAATGTGGACTGGATTTCAGTTATGTGAGCATGCTCTATATGAACAAGTGGAATGGATTGGATGACGATGCACTGACTCGGACTCTCTACCCTCCCCTATGAAGTGAAGGGAAACTAAGCTTTATGATCATATTTAAATTAATAATGGCTGGTTATGTGATTATTTATTTAAACTCATATTCTGGCCAAATAATATTGAATTAAAAAAAATAAATAAATGAACATAAAATTATTTAGGGTGGGGCTTAAGAATATTTTAGGGGGGCTGAAGCCCCCCCTCAAATAGGCCTAATGATGCCACTGGACAAAATCAATCACTTTCATCTTGGACTCCTCTGAAATGAGGACATGTTATCTTACTCTTTTAAATAAGTAAATTTAAGTAAATTTTGCTCTCACACCTGTATGATCACTCAGCCACTAGGCAGCATCTATCTACCTTCGTCTGTGAGGCATTCAGGGAACATCGATAAATGTCTCTCGATAAGCAAATGTTCAGCTCTTGAGGTGTTTCACTTGTAACCAGGTGGGACCAGGTGGGTGCGATGAACTTACAATGTCTATCATTCTTTATTACCAAAGACAATAACGTAAGATCGTATTTGACATTACTAAAGTAACTGTGCAAAAAAAAAAATCTTAAAAATCTACTACTGCAAAAGTTAGTCTGGAGTATCGATATCAATATCGATATAGGCGATACTGGCCCTGTATTTACATGGTATCAGATCGATACCAAATCTTGCAGTATGTTACGCCACTAGTGCTAGTGCTGAGCTACAGGGCAAGTCTGGGCACGTCAGGACAGTGAGGGACATCTACGTGGATCATGTTACTGACCAAGGGTAGATCTGAATTATTTTTATTTTTATTTTATTTTTTATTTTGGGCCTCAAATACTTTTACTCACACAGACAGTTACAAATAAAAAATTTAATTAAATAAAATTAAATAGAATTTTAAAAAATCCAACTTTGACAAAAGGTCACTTTGGGCATCAAGGGGCAAAAGGGGCAGGTGCTTCAGCCCCCTCCACTCCCCTCCTCTGCACGTGCCTGCTCCTTCCCCCTTCCCTTCGAAATGCCCCAGTGGGCCGGCCCTGCCTCCCGGACGAAGACCTGGAGTCATTCCTGGCCACAGCTGCACCGTTCTTCTCTGGGCACCATCAGCACTGGCGTGTGCTCAACCCCCTGTTTCCCCATTAGGAAGTGCTGGCCTTAGTTTGACTGTTGTTGTTATTCTTAAAATAAAGTCTGTTTGATTAGATCTGTCCATCGACTCCCCTTGGTGATCCCACTTTGGGTTCGAACCGCCACATTCCATGACAGAATAACTCAACTAGTGACTTTGAGGAGATAAATTATCTTCTTAATAATTAGGGTCCAAGCACTGACGGTGCTGAGGACAGGCGGTGCAAGGGTACCGACTGTCCAAGGCATCTAGGACCCTATTGTGCCTAGGACCCTATTGAAACCCTAGGGTTTATTTATTAGGGTCCGAGCACCGACGGTGCCGAGGACAGGCGGTGCAAGGGCAGTTAAAACCTTTGGGAATCAAAGCAATCTTCAAATGCACTGGAGGCGCCTATCAACATCACAACATAGCACTTTTGTTATAATGATATAACTGTGATGATCAACAGGGTGACTGATATCACGGTTGGCATTATTGTTCAATTTTAAATGCCAGCAGTTAAAAATGAAAGGACAGAAAGAGGCACTCCTTGGGAATCACTAATCTGATATTTTGTTTAGGGGCACATACCCGTTGTCTGGGCCAAGAAATACATAGTCTGCTTTAGATGCTTATTCCTGGGGATGTTTCACGAAGCAGGTTTAGTGAAAACTCTGAGTTTGTTAACCCTGAAATGAGGGAAACTCAGAGTTTTCTGTTTCACAAAGCGAGGTAACTCAACCCTGAGACAGAGGGGTAACTCTAGAGTGTTTCACAAAGAGGGGTAACTTAAACTCTTGGTCAGTTACCGCAGTAACAGACTCTATGTCACGTTTCAGAGACGGAACTCGAGCAGAGAACCACGCTACCGAGGCAGAAACAGGGTTTGACAAGGTTTTATTGATGGACAGGTGGGGTGGAGGTGAGGTGGGGGGCCAGGAGTGGGTCCAGAGGGAAGTGGAGGAGTAAGTCCGGGTCGGGACCTCCGGGCCTGGGGACCAGCGGTCGTTGGTGGTTCCAGGGGGAGCAGAGTGTGGCGGATGGTCAGCGGCAGGACACCTGGCGGATGGAGGTCGGCAGGGGGAGAGGAAGCCGAGGGTGGAGAGCTGCCAGAGGAGGGAAGAAGCCTGCATTGGTGGTCCGGGAGCGTAGAAGCGGCAGATGGAGCTCGGAGGTGGCAGATGGATCTGGGAGTGCAGGAGGGGAACCACGGAGGGGGAACCAGGAGGGACACGGTGCTGGCTGGGGTCCAAGGCGGGGTGCAGGGAGGCAGACAAGGCAGGAGGGGATCCGGGCAGCTGAGTCTTCTAGAGACGACAGCAGAAACAGTGTTATAGTCTTTCTCACAAACGCAGAGAAACTAGAGTGGCTAGAGAGCGACTGACTGGGTAGACAAGTCTGACAATCTGAGTGCGGGAGGATGAACCGGTCTTTTATTGCAGGCGTGTGTGATCAGCGAGACGAGCCGCAGCTGCCCGGAGTTTGAGGAGGGAGTAATTAACAAGTGGAGGCAGCCGTGGAGAGGGAGAGAAGGGAGAGAGAGGAGGGAGAAAGATGGGAATAAGGAAATTGGATGCCAGGTGGGACGGGGGATGGGGAGGAGGCCCTGACACTCTATGACTCTAAGCTGGTCGCCAGCAGGTTTATCTCAGAAAACCTCAAGTTTCTCTCTGTCTCCGCCCTCTTTCAGCCACACACGCTGTTTGATTTCCTCATTCATTCAGTCAGTCAGCGGGCGAGCTTTGGCGTAGAACAGCTTTTATTAACGATCCAGTGGATAAAGGAGCAGCATGACTGCACAGATAATTAAATATTCGTCCGTAGATTGTTATCAGACCGAGCATAAATGTTCTTGCATTTCCGGACAATTATCTGTTTGAGCGGTACCATTTCATAATCGTTTCAGAAGACTTCAGTAACACAACTGTATGCAGGACGTTCAGAAAAGTGTTCCTGGCCCTGAAACGGCTTTTACTCATCATTGTGGTTTTCCCTGGACAAAAACCTGTCAGAGCATCAAGGAGGAGTTCCACAGGATTGCAGGGGAATGATGTAGAGATCTATTAAATTCATTTTAAATTATATTCTGTTAATGATATTGTGCTGAAACCTCAGACTGGGATTAGTCAATTTAATTAGGGTCCGAGCACCGAGGGTGCCGAGGACAGGTGGTGCAAGGGCACCGACTGTCCAAGGCACCAGCGGTGCCGAGGACCCTATTGAAACCCTAGGGTTTATTATTATTATTATTATTAGGGTCTGAGCACCGAGGGTGCCGAGGACAGGCAGTGCAAGGGCACAGACTGTCCAAGGCACCAGCGGTGCCGAGGACCCTATTGAAACCCTAGGGTTTATTATTATTAGGGTCCGAGCACCGAGGGTGCGAAGGACAGGCGGTGCAAGGGCACCGACTGTCCAAGGCACCAGCGGTGCCAAGGACCCTATTGAAACCCTAGGGTTTCTTTTTTTTTTTTTTTTCTCCCGGAAAGTAAATTGGCTTTTTGGTGGCCTTATCATACTCCAAAACGCGTGAAATTTGGCATGCACATCAGGACTGGCGAAAAATTTGATATTTCATGGGAGTTGCGCATGCGCGTGGCAAAATGGCTCTATAGCGCCACCTGCAAACTTGAAAAAGTAGTCATTAGGCCAACTGCCACAATGTTTCATGTACAGCTACAATATTTGGTGGGCATATGCAGAACATCAGGACACACCAAAAAGTCAATCACAGCCACGCCCTAAACCCAACAGGAAGTCGGCCATCTTGAATTTGCTATAAATTTGTCAAACTTAATATCTCCCAGGGGGTACGTCTGAGAGAACTGAAATTTGGCCAGGACATGCACCAGACCTTCCTGATGAAAAGTTATCATCAACTCGGCCAGAAGCCAAAAGGTGTAGCCATGGCGGAGCCTCAAAATACTGATCCTTCGCCATGAAAAAGGAAGTGGTGTCTAATTCTTCTCAGCATGCTCCAATGTGCTTGAAACTTTACATGTATGATGACAGTCCTGTCCTGATTTCATCCACATAGGGATATTCATTGACAGTCATAGCGCCACCTTGTGGTTTCAGGAAATAGACATTGTTTACACTTTCATGCCCTATTCTTACCCAGTTGATCATATTCACCTCAAATGCGGTGACAACAGGCTGAACACATTGATGATGCATCCCAGTGAAAATGGTGACTTGTCATCAAAGGGCGTGTCTGTGGCGGCCAAACGAATTTCGATGTTTCGCCATGAAAATTGAACGATTCATATCTCAGCTGAACAAGATCCTATCTGCCCCAAACTTCACATGATGGACACCAGGTCCAGTCTGAACCCATCCACACTCATAAATTCTGAAAAAGTCATAGCGCCACCTGTTGGTAATAGTAAGATTAAGGCCTTATATTTTCAGGTACAATGGCCCCAAACTTGGTGATATCATGCTGGAAATTTGTTAGTGGAGTCTTCACCTCTTGATAATCCCACACTGTGAATGGTGTGACATTTCATGCAACGCTGTTGCCGTAGCAACCAAATATCGCCATGAAAAACAAAGTCCTTTCTGACAGGTTAGGAATACTCCAATGATCACAAAAATTACCACACACATCACCATTGACCCAAGGAACAACACTGTATGCATCTCGGCACTGCACATGCTATAGCGCCTCCTACAGTATTTTTAACAAACAGGCCCCCCAGCACGTTTCACCTACATCCATGAAATTTGGGAGGCTTATAGAGCACATCAGGACGCACAAAAAAGCCTCTTGGAGCCATGCCCTAAATCCAACAGGAAGTTGGCCATCTTGGATTAATTGTGAGATTTTTGATGATTTTTCTCATTTTTGAGAGTTAATACTTCCTAGGGGATAATTCCAGGAGACCTGAAATTTTGTCAGTCCACACAGCAGGACTTGGTGATGAAAAGTTATCAAAAGTTTAACCAGAAGCCAAATGGTGTGGACATGGCGACCATCAGAGTTTTGATGCTTGGCCATGAAACAACAGCTGCTGTATGACCAGAGCCGTCACTTGGTTTTAAGGACGGGGGGGCTAAGCCCCAAGGAGATCCACCCCGGAGATGCACAGGATGTGCATAACTATCCTCTGCATGGTCCAATGTGCCTCAGACTTTACACGTATAATCACACTCCAATCCTGATCACATCCATAGGCCAACATATACTCTCAGTCGTGGCGCCACCTGTTGGATGGACAGGAAATGCTTTATAAGTAGCCTGTACATGTTCCAATCGGCCTGAAACTTTACATGACTGATCAGAGTCCAACCCTCGTCACATCCACTGTTTGAAATACAGTCTCAGTCGCAGGGCCACCTGGTGGATGGACAGGAAATGCTCTATAACTGCTGTGAACATGCTCCAATCTGGCTGAAATTTTACATGTATGATCAGACTCTGGTCCAGATGCGAATCAGAGGCTGACATACACTCTCAGTCACAGCGCCACCTGGTGGACGTGCGTGGATTCGCCGACCAGCGTGGATGCGAGGACCCGTCCATCGCTGCTTGCAGCTTTAATTTCTTTTAGGATTTCTCAGTGTGATTGGCTGCATAGATGCACACACATCCCCATCACAGCTCCCTCACATCATGAATAGGAAGTCCATTCACAGCATAAATGTGCAGGTAGGCTGCAGGTAGACTGACTACAGTTTCTAAATGTTAAAGACTGCATCATAGTTCAACATCTGTCATTCTCTGCACTGTCAGATCATATGTGATGCTGCATACATCATTTCTAATGTGGAGGCCAAGCGGCCTGGGTCTCTTCATGACTCCAGGATTTATGGAGAGTCTAACCTGAGCAACAGACTGCAGCGTGGTCAGCAGCCTAAAGATTTTCACAATATAATTCACTTGTCTCCCTCCTTTAATATACTCTAATGTATCCACTATACATTACATTGGAAGCTGAGGAACCATCCTGCTGCTGTCCAGCCATGCTCTGTTAAAAAGGAAGAGAATGTGAAATACTTCAGTGTAGGCTAAATATCACACTCTATATTCCACCCAAAATGTGAATGGGAAGAGAACTATCAGTAACATACCTCTATATGCCTTTCTGGATCAACCTCTGTAAAGGCAGCAGACACAGTTTCATCCTCTTCATCCTAGATCAGTGATATGTTTCAGTACACTTAAACTACCACTTGGATAAATCTTTGGAGTATTGCCTACTTACAGTTATAAGGTCTGTTGTGGTGTGAAGGGGCCAAAAGACAAAAAAAGACACAAAAGAGAACTTATATATATATATATATATATATATATATATATATATATATATAGCAGAAGTCTGTGTTAGTTTAAATAGGCTTAATTATTTAACAGAACATGATATGGATGCAGACATTTAGGCTATGTGTGGATAAAACAACTGCACAGTCAAACAGCCACTTAATATTTAGGCTACTTCAAAATGTAAAACAGGATCAACATGAAGTACCTCCATGAGATTATGCTGAGGTCTTACCTGTTTGAACAATGTTTTTATATTTCATCTTAAGCTGCTGCCACGTGTGCTTCTCCCCCGCAGGATTTCACCTTAATATTCTACCATCCAGACAGTTTTTCCCTGTAATATTATTATGATTACAAAGGACTACATTTAAACTTACACATTGACACGGGCAGCAATGTTCTCCACGCCGTCTCCCTCTCTTTTGCAGCTGCAGCGGTGTTGCACTTCTTTCTAAAAACGTGTTCAAACTCGCCATATGAGTGCGTTAAAAATTTCCAGTTCAAAAACGCAAACCTTCGTTTCCCTGTTGCCATGGTGACTCATCGAATCAGGGCTCCATTGATGCTGTCTTTTCAGAGTTGTGGTGCACGTGCTTAACTCGGAGTGAAACTACTTCGAGTTGATTAAACCAACTCAAATCAGCCGTTGTGAAACCAAAAACTCAGTTTCCTATCTCAGAGTAGATCAACTCAGAGTTGAGGATTAAACTCTTCGTCAAACAGGCCCCTGAGGTGATTGTCACCAGCCAACTGTTGCAACTGGTGTTGCAGAGCAAACATTCCTCAGCAGCACAGGAGTAAAATGCGTCGAGGTCTGTAAAAACCTGACGAGATCCTATAAAACATGTGACGCAAAAAAATACTACAACAATCCACATTTTCCACCACACAAGGTGGTTGGTCATCCAGAAAAATGAACTTGACAATTTTCTCTGTTATATTTTGGCGTTGGAGCGAGTTTTGTACTTTTCAACGATGGCTGCCGCGGTTCACTTTTTGTTTTTCACTCGCCTGTAAAAAGTCTCCGTACTGCTTTCCATGATGCTTCTGCAGATGCTTTATTAAGTTCGTTGTGTTAAAATGTCTGGTTTTGCTGCCACCCCTTGAGACACTCATTTTGCAAACGTTGCACTCAGCTATTTTACTTTTCTCCTCCGTTCGCACAGTAATTCCACACAGCAGACATGACCACAGCTCTGCAGCCGGCTTCTGTTCACTCTCTGCTCACGTGACGAAAACACGGGCACATGGCAACCATGGCAACAGCTCGTCTGTGTTACGGCATGTCGTGAAAAGCGAAGAGGAGGATATATGAGATAGATTGGGCTTATGGATCGGATCGAACGAGTTCTAATAAAAAACTCTGATGCTCGATCCAGTCATTTTGGCCTGGATCTAACTCGATATCGATCCAGTGGATCGAACCATCCCTACTCTAAATTGCCTGTAGGTGTGAATGTGAGTGTGATTGTTTGTCTGTATATGTAGCCCTGTGACAGACTGGCGACCTGTCCAGGGTGTCCCCTGCCTTCACCCGAGTCAGCTGGGATAGGCTCCAGCACCCCCCGCGACCCTAGTGAGGATAAAGCGGTGTATAGAAAATGGATGGATGGTGTAATATAGGAAGCAACTTACCAGCCATTTCCTCAAATTTTGTAGGTCTAAAATTGTGTGACAGACATTCCCTTAGGCGGTGCCAAATGGAAAATTCGCAACTACTGCCAAACTTATCTTGCAGAAGCAGACAAGTAGACTGAAATGCCCCAGGTGAGGTCCCACCTTTAAATATCATCTCTCCTCGTTCACAGCGCCTGCGACTTATTAACGCCCCCACTCACTTCTCAACCTATCACTGACCTTCGACACTTGGCCCCTTGTTGTCAATCAGTACCTTTTCAATCAGGCTTTTAACTGACCTTTTAAGCCTTCTTAAATTCTTATCATTACTTATTTATTATCTTATGTATTTTACTGTTTTCACTTTCCATGCTTTACTTATATATTTACTTATTTATTTATTCTATTTTATTTTATTTCTTTTAACTCCAGTGTTTCCTCAGGGGGGTCCTCCACATTGGGGGCTGTGTCTAGTCTGCTGCTGGGGGTGTTGTCCACAGGTCCCCTCGGCTCGGCTGTTTGGGGGGCTCCCCACCTTGGTGTGGGTTCCCCCTGTCTGTCGGAGTCGGGGGGGTCTGGGTGTCGGCGCCTCTGGCGGGCATGGCCTGGAGCTCCTCCCAGTGTGGACGGCCCAATGGAGGCGTTTTCCACAATCATCAGTGTCATGCCATGTCTCCCTACAGCCAGTGGTGAGTGGTTGTGCGCGTGCGTGCGCGCGTGTGTGTGGCGTCAGAATCGTGTCAAAAAGCGTACGCAGCTATCAACTGAACGTGTCACACGCGCACGTACTTTGACGCCTGTGCGCCTGACGCGTAATGCAGTTTCCCCATTGACTTATAATGGCCTCCCGTTCACGCGTGCGTTCCCGTGTGACCATTGTTGCGCACCGGCAATCACACTACGCGGAGCGGTCACGCGTAAAATTCATGCGTTTTTTTTACAAACGCACGCATTAACGCTCACATGAAGATAATAGAACATTTCGGTCACGCGCTCACACGTACGCGGAAATGACGTGCGCGAACTCTGTCACGCGTAACAAGAAGCTGCGTGCGTATCAAGCAGCGTGTACACGCCTGTCTGTCACTGTTTGACAAATACTTTTACGCGCTCACAAATGCGTGCGGTCGCAATTTCTGATTGTACACAATAGTTGTTGATCTATGGCGTCAGAATCGTGTCAAAAAGCGTGCGCAGCTATCAACTGAACGTGTCACACGCGCGCGTACTTTGACGCCTGTGCGCCTGACGCGTAATGCAGTTTCCCCATTGACTTATAATGGCCTCCCGTTCACGCGTGCGTTCCCGTGTGACCATTGCTGCGCACCGGCAATCACACTACGCGGAGCGGTCACGCGTAAAATTCATGCGTTTTTTTTACAAACGCATGCATTAACGCTCACATGAAGATAATAGAACATTTCGGTCACGCGCTCACACGTACGCGGAAATGACGTGCGCGAACTCTGTCACGCGTAACAAGAAGCTGCGTGCGTATCAAGCAGCGTGTACACGCCTGTCTGTCACTGTTTGACAAATACTTTTACGCGCTCACACACGCGTGCGGTCGCAATTTCTGATTGTACACAATAGTTGTTGATCTGCACCGTGCGCAGCATAACGCGTAACATGAGCGCGTCGTGTAGTTGTTCGGTTCCAGCTGATGGCGCTATTGTTCCAAAACATGGGGAAAAACTTACCCAGTTTTTATTATTATTTAAATTAGGTTCTCAGGCTTCACAGCCCCGAGCCACTAGGCTGCAGTTCTTCTGACGTTTATTATTATTCCATAATTCATTTAGCTTAGCTACTTAGCCTCAAATACGTTTGCATCCATTACATAGTGGTTAAACTTCTTTTCCTTTCGGCTTTTCCCTTCAGGGGTCGCCACAGCGAATCAATTGCCTCCATCTAACCCTGTCTGCTGCATCCTCTTCTCTCACACCAACTACCTTCATGTTCTCTTTAACCACATCCATAAACCTCCTCTTTGGTCTTCCTCTAGGCCTCCTGCCTGGCAGTGGGAAACTCACCATCCTTCTACCAATATATTCACTCTCTCTCCTCTGGACATGTCCGAACCATCTCAGTCTGGGCTCTCTGACTTTATCTCCAAAGCCTCTAACATGTGCTGTCCCTCTGATGTACTCATTCCTGATCCTATCCATCCTGGTCACTCCCAAAGAGAACCTCAGCATCTTCAGTTCTGCTACCTCCAGCTCTGCCTCCTGTCTTTTCCTCAGGGACACTGTCTACAGACCAAACAACATGGCTGGTCTCACCACAGTTTTGTAGACCTTTCCTTTCATTTTAGCTGAAACTCTTCTATCACACCTGACACTTTTCTCCAGCCGTTCCAGCCTGCACGTACACGCTTCTTCACCTCTTTTCCACACTCTCCATTGCTCTGGACTGTTGACCCTAAGTATTTAAAATCCTCCACCTTCTTGATCTCTTCTCCCTGTAACCTCACTCTTCCACTTGGGTCCCTCTCATTCACACACAGATACTCCGTCTTGCTGCGGCTAACCTACATAGCGGTTAAACAAACGCAATAAATTGATGATAGTATCTATATTTACCTTTATAGATGATCTTAATTACGAGACAGAGGTCAGCTGTTGTCTGGGAACATCCGTGACCATGCTACTGGTGGGACACAACTGTACCGGATTTCAGCTGAAAGCTGCTGTTCTGTGCAAACTGTCATGAGACATTTTTATTGTGATATACCCTTCACTGCTGTTAGCTTTTGTTTTAATAAATTGTTTGAGATGAGGAAATCACTATTGCATGTTTCTACTTAAATGCCTTGCTTTCATGATTTAATATCACCATAGCATTAATTTTTACAATTTCCATAAATGTCACCTGAAAGTTGAGTAACTTTTTGTGAGCAGTGTATGTAGACATGTAATGTAAGCACACTTCAATAATATATCTGCTGCAGTAGTGCAGTTTATCTAGCTTGGTGTGACATATGTTGTAAGATACAACATACTGGTATGTTGCTGATATGTTTCAGATTGAAATCTGCTTGAAAAGCTCAACTGATTATCTGTCAAAATGTGTGTACGTAGAAGTGTGCACTTAACACTGAATAAAATCTCTGTAGATTATAGACAAAACATGCATCTTTCATCACAAATATATTTGTATTCACCCAAAGTGCAAGAGTAAAATACCAGTGTACTTAAATAGCTAAGAAGGAAAAGAATTTATAAAAAAATATGTTTACTCTTTCTAAAAAAGGCAGGAATAGTGGACAATGCAGTTTATTTCTGTGACAGTCACTCCAGCACCAACACCATGCGTCCCAACACTCCAGCCAAGGTGTTTGAATTTTCATCCGTCCTCTGGATGTTCTGGAGCAGGGCAGTGGTCAGGTCTCGGTGTCTTCAGATCTGTTCCAAGAACCATTCCTCTGACGTCTGCCAGATACTGCAGCAGATCCACAGTAGTATCCTGGTTCCTTTATCCTGCATAAAAGCACCCAAGCAGCATTAGTTGTCAGTAATTATTTTCTATATTCATGAACACAGTTAACTTATTACCTCCGCCAGGAGGTTATGTAATCATCGGAGTTTGTTTGTCTGTTTGTCTGTTAACAGCATAACTCAAAAAGTTATGGACGGATTTTGGCGGCCATCTCTCAATTGTACAGAGTCCTTCAAAAAAATCCTGGATCCAGACGGTGATCCAGGTCATCTCCAAAATCTAATCGATTGTTACTTTTGCTCTTCTGGACATTCTGTAAAAAATTTGGTGAAAATCCGTTCATGACTTTTTGAGTTATGCTGTTAATAGACAGACAGACAGATGGCCTGGCGGAGGTTTGCGCTCTCCGAGTGCTTTTCTAGTTATTTCTGTTGTAGAAGTGTGTATGTGTGTGTGTGTGGCTGTGTGACTGTCTGTGTGTGTGTGTGTGTTGATAGGGAGTATGATGGGAGTTGAGTTGGGAGGGATGTGGGGCATTGTCTTTTTATTGTTTGTTTTTAACTTGTTAAGCACTTAGTGCTACTTTATGTAAGAAAAGTGATATAGAAATAAACTTTGATTGATTGATTGATTGATTGATTGATTAAAATAAATGTTGTACGTTGTGATTTTAGGATGGGCCAAAAGATAACATATTGATCATGTTGATGTCTGCATAGTCTAAACAAATCTTACTTGATTTTTTTTATTGTAAATGTATGGTGTTTATTAATTAAATCAAAATCTTACTTGATTTGGTCTGTAGCGAGGAGGACAGCATGAAGGAGCTGCAGGACGGAACCAGTAAGCTGCAGAGTAGTGATCCTGGTAACTGGACCTCATCATCCTAGGCCGACAACTAAATAAAATTAACAAGAAATGTTGTTGATAGCATCTGTAATTTAAAACCATTTTCTCCATTAATTATTAATTTGTCCGTACGATGTTAGAAAATGTTACAAAAAATGCCTGTAATAATTTCCAGCAGTGCTAAATGCCTTGATATATTTGAGCAACAACTAAAAACCATCAAAGAAATCTGTGTATAAATAATGAATGCATTGAATTTTCACATCTGCAAAGCTGGAAAATCACAGAACAATCAGCATTTTACCTTGAAATTATAAAAATAGCTGCACATTACCAGTATTCCTCACTTCATTGTGTTAATTTGATCTTTTGAATAAGTTTTAGACTCGTATTAATAATGTTAAACAGTTTATTGGTTCTTCAAGGGAAATTTCAATGATTATCATATAGTTCAGCAATATGATTAATGGGCCATTGTGTAACAACGTGGGAGGTTCTGAATACAGATCTGGTAATGAAATATTGCTGCTGTTTCTCAGGTTTTATAAGATGGTTTTCATAGCTTTCTAGCTTAGCAGTGGCTAACTGGTTAGCAAATAGTCGACCTCTGATCCTGTGTTCGGACCACGTTAGCTGGCGTAGCATTCATAATATTGATGTGTGTAGCCTGTACATGCTGCATATCATTAAATTAAGTGATAGAAGGGCTAGATATCAGAAGATTAGGATACGGCTCTAGGAGAGAGAGGAGGCACAGACAGTGAATTTATGTTTAGTTTTAGCACCATATATTGTAATTATTTTAGTTAGTGGACACCAAACAATAAACAACAATAACAATTAGACAGTGAAAGAAAATATGAATGGCCATTCAGTGTAAATATATAAAAATAGAAAAGTTCTTAATCACCATATGTACAATTCGCAAGTTTCAATATTCCAATACATGAAAGAAAATAATGCGGAATGCACAGTTCATACGCAAGTATTCACTGGTTTAGTTCAAACAGTTCGTAAGGGAAAGGAACCGGAAAGTTCCTTTTGGGTTCCAGAGAGTTCATGTACAAAGGGGATTCAGTTCAATTCGCACAGTTCAGGGGCCTCATTTATAAAACATTGCACACCAGCTGGAAGATTGCACAGGTGGATCCACCTCACATTCCGCCCACAACACACCCACATTTTACCATGAATGGTCAATGCAAAGTAACTCATGAATGTATCTGTATATAAATAAGCTGCGGGATCCACGGCATTTCACGCAGCGCCGGCCGGCAGTCTTTTCACTGCTGTGCGTCAGGATGAATGAATCATGTGTGACCCAGGCCACCCTGCCACTAAATTTGTTATGATCATGTCCGATGTACAAATAATTTGCACACTGATTGAATGTGCATTTTTTCGGTTCACATAGAGAAATTCATCTTCACTCGGGAGTTGTGGTGTGAAGCATGTGTGCCTGCGTGCCTGTACAGGGCTGATTAATGGTTGGATGCTCATCCCATTCGGCCGCATGTGGATAAATAAACAAAATTCTTTACTTTTTTTTGCCTTTTTACTGTGATAGTTGCAGTGAAGAGTGACAGGAAATGGGGAGAAGAGTCTGGGGAAGACATGCATAAAAGTGCCGCGGACAGGAACCGAACCCGAGCCACTGCGTCGGAGACCACCCCTACAAATGGATGAGCCATACAGGCGCCGGGTGATCAGTAAACAAAATTATTTAATAAAGATCACCGCACCGGCCCCAGATACCGGCCCTTCGGTCAAACGACCGAATGAAATAATGTTCAATCCGCTCCTGTTAATATACACACGTGGACAAAATTGTTGGTACCCCTCAGTCAAAGAAGGAAAAACCCACAATTCTCACTGAAATCACTTGAAACTCACAAAAGTAACAATAAATAAAAATTTATTGAAAATTAAATAATCAAAATCAGCCATCACTTTTGAATTGTTGATTAACATAATTATTTAAAAAAAACAAACTAATGAAATAGGGCTGGACAAAAATGATGGTACCCATAACTTAATATTTTGTTGCACAACCTTTTGAGGCAATCACTGCAATTAAACGATTTCTGTATTTGTCAATGAGCGTTCTGCAGCTGTCAACAGGTATTTTGGCCCACTCCTCATGAGCAAACAGCTCCAGTTGTCTCAGGTTTGATGGGTGTCTTCTCCAAATGGCATGTTTCAGCTCCTTCCACATATGTTCAATGGGATTCAGATCTGGGCTCATAGAAGGCCACTTTAGAATAGTCCAACGCTTTTCTCTCAGCCATTCTTGGGTGTTTTTGGCTGTGTGTTTTGGATCGTTGTCCTGTTGGAAGACCCATGACCTGCGACTGAGACCAAGCTTTCTGACACTAGGCAGCACATTTCTCTCCAGAATGCCTTGATAGTCTTCAGATTTCATCGTACCTTGCACACTTTCAAGACACCCTGTGCCAGATGCAGCAAAGCAGCCCCAAAACATTACTGAGCCTCCTCCATGTTTCACCGTAGGGACAGTGTTCTTTTCTTCGTATGCTTGGTTTTTGAGTCTATGAACATAGAGTTGATGTGCCTTACCAAAAAGCTCCAGTTTGGTCTCCAGTTTGGTTTGTCCCAAAGGACATTCTCCCAGAAGCTTTGTGGCTTGTCAACATGCATTTTTGCAAATTCCAGTCTGGCTTTTTTATGAGTTTTTTTCAGCAGTGGTGTCCTCCTTGGTCGTCTCCCATGAAGTCCACTTTGGCTCAAACAACGACGAATGGTGCGATCTGACACTGATGTACCTTGGCCTTGGAGTTCACCTTTAATTTCTTTGGAGGTTGCTCTGGGCTCTTTGGATACAATTCGAACGATCCGTCTCTTCAATTTGTCATCAATTTTCCTGTTGTGGCCACGTCCAGGGAGGTTGGCTACTGTCCCGTGGGTCTTGAACTTCTGAATAATATGAGCCACTGTTGTCACAGGAACTTAAAGCTGTTTAGAGATGGTCTTATAGCCTTTACCTTTAAGATGTTTGTCTATAATTTTTTTTCGGATGTCCTGGGACAATTCTCTCCTTCGCTTTCTGTTGTCCATGTTCAGTGTGGTACACACCTTTTCACCAAACAGCAGGGTGACTACTTGTCTCCCTTTAAATAGGCAGACTGACTGATTATGAGTTTGGAAACACCTGTGATGTCAATTAAATGACACACCTGAGTTAATCATGTCACTCTGGTCAAATAGTTTTCAACCTTTTATAGAGGTACCATCATTTTTGTCCAGGCCTGTTTCATTAGTTTGTTTTTTTAAATAATTATGTTAATCAACAATTCAAAAGTAATGGCTGTTTTTGATTATTTAATTTTCAATAAATTTTTATTTATTGTTACTTTTGTGAGTTTCAAGTGATTTCAGTGAGAATTGTGGGTTTTTCCTTCTTTAACTGAGGGGTACCAACAATTTTGTCCACGCGTGTATGAACATAGTTCTGCAAATACAGTCGTCAGCCGAATGGCGCACTATATGAACATCTACAACAATGAGGGTTTATGATTATCCGGCTCTACAAGTCTAATATGTGATGACAATAAAAGTTTGAGATCAATCTGGTTTCAATTCGCCACTTCATCCTCCGGCACTGCCGTTCCCTCTGTCTCCAAAATGTGCTTAAGCAAGCATCAAAGTTGGCGCACCGGTGCGCACATTCTCACGCCAAGTTTTTTTTAGAAAACACAACGAACACAGCGTACGTCACTTTCTACGCAAAGTTTGTGATTTACGCCTTGTTTTGTGCGTAAAGAAGCATCAAGAATCAAGGTTGGTGCACCGGTGCGCACATTCTCACACCAAGTTTGTTTTTATAAATCACAACCTTTGCGTAGAAAGTGGCGTACGCCACTTTCTAGCCCTGTTTTGTGCGTACGCAAGCTTTATAAATGAGGCCCTAGTTCATTTGCACAGTTGGAGTGACAGTTCATACGACCCGCAATAATTTTTAGTCTCCAGAGGGAAGCGTGAGAGTGAGTAAGGGGATGTGTGGATGAGGTAGGGTCGCAGACTAAAGTGCGAGTGCGTGAGTGTGCAAAAGGGTGGCTACGAGAGCCTCCTACCAGCCCAGACAGAGCAGGCTGGGGGTTCCTGGCAGGAATCTCCAGTAGAGTTGAGTTGAGATGATTCTTCCTTGGGCTAGAAGCCTTTCCTTAGCTCGCCATCAAACAAAAACCTGGCCTGTACAAAACAGGACCAACTAAGTAAATCAATGTGTACACAAATCAAAATTCATTCTAAATAAACACTAATTGTACTATAAATATTCAGAAAGTAATCAATTCATCACAAATAATGTATGAACCAAATAGACATGTCAAATTCAATTATCAAAAAGTAATATGTGCAATAATGTGCTATATTAAAGTGCTAGAGTTGTGCAAAATTAGCAATAGCAGCATTAAATTCATTTACTAATAAGGTCAGTGTGTTTATCAATGACCTAATAAAGGTGCATATGCATCAACACATGTAATCTTATTAGTAAATGAAGACCCCTTAAGACCATGCACCTCCGTGTGCATGTTACACAATATGGACTGGTAATTCTAAATTAAAGTTTGCTGCAGGGGTAGTATTAAATGCCTCACCATAGGCGTCTGCCAGACTGTGGAAAAGCGTCTGAACGACCGAAATAAGAGGATTACCTCGAGTGGAATAGCCAAAACGCTGAGGTGGCCGACGTTGTCTTAAAGAACGACGAATGATTTCAGACTCAACCACAGGTTGACTAGGACTCTCAGAGTCGTCATGAACATCCGACTGTGTAACGGAAGTGTCGGTTGACTCTGGGGATGTCTCTGCTTGGCCACTATTTTCCGTTTCCCCATCCATACCATCCATTTCAGGTACAGTAGGAAGGATTTCAGATGAGTCATCAGATTCAGGTAAATGTTCTTGATTTCCTTCCACAACAAAGTGACAACAGCAGAGGACTCCTCAGGATCAGGCAAGTGTTGTTCCATAGGTTCGGTAAGTGTGGAAATTGGGGTGTCATCGGATGTTGATAAGTACGAATGACTGGCTGGACTTGGAGCTAAAGGTGCTTTAGAGATTGGTTTTTCAAATGTAAAGGTTTCTGGAAGGGGATTTGCAAAGACAGACAAATCATGATCATTCTCTTCATCCTCCAAGTTCTCAGTCTGGGCAGCAGCTTTTCGCTGACTCCGAGTCACTGGCCTTCGAAGAGGCGTACTTTCAGGTTGACAGTAAGTATCAGTTGGCAGAAACCCACAAGGAAGTAGAAGATCACGGTGGAGTGTTCGAGTTGGAGAGTCTTCATTCTTTTCCGGTCTCACTGTATATACTGGGAGTTCACCAGCACGGCTGAGAACAACATAGACTTCACGCTCCCATTTATCTTCTAATTTGTGTTTCCCACGTAGTCTTACATTGCGAACAAGAACACGATCACCGACTTCCAAACTAGATGGAATTATTCGTTGGTCAAATCTAGTTTTATTTCTCTCAGCGGATTTCTCTGAGTTCTTTGATGCCAGCTGAAAACTTTGTTCAAGCCTAGAGCGTAAATGCTCAATGTACTGTGAGTGTGACTTAGACTGACTTTCCCGTACTGGAAGCCCAAATGCGAGGTCAACAGGAAGACGAGGTGAGCGACCAAACATTAATTCGTACGGCGCAAATCCAGTCACATCACTCTTGGTACAGTTGTATGCATGACAAAGTGGCTTCACATACTGTTTCCACCGCTTCTTTTGCGTTGGGTCCAGAGTTCCGAGCATACTTAAGAGTGTTCGGTTGAACCGTTCTACGGGGTTCCCCTGTGGATGGTAGGGAGTAGTCCTCGTTTTCACCATGCCAGTAATTTCACAGAGTTCTTTTATGAGTTTTGACTCAAAATCAGGGCCTTGATCTGAATGAAGCCGCTCAGGGATGCCGTAATAAACTATAAAGTTCTCCCATAAACATCGCGCCACTGTTCGTGCTTTTTGATTAGGCGTTGGTAAGGCCACAGCAAATTTTGTGAAATGGTCTGTAAGGACGAGTATGTCTTTGGTGTTACTTTGGTCTGGTTCGAGAGACAGAAAGTCCATACAGATCAACTCAAGTGGGCGAGTGGTGATGATAGTAACCAAGGGTGCGGCTCTCTCAGGCGGGGATTTTCTCCTAACACACCGATTACAGGTTCTGATTTTATTCTCTACATCTGCTGACATGCATGGCCAAAAGAATCTTGAACGAATGAGGTCCAAGGTTCGTTCCACACCCAGATGTCCCATGTCGTTGTGGAAACTTTTCAACACAAGGGATCTCAGCTCTTCCGGCAAGACGAGCTGAAGAAGAACTTGGTCTCCCTCTTGTCTCTTCCTATACAAGACATCATCAAGCAACTCGAGGCGGTTCAGCTCCCGGAGCAATAAAGCAAGTTCTGGGAGCTCTTGTCTTACTGTGGGAGGTATTCGCTCCCCAGTCTCCAGCTGGTGGATGACTTCTCTAATTGATGGATCAGATCTTTGCTTTTCCTTGAGTTCTTGCTGAGACAAGGATGGAACGACAGGCAACCCATGATGACTTTCGTCAGAGTAACTCTGAGGAATGGCCCTGGCGGACATAGTCATGGACTCGACAAGCGTGATGGTGGGGAAATCAGCGGAGATAGTTGGAGGGCAGGTTCTCACAAGACAACTTTGACAAATGGCAGCAACAACCTCTGGTGAAACCTCGAATGTGGGTTCACTGCTATACTCAAGGGTGAGCTGACGGATGAGATCGCTGTTGGAGGAAGCATCAGAAGCAAGATTGTGTGGACGGCGTGACAATGCATCGGCGTCAAGGTTTTGCTTGCCAGCGCGGTACTGAAGGGTGAAAGTGTACGTGGAAAGAGCAGCGAGCCAACGATGACTAGCAGCGTCTAGTTTGGCGGAGGTGAGAATGTAAGTAAGGGGATTATTATCGGTAACCACAACAAAGTTGGCCCCATACAGATAGTCATGAAACTTTTCTGTTATACTCCACTTCAACGCCAAAAACTCCAGTTTATGTGCTGGATACCTCGATTCACTGATGGATAATCCACGACTGGCATATGCAATAACTCTAAATTGGCCGTCTTGCTCCTGATACAACGCTGCGCCAAGTCCTGTGGCGCTCGCATCCGTATGCAGAATATATGGCTTCTTTGGGTCAGCGAAACCCAGGACCGGTGCAGTGGTCAGCTGGTCAATCAGGGTCTCAAAGGCATGCTGACATTTGGGGGACCATCTCTCACCAAATGGCTGATATTTTGAGTCCTGAGACTTGATGTTCGACTTTTTCTGTCCAGACCTGCGAGGTGGTGTATAGCCCCTTGTCAAGTCATTCAGTGGCTTGGCTATGGCGGCGTATCCCCGGATAAACCTCCGGTAGTATCCGGCAAATCCTAGAAAGGATTTCAGCTCTCGCAGGGTTCGTGGAATTGGCCAGGTCTTTAAGGCCAAAATCTTCTCCGGATCGGTCTCCACTCCCCCCTCAGATACCACGTGGCCCAGGTAACGAACTGAGGTTTGGAAAAATTTACATTTCTCCGGGGACAGTTTAAGACCGTACTCCTTCAGACGGGTGAGTACTCGCAGCAGGCGCACCTCATGCTCTTCTAGTGTTCTAGAGAAGACAATTAGGTCGTCTAAAAACACAAGAACCTCTTTAAGATGGAGATCTGCCATGCACTTTTCCATAAGGCGTTGGAACGTAGACGGAGCATTGGTAACACCTTGCGGCATGCGATTGAACTCCCAAAACCCCAACGGGGTTACAAATGCAGTTTTCGCTTTGTCTGTTTCACTCATCTCAATCTGACAATAACCAGACTTCAAATCCAACACACTGAACCATCTTGAACCAGTCAGGGCCGAAAATGACTCCTCCAAATTAGGAAGGGCGTAGGCATCTTTAATGGTTTGGAGGTTCAGCTTCCGGTAGTCAATGCACAGGCGTATATCACCATTCTTTTTACGGACCACCACAATGGGCGAGGCGAACGGAGACTCCGACTCTCGGATTACTCCAGCTTCCAGAAGGTCTTGCAGGTGTTGTCTGACTGCCTCAATATCTTGTGGATGGATCGGCCGTGGACGATGTTTGAATGGTGTTTCGTCGTGCAATTTGATGTTGTGCTTGACTTTATCAGTTCTGCCGAAGTCGAGGTCGTGGTGGGAGAAGACTTCTGGAATCTCATTCAGTTTGTTTATAACTCTCTCTTTCCATTCTTTTGGAATGGGTGAATCTCCAAAATCAAATTTCAGTTCAGATAGATAAGCATTTGTTTTTAGCTTCTCTATATGAGTAGCGCACGCCATTGAAAGTGCAGAAATCTCATAAGTTACTTTTGTATCATCACTCACGAAAGTGTAGGGCAAAATGTCATGAAGCGCAACTACAGCGGAACCCGAATTGTACTCAACAATCCATTTACGATTAAACACTGACTCTGTTTCTTCAATAACTTGACTTTTTGAAATCGTTCCATATTTCCCCAAAAAGTGAATGACTTCATCATCTGCTTCTGTTTTAGTAACTCCTTCAATCAAAACTGAATTGGGTATTTTTATGCCATATTTCTCAAAAATGTCCATCTTAGGTTGTATATTTTTGTCCACAACCAAATCAAAAATAAGTACAATTCAATAAACTCTCTCTCCTGGCTAGCTCGCCACTAATTATGTAGGGGGGATTCAGTTCAATTCGCACAGTTCAGTTCATTTGCACAGTTGGAGTGACAGTTCATACGACCCGCAATAATTTTTAGTCTCCAGAGGGAAGCGTGAGAGTGAGTAAGGGGATGCGTGGATGAGGTAGGGTCGCAGACTAAAGTGCGAGTGCGTGAGTGTGCAAAAGGGTGGCTACGAGAGCCTCCTACCAGCCCAGACAGAGCAGGTTGGGGGTTCCTGGCAGGAATCTCCAGTAGAGTTGAGTTGAGATGATTCTTCCTTGGGCTAGAAGCCTTTCCTTAGCTCGCCATCAAACAAAAACCTGGCCTGTACAAAACAGGACCAACTAAGTAAATCAATGTGTACACAAATCAAAATTCATTCTAAATAAACACTAATTGTACTATAAATATTCAGAAAGTAATCAATTCATCACAAATAATGTATGAACCAAATAGACATGTCAAATTCAATTATCAAAAAGTAATATGTGCAATAATGTGCTATATTAAAGTGCTAGAGTTGTGCAAAATTAGCAATAGCAGCATTAAATTCATTTACTAATAAGGTCAGTGTGTTTATCAATGACCTAATAAAGGTGCATATGCATCAACACATGTAATATTTAAACCACACTCAAATAACAACCGGTAGCAGGTTCATTGGTTGAAGTACTGTTAGCTTTGAACGTACTTTAACCAGCAGAGTCACATAATGTTTGGCTAAAAACGCCACAAAATACACAAAATTACAGTAAATAATCAGCCCAATAAATGTGCTCAATCACTGGTTAGTCCACCAACATCTGCTTTAAAAGGTTTTGAGAAATATGTCATTGGATAATTGCAAACAACCCGAGGTAAACCACTGAAGCGGTGACCGCTACGTGCTAAATGCTAAGTGCTAAGTGCCAAGTTTAGACTCACCGCCTCCGGTTTTCTATCAATCGCAACGCTCTGTCGACACAGTCCGGCACTGGAAGTTGGCTCTATAAAGTTAGCAAGTAAGCATTTAACTTAGCATGTCATTAGTGCAGCATTTTGGACAAAATCGAATAAAAAAACCCACCTCGAGCAGCAAACAAACTGTCCTTCCTCCACTTACACAGGTGACTGACTGCCACCGGCACATAGCAACTACCGGCTTTATGGTCACATGACCAGAGCCAAGCACGTAACGTAACAAAGATCAGTACAGAGGCAAGAGCATACACTTCTACAACAGGCCGTGTTTGACACCTGTGTTACATGTGGATCTGTTGTAGCTGGCGTATTCATAGTCGGCTAACAGCAGGGTGTTTAAGAAATAAAACTTACTTATCAGGATCAGTACTGCGGCCTGCTTCAACTCCTGCTCAGCTGTTGCGTTCAGGGACCCGGTTGGAATCACGGAATGCAGCCGGAAAAAATTGGGGCTCTTTTTGGCCAAAAACTGCTGCATCCCGGCTGCCTTTTCTGGTTCTTGTAGTCATTTCTGAACTTTTTAGTTGTTGAGGAGTTAGTCAGGCTCCGTTCGTACAGCTGTAGCCATCTCCCTCTGGATTGTTTCGAACACTGGTGTGGTCCAAGAGGCTCCCTCTAACTTCCACTGAATTTCATATGAAGACTACAGTTCCAGGAAGCTTTGGGTCTCCTCCTCAGACCGTTGCTGCTTGGATTTTGCTTCTATATTTACCGGTTTTTAAAACACAAACACAGAACATTACTGCTGCTCGCTCGGCTGTTTAAAAACGGCGCTTCTGTGTTTCCGCTGTTGACGGTCGGACTGTAACCCCAGCCCCTGACGTACTGGGCTCTCACCTTGGGCCACCTCTGGCCCAGCAACGAGTTGGGGCCGGTGCGAGTCCCAGTTTTTGGAGCCCGGAGGCGGCCCACCGCCTGTCGAAAAACAAAAAACCGGAGCCGAATCGGCCACCGACTCCAACCTCGAACCGGAACTGCCTCGGTCGAAAAGGGGAGACTCTTCTTCGTCTTCTTCTTTTCCGCCAGTATGGCTCACTGCTGCCTCCCCTGGCTGACTAAAATGAAAAGGCCAACTACACGACACGCTCATGTGAGGCGGACTGGTACGCACGGTGCAGAAACGTTCTATTGTGTATGGCGACCGCACGCGTGTGTGAACGCGTAATAGTATTTGTCAAACAGTGACAGACAGGCGTGTACGCGCTGCTTCATATGCACGCAGCTTCTTGTTACGCGTGAAATACAATCTGCACACGACAACGCACGCACGCACGCACGCACGCACGCACGCACGCACGCACGCACGCATAAGAAAATAATCATGTGTGTACAGACATGTTGCTGCGAGTTGCTTTGATTGTTTTGACACGATTCTGACGCCATAGTGTGTGTGCGCGTGCATGTGTGTGTGTGTGTGTGTGTGTGTGTGTGTGTGTGTGCGCAGTTGTGCGCCTATATGGAGGGAGGGTGGGATGGGTCTTTTTGTTTTTAATGTTTTAATGTTGTACAGCACTTTGCGCTAAATTCTTTGTATGAAAAGTGCTCTATAAATAAAGTTTGATTGATTGAATAAGTCACTTTCACTGTTGACTGCTGTTCTCTGTTTTTCTTTTTGTTAATTTGAAGGGAACAAGTTTGTACTTTTATTTCTAAGTCACTAAAGTTTCTGTTTTTCATTATCTCTACAGTATTGGGGGCTGCACAGTGGAGTAGTGGTTAGCACTTTCGCCTTGCAGCAAGATGATCCTCGGTTCATATCCCAGGGTAGGCCTGGGATCTTTCTGCATGGAGTCTGCATGTTCTTCCTGTGCATGCGTGGGTTTTCTCTGGGTACTCTGGCTTCTACCCACAGTCCAAAAATATGCTGAGGTTAATTGGTTACTCTCAATTGCCCGTAGGTGTGAGTGTGATTGTTTGTCTGTATATGTAGCCCTGCGATGGACTGAGTCAGCTGGGATAGACTCCAGCTGCCCCTGGGACCCTAGTGAGGATAAAGCGGTGTATAGAGAATGGATGGATGGATTATCTCTATTGGAACACATGTTTTCTGTTTTGTTATGTATTTCTGTACTGAGTCAGATCCAGTCAACTTCAATCTGATTGATATTATCTCAAGTAAATGGGTATCTCAAGGAAACGCCTCTCTCTCTCTCTGTATGTATGTATATATATATGTATACATACATAATTTTCTTCCGCTTATCTGGGGCCAGGTCGCGGAGGCAGCAGGTGAAGCAGGTCATTCCAGACGTCCCTCCCCACAGCGACGCTTTCCAGCTTTTCCCGGGGGATCCCGAGGCGTTCCCAGGCCAGACAAGATATATAATCCCTCCAGCGAGTTCTGGGTCTACCCCGGGGTCTCCTCCCAGACGGACGTGCTCAGAAAACCTCCAAAGGAAGTCTCCCTGGAGGCATCCGAATCAGATGGCCAAACCACCTCAACTGGCTCCTTTCGATGCAAAGGAGCAGCGGCTCTACTCCGAGCTCCTCACCCTACCTCTAAGGCTGAGTCCAGCCACCCTACGGAGGAAGCTCATTTCGGCCACTTGTATCCGTGATCTTGTTCTTGCGGTCACTCCCCAGAGCTCATGACCATAAGTGAGGGTTGGAACGTAGACGGAGTGGTAAATGGAGAGCTTCGCTTTACGGCTCAGCTCCCTCTTCACCACGACGGTTCGGTACAACGCCCGCAATACTGCTGACACCGCACCAATCCGACTGTCCATCTCTCGCTACATTTTCCCATGACTCGTGAACAAGATCCCGAGATACTTAAACTCCTTCGCTTGGGGAAGCAACTCCCCCCCAACCCGGAGGGAGCAATTCACCGGTTTCCAGCAGAGAAATATATATGTATACACATACACCGGGCTTTGCAAAAGTTCTGTTACACTCGGTTTCATGATCTTTAGAGATGTTTGCATGTCGGAGTGACCCCTGCCCTGACCCCTGACCCTAATCTTAAAAGTCTAACCTTAGCCCTGACAAATCTCTACTGGTAGGATTGGAGTTTCTACTGGTAGAGATTGCGATCGCAATCTTCTTGTTGAAAAATATGGTCTCAAAGTTTTTAATGACTGTCAGTCACCTCCAAAAGTATTAGAACAGCAAGTTCAATTCCCAGGAAAGATTACCTTTTCTTTGAACCCTCCCACTTGGAGGTGACTACGTATGTGTATATCATGGTAGAGACTGCGATTTGGTAGAATTGGAGTTTCTACCAGTAGAGATTGCGATTGGAGTCTCTACCAGTAGAGATTGCGATCGCAATCTCTACCAGTAGAAACTCCAATCCTACCAGTAGAGATTTGTCAGGGCTAAGGTTAGACTTTTAAGATTAGGGTCAGGGGTCAGGGCAGGGGTCAGATTTTAAGGTCAGGGTTAGTTAAGGTTAGGGTCAGGGGTCAGGGCAGGGGTCAGATTTAAAGTTCCATCTCTACTGGTAGAGATTACAATTGCAAACTCTACTGGTAAAGACTCCAATCGCAATCTCTACTGGTAGAAACTCCAATTCTACCAAATCACAGTCTCTACCCTGACATATATATATATATATATATACTCACACGCAAAAGAAACGTAAGTTTCTTGTACCCGATGAAAAATTAAATTTGGTTTCCCATAACAAAAATGCATTTGGTACTTTGTGGTGCATGGTGTGTTCTTAACATTTTCTGTTGCGTTTTGTAAGGTTGGTGTGAAAACCAAAACCGGAAAACGAATCGTGGCAATACACCAATGCATTGATGATGTGGACATGATTCACACTTTGCACGTGCAATTGAATATGCACGATTTATCGACACCTTCAGTGGGTATAAATGTCATTCAAGATCATAGGCATTTCACTTACTGTTTAACTATGCCACGCTTAAACCAAATTGAGAGGAACCAAGCCATCGGACGTCTGCAAGCTGGAGAGTCTGTCCGAGACATTGCCCGTCACTTTAATGTCAACATCACCACCATTTACCGTCTCCAGCGTCGATACACCACCACACAGAGCACCGATGACCTTCCCCGAAGCGGACAGACTCTCCAGCTTGCAGACGTCCGATGGCTTGGTTCCTCTCAATTTGGTTTAAGCGTGGCATAAACAGCAAGTGAAATGCCTATGATCTTGAATGAAATTTATACCCACTGAAGGTGTCGATAAATCGTGCATATTCAATTGCACGTGCAAAGTGTGAATCATGTCCACATCATCAATGCATTGGTGTATTGCGACGATTCGTTTTCCGTTTTCACACCAACCTTACAAAACGCAACAGAAAATGTTAAGAACACACCATGCACCACAAAGTACCAAATGCATTTTTGTTTTGGGAAACCAAATTTAATTTTTCATCTGGTAAAAGAAACTTGCGTTTCTTTTGCGTGTGAGTATATATACATATATTTTACACACACATACATACACACACACGCACACATATATATATATATATACATACACACACACACACACACACACACACATATATATTCCATTTAGGAAATTATAAATATATATAATGTAGAATTCTGAATATATAGAATGAAGGTCTGAATATATTGAATGAAAATCCGAATATAGAGAATGAAAATCCGAATGTATGGAATGAAAGTCTGAATATATATAACGTTCAGATTTTCATTATGTATTTTATATGCAGCCTATTTCAGTCTTAAGTCTAGTGTTTGTTAATCTGAGTCTGATCCAGTGTGGTCTAGATATGAAAAAAATGCTATTAAATGTCTTGCTTTCCACTTTCACAAACAGAATAAAGGTTGGACAATTTGGGAGTGAGGTTCAAACGACATTAAGGCTTTGCAGAAAGCAACTAAACACGGTTTTTAAGAGACCAAAGACAGCAGGGCTGGACCCGAACATCCAGATATCTGAATATTCGGTAGTTACAGTGGTATCTGAATACGTATATTGAGAAAAAAACAGAAAATGTAATCATAAATTTCCTATTGTGATTTAAGAATTCAGATATTCTTAATTTCAGACATAATTTTTCTTCATCCTGAAGGAAATGCTTGTACCAGATATTGCGGAAAAAAACATCAACATTAAAATACATGCACAACTTATGAGAATAGCAATGAGATATACACACGATACATTAGTACAAATAAAAATACATGAGCTAAAATAAAGGTAACATAGAAAAGAGTCTCTCTAGGAATTCGCGATGTTGCGATCGGGCGAAATCAACCAATCTCCGCAAATTTTGCGCGGCGTAAGTTATACGTAAGTTATACCATTACATTTTTTGAAGGTAGTCACCTTTAACAACTAACATTTCAAAAAGAACAAAACATACATAATACTACCATTGGAATGACTACTAATACTTGTATCCCAATTTAAAGTACTGAAAAGCAAAACATGATTTTGACATCACCCGTGCCATTTTGAGTAAGAATATCTCAGTAACTACAAATATAACCTTGCTGCTTTTTTGTACAGTGATAGACGACAGATAGAACTGTCTTGTAGAAAAATTTGGGGTCTCTGGTACCTGTCCCACATTGAGATTTTTGCCCCCCAAAATAGCCAATTTAAAATCTCGTCCAACTTTGGGAGCTCATATTTTCCAAACTGAGGTACCTAGAAAGCTCCAGTTTGCTAAGTTATCACACAAGTTTGTGTAGAATGGAACCCAGGGGTGTTAGAACACTTCTGTGCAGTATTTCTAGTACTTTTAAGGTCCCAAACTCCACTCGTGAGTAGGTGTCTCTTAATTTGTTAGCATTTTTAGCAAGCCCCCACGGCCTGCAGAGCGTAGGGAAACACCTGGGGATGTTGGTGGGGCACTAGCTACATGCAGAGGCCTTGTTTACCAACTTACAGCTCTCTGGTATGTTTAGAGGCTGAGAAATAACCACTGAAAGATGCAAAAAATGCTGGCGAGGCTTTTAATAGCCCAAATTCTGAAAATTTCAGACCCCCACAACTCAGAAACTATTTGAGCTACAGGGCTACAATTTTGCATAGAAAGTACTTTTGTGACTATCTAATGGCATACAAATTTAGGACTAATTTGAAAATGGTGCGGCAACCACCATCTGGTGAAACCACACGGAATGACCCAAGGACCAAATGATTAGACTTAGGCAGTGATACGGCTTAAAGTTTGGATCCACGAATTTGTTAAGGATTCATAGAGGCACAGCGTCTGATAGCAGCACGGTAACCATGGCAATTCAATTCAATTCAATTCAGTTTTATTTATATAGCGTCAATTACAATCAAATTGTCTCAAGATGCTTTACAGAACCCATATGCCTGACCCCCAGAGCAAGCCCAAAGGTGACAGTAGCAAGGAAAACACCCTTTCAACAGGGAAAAAACCTTGAGCAGAACCCGGCTCTATATAGGGGGGACCCATCTGCCTGCTGGCCGGGCGGGTTGAGAGGGACAGAGGAGGGCAAGGGGGAGGGATGGGAGAAGAGGGAGGGGTGGAAAAGCAAGGAAAATACAACACACATTTGGATACATGTATGACAAGATATGTGACTCAAACAAAATATAAGCTGATATTGAAAACTGACTCATAATTTACTCTTATGATGTACGGCTCTGACATTAAACATACTACATATATAGCTAGCAGTAAAATTCAAACAGCAACAACAACAAGTGAACGCTACCTCAGCGGCCTGCTGACGATCACACGATTGTGATCCTACAACAAATCTACCACTGTGGACGTATCGGAAATGACAAGGGACAACTGAACATGCAGAACACACACCTGTGTTCAGCACAAGGTCAGGTAATGAACAGTCTTGGTTTAGTACTGCGCTCTCTCAGTGCTGTTTTTGTTAATTGATGTGATAAGCCGTTAGCGTGTGTGTGAACACCTGTGTGCCAGGAAGTGAAATAAACTTTTTAAGCCACTGACAGATATGTCCAAATATGATTCATTCAATAGTAAATTATCATTTTGTGCCGCAAATCTACCAACCATGTCACATTAAACCAGTATCTGGCTGCTGCTAATGTCCCACTGTGGTGTGCCAGGTTTTGTGGAAATGGGTTGGAATTTCGGAATAAATATAGTCAATTACAGACTTCCAGTATGGCGACGAGCTGAGTGGACGTGCTCTAACCAGCTCCGCTACCCTGTTGGCTAAATCCTTCTTATATACTGCTTTTAATTCTGAGAAACACCTCCAGTTCGATAGATAAGTTTGGGGTAATGCCAGCGTCACAGAAAAAAACTGTGAAGGGCGAAATAGAACTCTTCAAGCAACTTTATCGGACTTCGCGGCGTCCAACACGAGGAAGAAGTCCCCAGCTAACGCTAAAGCTATGGATTCTCCCAAGACCAGTGCTAGCCCAACTCCGGAGATGATGTCTGAGGAAAGCAGTGACCGGGCGACGGAGGAGTCCGGCCCTACACCCACTGCCATCCTGACTGCTATTAATGCTAATCAACAGCTCCCACCCACTGCACCGGACTGTAGTGGAGCTGAGCAGCTCCTTTAGCACAAGACTCAGACACCCTCAGTGCAAGAAGGAGCGCTACCGCAGGTCCTTCATCCCCCCTGCCATCAGACTGTATAACACTACTGTGTAGTTATTATGTGCAATATTTATTATCTTGTTCTTGCACTTTCATGACTTTTGCACTCCTGTTTTTTGTTTTTGTTTCTAAGAGCCCTGTAATGTTAAATTTCTCCTTTGTGAGATTAATAAAGTCTATCTTATCTTATCTTATCTTAATGACATGAAAACGGAATTTGCCTCCAGGTTTGATGCCATATTATCTGCCATTGAAGGGGTCAGGAAAGACATCACTGACTGTGCGGAGCGCGTCACGGAGGCAGAGACAAGGATCTCCACTACTGAAGATAATGTGGCTTTGCTCCAAACAAAGGTGCAAG
Source organism: Acanthochromis polyacanthus (assembly GCF_021347895.1). NCBI lineage: Eukaryota > Metazoa > Chordata > Actinopteri > Pomacentridae > Acanthochromis > Acanthochromis polyacanthus. The sequence continues at coordinate 37,360,727 of NC_067129.1, read as the reverse complement.
TCCTAGAAACCAGAAATAGAGACTTGGAGGAGAAATTACTAGATCTGGAGACCAGAGCAAGGCGTTCAAATTTGAGGCTCGTCAATCTACCGGAGGGAGCGGAGGGTGAAGACGCGTGTGCTTTTCTGGAGAATTGGCTCCCAGACGCACTGGATTTGCTGCCGGGGCGCACCGAACTGGTGGTGGAGAGAGCGCACAGGATGGGGCCAACGGCGCACAACAATATTGCACCCCGAACGCTGATAGTGAAGTTCCTGAGCTCCAGGGATAAAGAGCTGGTGATGAGAGCAGCCAAAGCAAAAAGAGAAGTGCACTGCAGGAATCAGACGGTGAGGTTTTACCAGGATGTGGCGGCAGGTGTCCACAAGAAGCAGAAGGAATATGACAAGGCGAGACGGCAGCTCCACGCAATGGGACTCCGATACGGCATCATCCCACCTGCCCGACTGATTGTGACTTTTAAAGAACGATCCCACATCTTTAACAATCACGTCGAAGCGGAAGCCTTCATTAAACGGATCGGGTCAGAAGAGGGAATGGACTGAACTGTGGAGAAATAGTCTGGGATCCACGGCTTCATAAAGTAAAGAGTGAATAGGTAAACCGTGTTTTTGGTTGCTGTCACCTTGGTACCTTAAAAATACCCACTTATTCATGTTCTTTGAGTGATACACTGAGATCAGAGTGTGAAACTTAATTTAATTATGAATATAAGGAGGTTGTTCTTGAAAGAAAAATGTTTTCTTGTTGTATGGTAGCATAAGCGGGTAAGGTTAGTGTAATACAACTTTTTTGTGTGTTTTTACTAGTTTAGTGATTTGTTCACCTGTGACGTCTACCTGGAAGTTTAAAGTTTATGGGGAAAGTATTCAGGCTAAGTGTTCTGGATGTGGGTGAGGGTTCGTGTGTTGTGTTTGTCATTAGTGTTATTCATGTCCGTTTTTGGTTGATTCTTTGTTTTTTTTTTTTCAAACTCAAATTTTTGGGGAGTATTACTGTACATACTACAAAAATGTCCAGCGAGATAAAAATTAAAATGACTTCATGGAACTGCAGGGGGTTAGAAAAACAAGTCATGAACAGGTTAAAATCAATGCAGTCCAATATTGTGTTCCTTCAGGAAACACATTTGATGTGCAATGATCTAAAAATTAGGAGGAGATGGAGAGGCAGTGTCTTTTCTGCTTTGTTTAGCTCTCAATCCAGAGGTGTCACCACCTTGGTCCACGAGTCAATACCTCTTCAGGTAAATAAGGTTATTAAGGACAAACTTGGACGATATCTTATCATGCAAGGTAAATTACTAAATGAGCAAATTATCTTGGTGAACATCTATGCACCGAATACTGATGACCCAAACTTTTTTCAGAATATATTCCTTATTTTGTCCTCTCTCCCAGGTAATTATGTGGTGGCAGGCGATTTTAACTGCACATTAGATGCGGCGAAGGATAGGAGCTCTGGAACTGAATCTCACATTCGTAGTCAGGCAGTTATACAACATTTCATGAAAGAATTGGTCTTAGTAGATGTCTGGAGAGAAGAAAACCCGGATGATGTAAGCTTTTCGTGTTACTCGGGTGTGCATAAATCATATTCGAGAATTGATTTTTTTTTAAATATCTGCAGAGTTAAGGTATAAAATCAAGGAATGTTTTTATGATACTATCGTAATTTCAGACCACGCTCCAAACTCTCTGATATATCAGGACTCAAAACTAGTGAAAGATGCTAAGATTTGGCATTGCAAACAAAAATGGCTGACCGATCCCAGTTTTGTCTCCTTTCTGGATGAACAAATTAATTTATATTTCGAAACTAATACAACAGAAACCTCAGCAAGTATAAGATGGGAGGCCTTTAAGGCCTTTCTTAGGGGCCAAATAATCTGCATCACTAGCTCGAAAGCAAAATCGACTTTTCAAAAAGTAAAAAACCTCGAGACTAAAATAAAGGAGATAGAAATTGAGTGTTATTGAAGTCACCAGAAGCTCACCAAAGGTTACTACTGCTGAGAGCACAATACAACAAACTATCTGCATCAAAAGCAACGGCCAGTCTGCTGCGACTCAAGCAGTCCTTCTACGATCAGGGTGAAAAATCTGGGAAAGTTCTTGCATGGCGTCTGAAACAACCATAGAGCGAAAGAGCCATCACCTCACTGCAGAGTGATCAAGGAGAAACCATTGTAGATCCAACAGAAATTAATGACTCCTTTAGAAAATTTTATGAGGGTCTTTATTGTTAAGAAATAACTGATGAAACTTCAAAACTACAGAGGCTTCTAGACAATATAAATATACCAGAAAATTTTAGGACTGAGTTGGATAAAGATATTACACTAGAAGAATTATCTGCTGCAATTGACAGTATTAAAGCAGGGAAAACCCCTGGACCCGATGGCCTCCCAATCGAAATATATAAAAAATTTAAAAATAAATTACTGACCCCGATTTTAGAAATGCTTACAGAATCCTTCCGAAACGGTACCTTGCCATCGTCTCTGAGAGGAGCATTAATTACTCTGCTCCCAAAGGAGGGTAAACCAATGAATAAATGTGAAAACTGGAGACCCATCAGTCTACTAAATGCAGATTTGAAAATACTCTAAGATTTTGGCAAAGAGAATTGAAGTAATTATAACTAAGATAATTGGGAAGGACCAGAACGGCTTCATTCGTGGCAGACAAGGCTTTCATAATGTCAGAAAGACTTTGAACATTCTGTACCACCAAAAGGGGGCTCCAGACACTGCTTTACTGTCTGTCGACGTGTAAAAAGCGTTTGACAGGGTGGAGTGGTCCTATCTGTTTGAGATTCTGGGACGTTTTGGGTTGGGAGATAATTTCTGTAATTGGATAAGGTTACTCTATAAGGACCCATACGCACAGATTTTGACCAATAGTAATATTTCAAAAACTATCCTAATAAATCAGGGATGTAGACAAGGGGACCCTTTGTCTCTGCTATTGTTTATTATGGCAATTGAACACCTTGCAATTGCAGTGAGGGCACATGATGGCTTTGGAATTGGCATAGGACAGACAGAACACCGTTTAGCCTTATACATGGATGACATAATAGTTTTTCTCAAAAATACTAACAAATCCATCCCAGCCCTGTTAGACTTGATTGGGGAGTTTGGAAAAATTTCTGGTTATAAGATCAATAAATCTAAAACATCTATTATGTTACTAAACCAGGCAGATAGGGAAAATTCAACCGACGTCACTGCACAATTTAAAGTCGTCAATAGCTTCTCTTACAGTGCCTTGTGAAAGTATTCGGCCCCCTTGAACTTTTCAACCTTTCGCCATATTTCAGGCTTCAAACATAAAGATATAAAATTCTAATTTTTCATCAAGAATCAACAACAAGTGGGACACAATCGTGAAGTGGAACGAAATTAATTGGATATTTGAAACTTTTTTAACAAATAAAAACCTGAAAAGTGGGGCGTGCAATATTATTCGGCCCCCTTGCATTAATACTTTGTAGCGCCACCTTTTGCTGCAATTACAGCTGCAAGTCGCTTGGGGTATGTCTCTATCAGTTTTGCACATCCAGAGACTGAAATTCTTGCCCATTCTTCCTTGCAAAACAGCTCGAGCTCAGTGAGGTTGGATGGAGAGCGTTTGTGAACAGCAGTCTTCAGCTCTGCCCACAGATTCTCGATTGGATTCAGGTCTGGACTTTGACTTGGCCATTCTAACACCTGGATACGTTTATTTGTGAACCATTCCATTGTAGATTTGGCTTTATGTTTTGGATCATTGTCCTGTTGGAAGATAAATCTCCATCCCAGTCTCAGGTCTTTTGCAGACTCCAACAGGTTTTCTTCCAAAATGGTCCTGTATTTGGCTCCATTCATCTTCCCATCAATTTTAACCATCTTCCCTGTCCCTACTGAAGAAAAGCAGGCCCAAACCATGAGGCTGCCACCACCATGTTTGACAGTGGGGATGGTGTGTTCAGGGTGATGAGCTGTGTTGCTTTTACGCCAAACATATCGTTTTGCATTGTGGCCAAAAAATTCCATTTTGGTTTCATCTGACCAGAGCACCTTCTTCCACATGTTTGGTGTGTCTCCCAGGTGGCTTGTGGCAAACTTTAAACGAGACTTTTTATGGATATCTTTGAGAAATGGCTTTCTTCTTGCCACTCTTACGACTGATTGTTGTCCTATGGACAGACTCTCCCACCTCAGCTGTAGATCTCTGCAGTTCATCCAGAGTGATCATGGGCCTCTTGGCTGCATCTCTGATCAGTCTTCTCCTTGTTCAAGGTGAAAGTTTAGAGGGACGGCCGGGTCTTGGTAGATTTGCAGTGGTCTGATACTCCTTCCATTTCAATATGATTGCTTGCACAGTGCTCCTTGAGATGTTTAAAGCTTGGGAAATCTTTTTGTATCCAAATCCGGCTTTAAACTTCTCCACAACAGTATCTCGGACCTGCCTGGTGTGTTCCTTGGTCTTCATGATGCTCTCTGCACTTTAAACAGAACCCTGAGACTATCACAGAGCAGGTGCATTTATACGGAGACTTGATTACACACAGGTGGATTCTATTTATCATCATCAGTCATTTAGGACAACATTGGATCATTCAGAGATCCTCACTGAACTTCTGGAGTGAGTTTGCCGCACTGAAAGTAAAGGGGCCGAATAATATTGCACACCCCACTTTTCAGTTTTTTATTTGTTAAAAAAGTATAAAATATCCAATAAATTTCATTCCACTTCACGATTGTGTCCCAATTGTTGTTGATTCTTGACAAAAAATTAAAATTTTATATCTTTATGTTTGAAGCCTGAAATGTGGCGAAAGGTTGAAAAGTTCAAGGGGGCCGAATACTTTCACAAGGCACTGTATTTAGGTATTGAAATCCTTCCACAGCTGAACAATATAATAGAAACTAACTATAGACCACTTTTGCATGTGATCTCAAATTCGATGGGCTGCCTTACCAATGTCGTTAACAGGGAGGATAAACATTCTCAAAATGAATGTTCTTCCTAAACTTTTGTATTTATTCCAAAATTTACCGCTGCCTATTTATTTTAATTTCTCAGTTGAAAACACTTTTTATCAGATTTCTCTGGAACAATAGACGCCCCAGGCTGCGTCTGTCACTGTTGTACCTGCCCTATGATAGAGGCGGACTAAAGTGCCCAAACCCACTCTGGTACTATTGGGCAGCGCAGCTGAGAACGCTGATGTTTTACTTCTTTGAGGAGAATGTGCCACTGTGGAGAGAAATGGAAGGTGACACACTGAAGCTGCCTTTGCCCATTTACATGTATTCAGCTGACTTTAAGAAACTTAAAAAGAACACCAAGAATCCCATAGTTAAAAATGTAATTAGTGTCTGGCAACAAGTTAAGAAATATTGCAAAATAGTTGACTCACTCTCATTATTTAGCCCAATATGGGGAAATGATCTCTTTCCCCCAGGAGGAGGTGAGGGGGGTTTAAAAGTTGGGCTGATCAAGGATTACAAAAAATAGGAGATCTTTATAGCTCCGAGGATAATCATCTGTTGTCTTTCGATGAAATTGTGGTCAAACATGGCTTAGCTCATAACCAATTTTTGAGATATCTACAACTGTGGGATTTTATTAGAACTCAACAGAATCAGTTCTTGTCCATTCCAAGCCTGTCAATGCTAGAAGAAATGATGGTGAAAGAGTGCCAGGGGAGGGGCTTGATTTCCAAATTATATAATAAGTTAGTTGATGAATCTGCAGAATCCTTAATAAATAAGCTTGAGTCCTGGAGAGAGGACCTACAGGAGAATATTTCCACTGAGGAGTGGGAGAAGGCATGCACCAAAGCTCAGTTGCAAACAGTGAACACCCGTTTAAAATATCTGCAGTACAATTGGCTGATGCGATTATATATGACTCCTGTTAAATTGAATAAATTCTATAACACAATACTGGATGTTTGCATAAAATGTAACAAAGAAAAGGGCACAACTTTTCATTGTTTGTGGCAATGCTCTCAGATAAGGATATTTTGGGAAGAAGTGAAAGTGCATTGAGGAAATACTAGAAAAAAAATATATACTTGGATCCAAAAATATTCTTAATGGGTATCTACCCAGCTAACTGTAACATAAGGAAGAAACATCAATTATTTTTAGATATAGGCCTGTTGTTGGCCAAGAGAGTCACTGCCTTAGCTTGGAAGCAGGTGGATAGACCAAGGATAGGTAGATGGCTTTCTGAATTAACAGCAACTCTGCCCTTAGAGATTACGTATGCAATCAAAGGTACACAGCCCATTTTTGACAACATTTGGGGTCCATTTATAAATTTTCTTGCAAATAAAGATGTGTCTGGTTTGGTGGAAACATCTGAGGATGACCCTTAGCCCCCTGCAGCTCTCTTGGGAAAATGTTTACTGTTTGGAGCAGTTTGACCATTTCATACACTACCTAATGTATGTGTAAGGTATATCTGTGAGCAGGCTTAGTGTGTGGCTGGTGTCGTACTTACTCTCCCCCATTTGTATACTATTTTATCTATATTATTTGATTCTTCTTGTTTTATTATTATTGTTGTTTATTTTATTTATTTATTTTTATTTTAGTTGATGCTTTGTTGTTATGCCTTTGGCAATTGTAACACTGTTCTACTCGTTTGAGGGCATCATTGTACGTGTTATGTGTCTGAAAATGAATAAAGACATTGTTGGAAAAAAATATAGTCAATTACAGTGTTGAAACATGTTCTACAAGCTGGAAAAAATGCAGCGTTTAGCAACTGTTACTGTCTCCCTCAACTTCACAACAAATAAGTTTAAAACATCGCAACTTTTATCGCAATTTTTTAGAAATGTTGCCGTGAATTCAGGCATTTTCAGCAGCAACAATCACAATAAACACCCGCGAAATCCTGGAGGGACTGAAAAGATTGTAGTAATACTGGAAATTCTATGTTAATGGCAAAAATTGACCCTTTCTGGTAGTTTATAGATTTACCAAGTAGCAAAAAGTGGTATTCACACTCTATAAAAACATAATTAAAGGAGAATATTAAATCCTGCTTCGTACGATGTTCAGGAAATCATCACAAATTCAGGAATTTTCAGATTACCAATATGTGCATTACATAAACACGTGACCTCTAGTCATGCAGGTGGCAGTTAGGTGGCTTAAGTCTGAGGCGTGCGGCTTCAAATCAAAACAGTGTCTCTGCTCGGTTGTACTTGATGTTCGATTTATGGACAGCAGTTGCAGATAAGTATCATTCACTCCATACATTAAGTGTCCTATAAACATTCACCTGTTTGACATGGCGCGGAGTATGGTCGAAAACTGTTTGGCTTCCTTTCAACAAACTACACACCTGCTTTCATTCATTCATTAGCAGGTATACATGCTGTCCCCTTCCTACAGAGCACAAACCCGTGGTTCCTAAAGGCACACCCACATAGTCACACCAAAACTAACAATCAATACAAATTAATCATACTTTGGCTCCAATAATGCGTGTGTGTGTGTGTGTGTGTGTGTGTGTGTGTGTGTGTGTGTGTGTGTGTGTGTGTATTGAAATAAAACTTGTAACATGTACAATCATTGCCTCAGTAAAAGTGACCAAGTGGGTAACTTTCATGGTGATATCCACCTGTAGTGTCTCTGGGTTTCAGTGAGCTGATGTTCTCTTTACAATCAACATCGGTCACAAAGCTTCAACACTGAGGAGGAATATATTCGCTCTTGGGAAACATGAGAGAGGGAGGCCATCGGGACCTACCTCAGTCTGGATTACTGGGTTCACTGGTTTGGAGAAACCTCTTCCTCCTCTCCCATCAGTAGAGATAAAAAATGCCAGCTGCATGTTCAGGTGCTTCTAAGATCCTTTCTACCACAGTGGATCAAGTGTATCAAACTTGTGTAGGGATCCAGCAGGATGCCAAGATCTCCACAAGCATTTTCCACGGATCAAAATCATCTTTGCCATTACTGAGCAATGCTGGTGGAGGTTTGTCTACCCAAAAAGACGGACAAAGCCTAGTGCTTTATTACCAATGTGATGGCTACCTTTAATAAAAGTACAGAACAAAACTCTGAACAAAAGCTGTCAAATGAATATAGTGGCTAAAAGTGCAATACTCCTCTGAAATGTAGCAGAGTAGAAGTATAGGTAGCATAAAATGGAAATAGTCAAACAGAATGAATATCTATCTATCTCTCTCTCTATATATATATATATATATACACACACACATATTTTTATTTGATTTTTTTTCAAAATCAAGAGGATAAATATAATTTCACTGCTAGCCATCACTGCCCCCTAGTGATTAAAAATCAGATGAAAAAGCCGAAACATGCTGACAGTAAAAGACAGAACACCTCACTAATGTTTTCAATTTGAAGTTTAATGTTAATTCCATGCTGTGTTTCAGTAAGAATACAGATGGTACTTGTGGCTCCGGTGAGAATATCCAGTAGTACAAATCAGATTCACGTTACACATACTGAACAGAAGGAAGAGAGGAAATGAGAGGAAAGAGTTGAGACAAGGAAACCTGAAAGAGTCAGGGGAGTAAAGATACAGCAGGCCTCTATTTCCCAAACTGTTTTTATATAGTGCCAATGCAAAACTGCATTACATTACAATCAAAGAGTGTTGAGCATTCCTCTCCCGCACACCCACCCACCCACACACACACACCCACACACACACACACACAGTCTGTTAAAAAGCCACTACCTAACTACCTGCCATTAGCAAAAGCGCTACAGCCTCGCAGCACAATACTTGGTCCAAGAGCGGACAAGAATAGAGGTCAGAGTGATGCTCGGAGAAGGGGGACATTCTGATGTTGCCATTTTTAAAAAATTAACAAAAAAAAACCCACAAATGTGTTGAAGGAGCAGGTTTGGTAACCACAAAGTAAAGAGGGCACTTAGTTCTTCCAAAAACCTTTAACACATCCCTTTTAAGCCTTCCTTTGTGGTAACTGATAACTGAAGTGTTTCAGAAGTGACAAAAGCATGGACAACATATTGTTCAAAACACACATATACAGGAAACAAAAAAAAGATGAACACCAGAGTGTTGTTTTTAAATAAACCCTTGCATATGAGTATTACAAATACAGGCAAGCATACTTGGCAACAGATGATACAGCAATGTAAAGCAAAATAAAAACAGTAAAAGAGGACGCAAACTTGAGAGGGATAGTTATGTTTCTTTGAAGTGGGCTAGCATGACATACGTGTTCATAGTGTTTATTACCTACAGTAGACGATCAGCACCACAAGAAGCTAAGTGATGTACTGACATGGACGGAGGCAGCAGCAAAATGTCTTTCAGCAACCTCAAAAGTACAATCAGTTTGCTATTAGAGTATTTTCATTGCTTTACAGCAGTTTTCCTTTAACTGTTCTATCACTCTCTTTAGAGCCACCAGACTCCTTTGACAAAAACAGTAATTTGACCCTGTTGAACACATCAGTTACTGGTCTGCTGCTATGTTACTTTGGTGTTTTAACATGTAAGCTAGAATCTGAACTAACGTGTGAAAGTGCCAAAGTCACGCAGCCGTAAACCAGCAACTCCCCCTTTCTGTGTGGTGAAATTACAGTTTGTCTCAAAGGAGCTTGGTGGCTTTGAAGAGAGTGATTTAAAAGCTTCAGTTTCTGGATGGACTGCAAGGTGAAGCAGTGAAAATACTCTGAATATTACATACACTTTAAGTGATTTTTCCCCCCCTAGGTGGCACATTTTGCTGCTGACCCCATCCATAGCAGTTCAGAGCTCAGCTTCCCTGCCTGTTTCTCCAAACTGGGAGTGCTGATGTACCTCATACAGCCCCACTTCAAAGAAAACCCACCTATCCCTTTTAAATGGTACAGGCTTGCAAAAGGAGTCATCAAAACAAGGTAGAACCCCTGGGTAGTGGAGATGAAGACCCGAATGGGCCCTGGGGGGCACCAGAAGATGACGTGCATATGAGGAGAAAAGGTGAGACAGATGAGTAGAAATGGAGGGGAAGGCAGAGAAAAAGTGTAGGCTGCAGTATCAACCCAGTTAAAGACTGTGGCTGGGGACAGGAGCTAGTGCTGGGAGGAGAGAAATAAGAAGAGGAGGAGGAACAAGAGGAGGATGACTGTTCATCTTGTGTTGTTCAGTCGCACTGGGCCTCTTCCTCCGCATCTTGCAGTGCTTCTTTGTTCTGTTCTTCACCTGAGATCAAGACAAAAATGTGGAATAATGACGAAGATGTTGATATCTCTACACTCAATTAGACATTTCAAGGCTGCATCCACAAATGAGAAAACACAAAAACAAACAGCAGTAGTCAGATTAAAGTTTCAGACCTTTATTCCCTAATAATTATTAATCAGTTAATTGCTGTTAACCATTTAATCGACTGGAACATACTAATCGATAACTCAGAAAACAAGGCACGTGTACTTTACCTGCAGCACCTAGTTTGGCCACCAGGTGGAGCCTCTTACTGTTAACTGAGATGGAAGACCAAAGTTTGTTGGCTTAAATTTTAATGCCATTTTAGTTGTTTGGTTTGAATTTTGATTTCTGTGGATGGGAGAGGTGGATTTCAGTGTTATGTTATGGTGGATTCTGATGGATGGATTTTAAGAAAATCCATCCATCAAATGGTAACACCAAAACCAACAATGAAAAGATCCTACAAATAAGAAAGTTGATTTTCACTTTCCTGAGATGTGAAAATGGCGACTCCTATTCACCTGTGAATCAACTATAGAGCCTTTGTTCACCATAATGATGCAACACGTGGTCTAGTGTAACTGTAGCTGAGTTTACAATGCAAGTTTTTATTAAGTTAATGAAAACCTCAAAATCTGAAAACTTCCTCAATTTCTCTGAAAAAAATTTTCATACAGGCTTAAGGTGGTTTTTAATTTTTTCACAAATAAGTTGAAGAATTGCATCATGGAATACGGAAAATCCTATTTTTGAAGAGGTTCTGACATGTCCAACACTTAATCCAAACAACTGATCAGCCGTTTCTGCTTGTTTCATTATTTAATCTCCACAGCATAAAACATGGCCGATATCAAAGAATAATTACAACTAATCCAATTGAAAACAATTCCTTGAGTCTTTTTTTCCATTTTATTCTCATAAATGCCAAGGTTTTGGTTGGATTTAATGAGTGCATTTAATTACATATTACATTTTTTGCAAATTTTAAACATTAAATTTCAGAAAACTTGGAAAGCAAAACATAACTTTTAATCAACCAGTGAAATTTAAATTATATTTGAACTTAATTTGTTATATTGGTACACAATGTACAAAATTTTACAATGCATATCTTTAAAGTGTCAAAATAAGTTCTCTCATACTCTCATCTCATCACTCTCTCATACTCCGAGTCAGAAATCTCCACTTCTGCAATATCTTCATACGCCAAATATCATCCATAGCCTCGTTTGCAGAATATTTTATTCCTCAGAAAAAAGACAAACTGTCTTTCTCCAGTTTTTGACACCATTTTCATCTGAAAATACATCTGTATTAATAAAAAAATCTCTGTACAATCTTTGACTCTAATCTGTCAACAAAATGTAACTAGAATTTTGAGGTTGGCTTTATCCGAGGTTTACATTTTTGTTCTGGAGATTTATGCAAGTTGAAGCATACTGAATGAGATAATCCCTAATTTACACATTTAAACATACAGTTTCACAAAATTTGTAAAACATAAAAAATTATTGTCTTTTTGGGAAAGTTTCAAGCGGATGTCTGTTACTTCTCATTTTCACTTGCAGTGTTTCACCTTAGAAAGTGCACAGCTAATTTTGTCTAACAAATGTGTTGACCAGTGGATAAGTCAGTCATGCTAAAAATAACCAACATTTACAATTAAAGTGCTGCGTTCACCACCAACTGTGTTAACATGCAAGGCCAGTGAGTTAATTCAACAGTGTCTTCCATACAAGCTCAGTCAGATTTACTAAGGGGTAAAATGTCTCGTGACCCTGTGCAACTGGTTGCTTAGAAAGGTTACTATAGAGACAGCACAGCCATCCGGGTAATGAAGAATTAAGAGGCAGAAATATCAAAATGCTTGAGAATCCATCATGATTAAAACAGAAACTGTAACAGTGCTCATTAGCATCACAGCTTACAGGGATGTGAGATAGCCGCAGGAGTCGGAGCAGGGGCCTCCAATGCTGCTACTGCACTTTGTTATATCGCACTTCAGTTAAAGCTGAGGTTTCCAAACTCTGCTGAAACCAGACATGATCTGTATGCAGTGACGCTGATGTGCACAGTGAAGAAGCAAGGTGTCCACAAGCTCTCTGGATTAAATATAAGGCTGGAATTATTTGTATTTTTTCCCCCCCACTGTGGAGGAAATTTAATTTATATTTCTATATTTCATTTGTTCAGGCACTTGCCAATTGCAAACCATTAGATCAAGACTTGTGAAAATCATAGAAACTCTTTGAAGACAGTCAAAAAATATACAGAATCTGATCTTTAATTTACAAACTAAAGTTGCAAATAGCTACAACTGTAGTTGTGTTGTTTGGTAGGAAGCCAAAAAGAAATTTCTTAGTTAAATTCTCTGAAGCCCAAAACAGGTTTGAAAACAGTGTTGTTTTTGGCAGCAAATTTAGATTTAGTCTTAGTCTTTTGGACGAAATCCTTATTCTATTTAGTCACAATTTAGTCATTTCTATAAGTGATAGTTTTAGTCCAGTTTTAGTTGACGAAAACTCAAAAGGTTTTAGTCCAGTTTTAGTCTAGACGTATTAGCCTTTTAACAAATTACGTATTATTAACCTCACTGACAAAATGACATTGGAATCAATGTTCATTACTCCAAAAAAAGCCAACAAAGATACTCCTCCTTCAGGACTTGCGGGTTTATTTTTTAGAATTTCTATGCAAAAATGAGACAGAACAAACTCATTTATACATTAAAGCAACAGACAAAAATCCCTGCACACTCTACAGTATGTATAACAGTAACACGCATGACAGTCTGACAAAGGTAATAAATTGGGTACAGTGAGGTAGGCTTTAAGTTATACCATCAAATATGAAACAAACCTGCCACTTGAAATTTTGGAACAAAGTAAAATGGTTAACCCCTGAATGCAAAAAAAACAAACCCTGTAAACACTGTTTTGGGTCTTTAAAGCAGGAACAAATAGAAACAACAATGTTTAGCAACATCAATAGAGGGGGCCTCTACCCCTAGTGCAGTCTCACAGGAGGTGCGATCACAATCACAGTGGCATATCTACATCTGTGCTAATAGTAGTAACAGCTTGCTGTTAACAAATCTAGCCTATCGACCTCGATTCAGTTTGAGGAAGGCGCTTCGCTCTAAAATGGCCTTTGCTCTGTTTCGACGACCACGACTGAGGTCACCTGTAACGCTAAAGACCCTCTCAGCAAATGCCTGAGATGCTGGCATTGCAAGAAGATCTAAGGCGATAGGTTTCAGGCTCGGATAAACAGAATCTCCCTGTGCAGCCCAAAATTCAAGAGCAGTCTCTTCATTTATAGGCTGTGATAACTGTTCCTTGAATTTCTTAATCCTCCTTGACACACGGCTTTGAGAGGCTAGGCCAGGATGGCCGGCCTGCTTTTGACAAAAATTTGAATCTGGACCGCTTTCTCTGTGGTTCCTCTTTTGATTCTTGGTTGCCCTCCACTGGCTCCTCATCTTCAGCCTCCTCTTCCTGTATTACTGGTGGCACCAATTGAGCAATGTAATCTACTTTTCCCAGAAGCACCTCAATTTGTTCATCATTTTCAAGGAGTGCTTCAGGTGCAACTGTCGGGTCAAGAAAACATGCAGCAGCGAGTGGTGAAAAATTAAATTCTTTGACCAGAGTTAGTTGACAACAGCTGCAGCAGTCGCTCAGTGGCCATTGATGACTTGGGGAACATCTTGACGAGCCCTCTAACTTTGCCCAGCAGTCGGCTGACACTTGCATTTTTCTGGATAATGTTCACCACAAGTTGCAGTGTGTGAACAACACAGGGGGTCCTATCTATGCCTCCAAACCTAGGTAGATAAGACAGAAAAAACAGAAAAAGAAAGACTTCATAAACACTATGCAATACAATCAACAATTATCAAAAGTGACTATAACTTAGTATAGCTCAAAGTAACTGACATACTGAAAATGCGAATTAAGAGCAAATAAACAATTTACGTTTGGTCCGCTACATCCACATCAGAGTCATCGATGTCACTTGTCTCGATGGATTCATCTTCAGAGCTGGTGGGACCATCCTGTTGATTAGTTTTGAATGCTGCAACCATATTGCTTCCATTATCAGTTATGACTGTCAGAATTTTGTGTTGTGGTATTCCCCAGTCCTCTGCGCATTGGTAAACACAGGTTTTTATACACTCCGCAGTGTATGGGTGAGCGATCTGGTCAAGTCTCAGCAAAATGTGCTGTGCTTTGTTTTCCACAGTGCAAAAATAGCTTGCACTAATTGCCAGAAATGATGCTGCAAGTCCTTTTTAGGTCCATACACACGTGGACAAAATTGTTGGTACCCCTCAGTTAAAGAAGGAAAAACCCACAATTCTCACTGAAATCACTTGAAACTCACAAAAGTAACAATAAATAAAAATTTATTGAAAATTAAATAATCAAAAACAGCCATTATTTTTGAATTGTTGATTAACATATTTAAAAAAACAAACTAATGAAACAGGCCTGGACAAAAATGATGGTACCTCTATAAAAGATTGAAAACTATTTGACCAGAGTGACATGATTAACTCAGGTGTGTCATTTAATTGACATCACAGGTGTTTCCAAACTCATAATCAGTCAGTCTGCCTATTTAAAGGGAGACAAGTAGTCACCCTGCTGTTTGGTGAAAAGGTGTGTACCACACTGAACATGGACAACAGAAAGCTAAGGAGAGAATTGTCCCAGGACATCCGAAAAAAAATTATAGACAAACATCTTAAAGGTAAAGGCTATAAGACCATCTCTAAACAGCTTGAAGTTCCTGTGACAACAGTGGCTCATATTATTCAGAAGTTCAAGACCCACGGGACAGTAGCCAACCTCCCTGGACGTGGCCGCAAGAGGAAAATTGATGACAAATTGAAGAGACGGATCGTTCGAATTGTATCCAAAGAGCCCAGAGCAACCTCCAAAGAAATTAAAGGTGAACTCCAAGGCCAAGGTACATCAGTGTCAGATCGCACCATTCGTCGTTGTTTGAGCCAAAGTGGACTTCATGGGAGACGACCAAGGAGGACACCACTGCTGAATAAAACTCATAAAAAAGCCAGACTGGAATTTGCAAAAATGCATGTTGACAAGCCACAAAGCTTCTGGGAGAATGTCCTTTGGGACAAACCAAACTGGAGACCAAACTGGAGCTTTTTGGTAAGGCACATCAACTCTATGTTCATAGACTCAAAAACCAAGCATACGAAGAAAAGAACACTGTCCCTACGGTGAAACATGGAGGAGGCTCAGTAATGTTTTGGGGCTGCTTTGCTGCATCTGGCACAGGGTGTCTTGAAAGTGTGCAAGGTACGATGAAATCTGAAGACTATCAAGGCATTCTGGAGAGAAATGTGCTGCCTAGTGTCAGAAAGCTTGGTCTCAGTCGCAGGTCATGGGTCTTCCAACAGGACAACGATCCAAAACACACAGCCAAAAACACCCAAGAATGGCTGAGAGAAAAGCGTTGGACTATTCTAAAGTGGCCTTCTATGAGCGCAGATCTGAATCCCATTGAACATATGTGGAAGGAGCTGAAACATGCCATTTGGAGAAGACACCCATCAAACCTGAGACAACTGGAGCTGTTTGCTCATGAGGAGTGGGCCAAAATACCTGTTGACAGCTGCAGAATGCTCATTGACAAATACAGAAATCGTTTAATTGCAGTGATTGCCTCAAAAGGTTGTGCAACAAAATATTAAGTTATGGGTACCATCATTTTTGTCCAGCCCTATTTCATTAGTTTGTTTTTTTTAAATAATTATGTTAATCAACAATTCAAAAGTGATGGCTGATTTTGATTATTTAATTTTCAATAAATTTTTATTCATTGTTACTTTTGTGAGTTTCAAGTGATTTCAGTGAGAATTGTGGGTTTTTCCTTCTTTAACTGAGGGGTACCAACAATTTTGTCCACGTGTGTATGTCCAGCCCAATTGTTACTTTGCGTGCTGTGGCAAGCCTGTCTTTGTACTTTTGTTTTTCATCCTCATAAATTTTGTCAACTAAGTTGTTTATTTTTGTTCTTTTGGGTATTGTCAGCCTCTTATCAAAGGTCCTCATGAGGATGAAACCTTCATCCTCAACTGTGCTAGCAGGTAGACCAGTACGTCCAATCCAAAGAGCGATTGCCTGTTCTTTGGCTCGTTGTGCCAGTGAGTCTGACTTATATTTGGATCCTGCAGCAAAGGCTGCCTGGATAGATGACTGTGCCCTGTTGTCCTTTGGACAACCAGGTCTCTCTTTAGGGGTTATGGTCTCCGGGATCTGGACGAGGAAAAACAGAGGGGGATACAGTTACCCTATCTCTGTATAGAAAGTACATGTCCCATAAAGATCTCCAGGTGAATACAAAACAAGCACACGTACGTGAACGTATAATATTTTAAATACACACAAATGCAAATGTATATATACATGCACACACACACACGTACACACACACACGCACACACAGTGGGTATTGAAATTATTCAGACCCCTTGAAATTTTTCACTCTGTTATTGTAGCCATTTGCCAAAATCAAAAATGTTCATTTTATTTCTCAATGTACACTCAGCACCCCATCTTGACAGAAAAAAACAGAAATGTACATTTTTTTGCAAATTTATTAAAAAAGAAACACTGACATATCACATGGTCATAAGTATTCAGACCCTGTGCTCAGTATTGAGTAGAAGCACCCTTTTCAGCTAGTACAGCCATGAGTCTTCGTGGGAATGACGCAACAAGTTTTTCACACCTGGATTTGGGGATCCTCTGCCAATCTTCACTGCAGATCCTCTCCAGTTCTGTCAGGTTGGATGGTGAACGTGGACAGCCATTTTGAGGTCTCTCCAGAGATGGTCAATTGGGTTTTGGTCAGGGCTCTGGCTGGGCCAGTCAAGAACGGTCACAGAGTTGTTCTGAAGCCACTCCTTTATTTTAGCTGTGTGCTTAGGTTCATTGTCCTGTTGAAAGGTGAACCTTTGGCCCAGTCTGAGGTCCTGAGCACTCTGGAAGAGGTTTTCCTCCAGGATATCTCTGTACTTGGCCGCATTCATCCTTCCTTCAATTGCAACCAGTCGTCCTGTCCCTGCAGCTGAAAAACACCCCCACAACTCTGCCATAAAGCCCCAAATGGTGGAGGGCTGCAGTGATAGTTGACTTTGTGGAACTTTCTCCTTTCTCCCAGCTGCATCTCTGGAGCTCAGCCACAGTGATCTTTGGGTTCTTCTTTACCTCTCTTACCAAGGCTCTTCTCCCACGATTGCTCAGTTTGGCTGGACGGCCAGGTCTAGGAAGAGTTGTGGTCGTCCCAAATTTCTTCCATTTGAGAATCATGGAGGCCACTGTGCTCTTTGGAACCTTGAGTGCTGCACAAATTCTTTTGTAACCTTGGCCAGATCTGTGCCTTGCCACAATTCTGTCTCTGAGCTCCTTGGGCAGTTCCTTCCACCTCATGATTCTCATTTGCTCTGACATGCACTGTGAGCTGTAAGGTTATATAGACAGGTGTGTGCCTTTCCTAATCAAGTCCAATCAGTTTAATTAAACACAGCTGGACTCCAATAAAGAAGCAGAACCATCTCGAGGAGGATCAGAAGAAATGGACAGCATGAGAGCTAAATATGAATGTCGCTGCAAAGGGTCTGAATACTTATGACCATGTGATATTTCAGTTTTTCTTTTTTAATAAATTTGCAAAGAAATTGTACATTTCTGTTTTTTTCTGTCAAGATGGGGTGCTGAGTGTACACTAATGAGAAATAAAATGAACTTTTTTGATTTTGGCAAATGGCTGCAATGACAGAGTGAAAAATTGCAAGGGGTCTGAATACTTTCCATACCCACTGTATATAAATATAAATATATATATATATATATATATATATATATATATAAATATATCTCTTACCACCTCTCAGTTCTCAATAATAACGTGTGTGAGTATCCTTCTAAGATATCATATGTCGGTATTTCATTGCTTAAAACCCAAGCAATCAAAAAACTAACCGATAATAACTGTTAAAAAGACAAAGTAAACACACAGAGATCACATTTTAAGTTTCAGACAGTCACCCCAACATGAGTCACAATGCCAATGCATCAAATTTGCTGCCCGGCCAAAAATCCCTGCACATTCGACACCTAACAGTAACACACGTGATAATGAATTGACATTAGCGAAAACAAGCTAACATTAGCCTCATGTTAGCAGCCCATGTGCGTCAGGAGTTATGTGCAAAACTTTTAGCATACTATGATATTTATCACAAGCCAACTCTCGACTAACACCGTATGTTCACAGGACTTGTTGTAACTTACCTTCGAAAAAATGTCAGCATGGTGTGCCTTCAGGTGCCGCTTAAGATTCGTCGTATTCTTGCCACCAAGTTTGCAGCCACATTTACCAGCTTCTTCAACAACACATTCCATTTTTCTTTCTGCTGCATGCTATTCAAAATGTTTCCACAGGTCGTCCCGTTTTTTCCTCCCACCAACCCCTGACGCTGCCATGGTCCATCAAAAATCTCTGTGTGAGGTGCGCTGTGCATGCGTGGCCAGTCATTGTACAAGTACAGCACGCAGGCGCATCTGCATCGCTAACAACAGGCAGAAACGTCGTGCATTTTTGGACATCTTAGCGACCATCCATTAACGTTTTCGTCCAGTCTCATCTCTTGAACGAAAACTAGCACACGTCTCGTCATGTTTTGGTCATCAGAGAGCCGTGTTTATTTCGTCATGAAAAAAAAGGGGCGTCAACGAAGTAATTTCATCATCATCATCATTAACGAAAACAACACTGTTTGAAAAGAATGTTCATTTAATTTTTTTTTAGAAATAGACCATTTACCCCTCAGAAGCTGTAAAAACAGAAATAATCAGCTTTCCAACAATCCAAAAGCATGGAAACATTAGGAGAACTGACATCAGTGCAGCTTGGCTCAGACATAGGAAACAGAGGATCAACTTGTCAGCAAGTTATTAGAAGATACAGTCAGCACGGTGAAATACCCCTCTGGAATTGTGCAGAGAAGTGTGAAAACACTGTTGTAAAAACATAAGTCATGAATTGTTGATGGTATGTAGAGCCACCATTTTTTTTTCCAATTTTTGAAAAATAAATAGTCAAATTTAACTTCTTTTTCTTTTCTACACAATTTCTGATCCTGCAACTATGTCATATTCTTGAAAAGACATTTTCCGAGTTCTCTCTGCATTCTAGCCATGGTTGTACTGTTTACATAATGGAAGGAAATTTATACTGCAGTGAAAAATGAACCCTAAATGAATAAAAATGTCACAGGAGCAAAAAAAAAAAATCCTTAAAACTGTTTGGAATTCACAGAGTTTATACAAATTAAACTGAACTAATAATAACCCCAACCTGTAGCTAAAAAAACTATAAACTAAATGAGCAGCAGAGGACATAAAACGTAGATGGATACTCATAGAATTTTAACTACTTGTTTCAAAATTTTTAACTGATGAATAAAACATGTAACCGTGACTATTGTGCATTCAATGTGCTGCAATGAGCTGATTTTTTTTTTTAGAAAAGAGCCTCTGCTGCAAAAAAATAAAAGAAACTCAATCAAGCAGCTTGGAGAGAAAACATTAAACACAAGACTAAAGTTTCAGCTGGTCTGTGATGGAACTAAATTTAATAAGCAGATGATCTGCCAGATAATCTGCCAGTGATGACAGTCATTTTAATCAGTCAGGGCTGGCTATAAATGACAAACAACAGGGCCATCATGTTTTAACATTAGTTCTTACTTTTAGAAACTAA
Source organism: Acanthochromis polyacanthus (assembly GCF_021347895.1). Taxonomy (NCBI): domain Eukaryota; kingdom Metazoa; phylum Chordata; class Actinopteri; family Pomacentridae; genus Acanthochromis; species Acanthochromis polyacanthus. The sequence goes on along the minus strand of NC_067129.1, from coordinate 37,340,718 downwards.
CAGACAAAAGATGGGAGATTACAGTTTGCAATATCTGGTTGAACGCTCTCATTGGGACCCAACTATTGTTTCATGACACATGGGAACATGTTATGATCTGACGAGAGATAAACTGAGGAACGGTGAGAGGTAAGCACAGCCTTGCGTGATCGAAAGTGTTGCGGACACTCTGGAGACACTAAAAACCCACAGCACTCGAGTTCCACTCGGGCAGAAAAGGGTGGAAAAGGAAGCAATACGGTAAGACAAAGTACAGTCATGTGTAGTAACTGAAAGGCCAAACCAGTTGGTGCTGTGAGGAAGTTAATGAAGGATGTTAGGGTGGTGAGGCAGGAGTGACAGCTGAAGGTAGAGGAGGATAAAAAGTCCAAGGAAGGAGCAATGACTTACAAAATACACTTCTATAACAGAAGAAGGAAGGAGGGCTGTCCTTAAGAATCTAAAGAGGAATGAGGGGAGATGGAGAGTTAGAGAAGAGTGAGAGTACTGAAAAGAGGTGAGAGATACTTCAGATTATAGAGAAATCACTGTGCTCAGAGGGAAAGTGTGGGAAACTTAAAGTTTTTAGATAGCATCTAACATTAACAATGGTTCAGAAACCTTCTCTGCAAAATTCTGGAACACATTACCAAATGACATTAACAGGATAGCAGATGTAGAAACGTTTACAGCAAAAGTGAAGCACTGGCTGAAAGAACAACCAAGAATGTACCCACCTATGAAAACTATAAGGTCTGTCTGTGATTGTGCTTTTGTGTATGTTTGTGTGTGCGTTGGTGGGTGGGTGTTATAGATTTTTCATGTCTGTGTCATTTTTATTTGTGTTGTTGGTCCTTTGACCACTTTTACTTAAAAGCCCAACCAGGGACGGGAGTTGTAAATTAGATCTATGCTACACACTCTATATGAAATGCATCTGTCCGATGATAACTACATGGTCCCTGATTAAATAAATTAATAAGATAAATAAATTAAGACATGCATCTTAGAAATTGCAAAATGGGAGACTCTAAAAATACGATGAAATCAGACAAACTACAACTTATAATAGCGACAGAAGGGAAGCAATTTGGATTTAATACTGCTGGGAGAAGAATAAAATTAAATCGTGAATGATTCTAATTAGGACTAGAATGATACCTTGAGTTATTCGAGTAATTTGATTACTAAAATTACTCGAGGCAAAATTCTCTGAATCCAGGCTTCATGTAATCCAGTATATACACTCAACCCCAGGTCAGTAACTAGTCCGGATTTCATCCTATATGAACTCAGACCTATAAACAACAAAATATAAAGGGATATGAAATTTGATGGGATGCTTTTAATTTAACCAGCACAGCTCTTCTAATGTTTACCAGATCAGAGGACTGAACTACGAAGACAGTTTAACAGTCAGATTTTCTTTGTGCGAGTCAGCTCGACAAAAACTAAAACCTCAGTTCGAATTAACAGGTATGAAGGTTGTTTTCAACTTACTTTGTTAACCCTTTTAAGCTTCAGTCAATTCCAGCCGTTTTCAGTACAAAAAAATCGCTAATATTCTATTTTTAAATAAAAAAAATTACGAAAAATACAGGGACTATTGGACGGGCATCGCGAGGTGCATTTCCTTGAAAATGACCGATTCGGGGATTTTATACCGACTTCAGGACATGTTTTGGATAAAATAGTTTACTGGCTTGTGTCATCTGGATGTAAAAGGTTGGAGTATGGCCGTTTTTTGTGGAATCTTTTTTTGTGTGTGTAATAATAAACCCGGAAATGTGAGTCACGCTGTGTGCATTGAAGCCGTGTATAGAGAACGGATGGATGAATATTCGTTTTTGTCGGACAAATGTGTTTTTCTCACCCGCTGTGGTAATCGCATCTGAAAGTGGTTTATACCGGCGGATTCATGAGAATCTAAGCTTTCCATCGGCGTATAGTGTTTGTATAATCGTGTTTGCAGCCGTCGGACATTCTTGAAATTCCTATGCAAATTAGTAGGTGTACCGCCGGCGGTACACTGAAGCTTAAGGGGTTAACTCAGACTTTCTGCTTCAAACTCGTAACACAAATAGGAGCCTTTAATGCATCATTTGACTTGTTTTCCACAAAATGAACTGATAGTGTTCAGTTGCTTCAGTCAACAGGTTGCTTTAATGGAAAACAATGAGGAAAATAATTTATGACGGTAAAAAGCGCTGCGACTGGAAGTTATGTAAGACAGGAATACTGGCAGAAAACTTGATATATTTAAAGATGATATTGTGTTGAACTATATGTAGGTTTGACACTGTCCTACTGTCAAGGAAATCCCTTAAATTTGTGGCAAAATCCAAGTGAAACTAATGTTAACTTACTGATTGAATACTGTCTAAACAGTTTTCTTATTTGTGGTCTATCAGCTGCAGTACCAGCAGTTGAAACAGCCTTTACTACACTGCATAAGTGCAATACCCCTGTACTAATACACCGCAGATGTCTGCCCGTGTTCCACCATGACGGTTATTTCTGTTGCATGGTGCGCTTATTTCCACTTTTGACACTGTAACATGTGTACCAAGCGCAGAATTCGATTACTTGATTAATCGCTAGAATACTTGATTACAAAAATAATCAATAGCTGCAGCCCTAATTCTAATAGATGCTGCCCATTCAACTAATCTACTGTAAAAAAAAAAAAGGTTCACTCACCGTCTCCCTGCACATCTGAGGTCCATAGTGTCAAGTTGTCACGTAGCAACTGCATGATAAGTGTTGAGTCCTTATAGCTTTCCTCGCTCAGCGTATCCAGTTCTGCAATGGCATTATCAAATGCTTCCTTCGCCAACCTGTAAGCAGAGCAGACGCAAGACAACACGGTCACTAAACACACGTACAGAAAATGGCGGTGAAAATACTGTAAGTATCCAAGTATCTGAGCTGTTCGTGCTGCAGTGAGACGGTCTGTGTTTGATTCTGCTACCAAGTGCAACAGCGCAAAAGGAGTGAAGTAAAGCACAAGAACAGAAATTAGTCTATTCACTCGAAGAGTCATTTAGCTCCAAAAGTGTCGAACAGCTAGAACATACGCTCAGTTTCTTTCCATGCGATTTGGACACAGAAGAAGAAAGGAGAACATATTAAAACATGTGAATGTGATTTACAAATACTGGATTAAAAAAGCCAACTGCAGCAGCTGTGAAGGACTTTATTTTGGAAGGGAGAACCAAGAAAAACATTGAAACAAGATGTTCCAGTCCACCTGATAAATGTTCATCCTCCTCTGAGCCCTAGCTCAGTAACGATCAGCTCCAGATAAAAATGTGTTTGTTTGATTTTTAAGATTATATATCTTTCTGATCCTTAGGTTACAGTGTTTTTTTGTGTTTAAAATAGTAAATGTGCAAATCAAGATGATGGTAACAAAAAAGCTGTTTAGTAATGGATGCTGTTTTTATTCCACACATGAAACATTCAACAAATACTTGATACCAAAAGAAATGTCAAATATTGTCTGGCTTTCACACATTTTCTCAAATTTGAGCTTTTTTAACTGTAAACCATCAAAATGAGCACTTGAAGTTGGGATTTTTGACCTGAATATCTTTATTTGCTTTCAAACAACTCAACTCACCTGCAAGCACGGTCTGGCGAGTTAAGGATTTCATAATAGAAAACTGAAAAGTTAAGGGCCAGTCCCAGACGAATGGGGTGCGTTGGAGGGAGTTCGATCATGGCGATGTCACTTGCGGCCTTATACGCTACCAAACTGTTCTCAGCTGCCTCCTTCCTGTCATTGCCTGTGGCAAACTCTGCCAGGTACCTGTGGTAGTCTCCCTTCCTGAGCAGGGGAAACATAAAAGGTCAGATATCAACTTTCACACAAGCCCATACCACAAAAAGAGAGAGCACTGATGGTTGGAAATATCAAAACATCAGGGCTGCAGAGTCCAATGTCCTGTTTTGTACAGTGTGGGATAAATACGTGAATTGTATGTTGCTATTATGAGTGAGAACCCAAAGAAAACAGCAGTTGGTTTATATAAATACAGAGGGTACGGAAAGTATTCAGACCCCTTGCAATTTTTCACTCTGTGTCAATGCAGCCATTTGCCAAAATCAAAAAAGTTCATTTTATTTCTCATTAATGTACACTCAGCACCCCATCTTGACAGAAAAAAACAAATGTAGATTTTTTTTGCAAATTTATTAAAAAAGAAAAACTGAAATATCACATGGTCATAGTATTCAGACCCTTTGCAGCGACATTCATATTTAACTCACATACTGTCCATTTCTTCTGATCCTCCTCGAGATGGTTCTGCTTCTTTATTGGAGTCCAGCTGTGTTTAATTGAACTGATTGGACTTGATTAGGAAAGGCACACACCTGTCTATATAACCTTACAGCTCACAGTGCATGTCAGAGCAAATGAGAATCATGAGGTGGAAGGAACTGCCCAAGGAGCTCAGAGACAGAATTGTGGCAAGGCACAGATCTGGCCAAGGTTACAAAAGAATTTGTGCAGCACTCAAGGTTCCAAAGAGCACAGTGGCCTCCATGATCCTCAAATGGAAGAAGTTTGGGACGACCACAACTCTTCCTAGACCTGGCCGTCCAGCCAAACTGAGCAATCGTGGGAGAAGAGCCTTGGTAAGAGAGGTAAAGAAGAACCCAAAGATCACTGTGGCTGAGCTCCAGAGATGCAGCTGGGAGATAGGAGAAAGTTCCACAAAGTCAACTATCACTGCAGCCCTCCACCATTTGGGGCTTTATGGCAGAGTTGTGGGGGTGTTTTTCAGCTGCAGGGACAGGACGACTGGTTGCAATTGAAGGAAGGATGAATGCGGCCAAGTACAGAGATATCCTGGAGGAAAACCTCTTCCAGAGTGCTCAGGACCTCAGACTGGGCCAAAGGTTCACCTTTCAACAGGACAATGAACCTAAGCACACAGCTAAAATAACAAAGAAGTGGCTTCAGAACAACTCTGTGACCGTTCTTGACTGGCCCAGCCAGAGCCCTGACCAAAACCCAATTGACCATCTCTGGAGAGACCTCAAAATGGCTGTCCACGTTCACCATCCAACCTGACAGAACTGGAGAGGATCTGCAAGGAAGAATGGCAGAGGATCCCCAAATCCAGGTGTGAAAAACTTGTTGCGTCATTCCCACGAAGACTCAAGGCTGTACTAGCTGAAAAGGGTGCTTCTACTCAATACTGAGCACAGGGTCTGAATATTTATGACCATGTGATATCTCAGTTTTTCTTTTTTAATAAATTTGCAAAAATTTCTACATTTCTGTTTTTTTCTGTCAAGATGGGGTGCTGAGTGTACATTAATGAGAAATAAAATGAACTTTTTTGATTTTGGCAAATGGCTGCAATGACACAGATTGAAAAATTTCAAGGGGTCTGAATACTTTCCATACCCACTGTACATCTTAATATTTTATCGTCACATTATTTTTGATTATTTTCTGACATATCACAGCACATTTCATTAAAACTTGAGCGGCAGAAATGTGATCTTTTTAATAATTTGTACCAGATACTGGATAAATGGTGTTTTACTGTCTATCATCCTTTAAAAGGAATAAATATATACCGGTACACTGCAGTTGCTCACAGCAGTAGCATGATAAGCAGTGAATACTGAAAAATCTCTCCCCGTGGTAGTTTGCAGCAAAAACTAACTTTTTTTTAGAGACTATATATTTCATGCTGGAGATCTAAGGAAACAAAAACCCATTTCAAACAAACCAAATTAGAGCTGAGGAGACTGAAGCATCTTTATGAGGCTGATCAGTACCTATAGGCCTGATAGTACATGTAAATGAAGTTTACAGAAACATATTTACATGAAACAGAGTTGGAACAATTCAACAGCAGTTTTGCAGCTTAATCATGTTTTTGTTTACAGATATATATGGGTGATCAGTAATCTGTCTGCAAAGGGAAAAGCAGAGCAATAAACGGTGGGTAAAACTCTGACTTTTTGTGGTTTTGTTTACGCACAAGTTGGTGATTCCAGTTGTATCATGTATTTATTTCCTTAACCCCTAAATTCCACATAACGCAAAACCACCGCGCCGCGCAGCGCTCTTGAATCGTACTGCGCAGCACTTAGAACCCATTCTCTTCTATCAGACAATTTCCACTGCACACGCTGCGGAGCACCAGCGCCGCATCTCTGAAGCGCCAGCGTGCGCCACAGCGTTGGAGATTCGCTTCAGGTATATTTTCTGTGCCGCCGCTTCAAAACCTCGTAAATTCACTGTCGTTGAGAAAGCACCAGACAGGAAGTTAAATCGGAACTTTCAAAATAAAACACAATGCATGACCTCTCGGATGTAAATTTTTCCCTATATGTTGTTATTACACCTCCGGAGGCACGAGCATCGGGTCAACAGGGTCCCAGATACAACACGATGCCATGGGCGAAGAGAAATTACCGTTTTTTATATAGAATAAACCATACAAAATTAACTATTGGATAAAGAAAAGCACTTATTTGAGATCAAAACATCAATCATGTACTCAACCATGCTAGAAGTACTATAAATCACAGAGCAATGTGGCTGGGTCAAGCAGAGCGACCTTGTAGAAGCGAAATGAGGTGTGGTTTATTTATTTTCTGTTTATATCATGTGTTTTTATCGTGTGATATCACTATTCACACGAGAGCCTCTCTGAGGAGCAGCCCTCCCCATCCGGACGGCGCGGCGCGGCGCGGCGCTGCGCTGCGCTTGCAGTGTGCTTTGACTTTCGGAGCAAGACGGTGGCGCTTCGTTCCATTGCGCGGCGCGATCGCGTTATGTGGAACTTCGGGGTAAGAGACACTGTGTACTCTGACATGCTGTGTTGCAGAGATCTCATTCTACAGAAAGACAAGCGTTTAAATGCATCTCATTTTCAGTGCTGGATGGTTTTCCCTCTACGGCCATCAGACCTCTACTCCACCTCAGTCTATTATGAAACATTTTAAATGGGCCAATGGTGTGCTGCTTTGAATAAGATGAAGTGTCGAGGAGAAGAAAAAGAAAAAGGCATAATTAACATGAGGAGAGTAAAGTGTGAAACTGAAATGTTTGTGTTCAGATAAAGCAATTCCATTCATGGTGACAGAAAATCTCCAATAATCAGCTGTGTTGATGTTTAATGCCCTGAGGGAACTAGAAAGCTAGATCCAGAGTTTTTAACGTCATGAAGGTGGCCTCTTAACCTGCTACATCACCATGGTAACCAATGCTTGGTTTAAATCTACTTTACGAAGCATCTCCCTGTCACCTGGTCTTTTCATGACTGGATTCTCTCAAGACGATGCAGATTTTCAGTGGAGAAAATGTCTTATCTGCAAAGTTGTTGAGCTGCATGGTATTAATGTCACTGACTGAAACTGTGTTTTTACAGTAGCACAAACTGTATTGTTTCACAGGAACCTGCAGGCATCCAGTTGATGCGGTTGAAAATGCATTAACACGGTTTTTGGCTAGGTTCCAATTTGCTGTCCAGTCCATTGGATTTGCAGCTACCAGATCACAGATTGCAAAACTGATTAGTCTCATGGTAGAATACTCAATAAATCACATTTGTCACTGTAATTTGTCCAAAAACTCGAGCAAATTTAGTGTTGGACTTAAAGGCACTTCTTATATATATAATGTTTAGATGTAATTAATATCACCAAGGCAGCAGGACCGACAGGGTGCCGGGCCGGGCCCTGAAGGGATGTGCAGACCAGCTCGCAGGCATGTTTACGGACATTTTCAACCGGTCCCTACAGCAGGCTGTAGTCCCCACATGCCTTAAGTCCACCACCATAGTGCCTGTGCCCAAGAAACAGTCAGTGAAATGCCTAAATGACTACCGCCTGGTTGCCTTGACACCAATAAGAATGAAGTGCTTTGAGAGGCTGGTCCTGCATTACATCAAGGGAACCATTCCTTCTGATTTGGACAGCCACCAGTTTACTTATAGAGCAGACAGATCAACAGAAGATGCCATCTCAACTGCACTGCACACGGCCCTGTCGCACCTACAGGGTCCCAACACCTATGTTAGAATACTATCTGTCGACTTTACATCAGCATTCAACACCATCTCCCCCATAAACTGATAACCAAGCTTGGCCATCTGGGACTGGACACCACACTCTGCTCCTAGATACACAACTTTCTTACCAGCAGACCACAGTGTGTTAGAGTAGGAGAGGTGACATCATCCACACTCACACTGAGTACAGGTGCACCTCAGGGCTGCATCCTCAGCCCGGCCCTCTTCACCCTTTTCACACATGACTGTACCCTCATCCACCCCTCCAACACAATTCTAAAGTTTGTTGATGACACCACCATAGTGGGATTAATATCTGACAACAATGAGACCCACTACAGGGAAGAGATCCAGCGCCTGGTCAGCTGGTGCTCTGAAAGTGACCCAGTGATGAATACCACCAAAAGAGATCATTGTGGACTTCAGGAGAGCCAGGAAAATGACCCCCCTCCCCCACCTCTCTGCATAAATGGAGAAGAGGTGGACAGGGTCAACAACATCAAGTTCCTGGGTCTCCACATCACCAGCGATCTCACATGGACGGCCAACACCTCCCACTTGGTGAAGAAGGCTCAGCAGAGACTCTTCTTTCTGAAGAGGCTGAGAAAGGCCAAGCTCCCCTCACAGCTTCTCATGAACTTCTAGAAGAGTATGATTGAGAGCATTCTGTCCTACTGCAGCACAGTCTGGTTTTCCAGCTGCACCGCTGGAAACAGAAGGGACTTGGACAGTGTGGCAAAAACTGCACAATGGATTGTGGGTGTACAGCTTCCCAGCCTGGACTCTGTCCAGGCTGGCCAGCTGAGGGAAAGGGCCAGCAGCATTGCCAGAAATCCCACCCATCCTGGACACAGACTGTTTGTCCCCCTTCCATCAGGAAAAGGTTACAGACATGAAAAACAAAAACCATCAGACTGCGGAACAGCTTCTTCCCCAGAGCTGTTGCTGCCATCACACCCCCCACCCATTGCCCCACCACCCAGACATTCCCCCCTTCCAACTCATCTGTGCAATAAGAATTCTACTTCAACCTTGGAGCAGAGTCCTGCACGGGTCCAATTTTCAAGATACGCCTCGACCCGACCCGACCTGGGGACGTACAAACCCGCAACCGACCCGCAAACCCGCGCATCAGCCCGATTAGTACCGCGACCCGATCCGACCCATTGAAACACGACCCGCAGGCCGACCCGTAACCTGTATTTAAAATAATCATTTTAAATCATATTGTCTGAATACTGAACAGCATATCGCCACAGTTAAGGTGCCAGTGAGTAAACAACGCACCTGAATGAAGCAGCTCTTCCAATAAAAGCCTGACTTCAGTCATGAATCATCAACCCTGCGTGTTCTTCTCCCATACAACTGTAAAACCACTTGTTTGTTACGTTTAATGCTTTTAAACTTTTAATCTCTTAGAGGGAACTTTACGTGAGTAATAGACTTACTTTCTGTCCAGACTTGAGTGGCGTTCAGCAGTTACGAGCCGTGACATGTTTTAGAATCCATCGAGGAGAAAAGTAATCCATCAGGGAAACACTGTGTAATGTTTGAACACTTCAGGAACATTACAAAGTGATAGTTGTACGTTTTATCCACTTATTTCTCAAATATCTAAATAGCTATTAACTGTTTTGGAAGTGGCGCTTGTTAGACGGTGGCAGACCGTTTGATGCTCTCGTCCAATCACAAATTGTGTTATTAGATGGTGAAACGCGTTTCAACAGCTGAGCCAATGACTGTCGCAAAATAGCAGAAGTGATCCTCAGAGAGTAAATAATGACCAAGAGTTTTCTGTAGTTTGCTCAACTAACTGAAAAGATTCGTTTGAGCTCAATTATTAAGCCATCTACTTTAACAATCATATACAAAAACAAAAATTCATAACTGAATGAATGCATCACATCAATTTATTTAAGGCAGTATGGGCTACTGACAGAATACTGTTTTTTAACTGCCCTTATGGACAATAAAAGTCAAATTTTAAGTCCAGCTCAAAAATTAAAACAAAAGCGGTAAACAAAAAGCACGTCTGTGTCATTACAGCCAGGCTGGCTAATACAAAAATAAATCAGTGCAAGTAAACCAGTACAGTGACACAACACATAAAATACTGTACATAAACTGAGGTAGATCTGGTTCATGCCACAAAACTGTGACTTGTAGGCACCTGAAAAATATTCCACTTTGAGAATTTTCAGACCAGATATTCCAATATTAAAACAAATTAACAGTCTTAACATTCTCAGTAACATCTCTGTAGCCACTGTTATACTGCAACATATTAGAACCTAAAGTGACTGGCCAATAGATTGCCTGAGAGCAAAATAGCATGGATTAATAAACAAATATAGACCCAAAGGTGAACATTCTGGCAGGAAAGTAACTAATCCACCACTGTAAACATCAAAACACATGTGCAAGAAAAAAGATAAACCAAATGTAAAAAATACTCTTTTTTTGTGGCAACCATGGCATGAGTGAGAGTAGGATGCACTGCAGCCAACAAACTAATGCAGTGTTGCAGTCAACATCCTTGCCACTTTGAAGCAAACTTCCGACTCAGTGTCTCTTTAAATTGCTATGCAGAAAAAGAATGTCATCCACTGTCCCCGGTTTCAACTGACTTCTGTGCTCTTGGATCACAAATCCAGCTGTGGAAAAGTCTCGCTCACTTGCTGCACTTGAAGCTGGAATTGACAAGATCGAACGAGCAATGTGTGCCAAATCTGGGAAGACTGATGCATGCTCCTTCCACCAGTTGAGAATGTCGAAATTATCCACCTTCTTTGTCTTGAAGTTGATGTATTTGGTCACTTCATCCTGGGTGCTGGAATCATCACTAGAAGTAGAATCTTCGACATCAGATAATGCCTCCATCCTTGCTCGGGATTTCTTCTCAGGTGGTGGGACACAAGCAGTGACACAGTGTTCAGGCGATCCACGCTTGTCTTTTAAGTCTAAAGTGGTGTAATAGAGGGAGCAATATTATGGCTATGCAACTTTATAATACTAAGCACAAAACAAAGGAAAATGAAAAAAAAAACCATGAAAATCCAAAGTGATACATACATAATATATACAAATTAGGCTACCAGTATACACACACAAATAAATACACTGTGAAAAATACATTAATTTTCACCTTTAAGAAGACGTCGCACTTCGTGGTGCACTGTTGCCACTTCATGTTCCTCTGCAAGAAGTTTAAGACTTTTCAGCTTTGGATGCAGAAACATGGCCAGCTTATGCAGGAGGTGGACCTCGTACTTGTCGAGCAGGATTTTGAGGCATTTTCCCTTCAGAGAGGAAAATGTTTGGTTATCAGTGGAGGATGGTTGCAGGTGGCGTTTCAGGCGGTCAAACCACACAGCAGTGAGGTGAAGGGATGGAGTTTTGGATGCCTCCAGTGCCTTGGTAGCCTCCTTGAACTTCTCAAGAAATATCACCATTGCATGCAATGTTTCTTCAGGCAAGTCATTAAGACGACCCTCTTCCCCTCTTTCCAGCAGCAAGGAACGAACGTCCTCATACTGACAGCTGATCGACTCCAGCATAGTATGGATTGAATTCCAGCGCGTTTCCACTGATGCCTTCAGTGTTTTTTTCAGCCGCGTCTGGAGACTTGTGTGCTTAAAGTAGGTCACCAGTGACTTTGCTCCATTGATAAGTGCAGAAACCTCCTCTCCAAACACATCCCCCTCATCTGGTTTCCCAATGGTAGTGTACAGTACAGTGTTTAGCACATGTGCAGCACAGCTTAGTCTTGTGACTGTGCGAAGGGCTGCCACTATGTTTGAACCCCTGTCTGTAACGTACACAAGTTTGGAGAAGAACTCCTCAATGTTGTATCTTCTCAGGGCTTGGATGACGGCTGGTTTGATGTTTTCAGCCGTTTTACGTAGCGTACTGTCCCACTCCAACGTAGAAAGCACTCGTTCCACCAGCTCCCAATTGCTGTTGATATAGTGTAGTGTGTGACAGATGTAGCCTATTTTTCTATAGTCATCAGTCCACATGTCCAAAGTGACTGCTCCGTTAAACTCACTTAACTGTTCTTTCAGCTCAGGAATGATGCTTTGGCGAATTTGTTCAGCACATTTACTCACGCTGCGAGATACAGTTGTTGGATCTGGTAACAGCTGCGTTGCATTGACACAGCCAGCCCGCACACCAACGTCGATTAGTCCCTGTGCTAATTCCGTGAAGCCGTCCCCACACACCGTTTCGAAAGATCTGATGTCCCTGCATACAAACTTTACTGCTAGTTTTGTAACAGTCTCTGTATCTTGCTTTCTTGGTGCTTTAAGTTCACCTTTTTTTGTGAAGAAGTGATCGATTGGTTTTGCAGCAGCGGCATTTCCAGAGAAGCTCGACTCCGAGTGTTTCTTCAATGATGAAGTTCCCACTTTGCGGCTATCGTAAGACAACACTTTACTGCACTTTTTACAGGCAGCGAACCCAGCAACTTGATTATTTTCTTCATCTATGATAACACCAAAATGCTCCCAAACTTTAGACTTAGCTCTCGAGGATGAATTTTCGGCTAATGTGTACTCTCCGCTCTGCAGCTTTACACTCACGTCCTCCGCCATTTTTGTTGTTTTGGTAACCCGGAAATGGATGCAGAAGAGACGCGGTGCAAGCTGCAGTCGCAGCAGATGGATCACGTCACAGCTTTACAAACAGCTTCCAACTTAAGTTTTTATTTATTTATTTAGGGTCCGAGCACCGAGGGTGCGAAGGACAGGCGGTGCAAGGGCACCGACTGTCCAAGGCACCAGCGGTGCCAAGGACCCTATTGAAACCCTGGGGTTTATTATTATTATTATTTATTTTTTATTTTTTTCTCCCGTAAAGTAAATTGGCTTTTTGGCGGCCTTATCATACTCCAAAACGCGTGAAATTTGGCGTGCACATCAGGACTGGCGAAAAATTTGATATTTTATGGGAGTTGCGCATGTGCGTGGCAAAATGGCTCTATAGCGCCACCTGCAAACTTGAAAAAGTAGTCATTAGGCCAACTGCCACAATGTTTCATGTACAGCTACAATATTTGGTGGGCATATGCAGAACATCAGGACACACCAAAAAGTCAATTACAGCCACGCCCTAAACCCAACAGGAAGTCGGCCATCTTCAATTGGCTGTAAATTTGTCAAAATTAATTTCTCCCCGCAAATGAATTGCCTTTTTGGGAGCCTTATCATAAACCAAAACGCGTGAAATTTGGCGTGCACATCAGGACTGGCGAAAAATTTGATATTTTATGGGAGTTGCGCATGTGTGTGGCAAAATGGCTCTATAGCGCCACCTGCAAAATTGAAAAAGTGGTCATTAGGCCAACTTCCACAATGTTTCATTTACAGCTACAATATTTGGTGGGCATATGCACCACATCAGGACACACCAAAAAGTCAATTACAGCCACGCCCTAAACCCAACAGGAAGTCGGCCATCTTGAATTTGCTGTAAATTTGTCAAAATTAATTTCTCCCCGCAAATGAATTGCCTTTTTGGGAGCCTTATCATAAACCAAAACGCGTGAAATTTGGCGTGCACATCAGGACTGGCGAAAAATTTGATATTTTATGGGAGTTGCGCATGTGTGTGGCAAAATGGCTCTATAGCGCCACCTGCAAAATTGAAAAAGTGGTCATTAGGCCAACTTCCACAATGTTTCATTTACAGCTACAATATTTGGTGGGCATATGCACCACATCAGGACACACCAAAAAGTCAATCACAGCCACGCCCTAAACCCAACAGGAAGTCGGTCATCTTGAATTTGCTGTACATTTGTCAAAATTAATAGCTCCTAGTGGATAAGTCTGAGAGAACTGAAATTTGGCCAGTACATGCACCAGACCTTTCTGATGAAAAGTTATCAAAAACTCAACCAGAAGCCAAAAGGTGTGGCCATGGCGGAGCCTCAAAAAACTGATCCTTCGCCATGAAACAGGAAGTGGTGTCTAATTCTTCTCAACATGCTCCAATCTGCCTGAAACTTTACATGTATGATGACAGTCCTGTCCTGATGTCATCCACATAGGGATATTCATTGACAGTCATAGCGCCACCTTGTGGTTTCAGGAAATAGACATCTTTTACACTTTCATGCCCTATTGTTACCCGGTTGATCATATTCACTTCAAATGCGGTGACAACAGGCTGAACACATTGATGATGCATCCCAGTGAAAATGGTGACTTGTCATCAAAAGGCGTGTCTGTGGCGGCCAAACCAATTTCGATGTTTCGCCATGAAAATTTAACGATTCATATCTCAGCTGAACAAGATCCTATCTGCCCCAAACTTCACATGATGGACACCAGGTCCAGTCTGAACACATCCACACTCATAAATTCTGAAAAAGTCATAGCGCCACCTGTTGGTAATAGTAAGTTTAAGGCCTTATATTTTCAGGTACAATGGCCCCAAACGTGGTGATATCATGCTGGAAATTGGTCAGTCGAGTCTTCACCTCTTGACAATCCCACACTGTCAAGGGTGTGACATTTCATGCAACGCTGTTGCCGTAGCAACCAAATATCGCCATGCAAAACAAAGTGCTGTTTGACAGGTTAGAAATACTCCAATGCTCACTAAAATTACCACACACATCACCATCGACCCAAGGAACAACACCGTATGCATCTCGGCACTGCACATGCTATAGCGCCCCCTACAGTATTTTTAACAAACAGCCCCCTCAGCACGTTTCACCTACATCCATGAAATTTGGGAGGCTTATAGAGCACATCAGGACGCACAAAAAGCCTCTTGGAGCCATGTCCTAAACCCAACAGGAAGTCGGCCATCTTGGATTAATTGTGAGATTTTTGATGATTTTTCTCATTTTTGAGAGTTAATACCTCCAAGGGGATAATTCCAGGAGACCTGAAATTTTGTCAGTCCACACAGCAGGACTTGGTGATGAAAAGTTATCAAAAGTTTAACCAGAAGCCAAATGGCGTGGCCATGGCGACCATTAGAGTTTTGATGCTTCGCCAAGAAACATCAACTGCTGTATAACTCTCCTCTGCATGCTCCAATCTGCCTCAAACTTTCCATGTGTGATCACAATTCAATCCTGATCACATCTACAGGCCAACAGACACTCTCAGTTGCAGCGCCACCTGTTGGATGGACAGTAAATGCTGTATAACTGGCCTCTACATGGTCAAATCAGCCTGAAACTTTTCATGACTGATCAGAGTCCAACCCTCATCACATCCACTGTTTGAAATACACTCTGAGTTACAGCGCCACCTGGTGGTGGATGGGCAGGAAATGCTGTATAACTAGTCTGAACATGCTCCAATCTGGCTGAAATTTTACTTGTGATTAAACTCTGGTCCAGATGTGATTCAGAGGCCGGCACACACTCTCAGTCACAGTGCCACCTGGTGGACGTGCATGGATTCGCCGACCAGCGTGGATGCGAGGACCCGTCCATCGCTGCTTGCAGCTTTAATTATTTATTATTATTGTATATTGATTCTCATGAGTCAATCTACAACCCGCGACCCGACCCGCAAGCTATTTTTCCCACCCAGACCCGAACCCGAAGAAAAAAAAGTTTTTAAAAACCACCCGCAAATCAGCTGTTTTTGCAGGTACCCGACCCAGTGCAGGACTCTGCCTTGGAGCACTTGATCAGCACTGACCACTTTACTTTGTTTGTATATAGTACTTTGATTATTATTCTTATTGTTTTAAAAGTATTTTTTTAAATTTATTTTTATTCTTATTTGCACTGCTGCTAATTTTCGTGTTCTTTCAGACAAATTTCGCTGTACTTCTGCACAATGACAATAAAGTCTCTATCTGTAATGTAGTTGTCACATTAAAAACAAGTGACTGCATTGAGAGTGCACTGAGTGGTAAAATAAATATTTTAATTTTCAACATTAACATGTTTCTACTAGCTTTCCTCTCTTGCAACATTTGCAGTATTAGTGATTTTTGTGATTATAACCTGTTTCTGTTAACAGAAGTCAGCAGCACACAGTTGGCACACTTTTAAGAGTCAAATGACAAGTCAAATACCCCTTTTTATGGGAGGCTGCATCAAGCCTGATAAAGAAAACTTAGCTAACAAAGAAAATTGATAAACATCAGTGCAAAACTCATAATCACAGATTGGGATTTTAGGTTTTGTCAAGCCAGCTAATACAAAGAAAGCCTAACTGTTTGGAATTTCTTCAAGTAGTCCAAGGAATGGACAACAGCACTTCACTATAAATATAAAATTAAGTAGCGAAGATGCACACATTTAGGTCATTCCGTGTGGTTTCATCAGATGGTGGTTGCCACACCATTTTCAAATTAGTCCTAAATTTGCATGTCCCTAGATAGTCACAAAAGCACTTTCTATGCAAAATTGTAGGCCTGTAGCTCAAATAGTTTCTGAGTTGCGGGGGTCTGAAATTTTCAGAATTTGGGCTATAGAAAGCTTCGCCAGTGTTTTTTGCATCTTTAAGTGGTTAATTCTCAGCCTCCTGACATACCAGAGAGCTGTGAGTTGGTAAACAAGGCCTCTGCATGTAGCTAGTGCCCCACAAACATCCCCAGGTGTTTCCCTACACTCTGCAGGCCATGGGGGCTTGCTAAAAATGCTAAAAATTAAGAGATACCTACTCACGAGTGGGGTTTGGGACCTTAAAAGTACTAGAAATACTGCACAGAAGTGTTGTAACACCCCTGGGTTCCATTTTTACACAAACGTGTGTGATAACTTAGCAAACTGGAGCTTTCTACCTTAGTTTGGAAAATATGAGCTCTGCTTGGAATGAACATTTATTTAATATTCCTTCTTTCCTCCCCCTCCCACCAGGCGTAAACATGTCTCTATAGTATCAAGCTCTCATAATCAACCATGTTTTGGTCAGAGTTAAAGCTCAAAACTGCGCAAGATGCCGAAGTCTCAAAAGTTGAAGTTAGGCCCAGATGCCTCGGACTCACCTGACGCAGACCTGCCCTCACGATCAGAGCCAGGGTCAGATACCGACGCAATTATGGCTGCCATAAAACAATCGGAGCACTGTGTGCTAGCCAAAATCGACTCATCAGTGATGGCGGCTGCAAGTGAACTGCACAAGAAAATAGATAACCTGGCGAATGACTTAGGGAAAGAGATCTTGAACGTGCGTGCAGAGTTTATGAAGGTAGTTGAAGAAGTACAGAAGGAAAACGCAACATTTGCAACATGTATTGATGATCTGGAAGAGGGAGCTAACGGCTATGCTAACCGGGTCACAACGCTTGAAGCAAAAGTTAATGCACTGTCTACTCAAGTAGCCCGATTGGCAGATAAGGCCGAGGATTTGGAGTCCCGACAACGGCGAGACAACTGCAGACTTGGTGTGGAAGAGGGATTTGGAAATATACGACCGGAGAAAGCCGTCGCTGAACTACTGAAAGAAATGCTGAGCCTCGATTATACACCGACCCTCGATCGGGCACACAGGAGCCTGCAGCCGAAGCCCAAAGATGGAGACACCCTGAGGCCAATAATCGTCAAGTTCCACTACTTTCAGGAGAAGGTGGATGTTCTCCGAAAGGCCATTTGTACAGGGCCCATTTCCCATAACAGCAAACGTTTCTCCATCTACCCGGATTACTCGGCCGCCGTCAGGAAGAAGAGAGCTGCCTTCACCGAGCTGAGGAGATTACTTCGCCGATGCCCAGACGTGAAATACGGGCTCCTATACCCAGCTATACTGAAGATTACAACCCCAGTTGGCGAGCAAATATCCTTCGAGGATCCGACCAAAGCGATGCAGTACATAGAGACCAATCTGCGCCCACGGGAGATGGATGGAGAGTAATGGATATTACCTGGGCCACAGCAGGTAGTATTCAAGTTACCCACAGACAATGTATTAGCTGTCACAAGCTGTCTTAAATTTTGACTGATAACTGTTATCACACTACAGTTGGATGCGCTTTATGTTTGGACAATGGATAATCATATGAAGTCTGTATTAATATGTAACTGATGGTCAGATGATCGTTATAAAGCATGGATAACATGGGTTTATACACACTTCAACATGACCTAGAACTTTCCCTGTTTTTCTGATTCCATACCATGTTAGATGAGGGAGAATATTCAGTAAAGGTCTCCATGGGATACTATAAAATAATAATACCTTAATCTTATTTTTTCTTTCTTTCCCCACCATCGCTTTGCTAACTTTACTCTTTTCCCCCTCCAACTGTAAGTGTTAAGGGCTGTATCAGCTTGTGACGCCCCCCCCCCCAAAAAAAGCCCCCAATAATAATAAATGGGAATGCTCATGTAATAATACAGATGTTGAGAAGAAGGCCCTGTTCCATCTGGTTCGGCCCTTGCACAGTTCATGTTTATGTTCGAGTTAGTGTAGACATGTTATATCACGGTATGTAATGTGGAGAATAGTATGTAGTTAAAGTCACATGAAAAACTCTACAACTCACGACTACTAACGTTGCTATGAGCATTCTGGTCCTATGATCTGAAAATGAACGGGAAGATGAGAGAGTAAAATTCAGAAATGATATTACTTTATAAAATCTCTGGAAGCAAGTTTTTATTTACATTTACTAGAGATACTGCTGAGCGTGAGAACTCCTGCACTTTTTGTTTGAAGTTAAAACAAAGTTAAATTATTTCAGTTATATTGAACTTCTACTTTATTGTGAAAAAATTCAGGGAGCTATTATTTAAGTTTTTATTTGCATTTACTAGAGATAATGCTGAGCCTGAGAACTCCTGCACTTTTTGTTTTTGTTTGAAGTTTTTTAAAAAAGATAAGTCATTTCAGTTGTATTGAAATTTTACTTTTACTGTGAAAATAATTCAGGGAGCTATTATTTAAGTTTTTATTTAACTTTACAAGAAGTGCTGCTGAGCCTGAGAACTCCCTGTATTTTTGTTGTGTTTGAACTTAAAACAAAGACAAGTCATTATAGTTATATTTAAATTTTACTGTATTTTCTGTGGAAAAATTTCAGAGAGCTATTTATTTAACTTTTTATTCAACTTTATAAGAGATGTTTCTGAGTCTAGGAAATTCAGGCACTTCTGGAGCTATTATTTTCTATTTGTGTGATTCAACAAACATGCTTTAGGCATTTCAATGAAGTTCAGTGTTTGCATTATTCAATTTTTTTATGCCAATTTTTACACTTTTATTGCAAATGAATATCGGCTCCAAATATCGGTTATCGGCCTCCTCTAACTACTAATAATCGGTATCGGTGCTGAAAAACCCATATCGGTCCATCTCTAAAATTTATCATTCACGCCTTAACCATAAAGCCAGGGGAACAGCAATTCTAATTAGGAGAGGGATTCCATTTGAACTTTCTGAAGTGATATCAGACGCGAATGGCAGCTATGTTGTTGTAGTGGGCAGGCTTTGGGCAACATCTACGGACCAAATTGGGATAATGCACAATTTTATATCAACTTTTTTTCAGCTCTCCCCGACCTTAATTTGTATAAATTGATTCTAGGTGGAGACTTTAACTGCGTTCTTCATGCTCAGCTAGACAGGTCAAGTCCAAGACTAAATAACACACTTTCATCTGCTCCAGTGGCTATTAACTCCCTCCTTTGCTCATATGGCCTATCAGACCCTTGGAGGATAAATAATCCAACTAAGAAGCAATTCTCCTTCTTCTCCCCTGTCCATCATAGTTATTCCAGGATTGACTATTTCATCATAAATGACCAGCTACTTCCCCTAATTTCTAATAGCAAATATCATAGTATAGTACTATCTGATCACGGCCCAGTGCAAATGGATTTAATTTTCCCGACTAATGCAGCACCTCAGTGATCTTGGCGACTAGATCCCCAACTACTTTTGTCTAAACATTTTAGGACATTTCTCAGTAATCAGATAGATTTCTTTCTAGAAACTAACGAGACGCAGGAGGTATCAAGGTGTATTTTGTGGGACTCCATGAAGGCCTACATTAGGGGGCAAATGATCTCTTACGTGGCACATATGAACAAAGTACGATCAGAACAACTTAAAATTTGAGTGGAAAAATTGCAGATATTGATAGACGCTACGCTCTCTTGCCAGCGCCGGATATTTACAAAGAAAAATTATTGCTACAAACAGAATTTAATATACTTATGACACAGAAGGCAGAAAAAATATTCTTATATCCAGACAGTTTTATTATGAGCACGGAGACAAAGCAGGGAGGCTCCTTGCACTTCAACTTAGGCAACAGTCTGCCAAACAGATGATCCCAGAAACTGATACAGGTGCAGATTCAGTGTCACGCAACCCCCGAGCTATTAATGATCGATTCAAACAGTACTATTCTGCCTTATATCAGTCAGAAGTAGATATTGACTTATCTGAAATCCATTCATTTCTCGACTCTCTGGATGTCCCTAAACTCGCCCCGGACGCCCAGTTATCCCTAGAACAACCATTAATGCTTGAGGAAATAATAAATGCCATTAAATCATCTCAAACAGGAAGGGCGCCGGCTCGGACGGATTCCCCATAGAGTTTTACAGAGAGTTCACCCCAAAACTCACACCTATCCTGAAATCAGTTTATGATGAATCCCTAGCCAATGGAAAACTACCGCAATCGCTTACCCAGGCAACAATTTCAGTACTGTTGAAAAAAGACAAGGACCCTTTGCAGTGTAGCTCATACAGGCCAATCAGTCTCCTTTGTTGTGATTATAAAATTTTGACAAAAGCCCTTGCACAGCAGTTAGACTCCATTATTCCCTCTATTATTAATGAGGATCAAACAGGCTTTATCCCTGGACGGCAATCATTTTTTAATGTGAGAAGACTATTTAATGTGATGTTCTCACAGCATTCGACAGTACAACCTGAAGCTATCCTAAGTCTTGACGCCAAAAAGGCGTTTGATAGAATCGAATGGCCCTATCTCTTTACCCCAGCTTTACCCCCTAAAGATTTATCGTATTCTGTCCTTAATGTAGATCTGCATCGCAAAGGAGCAATTTCAAATATATGTTTTAATTCTGAATAGCCACCCGCACACATGGGATAAGGCCAGGGCAGCTTGGGAAGGAGACATTGGAAAAATTATATCAGAAGACACCTGGGAAAAATCCATACAACGTATACACACTTCCTCTCTTTGTGTTAGGCATGGATTAATCCAATTCAGAATAGTCCATAGAAAGCACTACTCTAATGACAGATTATCCAAATTGTACCCAAATGTTACTCCAAACTGTCCTAGATGTCAATATACCCCTGTCTCCTTGGGACATATGTTTTGGTCATGTCCGTCTTTGCACAATTTTTGGTCTTTAATCTTCCAATCACTTTCGGCGATACCTGGCAAAGCACTACAACCTGACCCTCTGACAGCCATTTTCGGTATAGTTGGGGATGAGCTTGGGGTGTCCTGCCTCCACAGAAATGCAATCGCTTATGCATCACTGCATGCCCGGCGTCTGATATTGCTGAACTGGAAGGGAAAATCTCCTACGTATATTCACTGGGTTAGAGAGGTGATGTTAGGATTAGACTTAGAAAAAATTAAATATACAGTACGTGGACTTGAGGATAAATATGACAAAACTTGGTCGCGATTCATAACTCATATTAGGAGTCTGCCTTTCACCTGATCCCTCATTGCCCCTCCTTGACTGCTGGCTTAAATCTTTGAATGCCTAAACTATGTTGATCAGGATCTATTCTTTATTTTTTCTTCTCCTCTATCAGAGGTCCAAATGTTGGTAGTACGAACACAATATTTGAAGCGGAATGATTTGAGTCGTCAGTGTGTTTTGTTTTGTTTTTTCTTTTCCAATACATTTGTGTACATATATTTCCCTCTTAGAGCATTTCTATTCTTGGAAACAAATATTCTAACAAATATGAGGGATATGTATGCTTCTGTGTGTGCATGCATATGTATATGTGTATGCATATGTATACACACGTGGACAAAATTGTTGGTACCCCTCAGTTAAAGAAGGAAAAACCCACAATTCTCACTGAAATCACTTGAAACTCACAAAAGTAACAATAAATAAAAATTTATTGAAAATTAAATAATCAAAAACAGCCATTACTTTTGAATTGTTGATTAACATAATTATTTAAAAAAACAAACTAATGAAACAGGCCTGGACAAAAATGATGGTACCTCTATAAAAGATTGAAAACTATTTGACCAGAGTGACATGATTAACTCAGGTGTGTCATTTAATTGACATCACAGGTGTTTCCAAACTCATAATCAGTCAGTCTGCCTATTTAAAGGGAGACAAGTAGTCACCCTGCTGTTTGGTGAAAAGGTGTGTACCACACTGAACATGGACAACAGAAAGCTAAGGAGAGAATTGTCCCAGGACATCCGAAAAAAAATTATAGACAAACATCTTAAAGGTAAAGGCTATAAGACCATCTCTAAACAGCTTGAAGTTCCTGTGACAACAGTGGCTCATATTATTCAGAAGTTCAAGACCCACGGGACAGTAGCCAACCTCCCTGGACGTGGCCGCAAGAGGAAAATTGATGACAAATTGAAGAGATGGATCGTTGGAATTGTATCCAAAGAGCCCAGAGCAACCTCCAAAGAAATTAAAGGTGAACTCCAAGGCCAAGGTACATCAGTGTCAGATCGCACCATTCGTCGTTGTTTGAGCCAAAGTGGACTTCATGGGAGACGACCAAGGAGGACACCACTGCTGAAAAAAACTCATAAAAAAGCCAGACTGGAATTTGCAAAAATGCATGTTGACAAGCCACAAAGCTTCTGGGAGAATGTCCTTTGGACAGATGAGACCAAACTGGAGCTTTTTGGTAAGGCACATCAACTCTATGTTCATAGACTCAAAAACCAAGCATACGAAGAAAAGAACACTGTCCCTACGGTGAAACATGGAGGAGGCTCAGTAATGTTTTGGGGCTGCTTTGCTGCATCTGGCACAGGGTGTCTTGAAAGTGTGCAAGGTACGATGAAATCTGAAGACTATCAAGGCATTCTGGAGAGAAATGTGCTGCCTAGTGTCAGAAAGCTTGGTCTCAGTCGCAGGTCATGGGTCTTCCAACAGGACAACGATCCAAAACACACAGCCAAAAACACCCAAGAATGGCTGAGAGAAAAGCGTTGGACTATTCTAAAGTGGCCTTCTATGAGCCCAGATCTGAATCCCATTGAACATATGTGGAAGGAGCTGAAACATGCCATTTGGAGAAGACACCCATCAAACCTGAGACAACTGGAGCTGTTTGCTCATGAGGAGTGGGCCAAAATACCTGTTGACAGCTGCAGAACGCTCATTGACAAATACAGAAATCGTTTAATTGCAGTGATTGCCTCAAAAGGTTGTGCAACAAAATATTAAGTTATGGGTACCATCATTTTTGTCCAGCCCTATTTCATTAGTTTGTTTTTTTTAAATAATTATGTTAATCAACAATTCAAAAGTGATGGCTGTTTTTGATTATTTAATTTTCAATAAATTTTTATTTATTGTTACTTTTGTGAGTTTCAAGTGATTTCAGTGAGAATTGTGGGTTTTTCCTTCTTTAACTGAGGGGTACCAACAATTTTGTCCACGTGTGTATATATGTGCACACGTTGCCTATTTGTTGCTTGTTTTAATATATGTTGGGTTGAGTGGTTTACTGTCTGTAATGGAAATGCCACCTGGCGGGGAGGGGGGTTTATAACTTTTATAAGAAATGTGTTAATTAATACCAATGTTTTTGTTATGAAAAATGATAAAGTTTGAAAAAAATAAATAAAAATAAGCCGTTTCCATCTAGAATAGTATTTACCACATTAACAATTTCTAGACTGTATTTCTGATTCATTTAATGTTATCTTCATTGAAGAAACTGCTTTTCTTTCAAAAATGAGGACATTTCAAAGTGACCCCAAACTTCTGAATAGTAGCGTTTGTTTGCTGGAAACTTACATTTTGTAGTAGAAAACCTTAGATTCTCCCGTAGTAGCAGCTAAGATGAGGTGCTTGTCCAGTACATCCAGAATGTCGTTGCAGATTGATTTCAGCTCTTTCTCAACCTGAAGACAAAAAAAGCACACAAAACCCTGCTGTCAATGAAGGGTCAATTACAAATGCTGGAAGAAATTAAATTTTCATAACAAAACGTGGTTGGATGTAGCCTTCACCCAATTAGGGAGTGTTTTGGAATTGCACTTCCAATTTAACATTTCAGCAAAGTATAGTTACACAGTTCATGCTGTTTGACAACACTAGAGTGGGTTCACTCTGTGGTGCTGACAATGCAGAGAGAAAACTGATCTGAAGTTAATTCACGGATGCTGCCCATCTCATTATTTCACTCAGACTAGTGTTGGTTGGCTGTGAAATCTCCCTATGACCTCTTAAAGTGTAACAGTCAGTGAAAAACAGTTTAAAAGCTCCTGCCAAGGAGGGTAAAGCGGCTCTAGCATCTGAACTACTACACTCGTCTCCATGAAGTAAGAAAGGTATCGACTTCAAAGCAGTTATATTTCAATCTAGTAGCCTGAGATTGCGTCTCCCCTCTGACAATGATTATTGTCAATTAGCTTACTCACTTAGTTTTGCACAATTACTTGATGCTTATGAAATAATGTTTATTTTACCCCATAGACACTCAAGAACAGACAAAATAGCCTAATACTGTTTTTTAACCCAACTTTATACTCCACAAAAAGTACATTCATTAGTTTATAGATTTAGGAAAGTTGGGGAATACAGAAAAAAAATCTCCAAAACTACTATGTGAACTCTCTCTTCAACTGAACAACATATTTAGAGTATTCTGTTATCTTCTCCCCTCAAAATGTTTAGAGACCCCTGATAAGTGCAGCTTCCCACTTCAAAAACATCTGATCCTGTCTTGAGTTTCTATTTTCATTACTATGTCCAATTCATCACATTTTTTTAAAAAAAAAAGATATTTGCTCAATAAACTTGTGGACAATGAGTGTATCCCTGACAGTAACAGTGACTGTTACTCAAACTCAAGTTTCTCATCACATCCACAATAAACAAAGTTGTTTTATTGCTGCAAGATGCACAGAAGACACATCAGGGTTCTCGCCAGCGCATTTCAGCGTAATGGGCCGTTACGCTGTCGTATCGGCCCATTACGCTGTCGTAACGGCCCGATACGCTGTCAGTTTCAAAGATTACGCTGTTGTTATGAGAGTGTGCGGCTCCGTCATGAGAGAGGGAGAGAGAGCAGCGTGCGTGCGTGCGTGCGTGCGTGCGTGCGTATAAGAGAGTGGGAGAGCGAGATGTACGAGCGACCCTGAATGCAGCGCGAGTGAGACGGTAGTCGGTCCGGTAGAGGAGGAGAGAAGGTGTGTAGTTGCTGGGGTGGCGGTACTGTGTGGTTCAGCCACTGTTGATGGACAAGAAAGGCTGCAGTGTTCTTCAATACAGCTGGCCTCCTGTGTCTTTGCCTCTACGGCTGCTGATGAAGTGAAGGGGGGCTAACCCCGGGCTTCCTGACCACGGTCGGGGGCCGAACAGGAAGGGTTAACACTGTGATTAGGGCCGCTACGCTGTTATTTTGACAGATAACGCCATGTGCGTTTGTTTTTATCGACTGGGTGCCTATCTAGGTTAATTTATGTCTCCCCACCTCAGCCGTACTTTCCTGTCGATTGACCAGTTCCCGTCTAAAGTTAAGAGTCGCTTCCAATCTTGGGTTACAATTAGCATGTCTCGGTTGTTTCCGTGATGCCATGTATGGTGAATAGTGACCTAAATCACGAGCATTTGGAGCATCCGCGTGACGCTCATTGGCTGACATCGGGGCCGGCTGCTCGTGAGATTTAATGAAGGCTACTGCGCATGCGCGCGCGGGCGGGAGGACCTGCCGTTACGCTGTAAAAAATCCTGGTGAGAACCCTGCAATATGATTTTCTAAAGTTCCAAAAGGGCACAAAATGGTTTTACTGACATTCAAAACTTTCAGATTCTCAACAACTTTCCACAAAAGGAGGAACAAAAAACGATAATACTATCAAATGTGGGTTTCTAACAATGTCTGACCGTTTTCCTGTATTCTCGGATCATCTTTAGTTTGTCCTCTCCGCCTTTGTTTTCTTCTTTCTGTTCGAGGCTGCTGATTATCCTCCAGGATGCTCTTCTGGCTCCGATCACGTTCTTGTAGGCTACTGACAGAAGGTTTCTCTCCTCCACTGTCAGCTCCACGTCCATACTGGCTACCTTCTTCATCGACTCCACCATTTCTGAAAGACACAAGGAAACGAACACACATAACACACCATTTGTGCAAAAACAAGCGACTGAACTGAACCTTCACCCAAGCAACATTATCGGCTGGGTAACTTGGACATACATTTACACTATGTCTGCCTAAGTTAAACTAAACTCTCGACCTGTTTGACCTTTACCACAACCTGTTCAGTTGTCACCACCAATACAGTTCATCTAGTTCCACAACTCCTATACATAAACATTAATTAGCGGCTAATTGAACCATGCGATAACTAAAATGTACAAAAGGTACTCTGAGGAGCTTCTGATCTTTTGTTGTGCTGTAGAACACTTTTATTTTCACATAATTACAGTTATTACACTGATTCACAGGTGGCATTAATGAGCAATGATAAACACTAACAAAGCTAGCAAATAGATGTAAACCATACAGGTTTTAAAGTTACAACATGCATTTAAAATTAGCATTCCCATAACAAATTAAATATTGTAGTAGCAAGTTTGATAGAGCTGAAAGACACACAGAGCAGTCATTAAATACAATTTTTGTTTAGCACAATGCTTCACTCGCTACCCTCAAGATGATGTATTGAAAAGATTTCTCAATATTGTGTTCATGGTCAAAATGAAATTAAATTCAGAACAGTGTGCAGATCTGATTTTTATTCAATGTCAGAGGTGCTGAACAACAGGTAATACAAGAGCATTTAACCAATTCACTTCTAACTTGTGTCACACATTCACATTTAAGATAGTTAAGACAGTCAACTCAGTTGCATCAGTCTAACGGTGTAAACTCTGATACATGATTACACCACAAACAATACAACTTTATTACAAACATCACATCTGTGTGAAAAACGAGACAGGTACAGCTCAGATAGTCAATATATTCAAACTTTCACACAACTTGTACAAACTGTCCGTGGGAGAAAACGAGACATCCTTTATCTGCAGTTTACAAGCTGATAGTAAATTGTCTGCTGTAACATTCATACATGAAAACAGCAGCAACAAAACAGTCTCTCCGGCAGTTAACGTCTCCTCAATAACAATGCCAAAGATAGAGAAATAAGCCACATTAGAACTACCTTCACCAGGGGATTGCAGCGAAAACTCTACAGCTGCATTGTGTACTCAACATCATCAGCAACTGAAATTGGAAAATGCTTCACTTCATAAAGAATTGTGTTTGTTATACGAAGTAGGAGCTGGGTCTATATTGACATTGCAGAGGTCTGGACTTCAAAAAACTATGTTCAAAACTCAAAAGTCAATATTGTCTTCAAAAATCCTGCATCATTCAAACTCAAGTTGCTGCAGTCTGCCTCTGCCTCCCTGAGTTACTGCACCATTTCTCACTGAGATCTGTCAGAGACACTTATAAACCACCACCACAAAATCTGCTTTGAGTTCTCCTGTCATGTTCCTGCATCATCATCAGTCTGATGGACGATCCCGTGTATGCATATTAGGTTAACAATTTTCACTGAAGAAATGGTGCTCACCGTGGGCTCTGTAGACTAGTCTTGGAGGAAATGTTGCAGCTGAATATTTTTAAGTGACTTCTCAATGCTGTGAAAGAAAATCTCACTTCTTTTGCAGTGGAGGCTGATATATCAAAGGCAGGAATATTAAACCTGTCAGAAGAAACCAAAACTATCTGCAAGGCCAAATATCAGTAGAGCTAAGTGTGAAAATATGTTTTAACATATTGGATTAATATTCAAAACTATCCTCGATTACAATTAGTACCATTCTGTGGGCAAAAAGGAGCTTTCACCGATATTAAGTGCAAACAAGCACACACCTATTCCCTGCACACACCGATGGACGGTCCTGGGAGTTCAGCCAGGACAGTGGACCAGAGTGCTGAGCTGGGTCAAACATGATTTGTCTTTTACTTTTAAATGTGACATCATCAGTGTGTCTCAGTGTGAAACAGGAATACATAACTCTGGAATGAAATAGCAAAAAAATAAAATAAAATCACAGTCTGCTCTGAAGTAGTAATTAATCAGCTCCCTGAGGGTTAACCCCTTAAACTTCAGTGTACCGCCGGCGGAAAACCTACTAATTTGCATAGGAATTTCAAGAATGTCCGACGGCTGCAAACGCGATTATACAAACACTATACGCCGATGGAAAGCTTAGATTCTCATGAATCCGCCGGTATAAACCACTTTCACATGCGATTACCACAGCGGGTGAGAAAAACACATTTGTCCGACAAAAACAAATATCCATCCTTTCTCTATACACGGCTTCAACGCACACAGCGCGACTCACATTTCCGGGTTCATTATTACACACAGATGAAAATATTCCACAAAAAACGGCCATAATCCAACCTTTTACATCCAGACGACACAAGTCAGTAAACTATTTTGTCCAAAACATGTCCTGAAGTCGGTATAAAATCCCCGAATCGGTCGTTTTCAAGGAAATGCACCTCGCGATGCGCGTCCAATATTCCCTGTATTTTTCGTTATTTTTTAAATTTAAAAATAGAATATTAGTGATTTTTTGTACTGAAAATGGCTGGAATTGACTGCAGCTTAAAGGGTTAATATAAATGAGACAATATGGAGCCTCTAATCAAATTATTGGAAGCAGCCTGAAGAAGGTCTGTAGGCACATAAACACCTAAATTAATTTGCTTCTGCAGCTGTCGGGAAATATACATTGTGTTCTCTATAGATAATCCTTAGAATATATGCAACTATAGATTTAATGCATGTTACTGTAAATGTGAAAATGCAGCAACACATTCTCTGTGGTGACAGAATTCTCCCTCTTACATAAGTACAGCAGGTGTGGCATGTTAATGACAAAATATGCCATTATCTTCAGTGGTAATAAAAACAGAACTGTGGCTCAAATTGTGGATGAGTCAAAGTCAAGGCTAAACCTACTCTGGAGCAGGGCAACATAATGAAAGATATGTGATTTCGCCATCCCTCAAACATCAAAGTCAGCAGTGAGAAACTGCTCATTGTATGTGTGAACTTTGCTACTCAAACACTCAAATAATGGCAGAAGCAGTAGCTCATGAAAAAACTAAAGAAACGTAGTCAGATTACATCGTTTTTTGTTAAATCTGACATCAAACGATTCCTCGAGGCGTCGTTAGTTGCAGCCCTACTCCAGGCAAATTTTTTTTTTTCCGAGGAGCACGGTGGCCCCTAACTTAAAATTTTAGGAGCGCAAGCAGAAAATTTAGGGGCGCACACCAAAATTGACTTGCAAAGTAAATATTCACATTTCCTCTCATTTTCACTGTATTGCTGATAAATACTTGCACAATAAATGTAGAAACTGTTTTCAAATCACAATTTATAGTGCAGCACTTGACACAACATAAGAAAAGCACTCAGAGTGCAGTACTCCACCAAGGCCGCTCAGTTGATGTATAATTTCTGACGGATGAAATCATTAACAAAAAAAGACCTTGTGCTGAGTACAGGCATGTGTTATGCATGGGAGTTGGTTGGCACTGGGGTTGAAAAAATTCCGGGAATTTTCAAAGTTGGAAACTTTCCATGGGAATTAACGGGAATGTATGGGAATTAACGGGAATATACGGGAATAAATAAGAAATTTACAAAATTGAAGGTTGGCCCTTAACAGGGAACTTAAATATAGTTGGGGGGAATATATTGTAGCATAGTCTTGGCTAAAACAACCAGATTTAATGCAAGTAAACTCCTCAATCACATGCACACAGCACATTGCTTACTGCAGGGCTATTGAGGCCACACCCCCTACATGCACTGTGCATTCCTCCATCACATGCACAGGTGATTTCTTGAAGCCTGGAGGCCACACTTTTGAGCTCAAAGCACAAGACTATTGAAGCCACACATTTGAGGCCGCGGACTATATAAAGTCAAGTAAGTTTTGATAATATCACGGGGTAAATATATTTACCCAAGCCCTGTTAACTTGCAAATATTAAATAAAAATGTATTAATACAGTAGCTAACTCGCTGGTAAGGTAGGTGCTAAATGAAAGCTATTTTTCATTTCATTGACCATTTAAGAGGCAAGCTAATTATGGTGGTAGCTACCTCAAATTTGATGCCGTTTCTTCTGACTCCTGCAAGACGGTTTTCTGTAACCATACAAGAATTTATACATCAATTGTCAAATATTTTGAAGACCATTCCAGTTGTTTAGCAAACTATATGTCTGTTCATGCCATTGCTTTAGTGTTTTTACAAGCTTTGTTGTTATTTTATTCTACAGAAAAATGCCACATTTCCCATCTGATGTGTGGAAGTATTTCACACAAGCTAATGTTGAAGGAAAGTCTTTGTATATGTGTAAATATTGTGGAAAGACATACGTGAAGAATGCTACAAAAATGCAGCAACATATTGCAAAGTGCCAAAAAGTTCCTCAAGGCTCAAAACAATCAGCAGACAAGAGTTCCACTCCAGTTAATTCCCATAAATTCCCAATAATTTCCATAAATTCCCATAATTCCCATGGAAAGTTTCTAATTTGGAATATTTCCAAAATTTCCCAGCTTAACTTCCCATGGAAAGTTTCTGGAAATTTACTGGAAATTTTCCGCCCCTTTGCAACCCTAGTTGGCACCAGGGTAAACTTTTATAAGCCAATGTCAATAGTAAAATTTCAGCTAAATCAATATGTCTTATATCTTCTGGCTCATCATTACTCTTAAAAAGGTCTGTTGATCAGTTCATCAATTTTGGCAAGCCTTTGTTTTAAATAACCGTCCCTTTCAGGCTTTTATTTTGAAGGCACATTTTTAACGATACGGGCTTTATTTTGTAGCCATTTCAGCGGCACAGGAAGTGTTTCTCTAAGATGAGGTTTCTTGACATGATGAAGACCCCGCTGAAAAGTCCGAAAATCCACATAAAGATAAAAGAAAATGGTTCCAGCTGTTGTTGTCTAGCAACTTAGAAGCAGGTAGCTGGAATGGAGACAAACTCTGATGGTGAAGAAATAAGTGAAGGACAGAA
Source organism: Acanthochromis polyacanthus (assembly GCF_021347895.1). Lineage (NCBI taxonomy): Eukaryota > Metazoa > Chordata > Actinopteri > Pomacentridae > Acanthochromis > Acanthochromis polyacanthus. Next base: position 37,309,484 of record NC_067129.1, on the reverse strand, counting down.
AGGTGAATTTGTGTACAAAATAAGGCTGAACGTAAATGATGGCTTTGTGAAACATCAGGAGCTTCACCGTCATTTACCCCCGTTCTCACACACATTGGCCCGCCTTCTTCTTCTTTGTTGTTCGTCTCCTGTCTTCTTCTTTTGGAGTTAATGTCAGTTAAACCAGCTCATTTGAGCATTAGGGGCTCGACACACGGGAAGCGACAGTTGAGGGGTGAATGCGAAAGTCATCGCAACAGGAGATAAATTCAACACATGGTGTGCGATACTTGGCAGCGGCAGGCGACGGCGACACACCTCGTGCTGTGCAAAAGCACAGATCGCTTGTCTCCCTCACTTCTGATTGGCTGTGAAATTGGAGGGATTTTTTACGTTTTCAGAGAGTTTCATGACAGAAAAGCATAAAAATGATGAGCCAGAAGATATAAGATATATTGATTTAGCCGAAATTTTACTATTGACATTGGCTTATAAAAGTTTACCCTGGTGCCAACCAACTCCCATGCAACAGCTCTTTAATTTATATCACAATAGTCATTAAGGGAAGGATCATAAAGAATCGGGAAATCAATCACGGCTAAAATAATTTGCTCCTCCATGCTGAAAAGGGCTAAAAACAATGGTTGAAAACCGGAGCGGACCATTAATGTATAGGAGCGGATTGTACTGTGTAACATGCTGTAAGCTCATTGGTCAGTGAGTGAAACCCTCAGTGATTGGTTGAAGCTCCAAGCGAAAGCAACAAAAGTTGAACATTTTTCAACTTTCTTGGATTGTATCGCAAGCCAGCGGGTGCACGTCTACATGAACGCGCGCGAAATTTCACATGCACGAATGTCGCCGTCGCGTTGTTGGGAGGGGGGAAAGCGATGTTCGTCTCGTCACACAGCAGACATAGAAAATGAATGGAGCGCGACTGTTGTCGCGTCCCGTGTGTCGAGCCCCTAACGGTCTACTGGGCTGAAGTGTGGAGCAGAAGTTTGTAAGCAACAAAAAATATTTAGTGGTCGCACATGCGCGAGTAGACGAAAAATTTACTCACACTCGCTCAAATTTTGGTTGCAAAATGCGACCATTTAGTCGCAGTCTGGAGCCCTGACAGTGGCGCCTCAGATCTGTTCCGACACCTGAGACAAAAGCACGCAGTGGAACGGTAGCAATGTGTGCCTGTGTGAGATTCACATGCTAGTGCCCGTCCCAATTACAAAACCAAAAGCCACTAATATTAGCTGTTAGTGCTAGAGGTGCTTTCATTTGTTGGTTGTTTTGCACACTGAGTTACAGGGGAAATGTTGATATTTTTAAACACGAAACTCATATCCGAGTAACAATATCTTTTGAGTTAGTAGGGAGAAAAAACAACAATGAATCATCCACGAGACTGAGTGGGGAAAAATAAATATCGGGATGTAGTTTTTTGGCCATCCTGCCCATCCCTACCCTGGAGGTAAAGCAGTATGTGCCAATCATTTGGCTTTTAACACCACAGACAGGGTGTTATCTGTGGAGGCCAATAGCAGCATGCTGCTGAAACCCGATACATAATGGCTACAGGCCAGGAGGAGCACTATGCTGCTTTGATCACTTACTCTGGCCTGTGCTCTCAAACCAACCTAATGACCTCACTGTGGTTTTAAAACATTTTTGCAGCATCAGAGGCACTTCAGATCCACTGAAAACTGATCACAGTCAAAGCTTCACTACTTGCTCTGAAAAAAACGGGCCTCAATAACATCTTCGGACACCAACTCAAAGGATGCTTACAAAAGTACTTATAGAGGTCAGTTGTTAAAATGTGGTTTATGCAATAAAGAGATGCCATGTTTAATGAACCATTAGCAGGGCTCCAGACTAACTTTTTTCCTAGGAGCACAGTGGCCCCTAACTTAAATTTTAGGAGCGCAAGCAGAAAATTTAGGGGTGCACATCAAAATCGACTTGCAAAGTAAATATTCACATTTCCTCTCATTTTCACTGTATTACTGATAAATACTTGAATAAATGCAGAAACTATGCTTTCAATTCACATTTTATAGTGCAGCAGTTGACACAACATAACAGCAAAAGCACTCAGAGCGCAGTACTCCACCAAGGCTGCTCAGTTGACGTATAATTTCCGACAGATGAAAACTTTAATGAAAAGACCTTGTGCTGAGTACAGACGTGTTATGCATGTGCATGTTTGGTATGTTTACCAAATCACGTGTAAATTACTCTTATAAAGGTCTGTTGATCAGTTCATCAATTTTGGCAAGACTTCGTTTTGCTAGTGTTAAAATAACCATTCTCTCCAGGCTTTTATTTTGAAGGCGTATTTTTAACACTACGGGCTTTTATTTTGTGACAAATTCAGCAGCACAGGAAGTGTTTCTCTAAGATGAGGTTTCTTGACATGACGAAGACGCTGCCGAAAAGTCTGAAAATTCATGTAAAGATGAAAGAAAATGGTTCCACACTGTTGCTGTCTAGCAAAGGATGTGTTTAAAATTAGAAGCAGCTGGAATGAGGACAAGAAACGAGTGAAGGACAGAAAGGTGAATTTGTGTTCAAAATAAGGCTGAATGTAAATAAAGGATTTGTGAAACATCAGAAGCTTCACCGTCATTCACCCCCTGCTCTCACACATATTGGCCCGCCTGTCGCCTTCTTCTTCTTTGGTGTTCGACTCCTGTCTTCTTTTGGAGTTAATGTTGGTTGGCAAACAGCTCATTTGCGCATTACTGTCTACTGGGCTGAAGTGTGGAGCAGAAGTTTGTCAATCACAAAAATATTGAATAATAATTTAAAAAGAAATCAGCAAATTTACTGGTCGCACATGCGCGAGTAGATGAAAAACTTACTCGCACTCGCTCAAATTTAGGTGACCATTTAGTCGCAGTCTGAAGGCCTGATTAGTCAAGGTTTTGCCTTCATAAAATGGTTTATAGGCTTCAAAAATGTTTCAATCAAGGTTTAAGTGCAATTTGATTTGATGCATTACAGTTAACGCTGACAAGTGAAGAATCTTTTAAGGAAAGATATTTAAAAATAAAGCAAGTTTTGAAAGTCAAACAAACAGAAAGTGCACCTAATGCAAGGAATCTTCAGTAATGGAAAAGTAATAGAAATGTTTACAAGTATAGCAGTGGGCAAATTATTTATTTGGGGGGGGGGGATTTAGATAATACATGGTGTAAACAACCTGACTCAAGTATAATTGACATTTATGTATATAAAATGATCAGAAATGACAGAATTCTGTTAGCAGACTAATTGGCTTTACTCTGTGTGGACAGACTATACTTAATGTCATGCATAGTCATACTCCAAAGGTCAGGAAAAAACTAGGGCTGGACCTGAATATCCAAATATTCAGTCGTGACTGTCGTATCCGAACATTAACCCTTTAAGCGCCAAAGTCGCAATATTGCGACAAGCAACATTGCTGAACATAAGCCCCAGCTTCAAATAGTGCCTCATGCAGTTACTACTTTATACCAGGAGACGGCGGACATCTGGAACTTCAATCTGAGCATCATTTGTGGGCGTGTTTTCATTCAAAGTTTAGGAGTTTGTTGAGTTTGAAAACCGAGGAGACGAGACTCGTCGTCGGAGCGTAACAGAGTGCAAGACGGCGCATTTTAGAGCAAGAAAACTCACTATACAGAGAGGTCTGGTCAACGCTGACAAAGTACTTTGTCAAATAATGGCTTACTGAGATTCTGAAGAGGAATATTCACCCCCTGATTAAGATGTTCAGTTGTCCAGTGAGACAGAAAGTGCCGTCTGTGCGTAACGGCAGCGGGTCGGTGTGCCATGACAGTCCACAAGCAGCACATGCTGGAGCCGATGCTTTGCTTCTCCGGGTCCACAGTGGCAGGAGGGGATGTGGTGGGTGTAGCAGGGGTGGTAAGAACATTGCTAATGATGAGGGGGATAGCGGGTTTTGAAAAAAAAAAACAACCCGGAAATAGCAGCAGACACGGGAGAAAATGCACTGATAACGGTGGAGGCTGCAGTGGCGTTCACGGCCACGTCGTAAATGACGATGATGATGGCTGGGTTTGCTTGACAGATGAGGAAGAGTTTCAGAAGTGGATCAGACATTTTGATGAGCCTGTTGGGTATCGTGGAGACAGGGATCTGACAAATTCTGAGACAAGAAAAGCCATCTTGATCGCTAAACATCAAAGTTATGTAATCCATATGTCCGCCGCCTGGTGACGTCATAATATGCAAATTAGATGAGTGAATTTACTCCCATCATAAACTTTGGATAATACTGATGATTTTTCTCATTTACAGTTTGCCTTTATCTCTAACCATTTTCAAGTTAGAACCTTTAGAAAAAATGACATCAAAACTGAATATTTTATTGAAAAAACTCTGGTGCCTAAAGGGTTAATTTTGAGATCCGAATAGTCGGCCAGCCGTGCCCCGCGGACACACACACACACACACACACAAGTAGGACTGCAACTAACGACGCCTTGAGGAATCGTCTGAGCACGATACGTCATCAAAAGCGGAAGTGAGCGCGCAATGCAACAGAAGTCACCATCCGACCAGAGCGAGGAACACAGACGGACATCGGCGCTGCATCGTGCATATATTATGTATGCACAATGCAGCGCGGATGTCCACATTTAGATACACTGTAAATAGTAGTTCAGTGGTGCAGTTCATATTACTTTATTTTACAAAGCATATCTGCTCTAATAAATCAATTTAAATTTTATTTTGCAGTTCTGAAAGTTACAGATAAGTAATAAGTGTGAATATTTAACCAACTTAAAATTTTCTATACTAAAGTTGATTTTACTGAACTTCTCAAAAAACTTATTAAGCAAACTCAATTTTAGAGAGTTTACTAAAACTAAAGCTTTCGGACACACCCACATCCTGCAGGGCTGGGGCCTTCCTGGCCCACACTCCTTACCGGAAGGTGGCGGTAAATGCAACCTAAAGTTTTTTGCCAACCGCCATAAAACTAAAAAGAAGAAGAAGAAGCACATCCTGCAGGACGAACGTGTCCGGGCATCATTCAAACACTGGCGCCTTCCTTGGTTAACTTGGTCTTCACAGAGAAGCTACAGACATGTAACCGTTTTCATTGCTCAAAAATAGGTTTTAGCCGAATGAACATGAGCCTGCTGAAATATTCAATCCCAACTTTAATGCAGAAGCATGGCTTTTCTTGTTTTCCCACGATGTTAGCCAGTGTTGTAGGCCACAAGGTCAATAATGTTGCTTAATGTGGTGGAGTGAAAAACGGCTAACCTTACAAAGTATATTTCGTAGACAAATGAGGTTTCTACTGTATATTATCCTCAAGCGTCGTCTTCATGATCGTTTTCTAGTAGGATTATAATTATTTTTCATTCTGGTACTGCTACTGTAGAAATTCCAGCTAGCAGCTAGCTGTGCGCAGGGCTAATGCTAACATGCCAGCTAATCATTAGCAGCGCTGTTTGTAGTTCCTGTTTGATTCTGTACGGCTGGTTATACGGATTCAGTTTCTGTGGCTCTGTTAAACACCGTTTTTGGAGCTCCGAATAGTGAAGCTAATGCTAGCAGTGCATGGTGACTGGTGGCTTCAACCGGGAGCATTTCTCGCTGTGGCTGCAAAACAGCTGCGGACGGGTGGTGTCTAAACGCTGCGTGCACACTCACAGACTTAGTATTTACTGCTGTTATGGCAAAGAAAATTACTAAACGGCAGATAAAAACAGCTCTCCCATGGATAGGGAACGGCAGGCATAGGTGTGGTCTTTGGAAATTGTTTTTTTTTTAATATTCTAATAATCTGAGATAATGGATGTCAGATTTGCATGACCTATTATCATTAAAATGTACACAGGCTTGAAATATTTTACTGCCCATCTAAATAAAATAGAATATATAAAAGTATCATGTTTTTAACCAAATTGTTAAACTAATGAACTTTTCACAATATTATTATTTATTGAGATTCACTAGTAGACTTTTAATCCACTTGTTATATAGAAATATTTTTTTATCAGTTGTTTCTTTGCATTGAAATCCTTTTTGATGTTCTCGTTGCGTCTTCAGAAGACCTTCGGATCAGAGAAATACAACCAAGAAGTTCTGTGTCAACATCAGGTGTAGCAATTTATATCCTAAAGTAAATCAAATAGGTTAGAGGCTATTGCAGTACATGGTTGTTGTGTTATATTGTAATTTACACACAGATTTAAGGTGTTCATTCATCTCCTCACCCCTTATGGACAGTCAGGTGAAGTTAAATAGTAAATTTTAAAGCTTTACAGGAAGACATAGGTTAAATAATTTTCAGCATTCTGCTGAACTGTTGCTACAAAGTGGGACTTATGTGAAAACCTATACCCACAGTAATACCTCTTTATTTTGTTCTGTGACAGATGGGATGGCCCTGTAAATTATTGTATTAGTTACATGATGGCCAAAACATACAGCTACAGAATAATGGAAGTGGTTGTGCAGTCCCCAGGAGTGGCAGAATTTAAAGAAAGATGGCCTCCCCTCTTCAAACCATTCCAGGTAAATCATTTCTCATTTTACTGTTCCTGAACCTACACTTATTTTAAACAGTAATAATGATTGCATAAAATTCAAAGGCTGTGTTTACACCTCCTGAAAGTCCCAAACACTTGCTGTCTTTCAGATTAGTGAGGAGTTTCGTAGGTGCACTGCAGTTCCACTACAGTCAACATTGATGTCCCAGCTGGACAGGTACACTCCAAAGCTCCTGCAGCTGTTTGATGTAACGGGAGGAGCAGAGGGTCAGAACATCAAGAACATGCTGATGGAACTGATACAGGTAAGACAAGAGGGGTTTATTAAGCCCCAAAAGATACAACCACACTGAAATCTCAAAACTACTCAGACATGATGGGGTTTACTTTCCACGACAGTAAGTTTAGTTTCTATTTTGTTGGTTTATTTTTGTTTATTTTTATTTATTGTATGTTCCTTGTTTCCCATCCTCCTCGTCTCCCATCCCATCTTCCCTTCCCTCTACCTCTATCTTTCTACCTCTCCTCCTCTTCTGTCAGTCTCAACCCGCCCAGCCAGCAGGCAGATGGGTCCCCCCACATAAAGAACCGGGTTCTACTTGAGGTTTTTTCCCTGTTAAAGGGGTGTTTTCCTTGCCACTGTCTGCTTAGGGCTGCTCTGGGGGTTCAGACATATGGGTTCTGTAAAGTGTCTTGAGACAATTTGACTGTAATTGATGCTATATAGATAAATTTAATTGAATTTATTTATTGTTTCAACAAATGAGACATTTCATCCTGTGTTCTCTTTGTATGTCACACAGGAACAACAGAGACAAATATACACCAGGAAATGAAAACTCAAAGGTTGAGAATCTACACTTGCCAGGAGCAAGATGCTGCTGGTATTCTCATTGAGGATGTCCCAGTGCTTCCTGGTCTTGAAACTCCAGCAAGAGTATGCTGCCTACTCCTTGGATTAAAGGGGAACTTTGTTTTTTTTCAACCTGGGGTCTGTTTCCATATGTAATTTCATACGTGTGAGTGATGGAGAAATGAATTTTCGACATAGCTCCAGTATTTAGCCAGGCAGGCAGCTTAGCAGCTCAGCTAGCAGCTCGGCTAGCGAAAAGTATGGGGAAGATGGCCCCCCCCCGCGTCAAAGTCCGCCCTAACGTGCTTTTGCCCCACACTGACCGGCTCAGATAGTCTCAATGAGTGTCCCACAACATACTAGAGATGAGAAGTGAACGAAAACCTCCACATTACCAGGCGAGCGCTCTTTGTTGTGGTCTGTATCCAAATCTCAGGATGCGAGAAAGCAAATCTCGTTCCGAAAAGCAAAAAGCACGTTAGGGCGGACTTTGACGCGGGGGGGCCAGCTGCCCCATACTTTTCGCTAGCCGAGCTGCTAGCTGAGCTGCAAAGCTGCCTGCCTGGCTAAATACTGGAGCTATGTCGAAAATTCATTTCTCCATCACTCACATGTATGAAATTACATATGGAAACAGACCCCGGGTTGAAAAAAAACCGAAGTCCCCCTTTAACATATGCCCTAAATCTGGAATATACACCCAAACTCTCAGAAATTTGAGGTCTTCTAAAGACTTTGTTTTACTAGACTTGCTGCAGCCAAAACCAACAGCAAGCTTCTTGCCTAAGCTGGTCCACCATGAACAATTTTAGCTCCTGTTCAACAACGTCATACCTGGGTTTCAAAGACAGCTGTGGAGCTTAATGGAGCACCCACCAACAAGTCAATTGTTCTTTTGTTGTCCTTGTAGGCAGGTGTTGGTGGAGTTTATGACAAATGTTTTCACTGTGAAGATTTTATCAGCTGCAGGTCAGAATTTGTATTCTGTAAATTGCTGAAGTGTTCTAATATGAATCTTAAAATCAAAACCATTTTTATTGTTCTCATACCCTTAGACATATGTGCATATGCTAAAAACACTGTTCAGCACTTGAAGATCAGGTCACAGTTTACTTTGATCTATTTTCGTTTTTAAAGTGGAAATTGTATTTAAACAGTTAACTGTGAAGTTGAAGAAAATGCTTTTGATTAATAAATGTTGGACACAAATACGTTTCTTTCTTCAATGTACCAGATGTTTTTTTTTTAAACTAATTTCATAAAGAAATTTAGACTTTCAAAAACATGAAAAATATATTTTTTAAATCAATAAGATTGAGTGTATGACATCATCTTACTTTAATTTATTAAGTAAGATGTCATTAACAACTGACTGTTTTTTAAGTTAGTTCAACTCAATTTTTTTCTTCAAGGCTATACTCAAACCTTTTAACTTGGTGAAATTCACATTTTTGAGTTTTCCTAAATCAAAAAAGAGAGAAGTTCACTAAACTACTGAAAAGTGCTTGGAAAAGGTTGCCTCATTTTTTTTTGAGTACGATCTAAGCAACAGTTTTTGCAGTGTACAGCTGTATAGTAAACGGTGACATCTGCATTTACGATAGATCGTGGATGTCCGCGCTGCATCGTGCATACATAATATATGCACGGTGCAGCGCCGATGTCCATCCATGTTCCACGCTCTGGTCGGACGGTGACTTCTGTTGCATTGCGCGCTCACTTCCGTTTTTGATGACGTATCATGCTCAAGACGATTCCTCAAGGCGTCGTTAGTTGCAGCCCTACACACAAGATAATGTTTCTGTGAAACAAACTGTGACTGGATGAAACTGAATCTGACTTTGTCATAATGCAACTGCAAGAGCCAGTTTTCTACCAATTTAGCAATATGCTGTTTTCTCATTTTTCATATTTACTAATTAATATATAGACCCAAACAGTTCCAACATCTTCTCTCTTTTCTGTGTTGTGGTAATTTTGCTAAAAGCAGCGATGGTTTACTATTTATTTGCTGCCACTGCAACATGATACACTCCGTTTCAGCTGCCATTCAAAGGAATGGCACTGTGAAGAACAAACACTGTGGCACATTAACCATGCTGCAAGCTACAGTTCTGGTGGTGCAAATGCATTGCCTAGGCAGACTAATGGATGCGCAATTATGTAAGCTTTAATTAGATTTCTCAGCCAAACTTTAAAGTTACTTTGAAATATTAGGACTTTTTGGACAGCTGGCATTTTAAATCGTTTATTTCCCCTGCAAATTAGAATTGTACATATAAACAAGTTTATCTGCCAATAATTTTGTTCCTATGCAGGGTTCTCACCAGGATTATTTTACAGCGTAACGGCAGGTCGGGACAGCCCGACCATACATGGCATCACGGAAACAACCAAGACATGCTAATTGTAAGCCCGAGATTGGAAGCAACTCTTAATTTTAGACAGGAACGGGTCAATCGACAGGAAAGTACGGCTGAGGTGGAGAGACAAATTAACCTAGATAGGCACCCAGTCCATAAAAACAAACACACATGGCGTTATCTGTCAAAATAACTCGCTTTCACAGCGCCAACTGCCCCAATAAAGAAGTTTTCTCACATAAATATGGAAATATTACGCAACTGTGCTCAAAACACAATACCACAACTTGAAAGGCAGCGTAGCGGCCCTAATCACAGCATCATCTTTTAAACTGACAGTGTAACGGCCCGTTACGCTGAAATGCACTGGCGAGAACCCTGCTATGTATCCAACTCTGGTATCAATATTCATGGAAAACATCAAAAAACATGAATTCCTGCAGCAACCTGTTTGTGATGTTTTATTCTCTTTATCTCTCTCACTCACATCACATATTATACGCAATGATACCACAGGAAGAGAAACAAATCTAAAAAAATAGCCAATCTGTAAAATGGACTATCAAACAAATATATGTTTTTTCTTTATTCAAAACAACAGGACAGAAAAGAGCTTTGACTTGTGGGCGCAGACAAACTAAATAGAACATCTACACTCAACGGCAGCAGCTGCAGCACCACTAAAAAATGTGAGAAATGCAACTCCACTGACTCCTTTTAGCGGAAAAAGGACATCAGACAAATGGAGCCATGAGAACTCCAAGTGTGGGGCAGACAGTTTAACACACCATGTTGGTTATTGATGATGCCATTTTTCTTCTGCCTTTTTTTTTATTTTTACATCTGTCTCAATATGGAAGAAGCTGTAAAGCAGTCACTGTGGATAGGATACTATGGTCAAATAAAAACACACAAGGACAATAAAAGAAACCTCGAATGATGTGCTTTTGTGAAGTCATGTACATTTCATAATGTAAACATTACTTATTTGTGATCATTACTAAAATGGCATGAACACATACATGCATCAATTTCTTTATGACAAAAATCAAGCAAAGATGTATTTGCTGTCTCAAATGGAGCTGGAACAGTGAATACCCTGAAAAACTGTTGAAAAATACTAATTATATTGATAGTTGATCGATTTTTTAAGTTTAAATGCCTGAAAAATCTTGTCAAAAATTAATTTTCTGCAGTTTGCTGTTATATATCCAAGTAAATTCAATACTTTGGGGTTTTAAGTGTGCTAATTGGACAAAAATACATACTTACAGCCATCGCCTTGGACTTATGGAAACTAGGGTGGCCATTTATTACAATTTTATCATGTAATTGAGAATAAAATTGATTTGCAGTGATTAAAACCAAGGTGCATGCTGGCAAAATATGTATACTGATCTGATCTGCAAAATATTCTTATGCTTCAGTGTCTGATTGCTGTTTGAGAGGCACAAAATTGTACTATCCATCAATATTCTATTATTCCTTCATACAGCACCACCACTTTTTCCATCACCTGCTGGTTCTACTCTGTCAGCATCCAGAACAGAAACTGCCTGCAGACGACTGTCATTAGTAGGGCCCTATGATTTCCGCGATCACGGAATCGCGAACGGAATCGCGGAATTCGCCGTTAAAAACGGAATCTGTTTAAACGCGGAATATCGCAGAATCTGACATAATTTCACTACAACGCTGTTTTCATGTGGAACAGGAATGTAAGTCTGGGGAAAACAGCACGGAGGGAAGCACATCTGGGTGACACAGCAAGTCCCTTCCAAAGACTGAACCCCTCCCCCTTCAAAACATTGTAAGCATGGCGAAGCGACTCTCTGTGGCTCTGTCTTCGTCGGCGAAAAAACTGCGAAACTCGACACTAACCCCCAGTACAGAGCCGAGCAGTTGCCGAACGACTTTTATGCGTCAGGTGAACAGTTGTTTTGCAGATTTTGTCAACATTCCATTGACTGGAAACGTAAAAATACGTGCAGTGACCACATACTGTCCAAAAGCCATGTGAGAAACAAGGAAAAGTTCAATAGTAATGCTAGCAAGACCACGTCCCTACAAACCTGCATTACTGCTTCTACATTCAAGTCATCGGACTCAAGAAAAGAGTTTATTGAAGATTTTGTGACTATGTGTGCTGAGGCTGACATCCCATTGGAAAAGATGACAAAACTGCGTCCGTTTCTACTGAAGCACTGCAAACAGGGAGGAGCCCTAGCTGAAAATGCTAGCAGCCTTTGCCAAATTCACCTGCCGCGAGTGTTTGAGCAACATATCTCCACTGTTCTAAAAAAGATCCGTGGGAAAAAGTACTCCGTTGTTGTGGATGAGACCACTGATGCAAGAGACTGCAGCGTCCTAAACATAGTCATCGGTAAGTTCATGTATATTGTATTTTTTTTAATTTACATGTTCAAAATGAAATGATCAAATCAAAATGGCAGTATAGCCACACATTATATGCTTTTAGTTTTATCATTCATTTTAATCTACATCAAAAAATGAAACACATTTAGAACTATATGTGTGAGCTAATTTTTTTTTTTTATTACAGGAGTTGAAAACCAATACTTTCTTGTGGATGTTGTCTTCATGGATAGATGCAACTACTCAACAGTTTCCCAAGCCATACTAGCCTCCCTCCATAGCAACAGTCTGGATATCAATGATGCTCGGCCAGTGGTCACAGATAATGCTGCCTACTGTCTGAAAGCATACAGGGAGGTCCTGAAAGGAGTGATGCCAAACTGTCCATGTTACCTGTCTCTGCCATATCATCAATCTGGTGGGTGAAACTTGGCAGCATTACAGATTTTTCTCCGATGCTACCTCACTTGTGACATGGATGAGATCTGTCTTCTTCAAGAAGCCTGCTAGAAAGCGAAGATGGGTGGCCTTCCTCATCAACAAGGTGTGTGTGCAGGCCAAGGTTCCTCCTGAAGCAGTGTGTACCAGATGGAATAGCTGGTTTGAGGCTGTCAAGTATCATGCAGAGCATGTTCACCTGTACAGACAGTTTTTGTTGGCAGAGGAGTCAACAGGCATGGCAGTCAGGAACATCCTCAGCCAGTTAGAAACAGAGGAGAAGGTGCAGACCATGACTCTCAAGCTAACCTTCATCTCAGAAGCCTGCTCCAAACTGATGACATCCCTGACCATCCTGGAAGGAACTCACAGACCCACAGCAGTGTCTGCATACAATGTCATGGAGGATCTTGGCTCCTACCTAGTGAATGGAACCGCATAAACATGTGGTTATGGGCCCAAGACAGATGAGCTACTGAAAAAAATGGGGGTTAAAGAGAGGAACGACGTGTTGGACAATCTCCATGATGCCTTTCACAAAGTTCTCGAAGCACTGGGACACACATCTAGCCAGGGATGTGTACAGGCTGACCAGAGTCTTTGATCCCAGACAGGCTCCAGCAATGGAAAAGCAGATCGAAGCCTACTCAACACTGAAGCCCATGGCTAACCCATCAGCAGAGCTCAGTGAGCAGTGGATGGCCTATCAGCAATGTGTTTCCAGGGACCCCCTGCCAACTGATATGGATCTTGCAAACTACTGGAGAGGCCTGAGTGCAAGATTCCCAAGAGTTGCAGAGATGGCTGTGCCTTTCATCTACTTCCCAGTCAGCTCAGTTGATTGTGAGCGGAGCTTCAGCAAATAAAAAACTCTTCTCACAGACAAGAGAGAGAGACACTGACTGAACTCAACACAAAGAGGCTGGCAATCATGTATTTCAATGGTGATGTCTCTGATAGGTGGGAAACTTGAAGAGAGTAGCTCACAATGACTAACTAGTCCTACAGCTGAAATAGCCTGTTTAAGTTACTTTAGAAGATGTTTCAAATGTTTGGTTGTTGTTGTTTTATAACAAGTCAACAAATGTATTTTTTTACTTGCTGCTTGTTTTTGATGCACTTTAATTTTGCCGTATTGAGGAAATGTGTTGTCTGTCACCTCAATAAATGTAAATTTCTATTTAATTTGCATACATTTTAGTCATTTACATTAAGAACACACTGTTTTTGGTCGTAAAATAAGAGTAAAATAGAATTAAAATGGAAAAAACGGAATTTCCAAAAATTAAAATGGAAAAAACGGAATTTGGGAAAAAATAAAATGGAACTTGGGAAAAAATAAAACGGATTTTATAGGGCCCTACATTAGTTGGGTTTCCATTACAGTTTTTCATAAAATAAAAGTGATATTTCTAAAATTTCGACAAAGTATATTTGCGCTTTGAACGTGTTTCCACTGAAGGTTGTTCTGGGCAGAAGCATCGTAACTCTCGTAAAATATCATGACGCGAGATTTCACTGCAGGAAGATGGACGCCCAAAACCTGTTTATATCTCCTTATAACACTCTGCATTCCTCTGCTATTTGCTGTCTAGCATGGCAGTGAAGTTTTTCTCAAGAATAATGGCAAGAAAGGTCTCTGTCTCCTCTTCTGTCCACACGTACCGTGCCATATTTACTCTGAGCAGTGATGGCAACAGCAAATTCTGATTTCAGCGGAAAGTTGTTGACAGGGGTGGGGGGTGGGGGTGGGGTTGTCTCACGTACTCCCGCGAGATGTTAATGACGTTAGCATCTCGCGTACTCCCGCAAGATGTTAACAACGTTACCATCAGTGACAATAAAGTGTTCAAATTTGAAATTAAATCGGCGAAATCTGCGGATCCTTGAAGTTAAATCGGCGGAAATCCGTGGATCCGCGGAAAATTGCCATCATTGTCCGAAAGAACTGGTCAGGTGACCAGGTACGTCACGTCCGGTGACATATAATTGTGGAAAAAAGTGTTTCCATTGCGCTTTTGCGATATTTTTCAATATCGAAACGTCTGAAAAACCACCTCATGAGAGCGTAAAAACTTTTTAGCGATATTTTAGTCCTTTTTCGAAATTCAGGTGTTTCCATTACCAGTTTTTTATAGCGCTATTTACATTTTGCGCATATCTATGAGTGATGGAAACCCAGCTATTGTCTGCTCTAATATAATAGGACTACCTCTACTGAGAGTTCTGCCTGCAGAATTCGAACAGTTAAAGGGGAACTTCGTTTTTTTTCAACCTGGGGTCTGTTTTCATGTCATTTCATACATGTGAGTGATGGAGAAATGAATTTTCGATATAGCTCCAGTATTTAGCCAGGCAGGCAGCTTTGCAGCTCAGCTAGCGAAAAGTATGGGGCAACTTGCCCCCCCGCGTCAAAGTCCACCCTAACGTGCTTTTTTTCCCCCACACTGACTGGCTCGGATAGTTTCAACGAGTGTCCCACAACATACTAGAGATGAGAAGTGAACGAAAACCTCCACATTACTTTGCGATCGCTATTTGTTGCCAGTCTGACTGGCAAACCGGATCATACATCACCCCTCACATGCTCTCTTATACTAGCTTCGCTGCCCTGCATGCTGGACACAGAGGAGAAGGGCTATGTTTGTATCTCGGGCGATCTTGCAACTACATTGTTCGGTGTATTTTCACTAGTATGCTATATTTGCACTAGTATGTTATTAAGTTCTGTTTTTTCTTTCTTCATTTTACTTTTATTATTATATCACTTATTGTGTATATATTTGTTTTGTTGATTAAATATTGATAAACAAAGCACGACTTGCTTAGATCATCTGAAGTTGGTCCAAGCTTAACTCAAGATCGAGTTTATAATTTAGCCATCAATTACAGTGACAAAACCCTCAGAGCTGCTACTCTGAACAAAGCATTGTATGTGATTATTTAACTGCTACAGGGAAAGTTAAACCACAACGTCTGAGAAATAGTTAAAAAAGCCATGTCACCGTAAAATCTGTCCCACCACGACATAAAAACGTGTTAAAACTTAAGTTTTCTGCAAGTTAGCCTGGCTTCTTACCAAAACACTTGAGGGGGGTGACATGCTGTTAACTGAGACAGCATTTTGTGATTTTTTTAGGGTTTGTTGAGTGAGAAATATCCCGGTCGATATTAGAAAATAAGAGTAAGTGCAAGTCATGTTGTCCGGGGTGTGGACGCCAGGTCTACCGCTGGATATTTGAATGCAGTTTGGCGTGACGCGTGTCGCGACTGAAGAAAGGCTAGCAGGCTAGTTAGCAATTACGAAGCTAGCTAACTAACGGTAACGGGCGACTAGCTTATCTCAGGCAGTTACTAATGTAAATATTAACTAAAGCACTCAGTTGAACACGCTGCTGAACTCCGCTCTCCGTTTGACTAAAGAAACATTTTTAAAACGTTTAAACGTCTCGTTCGGCTTGGGGAATCTCCGCCATTTTGTCTCCTCTCAGCCACATATCCATGTGAACCGTTTTACCTGTGCCTCTGAGCCCCCTGCGCAGGGAGACCGCAGGGGGAAAGTGGGGCCAGGCTCTCGACACATAACCGGACACTCACCGTCATATCGCTCCGCCTGCTCGGCGAGCTTCGCCTGGTATACTAAGTTCTCTCTGTCCGCCATGGCGCTCGGATACTGGGGCTTTTCGTTGCGTCCCGGTGGAAAGGGAGGATTCTGGGCTGCTCGGCAGTTCCTGGTGGTGGATCAGCAACAGCACAGTCGCTCCGCTGAGCCGAAGACCCACCGGTGGCACTGACGTAAAGATGGCGCCGCTGCTCCATCCGGGTATTCCACGCAGGACCTCCTCATGATCCCGCCTCCAGCCCGGAGCCAAGTCCCGAAATAAACCTTTGTCCGAGACGAGCCCACCAAAGTCTATCCAAATTCCGCCAAATTCAGTTTTTAATTGCTTCTCAGCACATACAACACTTCATGATCATTCTGTTTTTATTCACTATTAATGACTCTTAAATTCGGCATGCACATAAAACAAAAATAAGAATGTAACTTAAATTGTCATTTTTTGTGTGTTTTGGAAAAACATCCTTTCTCCATCCATTCTCTATACACCGCTTTAACCTCACTAAGGTCGGGCCTATCCCAGCTGACTTGGGCGAAGGCAGGGGACACCCTGGACAGGTCTTTGAAAAAACAGCTTGCAAAAAATGTTAAATCAATATTTAAAAAATCAACTCAAATCCCCTCTCAGCTAATTTCTTATTTTTTGTATAAGTTGAATAATTTTGAAATACAATTTTAATATCTAACAAAGACTACATTGCATTATTGCATTAGTCTTGTATTTACACAAATTTTCCAACAAATACAGCTCAACTACTAATCACTATGGTCAAACACAATGTAATGAATATTTATAGAAATACAATGAGAATACTTAAGAGTTCAATTACAATTTAGACTAATTTTATTTCTTCTTTTCCTTTCGGCTCTTCCCTTCAGGGGTCGCCACAGCGAATCAATTGCCTCCATCTGTCCCTATCTTCTGCATCCTCTTCTCTCACACCAACTTGCTTTGACAACAACAAGCCCTGGATAACGAGTGACATAAAGGGCCTTCTGAACCAGAAGAAGAAGGCCTTTAAAGATGGCAACACGTCAGAGCTCAAGCAGATACAGAGGGAACTCAGAGTCCAGCTCAGGGAGGCAAAGGAGCAGTACAAAAGGAAATTAGAAGAAAGGATGCAGACCAACAACATGAGGGAGGTGTGGGAGGGGATGAAGACCATCACTGGCTGCAGCTCCAAGAGAAGTGCCCCCACTGAGGGGGGTATGGGAAGGGCAAATCAGTTTAACCACTTCTTCAATAGGTTTGACCACCCCAACCCATCCACACCTATAAACACAGCAGCCCCCATTCCCCCACAAGCCACCACCAACAGAGATGAGGACACCACCCCTCCCCCCATAACACCTCCCATGACAATCACAGCAGCTCAGGTCTGGGGAGAGCTGAAGAGGCTGCGCCCCAACAAAGCTGCAGGACCTGATGGAGTATCCCCGAGACTACCGAAGGCCTGTACGAGGGAGCTGGGACACCCCCTCCAATGCATATTCAACCTGAGCTTGGGACAAGGGCGGGTTCCCCAGCTGTGGAAGGCATCCTGCATCATTCCAGTTCCAAAGAAACCACATCCTGGTGAGTTGAACGACTTCAGGCCGGTCGCCCTGACGTCCCACGTGATGAAGACCATGGAACGGCTGCTGCTACACCACCTGAGGTCACAGACCCACCACGCCCTGGACCCTCTGCAGTTTGCTTACTGGGAGAAGACCGGAGTGGAGGATGCTATAACCTTTCTGCTCCACCGATCTCTCTCTCACCTGGATAGAGGCAGTGGTGCTGTGAGGATTACATTTTTGGACTTCTCCAGTGCCTTTAATACAATCCAGCCACTGCTCCTCGGGGACAAACTGACAGATATGGGAGTTGAAGCACACCTGGTGGCGTGGATTACTGACTACCTGACCAACAGACCTCAGTATGTGAGGCTGGGGGACAGCAGGTCCGACACTGTGGCCAGCAGCACAGGAGCACCGCAGGGAACTGTACTGTCTCCGGTCCTGTTCACCCTGTACACGTCCGACTTTCAGTCCAACACGGAGCTCTGCCATGTGCAGAAGTTCTCAGATGACACAGCCATCGTAGGGTGTATCAGGAGTGGGCAGGAGGATGAGTACAGGAAACTGATCCAGGACTTCGTCACATGGTGTGACTCCAACCACCTGCTACTCAACACCACCAAGACCAGGGAGATGATGGTGGACTTTAGGAGACCCAGGCTGCATCCAGAACCGGTCATGATCAAAGGGGACCGCGTGGAGGTGGTCCACACCTACAAATACCTGGGAGTGCAGCTGGATGACAAACTGGACTGGACTGCCAACACTGATGCTCTGTGTAGAAAGGGACAGAGCCACATGTACTTCCTCAGAAGGCTGGCGTCCTTCAACATCTGCAAGAAGCTGCTACAGATCTTTTATCAGTCTGTAGTAGCGAGCACCCTCATGTACGCAGTAGTGTGCTGGGGAAGCAGCTTGAAAAAGAAGGATGCTGCACGCCTGGATAAACTGGTGAGGAAGGCTGGCTCTGTTGTTGGTACAGAGCTGGACAGTCTAACATCAGTGGCAGAGCGACGCACATTGAACAGGCTCCAGTCCATCATAGACAATCCAAGTCATCCTCTGCACAGCAGCATCTCCAGACAGAGGAGCAGAATTAGCCACAGACTAAATCAAATCAAATCAAACTTTATTTACAAAGCACTTTTCATACAAAAAAAGCAGCGCAAAGTGCTGTACAACATTTAAAAACATTAAAAATGAGAATACCCATCCCGCCCTCCCTCCATATAGGCGCGCGCACGCACGCACGCACGCACACTATAGGAAGACATGACGTGGCACTGACGATTGTGGAAAACGCCTCCATTGGGGCCGTCCACACCGGGAGGAGCTTCAGGCCGTGCCCGCCGGAGGCGCCGGCACCCAGACCCCCCGACCACGACAGACACAGGGACCCCACACCGAGGTAGGGAGCCCCACAACTAGCCGAGCCGAGGAGACCCGAGGACAACACCCCCAGCAGCAGACCAGACACAGCCCCCAGTGTGGAGGACCCCCTGAGGAAACACTGGAGTTGAAAGAAATAAAATAAACAAATAAATAAATGTGCTAATAACTAAATAATGGGAAGTAAAAAAACGTAAAATACATAAGATGATAAATAAGGAATGATAAGAACATCAGGATATAAGAAGGTTTAAAAGATCAGTTAAAAGCCAGATTAAAAAGGTAAGTCTTTAACCTTCCTTTAAAAACACCGACAGTCTCTGCAGTCTCTGCAGACTACTGTCATTGTCCTGCTCCACAGACAGACTGAAGAAATCGTTCCTCCCCCACACCATCCGGCTGTTCAACACCAACCGGGGAGGGCGATAAAATGGACAAAATAAAACACAAAAACTCCGGACTCACTACACACTAACACCACACACACACTCACATCTACATGCTGGACTAAAGTGTGAAAAAACAGACTGCTACAGACTGGAACACACGGTCATTTTGCACAACTGCACTACTGCACTGTTGAACTGCCAGATGTTTAGATATTTATATTTTTATTATAGTCTTATTTGTAACTTGCATGCTCTCATGTTCTCTGCCTTTCTTGCTGCTGGAACTGTGAATTTCTCTTTGGAGATTAATAAAGTATCTATCTATCTATCTATCTATCTATCTATCTATCTCCATGTCCTCTTTAACCACATCCATAAACCTCCTCTTTGGTTTTTATTTGATTAAATTTTTAGTTTTTTGCCTAATTATAATTTTGTCATGGTGTACAACACAATGAAACAAAAAGAGACAAAATGTTGGATATAAATCACTTGGTGGATGGTTTGCACACATTTAGGCCCAAAATCAGTAATTGAATTCACCTTTAAAGTGTTCTCTTCATCAGCTCAGATCAAAATACTGCATTTGAATTAATATTAATTTGAATTAATTCACTTATTTGGAGTCTAAAAGTATGTAGATCTTTTCCTGATCTGCAGTTGTTTATAAATTTTTACTTTGTTTTGCAAAAAAAAAGTAGGATCTTTGCCATAAATTACTAATTAACACGACATGGAGTAGAGTGAAAAACTGGATGACCAGATTACAAATTCGATATTCACAATAAATACTCAGTGTAGTTAAAGGCAAAGCCCATTCTGACAATTTGGTATATTTTTTATTGACTAGGTATATTAACACATTACATGCTACAGAAAATAAAAAGGTAATTTTTAACTTCAAAATAATATATTTTCATAACACTTTTGAAACATTGTACAATCTCTTTAAAAAAAAATCCTATTTTTGCTTGTTCCGGTTCTCTTCAAGTCTGGGTGAAATGGCACAAAAATCCAAAAAACAGATCATCACTGTGGAAACACAAACTAACTGAAAAGAAAAAGAATGATTGAACATTATTTGGCATGATGAGAGTCTTGTTCTTGAGCTGTAGAGGAGATAAGGTGCATATTGTAGGATCGTCAGTGGTATCTTGTAGAAATAAACAAAAAATAGCAAGTAGTCATTGGACACTCAGTGACTGCTGTGGCACAGTTGAATTATAATAACATCATAAATGTGAAGTGAGAATCTTCTTTTTTCTTCTTCTCAAAGGCAACCATCGGAGGGAGTTTTGTGCCATGCATCTGAAGGCAATACCCGAATAACCCTTTGCATCAAGGCATTACAACCAATACATTAAGTCGTACCTCTACGCAATGGAAACACCAGAAACACAGTGAAACACAATCACTTCTTTACAAGTGGCACAGATAACCACCAATGACACGTAGTATTGATATCCAATTCATGTCAAATGATGAGCTATACTTAACATGTGGCATTATGTTTTGCATTTTCAATCAAAATCTTTGCATTTTTGCGAGTTTGTCATTACATTTAATAACTCAAAATGGCGTAAATGATGTTTTAAACAATAAAAACATCAGTATATGAGAAGATACTATATTTTAGGATACATTTGACAAACAGAGTGAACTATTTTTTAATGCATTCGACTTCTCCCCCAAAACACACCACATCTGTAGCAGCACATTTCATAAATATCAGACTGTTTTCGCAAACAGTCAGTTAGTGTTAACTGGACTTCTACATACTCATGTAAGCTTGACACAGGCACTCAAAAAGGTCTCCAATGCAAGAAATCATGGGATAAAACTAAAGATATTGCATGTATTTATTCATACAGTATCGACTGTGTGTGGCTCAAAATTCTTAACATATCATGATAATAAAAAATATGACATTAATGTTGCATACAAAAATATTCTCCTTAAATTTGAGTCTCGATGACAAAAGAAATGAAGGGAAAATGTCACAATTTTACAGAATGTGAATGCAAGAGTAGATTTTTGAACATCAGGGGTCAGATATACAATTCTGTGACAAACTTAAAGTACAAACATACATTTTTTTAAATAAATTTTGTTGTGATTTCTAGTACTAAATGAACACAGAAGCACTTTAGATGACTAAGGTGCTTCTGTGTAGCATCTGTGTAGCGTCAAAAAAATTAGCAGTTTAACCAAATACTAGCTGCTTTGTCAAACCTTTCTACCGAAATACAGTTGGGATGATGTAAAGAACATGTCAGATTTAATCAAACAATGTGCCTTTGACTGCATCAATAACATAGATTAAGTAACTGTTTAATGTATATTCGAGATGCATATGTTCTAGGGAAAAAAATATCTGAAAAAGGTGGCATATGCAGGATTGTAATGCACACATTGTTCATACATCTGATCCAGAACATGGAAGATTAAATGGATTTATAGATGGGTTGTAGCTTCAGTCCAATTGGTTCTCACTAAATCTCTTCATCTTTTCCGATATATAACATCAAGTAGAGAGGATGTAGCTCTGTAGACCCTCCCTGGTGGACGCCTTAACTTCCATGTGCTGCTGGGGTTTGTCACTCATTACTTTAGAAAATGTGTTAATTTATAACGAAAAAGATGATACACCAATTTCCGACTTGGAGGAATATAAGGTACCACTCAATCTTAGCTTGCTATTATGCATGAAAAGCAACGCTGGGACCACAGGAAGACTTTAATCTCTCGAAAATACTGCGTTTTATCAGTCTCAATGCCGCCAAACACATTTTACAACCATTTGCAATATGTCTAATTAGAGTTCACTTGCTTACTTAGAGGAATGACTGAGATAATGTCAAAAAACAAACAAAAAAAACATCCCAAGTTGCTTATTTCTCTGCCTGCTGTTGAGAAAAAAGTTCCAGAGCAGATTCTCAAAAAGAAACAGTTCAGGAAAGCAGAATTCCTTTAGCAAAAGACCAGTTTATAATTTATTTCTGTGCTGATGTGGTGCTAAAAGGCTTGTGAGCGTTCAAAAAAAGCTTCCTGTGTAATAATGAGTATTCTATGTGGAAAAAGCCAATGAGACAGCCTACAGCGAACATCATTCATGCCACACGAAAACACATTAAAATGACACTTGCCACTTCCCAGATACACATAAAAATGCAACATTAGTGTTTAAGGTGGATTTTTTTTAATCCTAAAAGCATCTCGGAATGGCAATGCTATAACAGCCCATCTGGAGGACAAAAATAAAATCCCTCAACTTTTCTCCTCTCATCTTCTAAACCAGCCTCAGGGGATTGTTCCTTCCTCTGTGAGTGTCTGCTTGTTTTTCTTTCATACTGCTGCATTTGAAGTCACCCATGATGGTGCAGAATAGTGATTTAAAGGAGTTAAAAATAAAATAATAGGTGTACAGTCTCTACCAACAAAAGGTAAAAAAAATAAAACAAACAGGCAGAAGGAAGAATGTTTACAGTATTTAGCATGTAAGGTGTGTGTATACATATATATACTCAATTGTATCATAATATTTTCCACTTTTTATACAAAAAGAAAAAAAAAAGAGGACTTGGTTTGTAGTGTGGGATGTAGTAAGTCAGTGAAGTCATCTTTGCGAGGAGCACCGTCTCGTTTCACAGTCTACAAAAACTCACTGATTCATGATTCTGTGAGAGAAGCAGAGTGTTTGGTCTCCTGTACGCCATTGATTTTCTTCCTCCTGTGTGTGAACGAAGTGTCATGGGCGGGCGGGGGATGCACAGATAACACAGAAGGAGGCTGAATCCACCGTGTACGTGTGGTGCAGACTTCAATACTGGGCTTGAGGTATGTAAACTAGGGTTTGACTGATATCAGTCACTGATGTCCCAACATGCCCCATTAAACTGAAATTTTTGCCCATCTTAAATTGAACCATTTTCATTCCTCTTCCGTTTACTGTCTTATGCACAAGTGATTAAATAATTTTACAGTTAGCAGCTTCCGTCGAGACGCTCAGAATCACTACATCTATTTAACTTCACGACGGGTCGAGGGTCGCGTTCATGCCTGTAGTTGAATTCATTTGATCCGGATCCAATAACTAAAATAAACCTTTACGCCTATGCTGGTCCATGTTTTGCCCACACAATTCAATACAAATTGCTGTAAAGTGATATGGACAATGAATAAAGATCTTCAAGAAATAAACACTATTAGTTGAGACTATAATTGCAGTGCCTATTTAAAGGGAAGTAAGGCACAAACAGAAATGTCTTGTATGCTAATGCTACATTACACTCACTTTTAGATGAGTAACTGCTAAAATACAGAGATGCAGGACATAAGCACAAGAAGTATCGGATTTCACTCATGTTCACTAACTGGAAGACAGGATTTTTCAAAGGCTCAAAATGGCCCTTTGGGTAATGACTACACATTAAAGTAAGCATAATAAGTAAAGGCAATAACTATCTAGTTTCTTCTTACTTCTAAGTATTTAATTATCAAAAATGTAAGTTATGCTTGGGTAAATGAAACCCAAATTAACTAAACTGGTTAAAACCACATATATTTTTGAAAATCTCAAGTCTTATCACTTTGGCACTGGCTAAAATCTCTTTAAAGAAGGGCCTAAAATTCCTCCATGCAGGAAAAATCAAAAAAAGATATCCCCACAGTTTACCAGATTATCTTGCAAAATTATACAGATCACTTCTAAGGAACGACTAGGAAATTATCCTGATGGCTTACAATTAGTAGAGGCTCTTAAAGGCAGTTTAGCTTTGAAATTGTGCTAAAATTGCACATTTGGAAATTCAAAACTACTATTAAAGTTATTAGTCCTCAGAGGGAAATTCATTCTCTGCATTTAATCCATTTTTAGTATAAGGAGCAGTGGACAGCAGGTCTAAGCTGGTGATCTGGACAAGGATACTTTGGGAGATTAAATTAGCATGTTTTTGATATCTCCCAGAAGAAATCTGCACAAGCCTTTTTGGTTGGACACAGGTGTCGGTGCTAACCACTGATTCACTGTAACAGCAAACTACTAACAAGCTGCAGAGTATGACTGAACCAAAATCTGACTTTTCCAGCAGTTTCTGTGCAGTTGTTAAGTCCAGGTGAACGCGCTAGTTTTTTTGAGCAGGACCGAAAAGGTAAAAGCACCCTAAAAACATAATGTTATTGCTTTTGTATCTATTCAACAAACGGGTACATAAAATACTCTGAAAATTAAAGGACATTGCAGTCTTGTTCTTTTCTGTTCTGGCTGAGAGAGGTTTGATTAACTCTCCCATTACTGCTGGATACACAGACATGAAACTGATAACTGATCTTCCAGTGTGATTCTTTGTGAGATAACATTAAACCAATAAATGCTGCCATCTACATAAAAAAACAGAACTGCGTTGTTTTAGGTGTCTGAGACTGAAGTAGCGTAGATAAGGAGGAAGCCAACAGTGACACTTGGTCAGGCTTACTTAAAAATAAAAGCTAATATAGGGAAACCAATATCCGTCTGATCTTAGTGTAAACTCTTAGTATGACTGACGTCCATCAAAATGACTTTAGGCAAGATCAGCCAACACGTCTTGTGCTGGCAGGGTCAGGAGAGGCTGACCAGTTTAGCTTGTAGGTTCACATACTGTGTGCTTCTATAAATCTTAGTGTTTCCAAGTGTGACAAAATGGCCAGAGGGACATGCTGGAGGCAACACGTGCTTCTCAGCTCTCGTCATCAGGATGGTGCTGTTCCAACAGTCGAACGTGGGTGAAGGGAAAGTGGCCTCGCTTGCCTTTACACTCGCCCTCCCACTGTCCGTTCACGTTGATCTTGGTCACTTTAACCATGTCCCCCACCTGCAATGGCCCACAAACATCACAAGTCAACATAAAATACAAACACACTTCCTCTTTCCGCTCTATATAAGCTCAAACGGACAAGTCGAACTTGTCAATACAAGCTCAATGTCCGACTCAAATTATTTTAAGCCTGCAGAAAGAACAGCATTGACCTAAAATTGAGTGACCCACCTTCGTTTTACAGCTGCACACCAGCTACACACTAGCTACACTAATTAACAGGAATGACAAGAGGAGTTATTTTCTGGCAGAACTGACTGATATTCTTTAATATAAATTCTAATGGCAGACGCGATTAAAAATTAATGTAATTAATTAGGGCTTTGGAATTAATTGCAATTAATCACATTTTTGTCAAACAGTAATATTGACACTAAGTAATTATTTTCAATTCAAATAAATTTTGGTTGACAATTGAATCAATGAATAGCGTCTTCTAAAGTGGTCTATTATGGGATGGCTACATTCTTAGCTGTTAGCAGGACTGCTGTAGCTAACATTACCTCTGGTGCTAACAGCAATATGTTTAGAATTGAAGTGATGCCGTCGGCTTGACGTGTTGCGGTGATCAGAAAGCTCTTTGTTGCACAATTTGCAAACGACCAGGCTTTTATCTAAGCTGACAACTTACTAACCTTGCCAGCAAGTTGATTTCTCGCGATATTTGTGAGTTCACAAATCTCTCAAGAAACCATCTTGCACCGCTCCCGCATTCACTGTTCGTACAGAGCCAAGTTGGCACGGGCCAAACACGCAGCAGTATTCGTGTGTGGGGCGGGATATCCGGGTGTGAAGACGACACCAAGCGCCAGTAGATCAAAACAAACATGGCAACGGAGGACAACCATCGTGTAGATGCTGCTATTAAGTCAGTTTTAGCTGAATCTCCTATCGCTTCTTTGAAGGAAGAACAACGAGAGGCGCTTTGCGCATTTCTGAACGGTAAAGATGCTTGTGCTTTTTTACCTACGGGTTTTGGTAAGAGTTTAATCTACCAATTGGCTCCGCTCGTTGTGAAGATCCCGCGATTGGCTAAAAACAAACCTGTCAGAGGCGGGACATACTGTTGCATTGTCCAATCCGTGCCTCTTTCCTCCGAACGGATTTACATGGAGTGGTCCCAGATTGGTATTGTGGAGTACTATCAAGTACTACACAATTATTAATCTGGCTATTGCCAGGTTAACAACTTACTCCCAACAAGCACAATGAGTCTCATCTTCCTTCAATCAGTATGTTTACATGAGACCTTTAATTCCTCTTTAATTCGGAATTCAAGTTAATTCCACTTTAAATCTCCTTGTAAACACTTAATTTCGAATTAAAAAGTTGATTCCGAATAAACGTAATTCCAAATAAACTACCTGGTTTATTCCGATGTTCATTCTGAATAAACTAATTCCTATGTACGATCTACTCATGTATACAGTTAATTCCGCTTTAGTTAATTCCAGTCATTCTGCGCATGCTTGGTTCCTTCCTAACCTAGCAATGTAGTGATGTACACGTTCTGTGACCTTACTGACGCAACAGAAGTAGTACGTCATTGTGGAGTTGCTGTTTCAAAACGACAATAAAAAGCAAAGCGAAAAGCGTGCTTTTTAGTTGTTCCTCCATGTTGTTGGAGAAAAGAAATGCCACAGCAAGAGTTTGTTTTCTTCCGGTAAACAGGGATACATCACATCCACTCCCTGTCCAATCAGAATTCTTTCCAATGCCCAGACGTGCTGTTCATGTAAACCTTAATTCGGAATTAATATTTCCACGTAAACGCGCAACACAAAACTTTAATTCCAAATGAGTTAATTCCGAATTTGAAAAAACTTCATGTAACCGTGCCAACTGTTCACCAAACCGCTGTGTATCTTCTTCACTGCAGACAATAGACCGTATGCTGCAGACAGACTTTAGGTTACTGGTCACCTACTGGACTAGAGTAGGTGACCTCTCCCCCCCCATTATGCTTGCTAAATATTTCATACTAAAAAGCATTCTATATGTTTTGTTTTGCATTATTGTGACATGCAGCTAAATATGGTTCAGAAAATATCACTAGTTGATTTCTTTAAAGATGGGACTCATCATGACAGCTTCAATTTCTTTTTTCATATTTCAACTTACTCATAATCTGGGACTATTTGATCTAATTGTCTAGTATAGTTGATTGTGAAGAAAAGAAAAAAGAAAATGTGAGGCTTTCATTTTTAATAAAGCATGGGAAAATGTAGTAGTACTGTAATACTACTGTAATACTCATTACTGTAGATCAGAACTTCAGGCACCCCAGGAATGAGTATTACAGTAGTATTACAGTAGTACTGTAACATTGTAGTAACATTCAAGTTAGTACATGTAATTTGTATGTGTATTTTATAATTACATGTATGCATTGGAAATGGGTGTCAACATGTCATGATATCTACAGGTATGGCTCTAAACTAGACCTTGTGACACAAAAAGGGCATTACACTTTTTGAAGGTAGTCACCTTTAACAACTAACATTTCAAAAAGAACAAAACATACATAATACTACCATTGGAATGACTACTAATACTTGTATCCCAATTTAAAGTACTGAAAAGCAAAAAACAATTTTGACATTACCCATGCCATTTTGAGTAAGAATATCTCAGTAACTACAAATATAACCCTGCTGCTTTTTTTGTACAGTGATAGAAGACAGATGGAACTGTCTTGTAGAAAAATTTGGGGTCTCTGGTACCTGTCCCACACTGAGATTTTTGCCACCAAAAATAGCCAATTAAAAATCTCGTCCAACTTTGGGAGCTCATATTTTCCAAACTGAGGTACCTAGAAAGCTCACGTTTGCTAAGTTATTACACAAGTTTGTGTAGAATGGAACCCAGGGGTGTTAGAACACTTCTGTGCAGTATTTCTAGTACTTTTAAGGTCCCAAACCCCACTCGCGAGTAGGTTTTTCCTAATTTTTAGCATTTTTTAGCAAGCCCCCATGGCCTGCAGAGTGTAGGGAAACACCTGAGGATGTTTGTGGGGCACTAGCTACATGCAGAGGCCTTGTTTACCATCTCACAGCTATCTGGTATGTCCAGAGGCTGAGAATTAACCACTTAAAGATGCAAAAAAAAAACCCTGGCGAGGCTTTTTATAGCCCAAATTCTGAAAATTTCAGACCCCCACAACTCAAACTATTTGAGCTACAGGCCTACAATTTTGCATAGAAAGTACTTTTGTGACTAATGGCATACCAATAGACAACCCTGTGCATGATAGCATGTGCTAGTTCCGGTTGAAAAACTCCGGGTGCTACAGTTACTTCCGGTCCCGCTTACAGCGCTGTCAAAATGGAAGACGCCAGCAGTACACTTTACTTTTCCAGATGCCTAAGCAACTTGCCTAAAATTTCTGTTGATGATGTTTATCGTCTTGTTGATGATTTTTCGTCAGCTCCTCAAAGCAAACGGGAAAAGGGATTCAAATTTTATATATCCCAGTAACTTTGAAGGTAAGTGGCATCGCATCCTACATAACTAGCGCTAGCTTAACTGTAGGCTTGCCAAACATGTACCTTATTTTATTTTCTAGTATTTATCCCTTTAAACTGCAGTCAATTCCAGCCATTTTCAGTACAAAAAAATCACTAATATTCTATTTGTAAATAAAAAAATATGACGAGAAGTACAGGGAATATTGGACGCGCATCGCGAGGTGGATTTCCTTGAAAACGACCGATTCGTGGATTATATACCAACTTCAGGACATGTTTTGGACAAAATAGTTTACTGGCTTGGGTCATCTGGATGTAAAAGGTTGGATTATGGCCGTTTTTTGTGGAATCTTTTTTTTTGTGTGTAATAATAAACCCGGAAATGTGAGTCGCGCTGTGTGCGTTGAAGCCGTGTATAGAGAACGGATGGATGAATATTCGTTTTTGTCGGACAAATGTGTTTTTCTCACCCGCTGTGGTAATCGCATCTGAAAGTGGTTTATACCGGCGGATTCATGATAAAAGCGCTATATAAAAACAACCATTTACCATTTTACTTAGTCGAGTTCAGCAAGACATTTTATATTTGTAGTTTTGTTTGAACAAAATGACAAATAAATGCTTGGATTTCCTCTATATTTGATTAGGTGTCAAAACGGAATAACAAATGATTGAAGAGTGCACGGATTGTTGTTATAGTTGATCAGATATTTGCTGTTTGATCAGTGACTATGCACTAATATTCCCGATCCTCAGCTCAGTGTGAAACATTTTTTTTCGTCTAATTTTGGCAATCCACTGAGCCCGCAAATGCCGGTCTTTTGGAAAATGGTGAAGGCTTATAGAACCGTTATAAACACCAGAAGCCGAACATAATGGTACACTACAGTACCTCCCATATCGACCTTGAACACGTTGAAATCTAATTTTTTGTTTTGCCGAGAAAACAGTGTTTTTCTTTTTTGATTCCATTTTATCCATGCTGCGAAATAGCCTCCGGAAGGACCTGTAAGCCCTCCCGGTCAGAACCCAGAAGTTAGCATTTTGATGTGCACAGGGTCTATTCAGGACTAATTTGAAGATGGTGCAGCAACACCCCTAAGGAATATCTGGTTATTTCACCTGGAATGACCCAAATCTGAGAAAAGATAGTACCTTATTTCTCTCCACCCCAGGGGAAATTCACATTGTTACAGCAGCTAATGTAGCAATAGATATAGTAGTAGCAATAAAATAATAATAAAATAGTAGTAGTAATATTTACAATATGTACAACGATGAGAAATGAGAATGAGATAGTACAGTATTGACACACCGTAAGCAATACGATATAAAGTGGCTTGAGAAAATAAGTTTAATAACCAATCTCCATCATATCTTAAAGATCTGATAGTACCTTATTATCCTAGTAGAACTCTTCGCTCTCAAACTGCAGGCTTACTTCTTGTTCCTAGAATTTCTAAAAGTAGAATGGGAGGCAGAGCCTTCAGTTATCAGGCGCCTCTCCTGTGGAACCTGCTCCCAGTTTGGGTTCGGGAGGCAGACACCCTCTCTATTTTTAAGACCAGGCTTAAAACGTTCCTTTTTGACAAATCTTATAGTTGGGGCTGACTGGGTGACCCACAGGGGTTCGGCTTGTGTCTTCATTGCACAGCTGACTCCCTCTTGGACGTCCCTTCGTTCTGCCTCTAGTCATGCTGCTATAGGCCTAGGCTGCTGGGGGACTTTTCTTGACGCACTGAGCCCTTCTCCATCTACCTTTACATTTAATATGTATACCGTTATTGCAGTACATTCACTCTGTTTCCCCCTGTGCTATTTCTCCGAGTGTCCCTGGTCCCAGAGCTGGATGCTTCAGATCTGCGGTCGATGTTCCACCAGCTGGTCCAGTCTCCAATGGGATGCTGACCTTCCTCCAGCCCTCTGCTTCCAGCTCCCCTTTTCCACCAGTCAACTCTGCATTGCCTTCACTATACTTGTTATGCTAACTTACATACTGTTTGAATTTTACTGCTAGTTATATATGGAGTATGTTTAATGTCAGAGCCGTACATCATAAGAGTAAACTATGAGTCAGTTTTCAGTGTTAGCTTATACTTTGTCTGTGTCACATATCCTGTCATGCATGTATCCAAATGTGTGTTGTGTTTTCCTTGCTTTCCCACCCCTCCCTCTTCTCCCATCCCTCCCCCTTGCCCTCCTCTGTCCTTCTCAACCCGCCCGGCCAGCAGGCAGATGGGTCCCCCCTATATAGAGCCGGGTTCTGCTCGAGGTTTTTTCCCGTTAAAAGGGTGTTTTTCCTTGCCACTGTCGCCTTTGGGCTTGCTCTGGGGGTCAGGCATATTGGTTCTGTAAAGCGTCTTGAGACGATTTGACTGTAATTGACGCTATATAAATAAAATTGAATTGAATTATTATATACTACAGCTTTCTCTGATTTGTCATCTTACTTTCTAATCTTTCATTCTTGTATTTTAAAATGCACTTTTATTAGCTTTGAATCATGATTTATTTCTGTTATTTTAATGTCTGACAATGTAATGCTTCAATTTCAATGTCTTGATATCTTCAAGATATTAAGACATTAATTCTGTGATTTTCATATCCTTTTCAATGTTGCTTTCTAAATACATCTCCATGTCTCTGTAAAGCACCTTGAGTTGCCTTGTGTATGATTGGTGTTACACAAATAGACTTGCCTTAAGCCCCCTTAAGGACACGATCTGTACATTTCAGTCCCTCGAGGAATTCGCAATGTTGCGTTTGCACGAATTCACGCGAAATCAACCAATCTCCACGAATTTTGCGCGGCCTTGCAATTTTGTCCAATCACAACAACTTTCCCGCAATTTTGGCTTGCCTCTCATGAGTTCCACCAATCATAGCATCTCCCAGCACAAATGTAATGCACCGTACATCACTGAATTCACTTCCTTGCTTATGGTTTAAGATGCAGACATGCAATACTAATGTCTCTCATTCACCAACAAAAAATACTGCTGAAGACCGTGATAAACAATTAATTCACTGATGTTCTTCACCAAAGAGGAGCTAAACTGTTTTACAATCATGCAATATTGTGGTGGAATACAAAAAAAAAAATCATCGATTGATACACACTTTTTTTTTTTTTTTAAAACACAAATGTATTAGAACGGCTGAAATGAGCGGACAACAGACCAGACAGATCACCATGATGGAAACTGTTGCATCCAGATCCATTAGAGCGCTGAAAGAATTAGGTAAATTAGATTAATTATTCCACCAAAGAACACAGCGGAGTTATGTGATGATCAGCATGTGTGAATGCTTCCTCTGTTACCCAAATCACTCAAAAACTGAGTCAGAGATTTGAATGAAACTTTCAGGGTCGGTCAGAAATGACAAGGACCAAATGATTAGACCTCGGCAGTGATACAGCTTAAAGTTTGGATCCACGGATTTGTTAAGGATTCATAGCGGCACAGCATCTGATAGCGGCACAGTAACCATGGCAACAAGTGAACGCTACCTCAGCAGTCTGATGACAATCACATAACTGTGATCCTACAACAAATCTACCTCTGTGGATGTATCGGAAATGACACAAAGAACAACTGATTAAATTGTGGGGGTGTTTCTGAGTCCCATCAATTCCCATCGCCCACTACATAGTTAGGTCACGCAATTCGGTAAGTACACATGCAGAACACACACCTGTGTTCAGCGCGAGGTCAGGTAATGAACAGTCTTGGTAGAGGACTGTGCTCTCACAGTGCTGTTCTTGTTAATTGACGTGACAAGCTGTGTGTGTGTGTGTGTGTGTGTGTGTGTGTGTGTGTGTGTGTGTGTGTGTGTGTGTGTGTGTGTGTGTGTGTGTGTGTGTGTGTGAACACCTGTGTGCCAGGAAGTGAAATTAACTTTTTAAGCCACTGACAGATATGTACAAATATGATTCATTCAATAGTAAATTATCATTTTGTGCCGCAAATCTACCAACCATGTCATATTAAACCAGTATCTGGCTGCTGCTAATGTCCCACCGTGGTGTGCCAGCTTTTGTGGAAATGGGTTGGACATTAAATAATTAATTTCGGAATAAATATTGTCAATTACAGTGTTGAAACAAGCTGGAAAAATGCAGATTTTTAGCACTTGTCACCGTCTCCCGCAATTTTATCACAACAAATAAGCTTAAAACATTGCAACTTTTACCGCAATTTTTTAGAAAAGCTGCTGCGAATTCAGGCATTTTCGGCCGCAACTATCACGAAAAACGCAGGTGAAATCCTGGAGGGACAGACATTTTTTCTGAAAAGCAGTTATGTCAAATTGAAATCATCCAAGATATAAAATACCCCACCAGTACAATGTTATTTAGTATATTTTAAATCAAAAATTCTTTCTCAAAGGTCATCCATTTTTGGATATGGATTGAGGATTGCAAAAAAGCACGTAAACTGCCTCTGGGACGACTACTACAAAAAACAACATCTAAACCATAACGCTGATGATAAAAATTATCATGTGCAGCTCTAGCTAAACATAATGAGATACTTTTTAATCCTCTGATTCCCAAAACCTGCCAGTGGGTTTAAAAGGGGTGTTACTTTCTGGTTTGTGTTTGAAGTTGCAAAAATTACACCATTTATCAGCAGAAGTGATCACAAGATCACTACTTTTTCCAGTATTAGAAGCTCTTGCGGGCACAAATGTTGTATATGTTGATTCCAGGTCTTTTCCATTTTTGTTAATGAATAATGAAAGATATGAAACTTTCATTAAGTCCTTTTTAAGTTAAGACATTGAGTTCTCTCTAAATCTATTCATGGTTGTGCTGTTTCCACTGAGGTTTAGGACTTTATATTGCACTGAAAAATGAGCTGACACTTAGGAAAAATGTGACAGGAGCAAGAAACACCCACAAGCTATTTGGTGTTCAGAGGGTCAAGTGATAAGAAGACGTGCTGCAAAGAAATCCACCTTCAACAGAGGTAATCAGTGGAGGGTCTGAGTTAATAGGTAAGCAAGGGGGTCACACTAAAGTGCTTGTGACAGATGTGGAGACACTCAGTTCAGATCATTGTAGGATGATCTGATGAGTCATTAAAAGGCAGATGATGTCAAACTGTCTATTAACCCTTTAAGCTTCAGTCAATTCCAGCCGTTTTCAGTACAAAAAAAATCGCTAATATTCTATTTTTACATAAAAAAAATTACGAAAAATACGGGGAATATTGGACGGGCATCGCGAGGTGCATTTCCTTGAAAACGACCGATTCGGGGATTTTATACCGACTTCAGGACATGTTTTGGACAAAATAGTTTACTGGCTTGTGTCATCTGGATGTAAAAGGTTGGATTATGGCCGTTTTTTGTGGAATCTTTTTTGTGTGTGCAATAATAAACCCGGAAATGTGAGTCGCGCTGTGTGCGTTGAAGCCATGTATACAGAACGGATGGATGAATATTCGTTTTTGTCGGACAAATGTGTTTTTCTCACCCGCTGTGGTAATCGCATCTGAAAGTGGTTTACACCGGCGGATTCATGAGAATCTAAGCTTTCCATCGGCGTATAGTGTTTGTATAATCGTGTTTGCAGCCGTCGGACATTCTTGAAATTCCTATGCAAATTAGTAGGTGTACCGCCGGCGGTACACTGAAGCTTAAGGGGTTAACCTTTGCCATTGTTTGCATTTTATTCACCAATCAATCCTACTAAACAACTAAAAACGACGTGCTTTGTTCCACGGGGGCTCCAGAAGAAATGGACGTACAATGTAACATTCATAATAGGGCTGGGCGATATGGCCAAAAAATAAAATCTCGATTTTTTAGTCATCTTGGACGATTACGATTTTAATCGATTACTGTTGTTTCTTTGTGGTCTGTTTGCTATGGCTAGTGCTAGCCATAGGGTTGCCACCTTTCAGAAACGAAAATAAAGGACACCCACCATGACTCCTCGGGGCCACAGTTCAGTAAAATTGAAAAGACATTCATAGATTCAGACTTCCGGCAGTGATTCTGTTGACACTACAGTGTATCAGAGTGAGGTTATTAAATATTTGTGTCTCTCTTCGCTGTTGCAGCAGTTTTGCAATTTGCAGGCGGTCCCTGTTCACAGCCGGCTGCTCATAGACACCAATGTTATTTCTGCAACTTGAAAGACAGCTACTTTTGATAAAACTGGGCTTGAAGCACAACATCTGCCTTACAACTAGGGCTGCAACTAACGACGCGTCGACGAGTCGTCTGAGCACGATACGTCTTCAGAAGCGGAAGTGAGCATGCAATGCAACAGAAATCACCTTCCGACTGGAGCGCGGAACACGGACGAACGTCGGCGCTGCATCGTGCATGTATAATTTATGCACGCTGCAGCGCGGATGTCCGCGTTCTATCGTAAACATGGATGTCAGTGTTTACTATACAGCTGTATCTAAACGCGGACGTCCGCGCTGCAGCGTGCATACATAATACATGCACGATGCAGCGCCGACGTTCGTCCGTGTTCCGCGCTCCGGTCGGAAAGGAATTTCTGTTGCATTGCGCGCTCACTTCCGCTTTTGATGACATATCGTGCTCAGACGACTCGTCGTTAGGTGCAGCCCTACTTACAACGATGGGAAAGAGCCATTGTTTATGTTTTGACAACCTATATCTAATGAGTTATTGATGCTGGAAGTCTGAATCTGTGAATATTTTTCCAACTTTACCAAACGCGGGCCCACAACCACCCAAGGAGTGGTA
Organism: Acanthochromis polyacanthus; assembly: GCF_021347895.1. NCBI lineage: Eukaryota > Metazoa > Chordata > Actinopteri > Pomacentridae > Acanthochromis > Acanthochromis polyacanthus. The sequence continues at coordinate 37,273,949 of NC_067129.1, read as the reverse complement.
TATCTAATTTTGAAAAAAGCATTTAGTCATACTTATAGCTTTAAGTGCTTTATTAACACAAAACTAAGAGTTTTGTATTGTTTTATGATCACAGGTTCTGTCTAGAAAGATGTGGCATCATTTTAAACAGTGAAACCATACTAATAAAATGTAATGGCCAACAAGTGTGTAATACTGGATTCTGCAAAAACATAAACAACTGAATGCAGAATACTGTACAAAGAAATTCTCTACAGATATTTTTCCCATCTAAATCTTTTAACACAGTGAATGTATTAACTTATTTATGTGTGTATGAATGTATTTACTGACTTATTTATTTAGTACCGTTAACATATCAGAGTTCTGAGTGAGTTTTTCTTTAGACAGGCAAAGGCCATTTATTGATCACATTTAGGCTATTAAATAAATGATATTTTAAAAAAATAAAAAGCATTTAAAATACTATTAAAAAACTTAGGCATTTATTGAGTCACTAAAATACTGTAGAGTCTACAGCCACATTAGTCTGACTATAATCATCCTCTGGTAAATTCACAACCATGTACTGATGTCTCTTACCAAAGGGACTTCAGGAGATGATTAGATGATAAACTGTGACCTGCTGGTTGAGTTTTCTCTGTTCTCATGTTTCTTACATGTTGGTCTCCTGATGCTGCCTTACTTCAGCAAGTCTATGAGCAACAGAAACCACAGTTTGCCCTGTACCTATTGCCAAGGTTCCAGTCTTCCCACTCACGCCTGTGCTTTTGAAAACGTTTTTGCTTCTTTGGACGTGGTGGAGTTTCGGGTGTAGACATTTTTAAACACGCGGGAGCAGCAGCATCTGTAACCAGGAAACCCGCGGCAGAACCGGCAAACAGACCTGCTGGACCTCGCATCGGGTCCTCGCTACATAGGTCTAAGGAAGATGAAACTGGCTGCCCTTAATATTTCCTGTATTTTATTTTGTTTATTATGCAGTTTTGATGCGTGTGTGACAGACATGTATGGGACATTTATGAAAATACGGAACAATTAGCGTCCCGTATTGAATCAATACGGGAAAAGTGCCCGCAGCTACGGGAGTGCGGCATAGGGTTGCCACCCGTTCCTTAAAATACGGAATTGTCCTTTATTTGACTATTAATTGTAGCGTTCCATATTGATCCTATGCCGCACTCCCGTAGCTGCGAGCACTTTTCCCATTCTTTAGGATGCCTCTGCCGGAGGTGCTAAAAGAGGTTAGTTGTGCTGCTACTCTTCGTTTTCACAGTACTTTCGCAAACCTTGCACATGACTGTAGTTTGCTCTGTGTCAGTCTTGTCAAAGCTGAACCAATTCCATATAATCGATGTAACATGAGGCCCTTTTCTCAAACCAACTCTTCGTCTGCTGTTCTGTCCGCCATGACGGGGGTGTGAGTGTTTTGGCGGAATGAGATGAGAGGCGGAAGCAAACGCCAGTGCACAAGTCGTGAAAGGCAGAAGAAGAATCTGTATTGTTACGCTCGCCTCGATTTTACAAATTTTCAAATCGTCGCGTTTTAAAAATGCGAATTAATCAAATTAATTCGATTTATCGCCCAGCCCTAATTCATAATTAATCTAACGGGCCACAATCTGCACACAAAGAGGGGCCATTGTAAAGGATCTGTGTCTGTCTTTTCTACACTGAGCCATCTCCACTGTGAATGTCCTCAAGTGTGCTGTCAGCGTGGTTTGTAAAGATACTGTGTGTTTATGCTCACATGCATGGGTAAGTCATTATAACAACCAGCACAATCTACGCTGCCTCAGCTCAGAACCAAAAAAAAAGGAAATATTCTCAGCCTTGGAGAAATGAGAGGTGTTAAGAAGGGGATTACTACCTCTAGAGCAAGCGCTGTCTTGTCATAGGCGTTGGGAACCCTCTTCTGAATGGCTCGGGCAAACACAGGCCCATTCTGTAGGTTGGGCAGCTGAGTGTTGACCACAGGCTGAGCGTACTGGCCCGGGTCTGCCAGAGGGTTGGTTTGAGGAGCCCCCGTTCCATCTGTGCTTCCCGGTACCCCTCCAACCTGTCCAGTTCCCACAGCAGAGGGTCCCAGGGCAGTAGCAGTGGGTGAAGAGGGCCGGTACTTCTCCACGTAGGGCACGGGGATCATTCCGACTCGGCCCTCCTGGCTAGCAGCGTTCCACCACTGCTCCTCAGGCTTCTCCAGAACTCGCAGGACGTCTCCTTTGCGGAAGGGAAGGTCCTCCTCGTCGTTGCCAGGGAAGTCGAACAGAGCTCTGACGAACTCGGCCTCCTCAGGCTGCTGTGGGACGCCAATGGAGGAGCTGATGAATCCCGTGTGCTTGGCTTTGCTTACAGGCTCGATGAGAGTAGTGGTGTCCAGGTAGTGGATCTTGTAGAACTCGAGCAGGGCCGGCAGTGCTTCAAACTCCTGATCCCCGATCCGAAACCGAGGTGGGACCAAACCTGGGAGAGCAGGGGTGAAATTAAAACATGATTTAAACAAATGAATAAATAAATAATGAATTTCTTGGAGGATAAAAAGGGGATCAGAATTACTGCCGAACATGCTCTGACTTTGTATTCACATATCAGGCGATCACTGTTAACTGATCATATTATAGAGAGTGTTGCGTTTGGGGAGGCAATAACTCCAAAAATCCACTACACAACACTACATGTTTCCTAACATTTTCCCACAAAACATTGTGAGCTCAGCATGCATGATATAGGGACAAAACGGACATATATTGTATTCAGGGGTGAAAGTAAGCCGGTACGATCCGGTACTGCGTACCGGCTAAAGATCTGGTGGCAGTACACAGTACCGGGAAAAGATCCAGTGGTGGCATGCCGCTCTTCCACCGGTATCTATGGGTGCGCCGCCCGGCTGCCTGCTATCGACCATTCACTCAGCAGTACGTGACTGCGCATATGTGTCTACTTTCTGTAACACAGCGACTGCTAAGGCCAATAGCAGCCAATAGCAAATAGGTGCACTTGATTTATTGCACTGGGACATTTCCCACAACTCATCAAAAGACGTTAACAAGCGCCGCTTGTGCCGGGACGGGGCGAGCAGTAAATTACACCTGAAATTCCACACGTTCTTGTGATTGGCTGAAAAAATTTAAACTGGATTTACAGCGGTTATCATCGACAGATGCATATTTTAAATAAAAACATAGAGAAGCACTACAAAACAGTCAAAAAATGTTTGTCAAAGTAATAATGCGAGGAAAATAACCTCTGATTAAAGGAAAAGACAGGGACGCTGAAGATGGCTAGGCTTGCGCGAGTTGATCGCCACAGTGCCATTGGCGCATTGTTTTGCTGGATGGCGCAGTCATTCTGAATCATGTGAGCCACAGTGGTGCTCTATTTTTCTTGTAAAAAGCAACAAAAAAGGGTTCGACTTACTTTTTCTTCGAAACTCCCGAGCGATAATATAAGAAAAACAAACTTTTTCTTTCGGCAGGCGTCGGAAATGGTCGGAGCCACCCGAATCTTCATCATGCACCCGGGTCATGACCCACTCTCGGCCAATCACAGAAAAGCATGCTATTTTTACTGAGTGAAATCTCTGAACGGTGTGCCACAAGGCGAGTCATTTGCGATCAGGAAAAGCGAGAAAGAGGTGGCTTTTGTTGAGTTTATGCTACAGTTGTGAGATACGGTACATAGTGAGGGTTGAAGAATTGGACATAGGAGAAAAAGAAAGTAAATAGGACATGAAATTAATATTTTTATGGGTCAAAAAGTTTTGATCATGAACATGTTTCAGGTACAGGTTTTTAAATGGCCAAAAGCATATATACATGGGAATGTGTCTTCACCCCTGACTGTCTGTTTTTACGAAAAGAACATTAAATTTGGATCTGAAAGTTTAGCAAAATGATATAGACTCACACTTTGTGATGATATTTACCAAGATATTTCCCAAGGAGTGGAATATTTAATTTTGAAAAAAGCATTTAGCCATACTTAAATCTTTAAGTGCTTTATTAACTGAACAAAGAATTTTGCATTCTTTTATGATAACAGGTTATGTCTGAAAAGAAGTGGTATCATTTTAAACAGTGAAACCATACTAATGAAATAAAATGTAATGGCCAACCAGTGCACAATACTGGACTCTGCAAAAACAAACAACTGAATGCAGAATACTGGACAAAGAAATTCTCTACAGATATTTTTTATCTATATCTAAATCTTATCTTAACACAGTTAATGTATTAACTCATTTATGTGTGTATGCACGTATTTATTTATTTATTTATTTAGCACTGTTAGAGTTTTGAGTGAGTTTTTCTTTAGATAGGCAAAGGCCATTTATTGATCACATATAGGCTATGAAATAAATGTTTATTGAAAACTAAAAAGCATTTAAATTAAACTTAGGAATTTATTGAGTCACTAAAATACTGTAGAGTCTACGGCCACATCAGCATGATTATAAGCATAATCTGGTAAATTCACAAACATATACTGTAGGAAATCCAGCTTATCTCATCATGATGTTCCTTACCATATGGACTTCAGGAGATGATTGGGGATGATAAACTGACCTGCTGGTTGGGTCCTCTCTATTCTCATGTTTCTTACATGTTTGTCTCCTGATGCTGCCTTACTTCAGCCAGTCCATGAGCAACAGAAAACACAGTTTTTCTTGTACCCATTGCTAGGTGTTCGAGTCTTCCCACTAAAACGTTTTTGCTTCTTTGGACGTGGTGGAGTTACGGGTGAAGACATTTTTAAATGCGCAGAGCAGTGCGCAGAGCAGTGCGCAGCAGCGTCTGTAACCAGGCAACCTGTGACAGGACCATAGGACTGGGCACACAGAGAAGCATAGACATATACAGAAGACTAGATACGCTATCGCGCTATAGCAGCCGGCTAATGGGCTCGACACACGGGGAGCAACAGTTATGGGCTCCCATGCCTATGTGGCGGCATGGCTCAGTTGGTAGAGTGGCCGTCTTGCAAGGGTTGTCGGTTCAATCCTCGGCACGTCATGCTCATGTCGAGGTGTCCCTGAGCAAGACACCTAACCCGTAATTGCTCCTGATGGGTCATGGTTAGCGCCTTGCATGGCAGCTTCCGCCATCAGTGCGTGAATGTGTGTGTGAATGGGTGAATGTGACGTATCATGTAAAGTGCTTCGGGTACCTTGCAGGTATATTAAAGCGCTATATAAATACAGACCATTTACCATGCCATCCCACTGGCATGGGAGTTGGTTGGCATCTGAGTAATTTCGGCTAAATCAAGCAATATCTTCTGGCTCATCATCTTTATGCTTTTCTGTCATGAAATTGTTCTATAAACCAACAACGTTGCATACATATTTGTAAATATTTTAAGATTGATTTTGATCTTGTTTTGCATTAAGGTAATGTGTTTTATATGCGTTGTTTTAAATAATGAATGTTTTTTATTGACCAAGGACTACAGATGGAAATTAGCTTGAAGCTAAATCTGGTGCAACCATCTTTTTAATGTAACTGCACGCTGTCCTTTTACAAATAAACTTGAAAGAAAGAAAGAGAAAGAAAGAAACTCTTTGAAAACGTAAAAAATCCCTCACAGCCAAACAGAAGTGAGGGAGACAAGCGATCTGTGCTTTTGCACAGATGCATGTCGCCGTCGCCTGCCGCTGCCAAGTATCGCGCACCATGGGTTGAATTTATCTCCTGTTGTGATGACTTTCGCATTTTCCCCTCAACTGTCGCTCCCCGTGTGTCGAGCCCATAAGGTGGCTGCACATAAGGACGTCTGTAAATGACATTAATTAGCTGCGTAAATATGTGAATCACATCATTGGCTGGAGCAGCCAGTCACGGGTCACTCACTGACTCACACTGAAAAATAGCACAGAATGAATTGTTATGAATTTATTTTATTTTCAATTTAGGTTGGATTTTTTTTTTTTAGCACAGTGCAGATTTTCTGTGCGCTGAAACTGTGTCAGGAGTGCGCAATTGCTTAGAGCTTAGAGGGAACAGTGGTCGTGACTAAAAATGAGAAAAGCAGCTGAACTTATCATCTCAGTTTTTTTCCATGCAAGTTTAGTCCCTGGTTTGATTCTGGATGAAATAACCGCCTCATGACTCAATTAATCTCAGCACAGTTCAATATATGCATAAACCACTAGCTTGTGATTTCAAAAGACATTTGATTGTAGTTACATGAATCACTTTTCATACACGTCTTGGAGAGTGGAATATTATAGCTGCCTAAAAGCCCATTATTGATTTACTGCAGGGACATATTGATAAACAAAAATAATCAAATGCAACAGGAAGTTCAGCAAAGTCGAGGAATTGTGCAATAACCATAAAGAGCTGAGAGCATGGTTGGCAGACCTGTGTTTGTGTGCAACAGGGCTGGATCAGTGACATTCCTGAAACGCCAATCTGGCGTCAGTCATCCCCCAGTTGTGACAACGGGGCCTGCCCGGTTCTTGCAGCGGCAGCACACCGGCCCACCTCACCCACGCTGCCCGCCCAGCTGCAGGACAAACACCGCCTGGACGAATACATCCACACTCCCTAGTAAGGTGCTCGAATAACTGAATCTTGTTGGCCTCTGGTAGCTAGCAGCTAGGAGAAGTTTCACCAAACTCAATGTAGAAAGTGCACAACTTAACTATACTTTGCCCAATCGCGTTAGATAAATCGTAAAACATAATTTATCATTTATTTTAGATTATAATGTCAAACGGATACGCCTGAAACACTGGGAGTATCCTAAAATAGCTACTCGGTGTTGATTTCAGTTATAAAGTGTAGGTAGCTAATGCTACACAGTTGAGCATAGCAGCGGTGGGCGGTTGCAATCTGTGCAAACCATGTTAAAGTTCTCATTTTTGACAAATTTGCTCATATTTAAATATTATACGTAAGCCGAATTTTAAAGTTGCTACCAAAACATTAAAAAATACATGAAAATTTGTCGTAAACAACTGGCGTATTTGTTGATGTGAAAAGACTTTGACAAATTAGACATTTTCTAACGGGGGTTTTGCGCGGCTTGACGAAAGTGAGATGTACTCGGGCTTACAAATCACAGCATTGCAAAGATTAAAATGAAAAAAATATTCGTAACATTAGCGTGATAAAAGCATATGGGACTGGTTCGGTGAAGCAACCAGCTAAGGTGAGAAATAACTAACCGTTACCTGAGCCAGACTGCCGGTTGTTACTGATGCTGTTGATTATATAATGGGACACTTTGGAGTTCTCTGAGACAGACAGCACGTAGTCGCCGGGGCTGGTGATGGAGTCCCTCACCAGGAAAACACCGTGTCTCTGTCCCTGCAGGAGGGAAACGGCTTCCTGGCGGCTCAGTCTCCCCCAGTACCAGCTAGCTCGGTCCTCGGCATCAAAATTACCGGCCATAGCTGTGAAACACTCTCCGAGGCTTGAGGCCTTTCCCCTTCGCCTCTCCCTATCCGCAACTCATACAAAACTTTGGTTGACTAACACTGCCACTGGGAAAAAGAAAAAAAATGAAAATGCCCCGACTTCAGCGACTTCCAAGAGAAAACGTCGAGACAGAGAAGTTGACAGAACTTGTGCTTTGCCGAAAAATCCCAATCCTTTGCCGGTAAAATGTTATAATCACAAACAACCCCCAAACTAATGTGCAACAAGAAACTCCGGGACTGAAATGGCGGATCTGGGGAAAAGTTGACCTCATCTACCGGAAGGGATGCCTGGTCAATGGAACCGCTGCATTCAGGCTCCGTAGAAAACATGGGAATACTACCAAACTGTCTTTCTACTTCTTTTATATCACAACACTTTACACTTCTGCATCCCAATGCATTTTCAACACGCTATTACTCCTTTATATTACGAATTTCAAACATTTAAATCCCAATAAATGACTCAAAACTAAGGTTTGCTCGCAGTAGGATCAGACTCGTTTGAAGCCATGAACGCACCAACGTTAAACTTTTCTGCAGAACTTCAAAAACGTGCGTTTTGGGGAAAAAATGGGAAATTGGTCCGTGTACGGACAAGGTACGTTTTATCCGTTTGATTCCCGGCTGTAAAACACACAAGCAGAAACAAAAAAACAAGCCGTTTTTTCGTTTTTTCGTTTTGAGCAAAAAACAAAAAAACAGGAAACGGTTCGTTTTTTCGTTTTTTCGTTTTGACCAAAAAAACAAAAAACCAGGAAACGGTTTGTTTTTTCGTTTTTTCGTTTTCACCCCCAAAATGAAAATACGACTCCATATTTCGTTTTATTGGTGGGCGGGGCTTCGGAGCCCACCGGTGCACAATAAAGCTCCTGTCCATCACAATAAAGCTCTTGCGCTCGCAGGCATAGACAGACTGACTTTCTTTGTATTGCCTGCCCCCACTGCACTTCCCCTAATTCTAAATCAAAGCAAGTCGTGTACACAGTACAGAGTTTGCACGATAGTAGGCTATTTATTGATTGAATGAGCGAAAGATAGCCTATCTATCGGATTAAACACCCAAGAGGAGGCCGAAGAGGCGCGCTGAAAGTAGGTATATAAAATGACCAGCAGGTGTCGCCATTCCTTAATGTTGCCACCAACCATCCCCTATCAGGCAATTAATACATTGATCTGGGTTAATGTGATCTGGGTTAATGGCTTTTCTCTGACTTCTTCACTAACCAATGCAATACATGTAAGATGCACTCAAAAGTGCCCGCGCCCTATTGTGGCCATTCCTGTGACGCTCTTTGAGCTGCAATTCCTGCATGAAAGCTGCTATACTGACTTATTATTATTATTATTATTAGGCTGTTATGATTATTAATGGTAATTGCTTAGACCTAGTTTTAACTGACTGCCACAGGAACAAATAATTATCTTCTGGAGAACAAACTTGTCCGGGATCAGAACTGTAGTAAACCCACTTTGTTTTATGCTTGCTGTGTCTCATTTTGTCCACCAGATGGTAGCTTGTGTGTTTGTGTGTTTGCCTTATAAACGAAAGTCTCATTTGAAATGCATTTTTGTGACATAATCTTTATATGTGCTGAGTTTTATGATATGGGTTTTGCTAACAAATGTCATTTTATCTGCTTTGTGCGTATATTTCTGCACGTTTTGGAGTTAATGGTTCAGATTTATATCGCCATGATTTTATTTGAAGACGACCTTTTATTTCCCGTCTATCGTTTTTTTTCCGGGAATTCTAGTCACTTCATTACGGAATGAATGAGCTAACGTAAAAGATGAAAGTTCAAGGTACAGTAAGGGATAAGGCATCGAATGATGAGTATATTTGTTTTGCAACCCCCCAAAGAGGCACAAGGTTAGTGTGTGTGTATGTGTTATGCTTATGGTTATAACTTTATTGATAATCGGAAAACAGTGCTAGCATTTTGCTCAGTATTAGCGAACTTATCTGTTGCTAAGATTTAGAGCGCATTGTGATTTATTATAGATGAGTTGTGAGACTGAAATATGATGTTTTATTTTTCTTTATTTTGTCAGTTCTCACGTTGGTATATGGAGTTGCTTGTGGCAATAAACTTGAAACCATCAGTCGAGTCTCTTACCGTCTTTCGGAGGGTATGCTGCAAGAACACCAACTGCAAGAAGGGGTAAACCACACTCTACTTCATGGGGAAAATGGCATCATTTGTCCTGTAGTCTGAGGAGCTATCACTGTACCACTGTACTACTTACCACTGTAATAATCAACCAATCCATCCTTCTCTTCACTCATTACAAGCTAATGGTCAGTTTTATTGTCTTTTATAGCTATAAATTGTGCTAGATGTTTTAATCTTCAATTGCATTGCAGATTCTGCTATTCCTGAGGATAGCAACCATTTTGCCTGTAAAAAATAAAGTAGTCTTCACGGCACCCTTCACCATTTTTCTTGTTCTTCCTCTGGACGTCTTCATTTCTGCATTTGTCACATTAAGCATATTGTGAAATTTAAAAAATTGAAGCCATTTGAGAAATTAATATACTGTGTATAATTTATCTGAGAATGATTGTATTGTAAAAGTTGGAATGATAAGGAAAAATTAAATAAAATGGATACATCATTTTTCGTGACCTATGTTGCTTATATCTTCATCATGAACCAATATTATTCTAATCTGTGAGAGCATGTTTACTGTAACACCTGTAGTCTTTGTCCCTGCATTGCTACAGTTATACTTTTCTTTGAATGACTGAGAAGATTAAAGAAATTGAGACCAAAGACTATGAGAAAAAACTATCTCTTTAATAAAGCCTCAAAAGTTAAACTTAACAAGCAAACTTAACAAACTTAACTAATACACCGTAACCCTAAATAAAACATAAATGTGAACATATAACATAAAATATTCCAATGTGCTGTTTTCACAGCTCCACTACTTCCTGAAATTAACTGTGTACATTCATTTCCTGTCTTGCATTATTGGGCAAACTGATAAATCCAGGTGTGTCTTGTTGCAGCAGTCTCAACCAGACACACCTGGATTAATCAGTTTGCCCAATAATGCAAGACAGGAAATGAATGTGTACAGTTAATTTCCGAAAGTAGTGAAGCTGTGACAATAGCCCATTTTGTCACAACTACTGAGTTGACCTCAGGCAGTCTAGTGCTGCAGACAGTCCTGCTACCTCAGTGTAGGTAGGCAGGTCTTCCCTGCACTTGAGGCACTGATTAGAATTTCGTTCCCACTCTCGGACACAATCCACACACCCCACCAGGCTCCGACAGCAGGATGTAAACATGGGCCGAGTCATGGTAGCTGGAAAAAGAAATACAGGTATGTAAAAATAATGTACTGATTAGCATGAAGGGATCTGGATGAGAATAGAGTCCTTTCAAGGCATTTCAAACTAGACAACTGGACTTATTTTGTCTTGGCTGTTTCACTTCTTATCCAAGTAGTTTCATCAATTCATGCAGACAAGACTTCCCAATCAACATATATGAAGCAACTTGAATAGCCTGGTGTGTTTTCAATTCTTTGTTTTCCTTTTTCTCCTAAATTCATAATTTCAAGACAAAACATTGATACTGCTACATTTGATGTTATGCCAACCAGTAATATTCAAACATGCAGAATGGAAGCAGTACCTCTGCAGACCAAACATATGAAGGCTTGTTTAAATTCCAGCCACACTGGAGACAGGTTGCGGCTGAGGGTCACAAGGGTATCAATATTCCGTGTGACTTCCCCCAGCCCTTGGGATGCCTCCAGCAGTTCCTCCACTTGGTCCTGCAGCCTCTGGACGTCTTCATTTCTGCATTTGTCACATTAAGCATATTGTTATTAAATTTAAAAAAATTCAAGCCATTTGAGAAATTAGTATACTGTGTATAATTTATCTGAGAATGATTGTATTGTAAAAGTTTGAACGATGACAAGGAAAAATTAAATAAAATGGAGAAGCTATGATTCATAGTTTAACTTGATAGTGGTCTGGACCAGACCTCAAAGGAAACGCACAATGGCATGATGTGAACATGTAAAGTCAACATTATGAGTGCTTTGGCCAACTAGATACTCCCACACCGGACCTTGCTGGTGTCTGGGCGGGCAACCACTGGTCCACAGTGGCAAGCCACTGAAAAGTACAATGTCAACCCCCAAAAACCCAAACCAACCTTTCACAAGCAAATCTTGTGTTTGTATCTAAACAATACCTGTGGCTGGAATGCCGCCTGCGCCACTGCTGGAAAGTGCTAGTCTTGATGTCAAAAATTTTTCGTGCACTTTGCTTCCAGTACATTGATCCTTCAAAGAAGAAATGCAGAAAAAAAAGACAGACAAAGAGAGAAGTTAACAAAAGTAAAGAGTAATGTAGGCCTAAAGCCTCTACTTTCTGACCATTGATGTTATGCTATTTTTTCGTATGCATTTGGTGTAGGCTAAATATAAATTAAATAATAAAATATTTTATTTACCTGTTGTCCCTTCCGATTCGACAATTTCATTGCCGGCGGTGTCAGTGAGGGTGTAGTCCTCATCGTCTGCCATGGCAACCTTTAGTTTGTGTATGATGATGGACACAGTTGCCTCCGCCTCCGTAAACCGCACCATGACCACTCTCCTTGAAAGTAGTTTCCCCTCCACCACGTCGGACACATGAATGGCCCTGTAATGAATGAAGCAAACCAAGCTACATAACTGCATTCATTTGGTCAAACAACCCAGCGTGTGAGCCCATGTAAAACTCTAAATGCACCATGCTTCTGTCTTTAGTAATATGTTGTTTACATCCACTATGCTGTTTGCTTAAAATTAGATTGTAAATTATTAACTTGAGCGGTATTAACCATTACCACCATAACTTTAAGCTGCCATATGTCCCTACCTGTGAAATGACCTTGGAGTGGAAACCGATCTTGTCAGCACGCTCATGTTTGCAGTGACTGGTGGGCCACTCCGAAAGGCAAATTGGCGAGATGAGCCTGCGGCTGGTGCATGGGCTGGTGCTGGCCCCATCTCTTGGGTCTGCCCAGCTTCTCCATGGACCTCATAGTGGTCATGGTCACGCAGGTCCAGGGAGCTGAAACTACCATCCTCAACAGGGAAAATGGCAACATTTGCTGCATCCGTCAGGTACATACTGGGCATGTTGACCTACAGAAAGAATGCAGTCGTTAGTTAGGTGGGCAAAAAACAAATCCAAACAAAACAAAAAACACTGGACCAAGAAAAACTATCTCCAAAATGGAGACCTGCGGCACCTCTGGAGCACCATTTGGCGCAAGCGCGCAAAAAAACCTTTATGTAAGAACAGACCCCAGTGCGTGTGCTTTTAAACAAAATTTTGGCGGTGAAACATTTTGCTGTGGGCAGTTTTGTAATAAAACTTTTCATATACAATCAAGACTCTGCGCTGAGCTTTTTCTTCATCTTCAACACATCATTGCTGCTCAGGATACTACACAGGATAACAAAAACTAACAAAAAACCTACCTGGAAAATGCGTGCAATTCTTTCTACACGCATATCATCCAGTCTGAGAGTAATCCTCTGGTTTTCCCTATACAGCACGAAAGTCTCCATTCTTTCCCAAAGGATAATGCTGCTGATGCTGCAATTGTTGGCGGTACCGAGAGCGATGGGTGGGTGATGCTAGAAGTTCACCTGCTCGTCAGTCACTGACGTAAAACGTTTTGGCGGTTTGCTGCCTCCGGAAACGGATGTGGAAAAAAGCGGGAAAAACGCAACGTAAAACGTCAGATGAAGAAGTAGTAATATAGAAGACGATAGGACAGGACAATTCAAGGTCGTAGTTGATGCAATGTCGGAGTCTAGGCTGTCACCCTACGGCGAAATAATTCAAAACATGATGCAAAATGGGCATTCTGATGATGATATTTCAAATTATCTTCGCTTTGAATGTGGAGTTAACAAAGGCGTATCCATATCTAACATCCGAAAATTTTGCGCCCTAAATGGAATAAGGAGAGGACGGGTGCAGGATTCCAAACTGGAGTGCGAGATTGCTAAAGCAATAAATGAGGTAAGCAACCAGTTTATAAATATTCATTGATGTGGTTTGGGTTGTAGCTGAGTAAATAATTGAATATAATGTTTTTTGGTGAACCTTCTCAAAATGTGGATATTATCTCTGTTATTACTTTTGGGTTATTTCTGTGTGTTTTTTTAGCCCAGAAGTTCATATTTGTCTGTATATGGTTCCAGTTACCTGTTGTAGCGAGGGGTCATTAATTAGTGGCGCACACATCCGAGGCATATGTGACAAAGCTGTGTATTCCCGGCAAAAGCCGGACGGCTTCTGATGAGGTTAGACGTGTGTTGATGTTCTCTCTCCTAATTTTTGTTCTAGCGGCCATAAAATATTGTTAGGCTCTTCTGTTGTGTAAGGGAACGTTGGTGAGGAATCTGGGGTAACACGGGGGGATTTGAGTGGGGGAATGTCAGGTTCAAGCTAAGGAAGTAAACAGTGGAAAACAGCCAACTCTCTGTCGTTCTTTTTAGATAGAAACCCACAGTGAGTTACAGGCGTAACATAACATCTTCAAGACTTCATAAAAACTTAAGGAACAGATACTTATGGTTTTTGAGTGAATTTCGATCCGAGTTTTGATCGGTAAAACTTACGTTTTAAAACGATTTTCTGACAGTTACAGCCATTGTTAGGGAGACGCCAGCGTGTCGTCATTTGTTATGGTCACGTGGTACAAGACCGCTGCTTGTTGGCAAGAACCAGCAGTAACATAACGGCTTGCTACGAGAACGGTATCGGGTTTGAAACAAATACGTAAAGTTATCGCTTTTCATGAATGAAATTGCACATGTATTTACCACAATGGTAATATCGTGTGTGGTTGTTGGTTGTACGAAGCGTTTTGAGAAGGTATCAGGCTTGAAATTTCACCGAATACCGATTTCAGGAGAGAGAAGATGGCGGTGGCTTCAGCCATCAACAGGAAAGCAGCAGAGATCGTATTTGTGGCTCCCACTTTTCTTCAGGTAAACTATTCAACAGTTTAGCATGTTTAGTACGTCCAACTTTGAGTTTATTTACCAAAAGATATTGATTTAGTGTCGCATCCTTCGCGTGAAGCGATCTCTACACTTTCGGTTTGGTTCAGTGTTGTCATGTGTTACCGATCGCTTTTTCGGCGATGAAAGTATACTAAAGTCGAATGAAGCATATTCAATAACATCTCCTTAAGCCAGCAGCCTCATATTTGTAACCATATTTGTTTCTGTATGCGTCTAGAGATAGTTTTTTTTAGAATTGTCCTATTTTCGATCACCAATGCTGTGGGTCTGTTACTGTTACATAGAAGCCATACTGCAGACAAAAAATACAGCAACTTCTTGGCGTTTCTTTGACATCTTGTTGAAGATTAACAGAAGATATATTATTTTTGATTCATAATTATATATTTTTGGGTGGGTGAACTGCCCAGCGGTGTCAATCAAGTAAAAATAAATGTCCGTGAAGGAAATGTCCGGCCACAATGAAGGATCGTCAACCCACTCAGTCTTCAAATTGTAGGGATCTGACAAGGTTTTACTGTTTCCCTGATAGCTCAGCTTACTCACGTATATTTGTCGGGCCTCAGGTGATAAGGATTGAGCATAATCGGACAATTTCACGGAAGGATAGTTCGCAGTGTTATCATCAGCCATTGTTCCTCTTGCCAACCAGCGCGGTAATCACGTGACTTCGTGACGTCACTGTTTGTAAACACTGGCGTTTGGCCTGCTGCAGGAGAGAGAGAGAAGCTGCACCGCTGCCTGTGTGTGTGTCGCTGTTTTCTGACCCGTGCCCATGGGCGTAACGGACGCGGGGTACGCGTGGGACATGTCCCCCGCACTTTCCACATCTGTCCCCTCTGTCCCCCGCACTTTTTTCAGCCGTTACAACAGCTAAACTTATTAGCATCCAGTAACGTGTTTTCCCGAGCCGTCTGTGAATGCACCATGAGCGCATGCTAACGCAGGTGTTCCACAGGAGACGTACTGAGCAGAGTCAGGGAGGAGATGGATCAGAGGCCAGCAGCAGGGACAAGGATGTAGGGTCTTTACAGGTAAAGAGAGATTATAACTTCCTGAAAATAAGATATCTATTGCAAGGAGAAACCAGGCAGTACTGATCATTTCATGTTCAGTGTTTGGCACCTTTGGCTACTCGTCCTGTAGATGTTCAAGGGACATTGTTGTCAACTCAACTAGAGTTTGGCCACTAAAACTTTAGATTTTATAGTTTAAAGTTTTATACTTTATAAAGTTTTATACTTTATAGTTTAAAGAACTAGCCTAGTTGGTCCCCTGGTATTGTACTGTGGCTGTTAGGGATTATGTGGTTCTTTAGCCACTAAGGACAGTGCAATTAAATGTAAGAGAATGATAAATCGCTCTGAAAAATTTGTCCCCCTCACTTCTGAGATGGTGGTTACGCCCATGCCCGTGCCTCTCTGTTATAGAGAATAAACATGCCGATCCTGTGGAGTGTGAGCAATCATTTTAAGTCCGCTACAGGTTGACCAGATGGCCCACCGCATTTGGCTCTTTTTTTAGTGTCTAGAAAGTATTCAGTGCTCTATCACAGTGTTGGATGTTGGAAATAAATGGCCTAGAGCAATTACCATAATACATTACTTTTGCTGTAATGCAGTAACGTGAAACGAACTAGCAGGTGGCTGGGGTTAAAGATTAGCCTCTACATTGGCACATCAGTCTTGAGGACCAGAGGACCAGAGAGAGAGTTATTTAACCATTTATTTCTTCTGCTTTAAGCTGGTTGTCTCATAGATGATGATGGTGCTAAGGACACATGGAATAAATTGAGACAATAAATATCAAAAGTAGGTGTTATCAAACACATCAAAACACAATAAGTGAAGAGTCCGCCTTAACTCGCTCAAAAATGCATCCGAAGTATCAACCAGCAGGAACTCAGCAGAGTAGTGCAGGTGTTACGCTTCTTAAAAGAAGGATGTCTTCTAAGGTGTAACAAATTTATTGTGATTCAAATCCTGCACAGAAACATATTAAACATATCAGTAACAGCTGATGGACAGCGTTGACAGAACAGCTGATGGACAGCGTTGACAGAACAGCTGATGGACAGCGTTGACAGAACAGCTGATGGACAGCGTTGACAGAACAGCTGATGGACAGCGTTGACAGAACAGCTGATGGACAGCGTTGACAGAACAGCTGATGGACAGCGTTGACAGAACAGCTGATGGACAGCGTTGACAGAACAGCTGATGGACAGCGTTGACAGAACAGCTGATGGACAGCGTTGACAGAACAGCTGATCAGCTTATTCTGTGCCTTGCACAATCACTGCCTGCAATATTCTACACTTCAAAGCGGCCGCGCCCCCTGATGGCCATTCTCTGTAACTGCACAGACTTAACTGACTGCCGCAGGAGCAGATTGAGAAATAGTCCTGTAATGTAAGTGATGGGGGATACAATATTTGCAATGGGGTATCTGTGTCAATATTATTCTATTTCATCTGACTACAATATTCAGACAATGTTACTCCATCACTTAACTATAAAAGTAAATGTAAAACTTTATAGTCCAGCCTGACAGACCTATAAGGGCCACACAGGGCTGAGTCTTATCACCTCAGGTGACTCCTGTTTGGGTAATGAACATCAACCCCCACCCACCTGGGCCTGGGCAGGTGGAAGTATTTCCTACAACATGATTGTGTTTCTCGATTTTAACTGATTTGTTAATTGGAATGCATGTTCTTCTTCAATTTAAGACAGGAGCACAGTATGGAAGGCGAATGATGACTGGTTACCTGTCTTCAAAAGGAATCCAAGCATCTGAGGGACGTGTTGGTAGTGTCTTGAGACAAGTTAACCAACCATATCATGCTGATCGTTGTCTGGTAGGTGTTATGAAACACTAGTGCATAGTGCAGATAGCCACTGTGAAATTACCATAACTTTTTGCCTTTTGTTGTTTTTTGCCTAATTACAGAGATTGAGGAACCTGAATCCAGTGCCGTACAGTGCTGAATACATGGGTCACAAACTGCACTTGGATCAAAATGAAAAGCTGGTGATGTTTGGGGTGACACATGTCCTCGCTGTAGATGGTTTCTCCAGCAAAATTGTCAGCCATTCAACAATGCCTGTCAAAAACAACCTGACAATATATCAAGAGGTGTTCAGGTAACTTTGTGGGCTTTCTATTTCATCATTTAGTTTTACATTATAGGCACTGTCCAACTACATCTACATCATCCTTCCCGACCAAGGACGACCTAATTATGTCTTCCTGTAATTCTACAATTCTG
The DNA here is from genome assembly GCF_021347895.1 of Acanthochromis polyacanthus. Classification (NCBI taxonomy): domain Eukaryota; kingdom Metazoa; phylum Chordata; class Actinopteri; family Pomacentridae; genus Acanthochromis; species Acanthochromis polyacanthus. The sequence continues at coordinate 37,256,220 of NC_067129.1, read as the reverse complement.
CAGTTTCATTTAGCAGATGCTTTTGTCCAAAGCGACGTACAACACAAGCAAGAATTTAGACTTAAAGGAGAACTCGGCCAAATGTCATGTCAGCCTCCACAGCTTAGGGTCGACTCGACTATCATAGGCTATCTGTTGAGCGACTATCAAACAAAAAATAGTCGCCGAGAGGCTAAACAGGGGAAAAACTTTACCTGCTGGATGCACTGGCTGATCATTTAAGACACTTCTCCATGTACTGCTTTTGCTTATTTGTTGCTGCTAAAAACACAATTAGAATATTCCCACAATCTTTAAAAACAGAGCCATAATGTCTTGAGATCATGCAGTCAGCAAAAGTGCGACTTCCCCCTTCACCCTCTCAGTTCCCCCCCATTCACCGAGTGAACAGGTAATTTAAAAACTCAGCTGATTTGTCATGTGACCTAACTCCCCCTGTGACCATGGCAACCCACCAAAAATATACCAACTGGTGCCTACACTGTCCTATCCATCCTTGGTCATAGACTATCCATTAGTCGGGTCTTCCCGGAAAGTCAGTGTAAACAGACGCTTCTCCCAGAAACAGCTGTAACGCAGCTCTATCTCTCTTTTGTGGAGTTCGTCAATGCTGAGGTTCATGAGGTTAGGAGCTGGTGAATGTTCTGAAGCATGTGTTGTAATATTTTGAATATAATAGAGGCCACACTCGCAGTTAGAGAAAATTGGACCCCATCACTTTCCATGCATAGCGCCAATGAAGTGTGGTTAGCAACGAAATAGTTGAGCCATCTAGTGGCAGAAGAAGTGCCGCCCACACCCAGTTTTTTTTTTGTTTTTGGTTTGTTTTTTGTTGTTGCTTTTTTCTTCGTATGATGAAAACAAACTAATAACAAGTAACAATCTCAGCATCTGGGATTCAACAGTCTCAGTATCACTACTTACAATGACTTTGAACATACTTTTTCAGTGCTAAATAATCATTAACTGCTGGGTCTTGGACCATCTAACTTATTCTACCCCACAGGTCAAAGAGGAGAAGAGTCAGGTTATGTGCCCAGGCGTTCTCTGAACAATTCAGTCTTCAGTTGTGTCTTAAAAGTAGAAAGGAACTCAGCAGAATGCAGAGAGTTTGGTAGTTTGTTCCATCATTTGGGATCAACAGAAGAGAAGAGTCTGGCAAGAGATTTAGAGCCGTGACCTAGACACCTGAAGTACCTCAAGTAGGTTGTTGTTCCGCAGATGTTCAGAGACTTTGTTAAATACTGAGCGCTCCAGTGTTTTTGACAGGAATGGTAGAAGTGAGACTGTCCTGTAGTTTTCAACCTGGGCGGGGTTGAGATGAGGCTTTTTGAGCAGTGGGGTGACACGGCCTTTCTTAAAAGTAGCAACAAAATGCCAGTCACCCGGGCGGAATTCGAGAGGATCGAGAGGACTTGTTTCGAGCTCAGAAGAAGTCTGGAGAACTCATTCTCGCTCAGAGGAGCAAAAGAGCAGAGTGAAGCAGAAGTGGTGGGTTTGAGCTGACTGGACTGGTCAGGTTTGGAGAACTGGTTGCTGATTGCAGCCATCTTTTTAGTGGAAAAAGGAGGCAAACATGTCTAGGGTCAGCGCAGTGGATGGCTGAGCAGCTGGAGGAGAAAGCAGGGAGTTAAACGCCACAAACAGTTTTCTGGAATCAGAAGCAGCACAGATCTTGTTCTGATAGAAGACTTTTGTAGCGGACTGCAAGCAAGAGGTAAGGGAAGCAAGTTTCCTTTACCTCTTGCTGTAAGATGATCCCGTGGTCTGTGTGTGTGTTAAAAGCAAATTTGTTCCTATAATCGGTTACGAAAAAGGTCAGAGCCAGCTATTGTAGAGTGGGTAAAATAAAGCTGCCCTCCACTACTAATTTAATTTTAACGTGTTCTATTTTATTTTTTTATCTGCAAAGTGCAAAAATGTATATTACATGCAGTGTGCCACACACATACACATAGACCAAAAGAAACAGTTGCACTACACTTGCGTATTCTTGTTCTTAGAATGCGAGACTTACCTTCTCCTTGTGCACACACAGTGCAGCAAACGCCCCCTCTGCTGGTAGGTGATGCACACTGCTAGAAAACTACATTTTCTGCCAGTTAATCTCTTGTCATCACAGAAAACATACAGAAAAATAGCAACACACACTGAACATGAGCTGTAAATAAAATGCTAATTACACATGTAAATTGTAGTAGATCTAATTAATCCACTAATGGCTCTGTATGCCACACTATCATAAAAATTTAACTTGTCCAATACATACGTAAGCTCCTCGTGTGGGGGGAGCTGACTCTGAGTGAAGCCTTGCTGAATTTTGACATGGAATGGAATCTAGCCAATCATGAAGGGAGATGGAGAACAAGGATGTTGAGTAACTTGCTAACTGTGACACCTGTGTTGTTGTTTTCAGAAATGCGGTCCTGCAGTACGGCATGTGGGACCAGATCCGTGTAGACCACGGAAAAGAGTTCTACTTGACCCTCTTCATGCAGGAGAAACTGGCAAGCCACAGAAATAACACAGTGAGGCAGCCATATTTGCAAACGGCGTCAACACAGGTGAGTTGCCAAATTGGCCTCTTCAGCAGATTAGAAGCTGGGATAAAGAAAATATTGACGAAAACAGCCTGATTATATTTATGTGTATGTCTCTGTTGTATCTTGAGCAGCGATGATGTGTTGAGGATGAAGAAAAAGCTCTGTGCACACAGTATTGATTGTATATAAAAAGGTTTATTACAAAAAGGCATGTGTCAATCAGGCACTCACGCCTGATTGGTCTGCCTGAGAGAGGACTCAAAGGCAGTGTGAATCACTGTAACCAGTAACTTTAACTACCCACTTGGAAAACCTATCATTAGATTTACGATAATCAGGAAACATCCTATGGCCATCAATCACATTTAATCTAAAGATGACCTAAATAGGGAACAGGCACAGCCATTTCAACATTGACTCCAGTCACATCTATCCTAAAGATGACCTTGTCATAATCAAGACAAGACCATATTGCAGGTATCAACAGGTGCCTCAGTTAAATCAGGCATTCAGATACCACACCTCGTTACCCAATCACTCATCTGCTATCTGATACTGATGTCTCTGACAAGAGCAACATGATATGGTATCCATAAGAACTGTGCCATGGCTGGAGCTGATGGTCATCGTGAACTCAAGCAAACTACTCCTCTCTGGAAAACTGCTAGCCATTTCCTCATCACTCTAAAACATGCGGTAATAGTCAAGCTAATGTAAAAATACAGAGCAAACTTTAGGGGGAAAAAGGAGTGACTTTAATGGTTAATTATCATTAGGATCAAGGCAGCTTATGCTGTTGTGTTCAGTTCCCCTCTTTCTTCTGCTTGGGAATCCTACTTACCATGTGTAAAAACCACCAAATGAATCAACTTAAATAATGGCAGGGGGCCACAATTTTTCTTAGACATTGACAGAGGGCCACATAGGACTGCACTCTTAACCAGATATGAAAACTGCTGTTTTAATTATGTTTGTATATGTTTATTGACCAAACATATAGTGCACAGTAATTTGGCATATTCCATACTCAAATGCATGTATGACAGTTGTATTCCTTTTTGATAAATACGAATAGAAAAGGTTTGAAATAAACAAAATAGAATGACTCATTGTGATTTGTCTGACTCCAAAACATAATTCTCTACACATTGTGCCGAGCTTGAAAAAACAGATGAGAGAGAGAGAGAGAGAGAGAGAGAAAAAAAAACCTGGACCCTGGAACACACTACTTTCTCAATCACGTTTTCTCTTTCCTCCGCTCATATCCATGGCACAACATCTCTTCCTCATTAGTTGGGACGACTGATGAAGAGGGATAGTTGGAACTGCACTGTAGTGGCCAGGTGTGTCAGTACAACTGATTCAGATTCAAGATTCAAATAACTTTATTTATCCCCTAGGGGCAATTCAGTTTGAAGACATGGGTTGCAGCAGGACAGGACTTTAAACACACATTCCACATACTTGGATCTGTCAAAGGTCAAGTGAAGGGTCCAGCAATAAAGTGCAACAATGACAAGTGCACAATATCCATACATACCTAGAATGCATTAAAAACTACAAAACAACACTGTCACTGTCATTTAAAAGCCTGATGGCAGAAGGAATAAAAGAGTTGGCATATCTGCGTATCTCAGCACCACAGAGGACACATTTTTATAATTTTCAAAAATTAATCTGAGGGCCACTTCAAGTGAGGGCATGAGCCGTGTGCGGCCCCTGGACTGCCGGTTGCCCATCCTATTCGACTTCAATATCAGCTGCAAGTAATGACAGTCATAACTGAAAGTAAATTTAACTTTTTGTTTTTGCTCTGTTGAAATTCCAGAATCATATTGTTGAAAGGATGTGGGCAGAAGTCAACAACAGAGTGAACTACCCACTGAAAACGGCTCTCCTCCAGCTCGTAGACCAGGAGGAACTTGACATGGAGGACAACGTGACACGATACTGTGTCTCCACACTCACATGTCAGGTAGCAGAGCTTGGACTTGGTCGGATGGTGCAGTCCTGGAATGCACACAGGATCCAAGGTTATACTGATTTATACATTTTCTTTCAAGCCTACAATGTACTTCTACATTATAAACATAGCAGTGTTTAAAATTACAAGGCTGTGGTTCATATCCCATTGCTCTTGGTATAATTGATGTTTGCCATCCCTGTCGGCATTATAGTCAATGTTCTGATATGTATTAATTGATTCCAGAAATTTACCTGTGTATGTGTGTAAGTGTCTGTCTGCTGACTATGTCTGTTATCTAGTGGAACAAATATTTCTCGACCTGTCAGACTCTACAATGAATAGAGTTGTTGTTTTTTTTTTTTCTTTTTTTTTTTTTTTTTTAAACAGATAATTTAGTTACCTCCTTGTATTGAACACTGAAGCCAAAAATACTTGGACTACTTTTCAGTGTAACTTATCGATAAGAATATTAAGGTAAACAAAATATATGTTAGTTTTAGTAGAAATATACTAACAGCTCACTTGAATAAGCATGCTTTAACAACTCCCTTGGAATTAACAATAGCTGGTTTTACATGGAACCTTCCATTCTCATTGGAATTGATTTAGAAGCTGTAACCAAATAAAAATTTTACATATACACCTCAATTAGAATAAACAGAAAAAACGAATGGAATTCCATTCGGTTTCACAAGGGGGGAATATTCCTTTCCCCAAAGCGATCAAATGAAATCTTTTTTCATGTAAACAGTGAAAAGTGAAGTTGTCAGGCCGTATTCTGTCTGCGTATGCTCTGCTATGGAGCCCTCCACATCGCCTTTGGTGGGGATGTGTTGAGGTTGATTCTCTGTGGATACGACACAGAGCACAGGCAGTTACACGTCTGTATAACGGCTGTTCTGATTATGTACGGTAGCTGCTCATGTAAACACCAAATTGGAATAGATCCTGTCATGTGTAAATAGTTGATCAGAGATTGTCAGTTTGGAATGATTTTAATCGCAGTGAGAAAAAGTTTGCATGCAAACAAGGCTATTGAGGTGGATTGATATGCATGATGGTGATATGCTAATTACCCAAACCTAATCCTGTGATGATTTGTGTTTCTATCTGCTTATTTTAGGAAAAGGTTTTCCAAATCAACTGGCTCTGGGTGGATGCCCAAAGAAACTGCCGGCAGATTGTTTGCCAGAGGCTGCAGAAGCTGCACAAGCTTACCGCCAGGAAGTGGGGTCATCGCTGACGCAAGTCTCCCTTTTTGGGAGAAACCCATTCTCCACAGCTGAACAACAAACAGCAGCTGAAAATGAATTTGCACAGCAATACTTGGACATTTCTGTGCTCTACGACAATGCTGTGAACAACAATCCGACCAGTTATCAAAGCGGGATCAAGGACCTCATCAACATTGTAAAGAGATATGTGTAGAGAGATCTGAAACGTCACCAACATTTTTGTAACATAATGTTCTTCATATATTTTTATTTTTTCTGACTTTGTTTTTGTTATTCTTGTATTAAAGACTGTTGTTTTTTCACCAGGCTTTAGTCTCATCTTTGCTTTATCTAGCTTCCTCAATATGTCATGTTATGTCATGTATGATGCTGTATAAAATTCATCACATATATAAGATTAATCGCATATAATACGACAATAATAATGATAAAAACATTTATTTGCCTTTCTAGTCACCCAAAGTGGCCTTACACAGTTAAATATATACACAGATACATAAAGCGCTGTTGAAACCATTACTAATACACTGGTAACACAAAATTAAAACATGTTTAAAACAGGGGAGAGTGAAGTTATGACAATGACTGCTGAAAGAGGTAGGTTCTGAGGTGGGTTTTGAATGTTGGGAGAGAGTTCCAAAGCTTTGGGGCTGAGCCACTGATAACAAGACCTCAGTTTTGTTTCCTTTGAGCTTGAGGAAATTCTGGAAACAGGCAATGAGGGAGTTAGGAGGGAGTGGGGCTGTGGGGTCAGAGGAGATGTAAAGTTGTGTGTCATCTGATAGATATAATATATTTATTATATCACATACTAAAGTATATCACATATAAGATGAAACCCCATTTGTATTTATGCTCTCCCAATGAATAAAACAAAAGTACAGAAGTACTCCTGTAAACCAAACCAAAGCAACTGGATCTGCCTATCCCAGATCTCCCCCCATTAAACATTCACCATCGACAAACAGCGCAGAATCCACATTCACTAGACTGTTATGTTTGCATGAGTTTATATTATTGTGCATTTTAAAAATGAGTTTGACTTTCTAGTTACGTTGAGCAGGTATCAACTTTTGAGTGACCATTATGAAACTCTGGGCTTCTTTCCCCCACCTCACTCCTAATTGGACAGGCTTTTTCAAGATATAAGGCCTAAATTAAAGCAAATAACAACAGCAACATAATAATAATAATAATAATGATAATAATGATAATATTAATAATAAACACGTATTTGCCACCTTTAATGAATGTGGCACATTTACTGGATATTAAAAACATGGTGGTGTGTTGTTTTAACTGGGTAGGGGTATCTCGAAACTAAAGCCTTTTTTTGAGCGCACACCCTGCCATTAACCCAGATCACATTAACCCAGATCAATGTATTAATTGCCTGATAGGGGATGGTTGGTGGCAACATTAAGGAATGGCGACACCTGCTGGTCATTTTATATACCTACTTTCAGCGCGCCTCTTCGGCCTCCTCTTGGGTGTTTAATCCGATAGATAGGCTATCTTTCGCTCATTCAATCAATAAATAGCCTACTATCGTGCAAACTCTGTACTGTGTACACGACTTGCTTTGATTTAGAATTAGGGGAAGTGCAGTGGGGGCAGGCAATACAAAGAAAGTCAGTCTGTCTATGCCTGCGAGCGCAAGAGCTTTATTGTGATGGACAGGAGCTTTATTGTGCACCGGTGGGCTCCGAAGCCCCGCCCACCAATGAAACGAAATATGGAGTCGTATTTTCATTTTGGGGGTGAAAACGAAAAAACGAAAAAACGAACCGTTTCCTGTTTTTTTTGTTTTTTGTTCAAAACGAAAAAACGAAAAAACGAACCGTTTCCTGTTTTTTTGTTTTTTGCTCAAAACGAAAAAACGAAAAAACGGCTTATTTTTTTGTTTCTGCTTGTGTGTTTTACAGCCGGGAATCAAACGGATAAAACGTACCTTGTCCGATCTTCATCACGTGAAAGCATTTTAAATGCATTTTTTAAAAAGCGTTTTCTAATAATAAGAAATAAGATTGACACAAGAAATTTAAAAAAAAATTGAATACTAAAGAAAAATATATCTATGATGTAAATGTACTCGACTAATTTATATAGTAACGTGTATAATATACAATGTTATTTTTGATATAAATGTACTTAACATAAATATTAAAAATTAGACCCTACAACACTATTTATATAAATTTACCTGACAAATTCAGTTTAAGACCCTATAATATTATTCACTGCATAAAACTACTTTACTAATTTCTGGTTAAGACCCTGTAATATTATTCATAATATAAAGTTATTTTACTAACTTAGATATTGAGACTCCACAATAATATTGATATTGTAAATTTATTTGATTAATTTCAATATTAAATTTAAAGCCCTACAATATTATATATTATACAAATTTACCTCAGTGACTTAAATATTATGGTTATAATGTTAGATATGCAAATTTACCTGGCAAATCCTGATTAGGACCCTATAATATTATTCAATATACAAAAGTTGCCATTATTGAAAACATACCTGAATTTCTGAATCTGAGTTGGACTAACTTGAGTATTACAAGTATTATAAGTATTATAAGTTATAATGTTAGATATAAAAATTTACTTGGCCAGTGTCAGTAGAAAATTTAAGACCCTACAATATAATATGAGTTACATGAATAACGTCAACAAAGTAGGGACTTTGCAATGTTGTTGTTGTTTTTTTTAAAATAATACCACAGCTGAGAAATGACAATATTATCTATCATACAAACTTATGTGCCTAATTTAATAATAAAATGGTTTGGGAATTTGTCATAAAGTAAAATTTAAAGCTGGATTGAATAATATTCATCATTCATCAATATGTATTAAACAACATAGAAAAGACTATTTGCATCAATTCATTTTAGAATTTTTAAAAAATATATTTTTGTGTCTCTCTTGGTTTAGCTTACATCAAGTGAACACACATAGGAGGGAAGAAGTCATGTAATAGTTAAAATCACCATTTTTAACGATGAAATAATAATTTGAAAACAGTACTTGAGGTCAGTTCTGTTGTTTTTGTTCTACCAGTAGGTGGCAATGTCAGGTTGACCCTAAGTTTAGAGAGTTTTCCCGACAGGTTGAAAGAAAAACTTATTTTTTTCCATTTTAATCAGACACTTACAATCCTTCCATACATCTTCACCCTGTGCTGAACAACTGTGTTAATAATGTGGAGCCTAAAGAGCTTTTCTCATTGGTTGTCATTGATTAATTGTCTCTTAGTTTTCTTATTTATAAACCAGTTATCTGGGTCATTCCGTGTGCTTTCACCAGATGGTGGTTGCCACACCATTTTCAAATTAGTCCTAAATTTGTATGCCATTAGATAGTCACAAAAGTACTTTCTATGCAAAATTGTAGGCCTGTAGCTCAAATAGTTTCTGAGTTGTGGGGTCTGAAATTTTCAGAATTTGGGCTATAAAAGCCTCACCAGGGTTTTTTGCAACCTGTCCTCCAATTCATACGACCGCATCGGTCGTTTGCACCGTGCACCGGAATACGACCTATGCGGTCGTATGAACGTTTGCGCCCCTACGGGGAAAACGAACACATTACGGGATTTAATTCGCGAAACGGCTTTTCCGTCGCAAAACGGCTTTTTTCTCACTTTCCCAACACGTTTTTAGGGTTATGGTTAAGGTTAGGGTTAGGGATAGGGACAGGGATAGTGTTAGATAAAAGTTTGTTCATGATGACGTTTCACCTGCGACTCCAGAGTGTCGATATTTACTCAACCGCCAGAGGTCGCATAGTCAAAACGTAACACTGGGTCGTAATACGGGCGTGTACAGACGACCTATGTGGTCGTTTTTGGTTTGAGGACAGGCTCGTTTTTTGCATCTTTAAGTGGTTAATTCTCAGCCTCTAGACATACCAGAGAGCTTTGAGTTGGTAAACAAGGCCTCTGCATGTAGCTAGTGCCCCACAAACATCCCCAGGTGTTTCGCTACACTCTGCAGGCCATGGGGGCCTGCAAACTGGAGCTTTCTAGGTACCTCAGTTTGGAAAATATGAGCTCCCAAAGTTGGACGAGATTTTTAATTGGCTATTTTTGGTGGCAAAAATCTCAGTGTGGGACAGGTACCAGAGACCCTAAATTTTTCTACAAGACAGTTCCATCTGTCTTCTATCACTGTACACTGTACATCACTACTGTAATGCTCATTACTGTAATACTCATACTCATTACTGTAGTATTACAGTAATGAGTATGAGTTTTACAGTAATGAGCATTACAGTAGTACTACAGTAGTATAACCCTGCTGCTTTTTTGTACGGTGCTTTGCTTCTTCTCATTCATTAATAGCAATATGAAAGGGAACTATTGCTTATTTCATTAAAATTCAAACCAAATAGGAAAAGCACTCATGTAAATACCAATATTCCTAACTTATTGTTCCACATATTAAATTTCAAATAATTCATGTACAAACTACCAAAACATGCAGTTGTTGTGTCCTGAGACCAAATCTAAAAAAACCAAGGAGAAAAGAAAGTTTGAAAGTGTTTTTTAAATAATACCAAATAAGTCTGGACTTCTCCCTAAAATACCATTTTTCTCATCCCACCAGCTGATGACCAAATTGAATCTCAAATAAACCATCCATCCATCCTCTATTTCCAGTGGGTTGCTGGAGCCCATCCCAGCTGACTCGGGCGAAGGCAGGGGACACCCCGGACAGGTCGCCAGTCTGTCGCAGGGCTTCAAATAAACCAGTTAAAATTAAATTTAAATCTCTTTTCGGTGTTATTTGTTTTCACTGATGTCTCGTAATTGTGGGAAATTTTTAAAATAAATATTACAGTTAAATTAATAATTATTATGCATAACATATGTGTCCCACAACAACCCTGTTACCATAACCTTTTCAGCTGGTAGAAAAAGAAGAAAACAGTGAATCACATGATACGCTGGAATTAACATCATCAAACAGTTTTCCAAAAGAATGGATCAGAGCAAAGCTGTGTCCTCTCTTCTATTTTTCATGTTTTCATAACATTGTCAGACTTGATTGAAATTCTTTTTACATTTTTCTTTACTGTTTTACATCTGTAAGTTTGCCTTCTTGGTAGCAGTAACAGCTAGCTAAATATCTAGCTTCCATTCCTGAGAAAAACCTAACATTAGCATGGATTACCAACCTTGTTACTGTGATTAGAGTAGGGTTCGCAAACGACAAATAACACCTGGAATGAAAATGGTACCATTGATGTGTAAGCTGAGTCAGTCAAGCCTTTGATAGTTTATTACCTATTATTCATGAATATGTAGCAGAAAACTGTAAGACAAGGTTAATTTTTCAAAATTTTTGAAGCCCAAATGTCCTCCAATTCTGGAATGACCCTTACGCTGTTACTCTGCAGCGTGCCTTCATCATCATCATATATTAAAATATTGTTCATTGTTAAATACTCATTGAGCAACATTAGAGCTGTACACACACGACAGTACATGTAAGAAGAAGCTGCATTTTAAGAATCAGTAGTTTGCTGTAAATGCTAATAAATCTGATGAATTCACACAAACAGTATAATCATCATTTATAGTCTGGTAGAGAAAACTGTCCTTTTTCTGATAACATCTAGACTTTGGCGTCTACTCTTATACAGAGTTATTCAAACTTCTTCAGGTGGTTGTAGAGCGACTGGACATATGTAAACACACACATTGGGTCTGGCTTGTCTCCCATCTCCAACATGTCCTCCACCTCAATCAGACGTAGACAGTCGGCCTGCTGCCTGAAACACAGAAAATATATAAATATATCACGTAAACCCTATAGAATAACTGCTCTATCTCTGTATTGTTCAGTATTTTGGTTTAAGAGAAAATACCGGCAAAACTATCATTTCAAAAAATTCTTGCATGAAAAATCCCACTTAAATAGCCGTACATAAATATTAGCAGCAAAATGTGATTGAAGTGTTAAAGTAAAAGTCCTGAATGATCTGAACATTTGTTGAAATAATGGAGACATATTGGGGGAAAAAAATCACAATTTGGTGGTTTAATCCATGTGTTGTATTTTAAAAGCTTGTTATATTATCCGCGGTGGAAAACCTTCATGTTAAATGTAACTAAAGCTATTAGTAAAATAAGTGGAGTGGAAGTATAAAATGGTCCTTAGATACAGTACTTAAGTAAATGTGTGTAGTTAATTTCCACCATTGTCTGAAAATGTTGCATGCTAATATGTTCAGCTAACATCAGTATGTTTGCATTGTGAGTATGTTAGCTTGTCGATTTAAATCAAAGCTGCTGAGACTCTGGTTTTCATTTTGAAATGAATGACAAGCTTAATATGAGAGAGTCAATTTTTATGAAATCAGCATTCAAAATTTTTTTGCTAACAGTTTCCAGATTTGTTTAATTGTAGATTTTGATCATGCTGTAATGTTCAAAGGTTTTTTTGTGTTTGATTCAATATTAATGTGGCGATCCTGAAGATTTAAATTTAAAACATGAGTTCAGGACTTTAACATATAAATGAACATTTGAAAATCTGTAACTGTGAATAAAAAGATTTTTTTTTAAAAACATCCTTTTAATTTTTCACAATTTTTTTTCAATACATTTGAAAATGTACAATTTTACAAATATTTCTTAATTTATTAGATGAAACAGTTGAAGTTAAACACAGTAAATAAATGTATAAATTTGTGTGAATAAATGAAACAAGTGTTGCTTCTGTAATTTTTACATAGATTTATTAAACTACAGATATCTTGCATAATTTGATTTTTTTGCACAAAAAATGTTGACTGAATGTGTTTTATTACATGTATAGGTTTATATTATTATTATTATTATTATGAGTAGTTTAATCATTTTCACACATGTAAATATCCATCATTTAAAATATATATTAACTCTGGAAAATTACAGTATGCTTTCATAACTCTGTGATCTGTAGATTTAAACCACATTTGTGTTCCCCTCCACTAACTACAGGAGGTGCCAAATCAAAAAGAACTGAAATCTTCCAGGTTGCCATTTGATAAATAATAAATGGATAAATTCCTTAAACAAAGACACCACCAGTCAGCTGTCCAACACATCATAGCTAAACCGAAATGATCACTGCATATAAGATACATCTTATTTTAGTTAATGTATCTAAATTTAGCTGAGCTGCCGCACACTGCCTCTCGCAGTCCTCTCTTACTCTGCCATGGTGAAGGCCAGGCTCAAGTTGTGTTTGCGGTTCGCAGGGTTCAAACCGTTGTAGTCAAACTCTAGAGGGAAGAACGAGTGGACCAGAGCACAGAACGCCATCCCATCACTCCAGCTGGACGAGAAGTTCTGGATATCGATATTCTGAGGGAAAGATGATGAAGAACTGTTAATAAATTTGTTTTTTTCAGCGTAGACTCCCAAAACAAAGTATTTCCTGCTACACAGTAAAGACTTTTACTCCATTAAGCTGCAAAAGACGCCATCAGATGACTTTTTTGAGGAGTTGGTAGCTATTTTTACACTGTTCAGTGTTTTATACCTTTATGTTTATCTAGCTGTCATGAAAGTGAAGATGTAGAAAGCTGCATTTTGACATCTGACAGTAACCATATAACTGTCAACTGAATTGGAAGCAATGTTAAAATGTCTTGAAAAATGAAAAAAGAAAAGGTAAATTCGGCTTCTTTCCATCAACTGCTCTTAAGAAAACACACTGGAAACAATCTAAACTTTGTCCAATTTATGAGAGAAAAATGGAGAAAGTCTTTAGGAATTGAGGTCAGAATAAATTTAAAGAAGGTTTTTCGCCAATGGTGCTCAAAAGTCCACACCCACCTCAATCGAGCATATAAATGTTTTTGCAAAATTAGGAAAGTTTTTTTTTTAAAATTTGCTGCTTATATTAACTTTTTCTGATGTGATGCGAATAAAAATACATTTCAGAAACACAGCTAATGACAGAAAAATTACATCTTAGAAGTCAAGAATGAACTTCACTTTTAAGCCAACATGGATGAGAAGTCCTGAATGTGCTCAGAAATGTTTCAAAATCTGAACAAAAGTGGTTTCTGGATCAGCTAGATGAGACCATTCATTAAGAATTAAAGCTCCATACCAACACATAAGTGGATACTGAGGTGAGAAACAGCAGGATAGAAACATTTATTCCAGTGCTATACCTGATAGCCAATGGTTTTTGAGCGACACCACTCCAAAAGAATCTGTTTTATGCCGCTGGCACTGGAAACTCCAAAACTCTGAGAGTGTTTCAGTTTTGGCTTTGAGTCCTTTGGCCTGGTTGAGGTGGAAAAAAATAGCAAAATGCAGTGTTATGAATTATGATGAAAATATCTGAAATACATCCCCTTCCATTTGCCATAATTGCTGGGTTTATATGGGACCTTTTATTCCTCTTTAATTCGGAATTCAAGTTAATTCCGCTCTTAAATCTCCTTTTTAATTCCGAATTAAAAAGTTAATTCTGGATAAACTTAATTCCGAGTAAACTACCTGGTTTATTCCGATGTTGATTCCGAATAAACTAATTCCTGTGTATGTTCTATTCATGTATAAAGTTAATTCCGCTTTAGTTAATTCCGGTCATTCTGCGCACGCTTGGCACCTCATGCAGTGATGATGTAGCGACGTACACGTCCTGCGACCTTTGTCGAGTTGCTGTTTCAAAACGACAATAAAAAGCAAAGCGAAAAGTGTGCTTATTAGTTGTTCCTCCATGTTGTTGGGGAAAAGAAATGCTGTGGCAAATGGAGTTTGTTTTCTTCCGGTTAATAGGTGCTGCAGGCCAAGCCAGCTCTCCCTTAACTGAGGCAGGTTGCGTGTGTGTGTGTGTACGTGAGTGTGACGTAGGAGGAGAGCCGCAGTGGTGTGTCCAGACGTGAACTAACCGTGATGTCACCCGTTGGTTTCAATGCCGAGAAAATGAAGCCCGGATTTTGCTACTTCCTGGTCGCCATTTTGGATTTTTTGGAGCCAGTGACGTAAAAAGCGTCATCAAACAGGCTGGACCAGAGAGCAACTAGGGGCAGGACCAGTCTATGGGCGGGCCAGACTGAGAGCTGAAGACTCTCTTATCCCGCCCACATTTTACCGCAGAGGCTTCTGTTGCTGTCAGTCATTCCAGATAAGACTGTCTATCAAGTATAGCCACGCCCCCTGGCTCCGCCAACTTTAACGATTTATTTAAAATTCAGTATTGATTTATTTTAAGATCGGCCACCTGATCTCTCATTTTGACCATGAAAACTAACAGGAAAAAATCCTGAGCTGTAGAAAATCAGTGTATCAAATTTTATTTTTTCCGGTGATGAATTGGGGTCTATGAAGCAAAAGCTTTTTGGAGCCAACCCTAGCGGACGGCATGATATTGCAAATTTTTGACACTTCTGGGTGGGCTTCATTTTTGGAGCCAGTTGCTACGTCCATCTTTATATACACTCTATGGGTGTGTCTGTGGCAGAGACAAGAGTAGCGATGGAGGTATATTTAGCTGCACATAACAATACAAAAGCTAAAGAGGAAAAGTGTGTGAAGCCAGTGTGTGCTCTGAGCAGTAAGTGTGGACAGTTGCTGCCATTTAAATAAAGTGCCTCGTTCTTCCACCTGCAAAGTTTGTTGGACTGTATGTTGACTGTTACCACCACCAACAAGCCGCGCTAAGCTAAACGGGCTAGCTCTACCTGGGGCTGCCCAACCACGGTTTGGCGACCAGCAGAATCTGGGTCGGTCACACAGGGATAAGTCACATCCACTCCCTGTCCAATCAGAATCCTTTCCAACGCCCAAGCCTTAAAGCGGAATTAAGGAAGGTGAAAAAATGTGCGGTCCATGTAAACCGTAATTCGGAATTAATAATTTCATGTACACGCGAAGAACAAACCTTTAATTCCGAATGAAAAAACTCCATGTAACCATACCCACTGACAATAAAAACCAATAAGGACTATATGAGTATATGATCTGTTTTTATAGCCTCTTATTTTACAGAATCATTAGTTTGTCTACAGCTAGTTTTTACTACTGTCTTTTATTGCTTTTTATGCTAATATCTTTTCTGTCTTACTTTGTAGGTTCGGAGCTCATCCTTTCAAACATGGCCCTTTTGGCTTGAGCCCCGTTGGATCGAGGATACGTTTGCGATTTCATGAGATCTGGCTTAAACTCAACCCCCGTTGGCTTGTTCACCTTCCTATGGAGAAACAGTGTAGAAAAAAGCGTCAAATTGAGTTTTCACCAATATGGGTGCTTTAAGGGAAATGTAGCCGCAGTAAATCTAACCATTGTTAGCTTAAAGAGCCCATATTATCTTATATGGTGTTTTTCTTTGTTGTATTATAAACCTACTTTTCTGTATATGCAAAAGGTCTGAAAACATTCAAAGTTATTCTCTATCACAGAAAACACCGCTGCCTACCTGCCTGAAACACTGCATTTGTAGACCAGACTTTTCTTCTGTTACTTATCTACATCATCATGCAACATATTTGCATAACACCTGTCTAGCTGCTAGTTTCGTCCCCTCTAAGAATGAGAAGCTTCATAGTCCGACATTATTATTTTATAAACTACATCTCTACGTCTGTACTCAAAAGATCTGTTGTTATGGTACCACAGACTGGGTTTTCCACAAGATGTTCTTCAAAGAAACAGGAGCTAAAATGGAGCATTTCAGACTGAGGTGCTGTAGAAATCTACAATCTGAGAAAAATATTGTGATTTTTTGAACATTAAAGCATGTAAAATAAAGACCCTGTAAATTAGCATAATATGGGCTCTTTAATGTCACAAAACAAGAGTTAGGGTCACAACTTACTTGTCCAAACTAGGTGAGAAACCAGATTTTATGATTGACTTGGAGGGAAGTAATTTTTCTGTAAAGAGAAATAAAAAAAACTCAGAGTGAAGAAGAATGACATGTAATAAACAGGCAGAAACCACCACAACAAAACAACATTGCCAATGTGTCTCTTAGAGTCATTATTAAAAGGTGTAATGACAATTTACTGAACATCTGCTAGGTCTTTGGTGACACGTTTGAACTACAGTTTGGTTCTTCAGAGCTATATTTGTCATGAACAGGTGGTGTGAACCCAAGCAGCAGGCAACAGGCAGGCGGGTGAAGTGAAAAATGAATTTATTTTACAAACAAAATCAAACAAAAGGACACTCCATATGGGAGGCACGTGGAATAAACAGAACAGGGAATTAATGGAACTAAGGCCGACAGCTTACGGCCATGACAGACTAACCTAAACGGGGAAGGAGAGAAACTCACAAATGTCCTGGGGTCGGGAGGCGAGGCGGGAGCAGAGCAGAAGACGAAGGTTGTGGAGAAAGTGGTGGGGATGGCTGAGCAGGCAAGATCCGAGCAGACGAGGGTTACTGGGTGAGGAGAGGGAGGCTGAACAGGTGAGGTAATCCATGGGGGGGAAAGAGGTGATCCAATTGTCCAGTGAGCAGTGTGCTCGCAGCAGGGTGCAGCGTGTCTCAAAACAGGAACATGAAACCGGAGGTATGTGACAGGTATGAGGCAATGACGCAGCAGAGTAGTGAGGGAAACGCCAGGCTTTATACTGAGCTGATTGATTGTTCATAGCGCTCAGCTGTGTTTCTCCCCAGCTGTTCCTAATCAGACTCATCAGAGCACTGGCACAGGAGGAGTGTGACAGTACCTCCCCTCAAGGTGCGCCTCCTGGCGCCCACTGGACCTGTCAGGGTGCCGGCGGACGACTCTGGGATCCGGCAGGAGGGACCGCTCCAGAGGGCGGCCCGAGGGACGGGCGGGCTGGGACCGGATGGGTGAGAGGGACAATGTCGGAGGAAGGTCCAGGGGCTGGACAGACTGGAACAGGACGGGCTGAAAGGACCTTTCCGGAGGACGGCCTGGGGGCTGGACAGGCTGGGGCTGGACAGGCTGAAGCCGGACAGGCTGAAGGAACCGCTCCGGAGGACGGCCTGGACGCAGAACGGGTTGGAGCTGGTCCGGGAACTGATAGCCTGGCTGACGGAGGTCCTCCAGTGGTCGGACAGGGAACCGGCAGCTGAGTAGGTTGGGGCCTTCTGGAGGCCGGGCTGGGAACCGGCAGCAGGCCCGGCGGGAACTCTCAGGAGGCCGGGCTGGGAACCGACAGCAGGCCTGACAGGAACCCACAGGAGGCCAGGCTGGAAACCGACAGCTGGCCCGACGGGGACCCTCTGGAGACCGGACCGGGAACCGGCAGCTGGACCGACGAGGACCCTCCGGGGGCCGGACCGGGAACCGGCAGCTGGACCGACGAGGACCCTCCAGGGGCTGGACCGGGAACCGGCAGCTGGACCGACGAGGACCCTCCAGGGGCCGGACCGGGAACCGGCAGCTGGACCGACGAGGACCCTCCAGGGGCCGGACCGGGAACCGGCGACGGTGGAACCCCTCTGGGGGTCGGGCTGGTGGCTGGACTGGGAACCGGCGACGGTGGAACCCCTCTGGGGGTCGGGCTGGTGGCCGGACTGGGAACCGGCGACGGTGGAACCCCTCCTGGGGTCGGGCCGGTGGCCCCTCCGGGGGCGGATCAGGAGTCGACTGGAACGGGACTGGGATAGAACTGGACGGGACTAGCTCGGGGAACGAAACTGGGGACTGAACTAAACTAAGACCAGGGGATCTCTTGGGGAGTTGGACTGGGGATTTCAGGATTGGAGGCAGAATGGGATAAGGGACAGGAGGGTCTGAAAGGACTGGAGGGACAGGAGGGACTGAAAGGTCAGGAGGGACTGAAAGGACTGGAGGGACAGAACTGAGGAGATTACTCCTGCAGGGGTCCCACAGGGTGTTGAAGTGGCCACTGCAGGGGAACCACTTGGTGTTAGGGTGGCATTGAGTCTTTCAGGTATTGGGGGAAGCGCTACGCCCCCTCCGGGCTGCCAAGGAAGAGGTAGGCTCCTTCAAAGCTGCCGAGGAGGTGCCACGCCTTTGCAGGGGTTTAGGGGAGACGTTATGTCTCTTCAGGGCTCGGGGGGAGGCGCTACGCCTCCTCAAGGCTACCGAGGAGGAGCTAAACTCCCTCAAGGCCGCCGAGGAGACGTTTCGCCTCACCAAAGCTGCGGTGGAGGCGTTGCGCCTCGACGAGGACACAGGGGAGGTGGGACGCCTCGACGAGGACACGGGGGAGGCGGGACGCCTCGACGAGGACACGGGGGAGGCGGGACGCCTCCTTGAGGCCGCAGAGGAGACTGCAGAGAAGGTGGGACGCCTCCTTGAGGCTTCAGATAAGGCAGGACGCCTCCTTGAGGCTGCAAAGAAGGTGGGACACCTCCTTAAATAGGATTCAGGGGAGGCATTTCGCCTCGACAAGGACTCGGGGGAGGCGTTATGCCTCCTTAAGGCTGCCAAGGGGGCGGTAAGCCCCTTCAAGGCTGCCGAGGAGGCTCTACGCCTCATCAAGGACGCAGGAGTGGCGGAGCGCCTCATCAAGGATGCAGGAGAGGCGAAGCGCCTCATCAAAGACGCAGGAGAGGCGAAGCGCCTCATCAAGGACGCAGGAGAGGCGGAGCTCCTCATCAAGGATTCGGGGGAGGCGAGACGCCTCCTCGAAGCCGCAAGAGAGGCGGGACGCCTCTTCGAAGCTGAAGGAGGAGCTTTTAGCTCCTTCAATGCTGCGGGAGGAGCCTTTAGCTCCTTTAGAGCCGCAGCGGGAGCCTTTAGCTCCTTTAGAGCTGCAGCGGGAGCCTTTAGCTCCTCTAAGGTTACCGGACCCGTAAGGGCCAGAGACGGGGCGATGGGCCCCACAGGGACAGAAGACGTGCCGATGGGCCCCACAGGGACAGAAGACGTGCCGATGGGCCCCACAGAACCCTCCTTAGCTGGAGGGAGTGAGGTGGCACGGGGCCTCTTCTCAGCCAGAGGGAGTGAGGCGGCACGGGGCCTCTTGTCAGCCAGAGGGAGTGAGGCGGCACGGGGCCTCTTGTCAGCCAGAGGGAGTGAGGCGGCACGGGGCCTCTTGTCAGCCAGAGGGAGTGAGGCGGCACGGGGCCTCTTCTCAGCCAGAGGGAGTGAGGCGGCACGGGGCCTCTTCTCAGCCGGAGGGAGTGAGGCAGCACGGGGCCCCTCCTCAGCTGGAGCGAGTGAGGTGGCATGGGGCCTCTCCTCAGCCGGAGTGAGTGAGGCGGCGTCCAGCTTCTCCAGGACAGCACAGGAATTGTTCAGAGCCTTCAGGAATGATCCCAACACCCTGGGATCTACCAAGATGGCTAAAGACTCTCCATGGCCCGCATAGGCAGCCTTGAGCCTCTCCACACCCACGATGGCAGTGTTTAGTGCCCCATGGGCGGGAAGGACGCCCTCGGACCCCCCAAGCCAGGGTAAGGCTGCCGCTAGCCTCTCTGCGATTGCAGAGGCCGCTCTTAGTGCCTCAGGAAGTGAGGGGACGACACTTGGTCCTCCTAACATGGGGGCGGCCTTGGTGTCACCCTGCTCAGGAGCCAAGGAGGTGCAGGACCCCTCCGGAGTTGGAACCGGAGCACCACGGCGCCTCCTGGCGTTTCGTCTATGGCAGCCAGGCTCCTTTACCAGTGGTGCTGTGGCTAGTGGGGAAACGAGATCTGGTTGGCTGCAGGAAAGTTTGCTAGCGCCCGAAGGGTCAGCTAGCCCAGAAGCAGGCGGACTGGTGGTCACAGAACTGAGATGGTTAAATACATAACTGGGGACAGTCAGGTAAGGCAGGGGAGTGTTTAAAAATTCCCTAATGTAGTCCGGCAGGTGGTTCATTAACCACGGTCTCTGGCAAGCCAGCCTGCGACCCAGGGTTACAGTGGTGTTAACCCTGTCCCTCTGCCATTCTCTCCATAACTCGAGCAAGAAATTGAAATAAATGGAATTTTCCTTGCAGGAAAAAAAAAACATCGAGGGGGGAACTCAGAGTCCATGTCGGGGTGCCTGCTGGGTTCGTGCTTGGCTGCGTCATTCTGTAATGAACAGGTGGTGTGAACCCGAGCAGCAGGCAACAGGCAGGCGGGTGAAGTGAAAAAATGAATTTATTTTACAAACAAAATCAAACAAAAGGGCACTCCATATGGGAGGCACGTGGAATAAACAGAACAGGGAATTAACAGAACTAAGGGCGATGGCTTACGGCCGTGATAGACTAACCTAAACTAAACGGGGAAGGAGAGAAACTCACAAATGTCCTGGGGTCGGGAGGCGAGGCGGGAGCAGAGCAGAAGACGAAGGTTGTGGAGAAAGTGGTGGGGATGGCTGAGCAGGCAAGATCCGAGCAGACGAGGGTTACTGGGTGAGGAGAGGGAGGCTGAACAGGTGAGGTAACCCATGGGGGGGAAAGAGGTGATCCAATTGTCCAGTGAGCAGTGTGCTCGAAGCAGGGTGCAGCGTGTCTCAAAACAGGAACATGAAACCGGAGGTATGTGACAGGTATGAGGCAATGACGCAGCAGAGTAGTGAGGGAAACGCCAGGCTTTATACTGAGCTGATTGATTGTTCATAGCACTCAGCTGTGTTTCTCCCCAGCTGTTCCTAATCAGACTCATCAGAGCACTGGCACAGGAGGAGTGTGACAATATTTGACCTAACATAATCTGAATTATTTTTAATGAAGTGCACATTATAAGAGACAAGAAGATGTTCCCTTTCAAATGAAGCCTCAAACATTTTTGCATAACAGTTGTTTAGTTATAAGAGTTTCCATTTGCTAAAAAAGTACAAAGTAGTAATTCTATAAAAAGAGGTAGCTGTCAAAATGTTAATTATACCTGCAGATTGAGGGAAGCTGACACTTCTCTTCAGACTGGGACTAGGAGTCTTCAGAACTGGGACTGAATTATTGAGATGAGACAAACAAACAGAGACTAAACAGAGGTAAAAATGTACAGAAAAATACAATATAGACATTACCACATAAGGGGAATAGGAATTGGAAAAACCTGCAACTTCCCATGATCTTTATTTTAGATTTTTATTTTCTTGGTCCAACTCACCTCTCTTAAAAGGATATTCACCAGGTTTCACTGCAGGATCCCGTGATGCTGAAAGACTCGAAGGCTGAGCTGGTGCAGCTGACAGTGAGGACTCGGTGTTGGGTTTGGTCGGGGCAGACAGAGGCAGGTGAGGTTTGGATTCACTGATGTCTACAGATGAAAGAAAAAAGCACAGAACTCATTTTACAACACACTTTCTCACTTCAGTGACCCTTCTGCATACTGTATAACACAATAATGTTGATATTTTAGCCTTGCACACACCACATCTGAAGGGATATTCGCCTCGCTTTATCATCGGAGATTCTGGTATCAAAGGGTTCAGTGCTGCAACAGGACTCTGGTCAGGTTTAGGTGCTGCAGGAGCATCAGAGTTTTTAGTTACGGCTGTGAGGGGAAGATGTGGCAAAGCTTGAGACTCAGAACCCGACTGATCCTGAGAAACCTGGGACCTCAGATTCTTTGCTCCAGTTGTATCTGTGCAAGTGGAGGTGGAATATTATTAGAATTAGACAGAATCCAGAAGAGCTAGAGTGGAAATTAAAAAAAAACAAAAAAAAAACGACACATTTGTGATGTAAGACGGACATTTTTATGTTCTTTGCCATGAAACAGAAGTTAGATGGTTAGACTAGAACCTTGAAACATGGTGGCGCGCTTAAGAAAGTTTAGGTGTTTTTCTATGTTTGTTAGGTTAAGTACTGATAGTGGCTTGTGTGTTCTATCTGGGTTTCAGTGATTTTTAGAGGTTGCTGGACAGTATGGTCTATCACCTGGGTAGTAGGATATTACTAGAGGTTCTACAGGTGTTTAGAGTGATTGTTAGACTCTTACTAGGTGGTAACTGGTTAAAGGATGGTACAAGTTGCCTGGTAAGTGGTTTTTAGGGTGATTATGGAGTCACTAAAGTGATCCCAACAAGTATGTCAGGTAACGTTCATCAAGTTTGGTTTAAAAAATGTCAGGTAAAATGGTATTTGATGCACAGGAAAAGACATTGAGCACAGTGCTAAACTACTACTTCCCATATTACTAAATAAGTAATGTTGTAATTTAATAAAGTGTGAAAGTACACATCAATATAACAACTAAAAACTTAGTGGAACATGTGATGAACTACATGAGTTACTCTCAAATGAATGTGACTGACTATATATAGCCACTATAAATGACTTTTGGTAATCACAGAATTCTGTGGTCATTGTTGCAACCTCTATAAATAAACCCTATCCGTCTTCTTTTCAAGATTTTCAAGACGAAACATTGAGGAACTTCTGCTTGTGGCTCATGTTTAACTGAATATCTAGTGTTCAAACGTTTAAAAAAATATGTTTTCATAGAGTAATTAGCTTGTCCTTTTGCTAGCTTTCTTTAAAATAAATGACTTTGCTTTTGACATTTTGTTCTCTCATGAAATTAATCCATCTTCAGGTGTAACTAAAGTGTCCAAAAACCTCCTGTGGAAACAGCAGATAATAACAAGTGTGCAAAAGGCTCTCCCTGCGGCCTTGAAGGAGCAAAAGGCTCTCCCCGCGGCCTTGAAGGAGCAAAGAGTTTCCACTACAGTCTTAAAGAGGCGTCCTGCCTCTTCTGCAGCCTTAAAGAGGTGTTCCGCCCTGTTTGCATCCTTCTCTGCAGCCTTCAGGAGGCCTCTTCTGCAGCCTTAAAGAGGCCTCCCGCCCCCTCTGCAGTCTTCTCTGTAGCCTTCAGGAGGCGTCCCACTTCCTCTGCAGCCTTGAAGAGGTTTCCCACCACTCCTGCAATTTCAAAGAGCTAGAAGCTTTTCCTGCAACTTTAAAGAGGCAAGATGCCTCTTCTGCAGCCTTGATGAGACCTCCCACCTCCTCTGCAGCTTTGAGGCGCAACGCCTCCCCTGAGTCCTTGATGTGGCAAGACGCCTCCCCCGAGTCCTTGATGAGGCAAAACGCCTCCCCCGAGTCCTTGATGAGGCGAAACGCCTCCCCCAAATCCCTGTTGAGGCATAAAGCCTTCCCTGAGTCCTTGAAAAGGTGGAACATCTCCTTGGCAGCCTTGAGAGGGCGAAACACCTCCATGGCAGCCTTGAGGAGGCTTAAGGCCTTCCCTGAGCCCTTGAAGGGACATGGCGCTTCCTCAACCGCCGGGAGAAGACATAGAGCCTCCTCGATGGCCTTGAGGTGGGAGTATGTCTCCCCTGAACCCCGGCAGCCTTGAGGGGGCATAGTTCTTCTTCGGCAGCCTTGAGGAGGTGTAGCGCCTTCCTTCTAGCCCTGAAAAGGATGAACGCCATTCCAACACCATGTGGTGCCCCTGCAGTGATCTCCCCAATGGGTCCTCCTGCAAGAGTGGTTCCCTTAATCCCAGGTCCAGCCCTGTCCCCAGACCTGCTTCTCGGGAAATCCCAAGTCTCTTTCCCCAATGATTTCTTAGCTTTAGGCTTATTCCCCAAAGGATTCCCGGACCTAGTCCCATCCCCAATTCCATATCCAGTCCAATATCAGTCCAGTCCAGCTATAGTCCAGGTCAGTCCAGCTATAGTCTAGTCCAGTCCAGTTATTTTCCAGTCCAACTCGAACCCAGTCCAGTCCAAGTCAGTCCTAGTCCAGTCCAGTTATTTTCCAGTCCAGCTCCAGTCTGGTCCAGTCCAATTTTGCCTCCGGAGGGGCCCCCGGTTCCTGCTCCGCCCCCAGAGGGGCCCTCGGGCCCTGCTCCACCCCCGGAGGGTCCTCATCGGTCCAGCTGCCGGTTCCCAGCCCGGCCCCCGGAGGGGCCTCGTCGGTCCAGCTGCCGGTTCCCAGCCCGGCCCCCAGAGGGGCCTCGTCGGTCCAGCTGCCGGTTCCCAGCATGGCCCCCGGAGGGTGCTCGTCGGTCCAGCTGCCAGTTTCCAGCCCGGCCTCCGGAGGGTCCCCGTCGGTCCAGCTGCTGGTTTCCAGCCCGGCCTCTGGAGGGTTCCTTTCAGTCCAGCTGCCGGTTTCCAGCCCGGCCTCTGGAGGTTTCCCGTCGGTCCCACTGCCGGTTCCCAGCCCGGCCTCCAGAAGGTCCCCGTCGGCCCGGCCATCGTTTCCCTGTCCAGCGCCCGGGCCGTCCTCCGGAGCACTTTCTTCAGCCTGTCCAGTTCCAGCCTGTCCGGCCAAGGCCTGTCCATCTCCCGGGCTGTCCTCCAGAGTTGTCCCTCCCACCCGCCCGGCTCCCGCCCGCCCATCCCTCGGGCCTTCCCCCGGAGCAGTCCCTCCAGTCTGTCCGGCTCCAGCCTGTCCAGCCCCCGGGCCATCCTCCGTAGTTGTCCCTCCCACCCGCCCGAGCCCTACCCACCCATCCCTTGGGCCACCCTCCGGATCAGTCCCTCCAACTGGACCCTTGCCGGTCCCCGAGTTGCCCTGCCGGTTCCCCGACCAGCCCGGTGTGCGCCAGGAGGCGCACATTGAGGGGAGGGGTACTGTCAGGGTTCCTCCCTCTCCTGCTTGGCTCTCAGCCTAATTAGTGACAGCTGCCAAGGAGCGCAGCTGGCCCTGATCAACAATCAGCACTGCATAAAAGCCTGGCTCTTTCCACAGAGCAACACTGGGCCATTGACTGAGATTCCTCGCATGGATTATACTGTCTGGACTATCAAACCCTGGATGTCCTTCGCCTGCTCCATCTCCCTCCTCACCCTGAATCCCTCGTCTGTTCGTCTGCCTCAACTCTGTTCCACCTTGTTTCCTGGACTATCTGTAAGCCACCTCTCCCTGTTTAGTTTTAGTTTAGCTCCATCGCGGTACTAGGCCGTTGTCTTTTGTTAGTTTTGCTTACCGTATTAGTTATCGCTCTGTTTATTTCCCGTGCCTCCTGTTGGATATTCCCTATTCATTTTGTATTAAAACCTCTCCATTAATCATCCACCTGTCTGCCTGCTGCTTGGGTTCTTAACCGCCCATTTCATAACATCTTCAGCAAGAAAATTAAGCAGGGAATCAGCATCACTCACAACAGACAGTTTACTTGTTGAACCTGTCTACTTAAAATTGCAGATAGAAACACAAGATCTAATTTTATATGAATGAACACACACATTTTCAAAGAGATTCCAGTCACCAGCATTTGCAACAACATGAGACTGAACTGACCTCTTGCAAAAGGATATTTTCCTGCTTCTCCTGCTGAACAGAGACTGTCTGCTTTAGGGGTTAACGCTGGAGACGAAGCAACTTTGGCAGCAAGAACAGCATCCGAACTGAGTTTAATTGTCATGGCAGTGACGGGCAGGTGAGGCTGAGGTTCATCAGCATCTGAAAGACAGAAAATCTGGATAAAAGATGAAGTCAAAATGGAACGAAGGATTAAAAACACCTTATAGTGTCTGTTTGTAAAGCTTTATGCAGAATTTTAAGTTAGAAGGACACATGACAGGACTGAAGCTGAATTTTAAGGTTGTTAAATTTTTAGAAGCGGAGGTGTTGTGAACCCAAAAACAGGCACTCGGAGGCAGGCGGATCATCAACAAGGGTTTAATAAGACAGTAAATAAAGACAGTCCAGGGACCGGGAGCCAAGGCAAGGACAGAGGGAGAGTTCTGGGAACTGAGCCGGTGGCTGCCTGCATGCAGCCGGCCAGTGGCTATAGAGCCGAGACAGGGACAGAGCTGACGGGGATCGGTGGCGGGGTCGTGGCAGGACAGAGGAGGCAGGGGGATCCAGAGCTGGGGGCGGGCAGGACAGAGCAGACGGGGAAATCCAGAGCCGGAGGGGAGACCGGAGCAGAGAGGCTGGCGGAGCATCAGCAGTGGCAGAGACAGAAGGCAGGAGCAAACATGACAGAGGGAACACAGACAGATCCAACTCAGACAGGTGAACCGTAGGTAATGACCCAGCACTGAGTGGTTGGAAGAGCCAGGTTTTATGTGTTGCTGATTACAGATTAGGAGTGGCTGTGCTCCTCTGCAGCCGCTCCTAATCAGCCGGAGCTGACCGCTGGCCAGGAGCGCAGCACAGGAGAGGGAGGGACCGTAACAGTACCCCCCCACTCAATGTGCGCCTCCTGGCGCACACTGGGCTGGTCAGGGTGCCGACGGGGCATCTCTGGGACCGGCAGGGATCAGGCTGGAAGGACTGCTCCGGGGGCTGGCCCGAGAGTTGGGCGGGCTGGAGCTGGATCGGAGGCCGGACAGGCAAGAAGGACCGCTCCGGGGGACGGCCGGGGGGCTGGACAGGCTGCAGGGACCGCTCTGGAGGACGGCCCAGGGGCTGGGCAGGGAACCGGCAGCTGGATCGGCGGGGACCCTCTGGAGGCCGGACTGGGAACCGGCGGCTGGCCCGACGGTGACCCTCTGGAGGCCAGACTGGGAACCGGCGGCGGCGGGCCCCCACTGGAGGCCGCACAGGAGGCCGGACTGGACACGGGACTGGGGACCCCTCGGGGGGCAGAACTGGAACCGGGGCTGGGGACCCCTCGGGGGCAAAACTGGAACCCGGGCTGGGGACCCCTCCGGGGGCAAAACTGGAACCCTGGTTGGGGACCCCTCCGGGGGCAAAACTGGAACCGGGACTGGGGACCCCTCGGGGGGCAAAACTGGGGACAGGACTGGAACCGGGGCTGGGGACCCCTTGGGGAGCAGGACTGGGGACAGGACTGGACATGGGACTGGAAACGCAGCTGGGAAGACCTCTGGGGGCAGAACCGGGAATGGGGCTAGGGAGATTTCTGCTGTAGGGAGACCACATGGTGTTGAGGTGGCTACTGCAGGGGAGCCACCTGGTGTTGGGGTGGCATTTTTTTCCCTCACAGAGTGGAGGGAAGGCTGGAAGCCTCTTCAGGGCTCGAGGGAAGGCTGGAAGCCTCTTCAGGGCTCGAGGGAAAGCTGGAAGCCTCTTCAGGGCTCGAGGGAAGGCTGAAAGCCTCTTCAAGGACTCGAGGGAAGGCTGGAAGCCTCTTCGAGGACTAAGGGAAGGCTGGAAGCCTCTTCAAAGCTGCAGGGAAGGCTGGAAGCCTCTTCAAAGATGCAGGGAAGGCTGGAAGCCTCTTCAACGCTGCAGGGAAGGCTGGAAGCCTCTTCAACGCTGCAGGGAAGGCTGGAAGCCTCTTCAAGGAGACTGGAGATGGGGCGACGGCCCCCACAAGGACTGGAGACGGGGCGGCGGCCCCCACAAGGACTGGAGAGAGTGAGGTGGCACGGGGCCTCTCCTCAGCCGGGAGTGAGGCGGCGTGGACCCGCTCGGGAACTGAAATGGCGTCGACCCACTCGGGAACTGAGACGACGCAATGGCGCTTTCTGGGGCCACGCCTTCGGTGACCAGGTTTCCTTGTGGTTGGCTCTACTGAAAGCTGGAGGACAGGTTCTGGTTGGTAGCCAGGGAAACTGCGAAGTGGGGTAGCACCGAGCCTCTCAGAGGTTGAACAGGCGGCCTTGAGCCCCTCAAGGATTGTCATGGCGGCTTCCCGGGCTCCAGGATCCAGAGAGAGATCCATGGACCCGACACAGGCTGACCAGACAGCCCTGAGGTTCTCAAGGCCTGGAGAGGCGGCCTGGAAAGCCTCAATGGCCGAAGAGGATTTAATTAAAAATTTATTTTATTTTAGTTTGATAGTTTTTAAAATTTAATTTTAAATTTGAAGATTGTGGTGATCTTGTAACATCAAAATAAAACTTCTTATTTTTTTGTCTGTCAAAATATGCGTCCCAGCCGTTAATCTCCGACACTTGCCGACCTGCGTGTATTCATCTGGAGTCCGGTTGAGCCGAGGCAGGGACAGAGCTGACGGGGATCGGTGGTGGGGTTGTGGCGGGACAGAGCAGGCAGGAGGATCCGGACCTGGGGGCAGGCAGGACGGAGCAGACGGGGAAATCCAGAGCCAGATGGGAGACCGGAGCAGAGAGGCTGGCGGAGCGTCAGCAGTGGCAGAGACGGAAGGCAAGAGCGAACGTGACAGAGGCAACACCGACAGATCCAACTCAGACAGGTGAACCGCAGGTAATGACCCAGCCCTGAGTGGTTGGAAGAGCCAGGCTTTAAGGGGCCATGACATAAATGGTGTTTAAAGGACAGAAAAATACGCTGAATCTCACCATATTTAGCAGGAGACTCCACTGACTTTAATGGAGATTCTTCAGGAACAGCTGGAGCTTCAGTGTTGGGCTTCATTATTGCAGTGAGAGGAAGATGGGGTTTGTTCAGACCCGGTTCTTCAGGTTCTGAAAGAAAAACAGTGACTTTCTGTGCACATTTAAAACAACCAGCTGCAATGATGGCATCGTAATCGTAAATACTTGTGTTTATTTGCCACTCCCACGAGGCACCACTCTCTTTAATAATGAAAGAAATAACAGAAGTTTAACAGTAATTGTGATTTCAAACAATAGCATTGGAAAAAATGTTAGCAAGTCTCATTAAGAGGAGCGAAACTTGAGAACTTTGTTTTGTTAGGCTTAAATGATGCCTACATCTGACACAGTTGAGTGTGGGAAAATCATAGACTGTATATAAAGATGGACGTAGCATCTGGCTCCTAATTTGAAGCCCATCCGGAAGTGTCAAAAACTTGCAATATCACGCCATCTGCTAGGGTTGGCTCCAAAAAGCTTTTGCTCCATAGACCCCAATTCATTTATGGAAAAAATAAAATTTGATAGACTGATTTTCTACAGCTCAGGATTTTTTTTCCCGTTAGTTTTCATGCTCAAAATGAGAGATCAGGTGGCCGATCTTAAAATAAATCAATACTGAATTTTAAATAAATTGTTAAAGTTGGCAGAGCCAGGGGGCGTGGCAACATTTGACAGACAGCAACAGAAGCCTCTGCGGTAAAATGTGGGCGGGATAAGAGAGTCTTCAGCCAATCCTGCCCCTAGTTGCTCTCCGGTCCAGCCTATTTGATGACACTTTTTACGTCACTGGCTCCAAAAAATCCAAAACGGCGACCAGGAAGTAGCAAAATCTGGGCTTCATTGTCTCGGCGTTGAAACCAACGGGTGATGTCACGGTAAGTTCACGCCTGGGGAAAAGTAAGGCTGCCAAAAATGATTATCTTCATTGCTGATTATTGTACTGATTATTTTAATGATCAGTTGATTGGTTGTTTGATCTGTAAGTTTCCAGAAAATGGTACAAAATGTCAAATGACATTCATTGTCATAGAAGGATCTCTGCAATATCAATTTTTGCTGTACATTAACATTACTTGTGTAAACAGTCTTTCTTTTCTTTATAGTTTTATTGCAGATTTCCCTTACATTTTTGCAGTTTCCTGTACTCCCTGTGGAATTAATAAAGGATTCTCTGATCTCAACAAACCAAAGATGTACATTATAATGTCAGAGAAGACAAAACATATAAAATTTAAGAAGCTGTAATCAGACAATTTGTAACGGCCTCCGTATCTAACGCCACATAGTGGCTCTCTCTCTCTCTCTCTCTCTCTCTCTCTCTCTCTCTCTCTCTCTCTCTCTCTCTCTCTCTCTCTCTCCAGGTGGCGTGAGTTGGTGTGTGGCGCTGCTAACAGGTGCTGTCAATCGGTAATCAGGCAGGTGAGAGCTATCGCAATCATCTCCCTCACTTCTTCCATATTAACGGGGCTCTGTCACCATTCTTCACCGGCTCGTTAAACGACTCAGTCAGTGTTGCATTCCTAGCTCTCAACTCAATTATTTATTTCCGTTCTTGTCACTGACTCGCGCCTGTTTCCTTAGTGGGATTCCGCCTGCCTGATATTGGGCTCAAACCCCTCTCTGGCTTCCGTTCAGGATATTACCTGAAAACGGCAAACCCTCCAACCCTCCCTCTGCCTCTGTTCACGTCTTCACAGCACAGCGTCTTCCCTGCAGCACCTGCCACACATCGTCTCCACCAGAGCCCTAGAGATAGTAAGAGTTGCGACACTCCCATAGGGTGCCGTTGTACACTTTCTTCCAGTCTACTTCCGGGTTGTGGAGGCTTGTTTAGTTCCAAGCACCGCTTCGACAGTGATAGCCACCGTTCATTTGCACTACAGGTCGTTGAGTATATGTGGAGGTAAGTTGATGAAATGCCTACCTCTTTTGAATTGTCAACTGCCTATATTTTATCAGAGGCTCTTTATGATGCATATGCTGAGCTTTATTTGTATTTGCGCAGCGTAATTATATATATATTTTATCTTGGTAGACGACCGAATTTCTGCTACTTTTTTTAGCTCGACTCTGCTGTTAGCTGTGAAGTTATCTCCAGGGATATATTGACGGATTAATTGTTGATGAGTCGCTACCTCTTTTTAATTTTAACGTCTTTATATTATATCAGAAGCCCTTTGTGGTGCATACATTTATCTATATTTGTGAATATTGGCAGATGACCGACTTTCAGGCATTGCCATGTGCTTGTTAGCTCTTCTTTGAAAGCTACATAGCTACATCGCTACCTCTTTTTAATTGTCAAGACTACGTCCTTTATATGAGACCCTTTATAATGCATAAACTTATACTTGTAAGTATTTAACAAATATATTTATTAATATCTATCGTATCTATCTATCCTCCAGTATCCCGAGAACCCTCACTGAAGACACGAAGACCCTCATTGTTTCTCCCATTGTCAATAAAACATACTATTTCATTCATCAAAGCATAATGAGTTGTTATTCTTGAATATATATTTTGTGTATGTCTTAAAATGGTTATAGTGAGTCAACTCCTGCCTCATCAGAAGTGGTTGGACACTATCTGCTGAATGGACTGTTGTTACTCTGCTTTTCAGTAACTCCCAGACTACGGGGAAGTGAATCAGAGAAATATAGACATTGTCTGGAAATACAATAATCCAGCTGGGCAAAACTTAACATCTTCAATCATCTTACATTTCTGTGTAAAAGTCGATTTTTCCATGCTAACACGAATGTGAAGCATTCCCTCCAAAACCCCAAAAGTGTCTTTAATATGTCACCTTACGGCTCAAAATGTAAAACTGACATTTACATACATACTCCAATGAATTAATAATCAAACAAGTATTTGGAGGTGTGATTTTATTCCTTTTTTTACCGTGAAATCGCCGCTCTCAGTCCCATAGAAGGAAATGACAGCGCTGCCTGTTTGGAACTATTCAGGCTTACATGAACCACGTGACCGCCCCGCTGCGAGAGCATGAGTGTCGCAACTCTTACTATCTCTAGAGCTCTGGTCTCCACCATAGACATATATACGTAGACGCCTCATAGGCTGTCGAGAGACGTGCTTACAGCGCCGCCATCTTGGAATGGGACCAGCGGAGGCAGCGGTGCATAGACATCTACGGAGGCAAGAGATACTGCTGAATCTCAAAGTGGAATTATGCGCTGAATTTTGAACCGATTGCCAAACTGTTTGATTCTTAGAAACGTCACGTGTAGCTACTATACAAGGTGTTCGGGTTTTTTTTTTACAATGCTGTTTTTGCCACTCAACACTTAAGCTACACACTATCTCCCTCTGACTCCAGCATAGTTATTTAAAGATGCCGGACTTCTGTTCAACCTATGGATGCTCTAATGAGCGCTGTAAGGAGACAAGAGCTCGTGGGATTACTTTTCACATGTAAGATGTATGTAAGGAATAATATATTGTTAGCAGGTTGTCATAGCTAGAGTGAAATAAACGCCGCCAAAACGGATAGAACCCCATCAGCTCCGTGTCTGGCTTCTACCCATGATCTAACCAACTCACTACATCATTCTGTGTATTACACAGCTGCTTACCGGTGAAATAACTAATCTGAGACAATGTTTTTGTTTAAAATTCGATGTTATGATTCTAGCGTTCCCAGGAACAGCCTGTTACAAAGAAAAAAAACAAGACTTACTGCAGTAATTGCACAGTGGGCTGCTCGGCTTATTTTTTGGAAAAAATGTAATATCTTGGCTAAAAATCATCCCCTGGTAGTGATTGAGGGCTCATTTCAACCGCAATATACTTGGGAACACATCTAAAAAGATATCTTTAAATTATATTAAAAAGTTAAGGTTGCAGGGAGATTTTTAATGAAATCTGCCCTAAATTGATGCCTTAAATGACCATTTTCAAAATTTGAAGGCAGTTGTTACACTTAGAGACATCTAGAAGTCTTTTTATACTGCAAAGTATGTGTATTACAATTTCGATACATACGTGTTAACATCAATCGCCCAAGGTCCACACAGGGGAACTTAGACCTTCTTCAGTAAAATTTGATCTGTGAGAGTTGCCAGATTTTCTGACACTTGTATTTTTCAACACCTGACATCCTATTATTTCAGAAAATATATACTTTCCCATATCTGGCTTATGGCAAGTGAAAATATTCTGGGTGGTACATGAAAATAGTCTCAGAAAAAAAAGTGAAAATTTACTATATTTTTTCAAATTTTGCAGAAATCTTCTAAATTTAAGCAATTAAGAAAACTTGGAGCAGGTAAACCTGAATATTGTTAAAATCTCAGGTTAAAAATTATTAATTTCTCAAAAATAAATAGAATGAAAAGCTCAAATATCAATTTTTTTACTGGCCTAACTTTTTAAAGAATAGACCGTTTGACTTGATTTATTTTTTTTGTTGAACTGGATTTTTATTCTACTATAAGAAAAACAAAAATAAAAGCAATTTGGAGGGGGTCAAATTTTCTAGATTTCCAGGTCCCAGCCCACTGTGAATTGGTGGGTTAGAATACAGCATCTGATAGATCTAATAATAGCCCTGATTTATGATGGAATTATTTTTGTTGTAGACAATTCTTTATCTCTGGCTACTTTTCTCACATGTTTAAGCTTTCCCAAAGAACGTGATTTATACACGTGATATAATAGTAATAACAGTAATAATAACGATAAAAATAATAGTAATAATAGCAGTAATAATAGTAATAATAATAATAATTGATATAATATTAATAGTAGTGATAATAATAATAATGATAATTATTCACAGTAGAAATAATAGGTCTGTCTGTCTTGGCGTTTGTTACAAGCAAACCCCGTCAAAATTGCTTGAGAATTGAGCGATTTATGACAACTTTAATTGTATAAGCACATCATTCCTCTATGGAAGTAATGCATTGTAGGAGCGAGTGGTCCCGTTCCAAGATGGCGGCGCTGCAGGCACATCGCTCGAGTGGGCAGCCGCAGTCAATGAGGCGTCTACGTATATATGTCTATGGTCTCCACCACCTGGACTCGCCCTCTACTCCTCCAGCCGGCTCGGTTCTCTGTCAGTCGGTTCCCCGCTCTGTTCCGGGATCAGTCTCAATAGCTTTTGTGTAGCGTTATACACTTCCAGGTTACCGTTTAGATATTGTGATGAGTTACGTAGTTAAATCAGAATAGTCTTCCTGAGCATTTGTGTTTTTGTCTTTGATACGGGTTAGTGTTCTGGTCACGTTACCTAGACTCTAGTAGTTCCTTCAGTCGTGTTTTGC
Source organism: Acanthochromis polyacanthus (assembly GCF_021347895.1). NCBI lineage: Eukaryota > Metazoa > Chordata > Actinopteri > Pomacentridae > Acanthochromis > Acanthochromis polyacanthus. Next base: position 37,222,132 of record NC_067129.1, on the reverse strand, counting down.
TTAGCTTGTAAAGCCTGTTTAGTTTCCCACTCCTGCCACAATAAGTAGGCGACTGTGTCCGGGTTTGTATTTCATTCCTTGGCTTTCCTATTCAATAGAAAATCTTTTTGTTCAATTCCAGCCTATTTGCGGTCCTCCTTTAGTTCAGTTTAGTGTTTATTTGCCTTTGGTTTACGGTTCTTGTTTTAGCAGTTTACCTCAACCCCTTTTGGGTTCTTCCTCAGTTTAGCGACTCTGTTTGGTCAGCTCTGTTCCTCTGAAAATCCTTAAATCTGTAATAAATATTTGTATTCAAAATTCTGTCGTGGAGTTTTCATTGTCTGCATCTGAGTCTTGGTATCAGGAACGTAACACAATTACATTAACTTTCTTTAAAAGAAAATCCAAATTGATTAATTATTAAAATAGTTGGTGATTATTTTTTGAATTGACAACAAAATAATTGATTAATTCTGTTGGATAGTGAATATTGTCCTAAAAGAAGGTTTGACTGCAGATTTATGGCAGAACCTATATAAGATGGAATATGTTTTGATCTGGAAGGTTTTAACAAATTCCATCCTGGATGAAAGCAGAGATTTTTACATTTTGGTAGAATCTTGGTTGCTTTTTGTAGCTTTATAAACTGTTAAAACACCAATATAACAAACAGAGCATAGAATTTCATTTTAAAACTTACCAAGTAATTTCTATATAGTCAATAAGTCTGTATAGGAGCACATGTTGTTGTGTGAATTTATCAAACATGAGAACAGGAACTGACTGTATGCTGGGTGTTTCCATGGCTGAAGGCTCCAGGCCGGGTTTGATGACGGCAGTCAGCGGTTGGTACGACTGGGGAGCAGCTTCAGTATTTTGGGCTGCATCAGAGTCGACTGATTCTGAATATAATAAGCAATCGCTAGGTCAGCCTGTCAGGAATCTTGTGAGGAACTGGAGGAGCAACTGCTTACCTTGTCTGTGATTCTCTTGGACAGTTGTGATGACATTTTTCTCTCCTTTTGCATCAGTGCCCTGTTTGGTGAGACATGATGAGCAAAACATGCAATTCTGTTATTTAGGTTAGTGTCTTTTCATGAATTAAATCCACAAATCATTTACCTATGAGCAGAGGTGAGTACTAACGAGTTACATTTACTTGAGTAACTTTTCGAAAAAAAATGTATTTGTGAGTAGTTTTTCTCTGCCATACTTTTTACTTTAACTTGAGTAGATTTGTGAAGAAGAAACGCTACTCTTACTCCGTTACACTGGGCTACACTCGACTCCTTACTTTTTTATTTACTGCATTAGATATGCTTTATTTTGCTGGAGAAATGCCCCCAGTGGATCTACCACATGATTGCGTTTCACCAATCAAACGAAGCAACCGTCATCACGTGACTCCGTTTCACCAGACGTCGTCCTGTGGTCACATGACCACTACGAACTGTGGCATTATATCGGCACAAACTCTACACATGTAGCAGATATGGAATTTTAAAAAATGCGGCCGTTTACGAGAAATTTGATCTTGCTTCGGAGTCCGACAACAATAGCATAGCATGGATATCTGTCTTCGGCTCTTGTTTTCTGTTAACTAACACGGCCGAAGTGAAGCGTGATGTCACGTAATACCCCCACGTAATACAGTGTGTGTGTGTGTGTGTGTGTGGGGGGGGAGTATTTTGTCACTGGGGCTATGTTTATACGAGGACCATCTTAACAGAAAATGCAAAAGTGGCGTCTTGTCTTCACTTTTTATTTCACGTTTAGACGAGCCGATTTGAGGTAAATCTGTGTATATACGGTGACTCTATAGTGTGTGGAATTCGATTGTATGTGCATGCTAGGCAGCTAGGTGGCACTGTAATAAAACTCCACCATGTGTACGGACATGCGTACTATCTCCCTTTTCAGATCTCCGCCGCGGTAAATGTCAGATGGCACTAGTAAGAAGAACTTTGTTTGGACAGACGAAGAGGTCGAACATAGAGCTGCCAGAGTTGCTTGAAGGTACGAAGGATGGAAATAATCAGACATCTTTGTTTATTTCCTTGTACCGGCCAGCAAACCAAAGCACCGGCGCATGTGCCATAATCGGGTACGCGACGTGGTCAGATCTCGGCAAAAAAAAATTTCTGGCAAAGTTTTGCGTTTTGCTGTTTAGACGGAAACATAACGGTGGAGAGTTTTCAACTTTTCCACTCTGGAGGCCGGTTTCAAATTTTTATGTTTTTAAGCCCGAAAAACGCCGTCCTCGTATAAACGATAGGGTGTTTTGTTGAAATATTTTGACATTTTTACCTGCAAGCGTCCTCGTGTAAACAGGGTCTGGAAGTAGTTTTCACTGTTCAAACATACAAACGTTACCTTACTACAGGCATTTGTTTCAAAAGCTTTATGTTGTGAAAAATTCAGATTTGGAAATTTTTGTTTCTTGTGCCTTTGTAACCATGCACAATAACACTCTGTCACTGGCTGGTTCAAACCCCTCGACTCTGCGTTGTGTTTTGTGTTTAATAAAGAAGTCGGAAGGCCATGTCTTCTTTTGTGCTGTTTATTTTCATGCACGCCTGATAAAACAGAGGAACCACTGGTCTGCAGGGGCCTGTTTCACGAAGCAGGTTCACTGAATACTCTGAGTTTCTTAACCCTGAAATGAGGGAAACTCAGAGTTTTCCGTTTCACGAAGTGAGGTAACTTAACCCTGAGACAGAGGGGTAACTTAAACTCTCGGTCAGTTACCGCAGTAACAGACTCTATGAGTTGAACCTGGTCAGCAGGAGGTTTATCTGAGAAAACCTCGAGTTTCTCTCTGTCTCTGCCCTCTTTCAGCCACACACGCTGTTTCATTTCCTCATTCATTCAGTCAGTAAGTGAGCGAGTTTTGGCGTAGAACAGCTTTTATTAACGATCCAGTGGATAAAGGAGCAGCATTACTGCACAGATAATTAAATATTCGTCGGTAGATTGTTATCAGACCGAGCATAAATGTTCTCGCATTTCCGGACAATTATCTGTTTGAGCGGTACCGTTTCGTAATCGTTTTAAGTCCATAATCTACATAAACAACCTAATCCATCCTTACATTTATATTACCAACCGCAGTCATGCTCTCACATCCAGCAGATATTGTGTGTTGCGCTGCGGTTCTTTGCAAATGGAAGTTTTTATATAATGTCGGAGATGCAGAGTAAGGCAACTGTATGGAGGACATTCAGAAAAGTGTTCCTGGCCCTGAAACGACTTTTATCATCATTGTGGTTTTCCCTGGACATAAACCTGTCAGAGCATCAAGGAGGAGTTCCACGGGATTGCAGGTGAATGATGTAGAGATCTGTTAAATTCATTTTAAATCATATTCTGTTAATGACATTGTGCTGCAGCCTCAGACTGGGAATAGTCATTTTAATTTCTTTTAGGATTTCTCAGTGTGATTGGCTGTATAGATGCACACATATCCCCATCACAGCTCCCTCACATCATGAATAGGAAGTCCATTCACAGCATAAATGTGCAGGTAGGCTACAGGTAGACTAACTACTGTTTCTAAATGTTAAAGACTGCATCATAGTTCAACATCTGTCATTCTCTGCACTGTCAGATCATATGTGATGCTGCATACATCATTTCTAATGTGGAGGCCAAGTGGCCTGGGTCTGTTCATGACTCCAGGATTTATGAAGAGTCTAACCTGAGCAACAGACTGCAGCGTGGTCAGCAGCCTAAAGATTTTCACAATAGAATTCTCTTGTCTCTCTCCTTTAATATACTCTGATGTATCCACCATACATTACAGGAGTGTTTGATGGCCTTCTGCTGGGTGACAGGGGTTACCATGCCAACCCAGGCTGATGACCTCATACCCTGACCCTGAACCAGGCCCCCAACAGAACTTCAACCGGACTCACTGCAGGACCAGAGCCCGGGTGGAGATGACCATAGGCCTGCTGAAAGCCCGTTTCCAGAGCCTACATCTCCTCAGGGTGACCCCTGAGAGGGCCTGTGATATTACTGTGGCATGTGTTGTTCTTCATAATATTACCACTATTAGAGGAGAGCAACACCCTGCCCTACAAACTGAAGACCCAGATGATGACCCCATCCACCTGCAGCTATCCAGGACAGCAGAGCAGTCAGAGACACCGTATGCAATAATCACTTTAGAGTTTAAGTCACCATCATCACCACCACAGCAAATAAAGACATGATACACATTTCATTTGGTCTTCTTTATTTCCTACAAATAAAAGAGATAGTTCAGTTAATGTTCCAAGAGTTAACATAATTCACCTGTGACCATCACCCACCTCTAACTTGTGCTCTAGTATTTCAATTTCCAGATCTGCCCTCCTAATCTGTTTTTTGGATTTTTCTCAGCAAATGCAGTTTGTAAATCTGTTTTACTGATAACTGGGAATACATAGAGGACATTAAATTATACAGTTGCACATGAATTCCACAGAATGAACCTCTGGTGTTTCCTGAACATCCATCTCACTGTGTCATTCTGTGCAGCGGAAGTTGAGGGACCATCCTGCTGCTGTCCATCCATGCTCTGTTAAAAAGGATGAGAATGTGCAACACTTCAGTGTAGGCTAAATGTCACACTCTATATTCCACCCAAAATCTGAATGGGAAGAGAACTATCAGTAACATACCTCTGTAAAAATCTTTGGAGTATTGCCTACTTACAGTTACAAGGTCTTTTGTAGTGTGAAGGGGCCAAAAAAAAAAAAGACACAAAAGAGAACTAAATAATCATATTACGTATATATATATACATACAGTGCCTTGTGAAAGTATTCGGCCCCCTTGAACTTTTCAACCTTTCGCCACATTTCAGGCTTCAAACATAAAGATATAAAATTTTAATTTTTTGTCAAGAATCAACAATAATTGGGACACAATCGTGAAGTGGAACGAAATTTATTGGATATTTTATACTTTTTTAACAAATAAAAAACTGAAAAGTGGGGCGTGCAAAATTATTCGGCACCTTTACTTTCAGTGCAGCAAACTCACTCCAGAAGTTCAGTGAGGATCTCTGAATGATCCAATGTTGTCCTAAATGACTGATGATGATAAATAGAATCCACCTGTGTGTAATCAAGTCTCCATATAGATGCACCTGCTCTGTGATAGTCTCAGGGTTCTGTTTAAAGTGCAGAGAGCATCATGAAGACCAAGGAACACACCAGGCAGGTCTGAGATACTGTTGTGGAGAAGTTTAAAGCCGGATTTGGATGCAAAAAGATTTCCCAAGCTTTAAACATCTCAAGGAGCACTGTGCGAGCAATCATATTGAAATGGAAGGAGTATCAGACCACTGCAAATCTACCAAGACCCGGCCGTCCCTCTAAACTTTCACCTCCAACAAGGAGAAGACTGATCAGAGATGCAGCCAAGAGGCCCATGATCACTCTGGATGAACTGCAGAGATCTACAGCTGAGGTGGGAGAGTCTGTCCATAGGACAACAATCAGTCGTACACTGCACAAATCTGGCCTTTATGGAAGAGTGGCAAAAAGAAAGCCATTTCTCAAAGATATCCATAAAAAGTCTCGTTTGAAGTTTGCCACAAGCCACCTGGGAGACACACCAAACATGTGGAAGAAGGTGCTCTGGTCAGATGAAACCAAAATCCAACTTTTTGGCCACAATGCAAAACGATATGTTTGGCATAAAAGCAACACAGCTCATCACCCTGAACACACCATCCCCACTGTCAAACATGGTGGTGGCAGCCTCATGGTTTGGGCCTGCTTTTCTTCAGCAGGGACAGGGAAGATGGTTAAAATTGATGGGAAGATGAATGGAGCCAAATACAGGAGCATTCTGGAAGAAAACCTGTTGGAGTCTGCAAAAGATCTGAGACTGGGATGGAGATTTATCTTCCAACAGGACAATGATCCAAAACATAAAGCCAAATCTACAATGGAATGGTTCACAAATAAACGTATCCAGGTGTTAGAATGGCCAAGTCAAAGTCCAGACCTGAATCCAATCGAGAATCTGTGGGCAGAGCTGAAGACTGCTGTTCACAAACGCTCTCCATCCAACCTCACTGAGCTCGAGCTGTTTTGCAAGGAAGAATGGGCAAGCATTTCAGTCTCTTGATGTGCAAAACTGATAGAGACATACCCCAAGCGACTTGCAGCTGTAATTGCAGCAAAAGGTGGCGCTACAAAGTATTAATGCAAAGGGGCCGAATAATATTGCACACCCCACTTTTCAGGTTTTTATTTGTTAAAAAAGTTTAAAATATCCAATAAATTTTGTTCCACTTCACGATTGTGTCCCACTTGTTGTTGATTCTTGACAAAAAATTTGAATTTTATATCTTTATGTTTGAAGCCTGAAATGTGGCAAAAGGTTGAAAAGTTCAAGAGGGCCGAATACTTTCACAAGGCACTGTGTATATATATATGTATATATATATATATATATATATATATGCATCCATGACCTTTTATACCACCGTTTTACAGGCATCTGCTTTCTTTCTGTTGGCTGAGCAGAAGTCTATGTTAGTTTAAATAGGCTTAATTATTTAACAGGACATGATATGGATGCAGACATTTAGGCTATGTGTGGACAAAACAACTGCACAGTCAAACAGCCACTTAATATTTAGGCTACTTTACGATGTAAAACATGATCAACAGTAAGTACCTCCATGAGATAATGCCGAGGTCTGACCTGTTTGAACAATGTTTTTATATTTCATCTTAACCTGCTGCCCCGTGCGCTTCTCCCCAGTGGGATTTCACCTAAATGAAATAACTTACTAGGTTACCATTCAGACAGTTATTCCCTGTAATATTATTACGATTACAAAGGAATACATTTAAACTTACGCATTGACCCGGGCTGTAGTGTTCTCCACGCCGTCTCTCTCTCTTTTGCAGCTGCAGCGGTGTTGCACTTCTTTCTAAAAACGTGTTCAAACTCGCCATATGAGCGCGTTAAAAACTTTCATTTCAAAAACGCAGCCTTTCGCTTCCCCGTTTCCATGGTGACTCGTCGAATCGGGGTTCCATTGATGCTGTCTTTTCAGAGTTGCGGTGCACGTGCGTAACTCCGGGTCAAACTACTCCGAGTTCATTAACCCAACTCAAATCAGCCGTTGTGAAACCGAAAACTCAGAGTTTTCTATCTCAGAGTTGTGGAAGAAACTCAGAGTTTCTTGAACCTGCTTCGTGAAACAGGCCCCAGGTCAATAGTCTCAATCACAGTACACTCACTGACGCCTCTCTGGAACTGACCGTATATTTGTACATGATTAAACAGATAAGAACCCTGACAACTGAATTTCCCTTCGGGGATGAATAAAGTGATTCTGATTCTGTATTACAATAAATGAGTAACATGGAACATGTACCTGATAAACAGAGGAACCACTGGTCACTGGTCAGTCGTCTCAAGCACGGTACACTAAAGAAAAAGAGCACGTTCATTCAGCTAATGGTCGCTGCCTAGCTAGCTCACCGGGTGTCTCATGTTTAAATATGTAAGAAAACACATAGAAACATAAAATATATGTGAACACTCTCCACTCGACATCCGAATGATCTCATTTTACACATACTTATAAAACAAACAAAAGAATAACATGAAAGAAACAATTTTTTGATCCCGTGCTGTGCTCTCTGACGCCTCTCTGGAACTGATGGCGTGCCACTAACACCAGCTGCACACCACAGCTCCAGAGAGGGCGCCACCAAGCCAAAAACAACAAACAGAAGCAAATTCCAGCATGTGGAATTATATATCACATCTACACTGTTACACTCCCCCCTGCTAAATTTCACTTGCACCCTATGAAAAATAAAAAATAAAAGAAAAAAGTCTGACCAGCTAAACACACTACAATACCAGGTACAAGAACCTCAACTATAAACAATTCATCAAAACACAGAAAACAAAAACATTCTTATCTCATTTGACTCCTATCCATGTTCAATGAGAACAGTTTCACAAAATCACAGTTACAAACACCCAGTAATAATACCACTCTCTAAAAAAGTCAGTGTGAAAAGAAGTTGCCTTGACCTCTTCAGCACACATGGGGAAACACATGCTTGTTACATATTCCATGTACATTGTAACTGTAATTCACCTCAAGATAGAAAATAAAACATGAGATTTCATAAGTCCCATCTCTGACTCAAGATATTTCATACAAAAAAACAAATCGTCTGCAAATACATATCAGCAATAAAACAGATCAATGTGTAACTCGCACATATAACATCGCCTAAGACACTACTCCTGTCCTCTAATGCATTATCTCAATTAATCTTGTAACAGTTTTCAACAATCTACCCGCTGCGGACCTAGCATGACTCCTAACTTCTACATCCCTAACACTTGCTTCTGTGTCACATACAGCTGTGTCAGTCATGGTCTGAGTCTCTGTGCATGGAATAGGGACAAGTGAATTGTCAGTAACTGCTAAACTAGGACAAAGTCAGTATTCCCACCACTTGCTGTCCCAGCCATGTCCATGGAAAAATCAGGCTGTGAAGGACCAAGGCACGACTGGCCACCAGATACCACAGCTGGACTAACACCAGTAGATGGGACAGAAGCCAGGTCAGACTGCTCAGCCACCTCATTGTCCTAAAGCTCCTCGAGATACCTTGAACTCTCAGATGGTAGGACAGACACCCACACTCTCGTCCTATAATCTGCAGACTCTACAGAGACATCAGCGGCTAATTTTCTGTCATCCTCAGGATCCACTGAACTGGACACAGTGGACATTTAGTTCTCATCCTGTGGAGCCATATCATGCATGGGAAGAAAGTTCACTGGCATTATTAGGTTACAATGCACAACCTTCACTTGACCAGTGGTGGCATGCTGGATCTTGAAAGTGTGACTTTCATCACTCTTACTGACCACAGTGTAGATTGCATTTTCCCAGCGATCTGCCAGCTTTCTCTTGCCATGCTCCCCTTTATTGGCAAGCAACACGCGGTCACCTACTTCAACCCTACTTCATGCCCCACGTATCTTTCAGTTGTACAGGTCAGTACTGTTTGGTTGCCACAGTTTGTGCTATGTCCATAGCCTCTTTAAGGTCCCTTCGCAGTGACTGGATGTAACGATCATAATCTGTGACCTCTGGGTTGTTAATGACAGAGCTGAAAATAATGTCAATAAGAAGCCTAGACACTCCTCCAAACATGAGCAGGAACGGTGCATAGCCCGTTGTTTCATGAACTGTACAGTTGTAAGCAAACGTGAGTGATTTCAAAGCCTCAGGACATTTTTGCTTTGGTCTAGGTGGTAGTGCACATATCATGTTCCCCAATGTCCTGTTCATTCTCTCACAGGATCCATTTCCCATGGGATGATACAGCGTTGTGTGGGATTTTTGAACACCAGCCACACTCAATAACTCTGCAACTAAGGCGCTCTCAAAGTTGGTTCCCTGGTCCGCGTGCAGACGTTTGGGGAAACCATAGATACAAAAGTAATTGTGCCACAGTTGGTGTGCCACCGCTTTCACAGATTGGTTAGGACACAGGAAGGCATGTGCCATCTTGATGAAGTGGTCTGTGATGACAAGCACATCCAGAGACCTATTGTTAGAGTCCTTTGCCGTCCAGAAGTCAATGCAGACCAATTCCAGAGGTTCAGATGTTCTGATGTTCTCTAAAGGTGCTGTAGCTTTAGGCTCTGGTGACTTGCTCACAACACACCGTCTGCAACACCTTACATACTTGCCACACCTCTGCTCAAGCCCAACCAATGAAACCTCTGCAAGATACAATGTCCGCTGCTGCCCCTGGTGGCCAGCTTCATCATGGACACCTTTCAAAACCTGGGAGCACAGCGAAGATGGGACAATGTACTGGTAGGACTTTTTTTTCGATACAGTGTTCTTTGCAACTCGATACAGCACACCATCGCTCATTACTAACTTGTCCCAACCTTTGAGTAGCTTGACTGCTTCAACCGGTTCTTTTACATGTTCCCTCGCTGATGGCCTCCAACCTCTCTCCACATAGAAGATTGCTTGTTCTAAAACATTGTCACATCGCTGTTTCTCCAATAATACATCATATGAGAGAATCTCTGAGCCAATCCGTTCAGACATCAACACAGTCTGAGAAAACTGGGGTAGCAAGAGGGCATGTGGATGCACACTAGAGTCCTGCTGGCTATGTGCATGAAAAACTGCTGCCACCCCCTATGACGACACAGTTCTACCTCGAACAACGGCAGCACACTGAGCCTGTACAGGCTGACTACACTCAGGGGTCTTGTCAACTGGGTGAGTAGACCAGCGAAACACCTCCTGAACACCATGTGGGCACACTGCTGCAGCTTCGGCCAGCAGGTCCTCATCGGGCACCCTCCTTCAACAATGAAAAGTGCTGGGTCGCACAAATGGCTCCCTGCTAAGCGCTTCCGCAACCATGTTTTTGGGACCAGGAATATATTTGATGGCAAAATGAAAAGGTGCCAGCTTAGCAATCCACCTCTGCTCCCAGGCATCCAAGCGGGCTTTCGACAGGATGTTTGTTTTTAAATTGTTAAGCACTTTGTGCTACTTTTGTATGAAAAGTGCTATACAAATAAACTCTGATTGATTGATTGAAGTCAGAGGGTTATTGTCAGTCCACACTGTGAACCGGTGACCCCTCAACCAGTGATGGCATACACACAACTCTATTGGGAGCCATATTTGAGTTGTGGGCTTGTCTCTGACCAGCTAGCATCCTAATAATTTGAAACATATTCATAGACAAATACATTTTTTAACAAGAAGGTGTTTCCTCCTTCACGACGCTTTTTATGGCGATTCAACTCAGCTCATCAATTTTGAAGGAAAACACAGCAAATGTCCAGTGTAAAGGTGATGTATTAAATGTTTATTGATGTTTTATTGATCATCCATCCATTCTCTATACACCCCTTTATCCTCACTAGGGTCGCGGGGGGTGCTGGAGCCTATCCCAGGTGACTGGGGCGAAGGCAGGGGACACCCTGGACAGGTCGCCAGTCTGTCACAGGGCTACATATACCGACAAACAATCACACTCACACCTACGGGCAATTTAGAGTAACCAGTTAACCTCAGCATGTTTTTGGACTGTGGGAGGAAGCCAGAGTACCCGGAGAAAACCCACGCGTGCATAGGGAGAACATGCAGAAAGATCCCAGCTCCACCCCGGGATTTGAACCGGTGATCTTCTCGCTGCAAGGTGAAAGTGCTAACCAAAAAAATTCAGTAAGACACTTTTGGTAATTTGGGGTTTGAATTAGGCACTATTCTACTTCATTTTAACCCTCTGAACCCTAAAAACCCATTGTCAGATTTGAAAGGGATGTCGCTTTTAGAACACTACTAGAATGACACTATTTATCAGAGTCAACAGAGACAATTTGTGTTTTGATTCTTCAACTCTTCATCTGTGACATGCCATTCAACCAGAAAAATGACCAAATCTAAGCTTAAAAAGTGATATTTAATCAAAAACACTTTTTTCATGTCTCATTTTTTAAAAAAATCACTAAAAATAAATAGTTTGCAGTAACCACATTCTGTCAAGAATTAAATTTTTTACATTCCTCATCACAGCCATGAAGCTATTAGTGACTCAGCTGCAAACAGCAGGGACATGACTAAAATTCAGTAATTCTGCGACTGAACTACAGGCAGTGTTGACAGATTGCTGTAAAAAAAATTGAGGTAAAAATGCATCTTAAAAGAGCATTTTCTATTTCAGTGGCAGAATTATTACACAAATACTGACCAACCTATCAAAAATTAATAAACACTGTTGAAGGAGGTTGTCCCTTACATTGTGATTTCATTGGCAACCCAGATTCTTCCTCATCTGCACCACAGAAAACCTACTCAGGAATTAGCTTGATTCTTAAACCCTATGAGCATTTATAACCCCACCTTCATTCCAGATCTGCACCATTATATAGCACCTAATCTTTGTTTAGGGCATTATAACTGTTATATAAGACATTTCTGAGTTCTCTCTGCTTCTTACCATGCTTGTGCTGTTTCCATAGAGGACTCTATATTGCAGTGAAAAATGAGCCCACAGTGAGTAAAAATACAACAGGAGCAGAAACATTCAGATAGAGCTTGAGTTTTGGAGGGCTAAGGGGGTTATCCAGGACTGAGCAGCAAATCAGCTTTGCCATTACCAAGACCACTGAAAAATGCCTAATGCAAACATGAAGTGAAATACTCCACTGAAAATTTGATGGACAGGGTTTGGTTTAAAGAGAAAAGTAAATAAAATGCAATATTAATGTAGAATTGTTTAAAGAATCTCTGTTCTGTCCCTTGCCGTTACCTCAGGAAGGTAAATAAGTTTTGTAACATGCATCTCACTGTGTCTGGGCTGATTTGTGCTTCAGCAACATCTTTCAGTCGTTTTCTGATCTGGTCACAACAAACAGAGACGGTCCTTTTGTTGTGCAGACTGCTGCATGCTGTGAATCTAAAATTAATTCTATCCAGGATAAATCTGTGTGTGTGTTCACTCTTGTCTGCATGCGTGATCTTCAGCTGTTAACAGCTGACAGCTTCTCCTTTAATGACAGCTGTGGCCAACAAACCCATGTTCCCACTGAGAGCCTATTTTAGATTTTGCAATCAGCCCCTTTGCAATAGTTTCCGCTGCACTCTTCTTACATCCTAATATAACCCCAAATGGATGCTTTAGAAATCAGACAGTAAGAGTGAGCAGTTCAAACTGCACCTAAGTATATCAGCCTGAGGCTTTGGCCTGTATTTGCCCCCTCTCCCACCCTCTGAGCATTTCAGCTTTCCAGAGACAGGCAGTGGTCTGGACACTACATAACATAGCCATAGCAGTCGGTCCATCAACTCATAGTGAGGAGGCAGATTAGCACCACGGTGATCTGTGGGCTCCACGGTAGCTGCTGCATATATCACAGTCTGACTCTGTCTGACCCGCTAATCCCTTCAACCCCTGCCTGGGTTTACCTCCACAACACTCAGGATCCTTCTTGGAAACACACAAACACACCTTGGATACATGCTAACAAACACACAAGTACAGGCAGATCCATCATTTCAGAACAAAAAATGAGTGTAAAAATCTTTTTGACATCATTAATAAAGGCTCTGGATTGTTAAAGCCTGATTGTTTTGTTTTTCTAATTGGGAAATCCCATTGTATTAACTACAAAAACATGTACAGATTGCAAACAGTCTAACCAGGTAGCTTTCTAAAAACACCTGTCAGTTAGACAAGCACAAATTAACAATGATCCCAGAGGCTAAAGTCTAAAAAATGGTTTCTACATCCTCAAGCACTGACTAGTATGGACTTCGAAAGTGGACAGCGGTTGCTAATGGAGTTCTATTCATATTACAAGTACATCTCAGTTTGCTACACTTACACTATCATTCAAAAGTTCGGGGTCACTTAGAAATGTCCATATTTTTGAAAGGCTGTGATTTTGCAGTTTTTATAGGGTCTGGCAGTTAGTTACACACTGGATTGTTGGATCACGCGGACTTAGCACGAGACTTCTGGAGAATTTAAAACGTCATATTGTCTTTTGCACTCCATCAATAGAAAAATGGACAAACACCTCCAAAGTCTGCCAGCAAGTACTTTCACTCCAACTCTTTCAATAATGAAATATAATAATGTGGATAACTGAGTGTCCTCTCAGTCACAGTCATTATGCTAAACAAGCATCTGTTTTGAAAGCAAGCGTTGGCCTTAAGTGTAATAAAACATATTCCAACTCAAACTCACAGAGAATAATCATTCTACCTTTTAATATTTTATGCTTTCAATTTTGCTTTCGTGCTCATTCACGTCCTTTCCAGCTGACGTAAAAGCTAACAAACCCCACTAGACTTTATTCCACAGACAAAGTTAGCATTTAGTGGAGCGTTTAGCAACTGAAGAGGAAGCTCTTGCTCAGGAGATTGTTAGTACTATAATACAAAGAAAAGAAGTACATTTAAAAAGAGTACATTTAAATCTTGCATGCGGGCAGAAACATAGATTCATAGAGTGTCAGCTGAATGTGTATACAGACAGTTGGTATGATCGTATAAGGTGAAATCTTAGATTCTCTGGTGGTCATTAGCGATACTGCATTTTTAGGTAACTCTGGCTGCAACTAACAAATATTTGCATCATTAATTATTCAAATAATATTTTCTCAATCAAAAGTTTCATTTTGTCCAGTTTAGTCGAGTTTAAGTTCAGTTGTTTGGTTTGACTATGAAATATCATAAAATGACAAAATTCAATCAGTGTTTCAGAAAGTCTGAGATGACTTCCTCAAATGTCTTGTTTTGTCCACAGTTCAAAAATAATCAGCATACTGTCATAAAGGAGTGAAAAGAGCAGAAAATATTAAAATGGAAGACACTGGCATGACAGAATATGGACTTCCCCCCCCAAAAAAGATTACTCAAACTGATCAAATCATTAACAAAATAGTTGCAGTTCTAGAGGCTACAAGAGAAAAAGTTTGGTAATTAGTTGATGCTGATAAAGATTGACCACTTCGGGGAATTGAACTTCTTTGCAAAGATGAAAAGTTGTGGAGAATTTCGAACTCTACTGACATCTTCACCTGGTGAATTTCTTTCGCTGAACGACGGCGAATTTGGAAATGATGGAGAAGAGAATTACGGTAACTGGTGAGTCAGTCAGATGTCAGAATCTTTGGGCTCACGGTCGGGAAAAGACCATGTGACTTCAGAGCAGAGGAATGTTGGCAGGGCATATGTTTTGACAGGACAGCTGGTCGTCCCTCTTCATGCGTCAGTTTGGGGGTTTCATTTGACAGGGATGTAGAAGCAATTCAATTTTCCATTAGGAGACCTGACACTCAGATTGGCTCTGAAGCGAGGTTCCTGAGCGATTAGGGGATGGGGATTTATTTATATACCTGTTTTCAGAGCATGGATGTGAGTTACGTCATGCGTTGCCACATGATATACGTACTGAAGGCCCCGTTGGAAGCATGTAGAGTAGAATGCTGGCCCTGGTTGTCATGTTGTCCATTACGCCCCTGACCGTGACTTTTAGTTCCGTGTTTCAGCACAATTCAGACTTCAATTGTGTTGCTGTCTCCATTCATGCATGCAGAGAGTATGTGCTGAAGATGAGGAAGGAAGCTGCAGCTGGTGGAGAGCATGCAGAAAGAGCTGCAGCTCGCTCCCCAAATCACAGAGCTAAAAATACATGTGCCCTTTGGAGGACCTGCTGTTACCTCTGTGGTTATAAAAGTGAGCCATGAGCAGAAGAGGCCTGAGATTATGGGGGGCTGAGAAGGGTGTAAGTGATTTTGGTGGGGTTATTTTTACATAATGGTATATTTTTAAAGTCTGATGATCTCAGTTAACAATGCCAAATGCTATTATTGTTGCCATGTTATTGACAAGAACAATATGATAAATTTTACGGCAAGTGATGCTGAACCTCTACAGCACTTTTAAATTTCTCCACTGAAAGAAATGTGACACTGGAGCCAGAGGTTAAATATATATAGTACCTAAGCTTCCTGCAGATCCCTCATATTTTATCTAGAGCCCTCACCATGAAGCCCAACTCTAATCCATCCTCTCATATGGAGGGTTTTACGGATCAGTTCAATTCAGTTCATAAGAACGCCTGATCTCTTGAACAGTTATTTTTTTCCTACCTGGAACAGAGTAGCTTTGACAGTGTCAGGAAGATATTCAAATACTCTACAGTCATGCCGTTGCTGTTGTAGAACCATGTTCCGGGGAACAGCATGGTTTCTGGTTGGAAGCTGTAGAGATCTATAGTGACATTTGGAAGGATCATGCTAAGTATTTTGTGAGTTTGCCAACATACAGGTAAGCCACCCGGGAGAGGATGTTGGACAGGGTTAGGTGTTTTTGATATTAGATATACTTAGCAGCAGTTCCTTCCCATCACAAAAACAGAACTGTTTAGGCTTCCTACAGTGGCAGGATGATGAAGAAGTGGTAACCCATCAGTTAAACAAAACAATGTCTGGTCGACATCCAGCAAAGCACTGTGTTTGCCAATCAGATATATGCAAGGACATATTCCTGGCACATTATTTACTAAAGACCAACTCATGATTTCTGCATCCTGGAACACAGGCCAATGCAGAAACTTGAAAGATCACAGCTGACGTACACATGGTTTAATTAACATTACAGTACTCAGCAATTGGTATCAAACACAGAAAAGCCCATGGTGCTCCTGTGGATGTTTGTCAAATGCTGCCTGTGACTTCGCATTTTTACACAATACAGCAGCTGGTTTCAAATTAGGCTGAAACATTATGTAAATGTGATTATTACGGAATTTTGTCAAGCACATTGTGCAGACATAGCACAAGATATCTAGAGAATTTAGAAGCTCTTACTGTGTTTGATGGAAAGCATGTACAAATCAAAGCACCTCCAAGTCCAACAGCAATTACCTCAATTACAACTTTTTTCTGATGATTATATAGGTGTGGACGATGGAGAATCTCCTGTACAGTTTCTCCTCATAATTAGCATTTGTATAAAGCAGTATTTGTTTCCTGGTGTATGTTGTAGTCAGCATGCCTGCAGTGTTGACGGTGTATGTAACTACAAACTTTGAGCTGCACTTGGATGTCTACAGTAGTCTGTGGGGACACTATCAAACTTGTGCAGATGATGAAATTTGCATCACGTACTCTTGTGGACATTTAAACGTGGAAAGCATGAATTTATCTTATATTATTTTCTGGTTCACAAGATTGTTCATGAATGCGTCGGCGTATTGAAATATAAATCACACGAACTTTAAGGACATGAAATGATTTTAGGGAAACATCCCATTTCTACTCTTTACCTCATAATCCTTGAAACAAAAATAAAACCACTGTCAGTTGTCAGTCTTTTTTGGTCTCTGTTGAATCCAAACACTCACAAACCTATTCCTAAAACCCGACTTCCTGGATCAATTTTCATATCTCACTTTCACCTAAAGCAACACACTCACAAAAATGCAGCTTCTCAGGCTGTGAGCACCTGACTACACAAGTTTCCAGGTAATATTAAAGGATTAAATGATGAATTAACTCTTTAAAAATTTATAGAAACTGCTTATATGCCATCCATGAACAAATCTGAATCAGTAGGTAATGAAAAATTCTGGAGAAATGCCTACTAAAGTCTATGAATATGTGTCAACTAGATCCTTATTAGTTACTGTTTAGTACCCCTTCAAGTAATGATTAGTGACATTTTTGAGACCTAAAGTCAGAAATTGGTACGGTGGGAGTTGGACAGACATGTTCTGTGGTGTGACTGTGGTGACGAAGACCTTTACAACATCTTACATCTCATGTTAGTCTGTCACACATTGATTTAGTTCTACCTCTGTTGATACAGCCCAGAGGCTAGTGCAAATGGATACTCACATTAAGCTCAGCATGTCTCTTTACTCTCCATGGAGGAAGGATTGGGGTGTTGTTGGGAGTGGCAGCAGCAGCAGTGGCAACAGCAGCAGCAGCAGCAGCATGGCTTGAGCCTCCACTGGACTCTGATGGCTCAGAGATCGTGGAAATGGACTGAATGGACTGGATGCTTTCTGATCTTCCAGAGTTAATCAGTCCCCTCTGGTCCTCCTGGGTCTTGGATTCTATCTGTACATGTCCATTCTCTATGACATTTTCCTCACTCTTCATCTTCACTTCAGCAGCACTTCTGTCGATCTGCACCCCAGCAAGACCCTCCACCAAGCGGGTGAGGGCCTCCAGCTTGGCCCTGAGCTGCAGGTTCTCCTCCTGCAGCCTGGTCACCACATCGGCCAAGGGTCTGTTGGAAATGCACAGGTCCTCGATCCTCTTCTCGATACGCTGCTTGAAAACACTTACATCCACGTGTACCTCCTTCACAGCAGCTTGTAAGGTGGCCTTGAACTGAACAAGAGCCTCACTTACCATCGCCTCTTGACCAACATCTCTAGCTTCATCCATGGCTGTTTTAGCGTCCTTCACCACCCCTTGATTTCAGATCAAATGAGCAATGGGGTGGTCAATATGGAGCTTCAAACCTTCTCTTGTATGTCACTTGATTCTCTGGTTCACGTCCTTAAAATAAATTGAGTTCGTGGCTGAATATGTTTCACTTTGTGCTCATTCCTTCTCAAAGTGTGTCAGAGATATCTGCCGCCTTCCATGCCAATTTTCCACCTACAGTCACATAAGGTTTCACTGAAGTTGGAGAAAGATTTCTTGGCAGCAACTCATTTCAGACCCATCAAGCTCCATTGAGGACTTCTCTCAACATGTTCCAATTCCTTCCTCTCACCTTGTCAAAGCAAGAGCAGTTGTTATTTATAACCGTTGGAAAACTCATGCAGAATGACATCTTGGAAAAGAGACTATGTACTGCACAGCCAGATCGGTTTCTTGGTGCATGCAGGAGCTAGGGAATGATCAAACTAACCTTTCGAAGGAATCCACTTGTAGTGACAGATGATTTTTCTCCACCTTCTTTTTTGGTGGTGTATCTACTTCACAACCACTGCCCCCCGACTCTCTCTGTTGTCTGAGCTATATGTGCCTCCTGAGCTTGGGAGCAACAGGTTTGCGTCTGTATTTTGGGACATAAAGAGGGTGGGAGAAGATCTAATGGGGAGGAGGGGCCAGAATTATTCAAGTGTTTTTGTCTATTGGCTGCCATTAAAGTTTCATAAAGTCCCTTTAGAGAGATTGTAGTTCGGAGGGATCAATTTCAACATTTCTGAGCCTTCATTAAATTGAAGAGTCAGTCTCAAATGAATTTAGGTGAGTTTACAAGAAGACATGATTAGTAATGAAGTAATATTAGCATAAAGGGAGAATTCAAACTTTTGAAAGGGCGCCAAGATTCCAAAAGAGACAATAATCCCCCCCAAAAAACATCATTTTTCAACATTGCAATTTTAAAAATGTACATTTTCATTGACAAAATTGAACTTCTATTTCTGAAATGACACTAATATCTACATGGTTTTTTCCATTAACAATTTTCATGAAAGGAGACAGTTATATTCTGCAAATTAGCAAAAGGCAAAAGTTATGTGTATAGCAACCTCTAGCAATAGACTCATGGAGTCATAATATTAAAACTAATATAAAAATCTGTTTGCAGCATCATGTGGGAACCTGTTCTTGTCCTGTTCAGTGCATTTTGTTCTGTCCTGGGTCAAAAATAAATTATTTATCATAATATTATTGACATAATAAAAAACACTTACAGCCACAAAAAAATGAACAAAAAAAAACAGGGCACCCGTATAGCTCAACGGGTTAAGTGGGTGACCCATGTATAGGGGCTGGTCCCGACGCAGTGGCCTGGGTTTGATTCCCACTCGTGGCCCTTTGCTGCATGTCTTCCCCCGACTCTTCTCCCCAATTTCCTGTCTGTCCTTCACTATTATGGAGTCACAGGAGTGCCACATGAAAATATAAATAAATAAATAAATAAATGTGGAAATATAAAGAGAAATAAATAAATAAATGTGGAAATATAAAGAGAAATAAATAAATAAATGTGGAAATATAAAGACAAATAAATAAAGAAATAAAAAGGAATTTTTTTTCTTTGCTTTTACCTTTTCTGTTTTTTTCCTTTTATTTATTTATTTATTTATTTATTTATTTATTTCTCTTTATATTTCCACATTTATTTAATTACTTATTTATTTCTCTTTATATTTCCACATTTATGTATTTATTTATTTATTTATTTCTCTTTATATTTCCTCAGTCCACCAAGAAAAGGAAAAATGCAAATCACTTTGCTCTGGGCGGGGATTCTGAACACAGGATTCCTGCCTGACGCCAGCTCCGACCATGGCTGAAGTGAAGCCATGTCACCTTTGAGCTTCGGCTTATTCTGCCACTGATAAGAAAATAAACATTAATTTACTGAATTAGCAGCGTCCTTTCAGTGTCTGATGGCAGAATCAGCCGAAGCTCCACGGTGACACGGCTTCACTTCAGCCGTGCTCGGACCTGGCGTCAGGCAAGAATCCTGTGTTCAGAATCCCCGCCCAGAGCAAACTGATTTGCAGTTTTCTGTTTCTTGGTGTCAGTCCACCAAGAAATAGAAAAATGCAAATCAGTTTGCTTTCACTTGGTGGACTGAGCTGTCAATCAAATGGCTCTAGGCAGGGCTTCCTGTCCAGGGTGGATAGTCGTTCCTGATCACAGGATTCCCGCTTGGCGCTGTCACTACCCGATCCGTCCTGGAAACCTGATTTGTACTGCGCATGTGCGGAAAGTACGTCACTTCCGCTACTAGCCATTTTTGCGACAGCTCAGCAATTCTTTGCCTCAGTCCCTAGCGATTTGCGACAGCTTCGACTCTTGCTCGGCAGCTTTAGCACTATAGACATATAAAGAGTAGACGCCGCATTGGTTGCTGGGGCGCAAGAAATGAAAAAGATTTTTTCTTTTAAAGTTAAAATGCATTTTGTACATGTAAAGGAATGTCTTATCTATCTGTCATTATATTCAGAAAGCTTGCTATGTTCAGATGCAAGCCAAGATTTTGTAAATGGAAATTTGAGTTTCTTTTCTTCTTGTTATTTTTTGTTATGTTAATTAAATTGTGGAATAAAGACCTTAAAAAAAAAAAAGAAATGCGGCTGCCATCTTGGACTGGTCATCGTACTTACAGTTCAGCAGCAGAAAGAACCAGATGCCAGAGCACTGTGCCGCATATTCGTGTTCAAATCGCCGGATCGTCGAAAACAGGGCATGAGGGATTACTTTTCACAAGTAAGATTGAACATTACTATTGGTTGTATTTTGTGAATCGAATATTACTGTACTGTATTTATGCCCACCAGCGAAATCGTGGCCAGCTAGCTAGGCTATGTTTACTGCCGGTGTTGACCCGTCTGTGAACTGAGGCTTTATAAGTCATATTCCATAACACTGGCTGAGATTACAACTGACACAGAAAAGCTAAAACAAATCTTACTGGTATAACATTGACCAGCAAATTTTACACAGGTGGCACAGACTGTATTATTCACATGTAATTCACCCTAACAACAGTAAGCTACCTCTAATGCTCATACCCACCCACTTACTTAGAAATACAGACAACTGAACATCTGACTGTAGAATAGTTTGCAAACAAGGTTATTCACAGTTTAAGCAGTTTTGCTTTATTATCAACAGATATGCATCAAAATAGGAGTTTTGTTGAAGAAAGGTTGTAAGAAATTTGAAGGAAGAAAACCTCTTGACCTCTTTTTCCATTTTCATTTTGAAGGTGATGTGATGTGTGCCGTTCAAGCTTGGTCAGAGATGCTGTACCATCATCATTTGACGAGAACTACCACCTTCTAGCTCTGAAAAACAATGGCTGCCTACTGATTCCATCACAAGGCACAGTGAAGGTTTGATTTTATAATCTTGTTTATTTTTTTTTTATCTTTGCATGTTAACTTTGCTTTGTTCTTTGTTATTTTCTCTGTACTGTAAAGTGTCTTTTAGCACTGTGTAAAGCGGACAAGGTACGTTTTATCCGTTTGTTTCCTGGCTATAAAAGACACAAGCAGAAACAAAAAATCAAGCCGTTTTTTCGTTTTTTCGTTTTGAGCAAAAAACAAAAAAACAGGAAACGGTTCGTTTTTTCGTTTTTTCGTTTTGAACAAAAAACAAAAAAACAGGAAACGGTTCGTTTTTTCGTTTTCACCCCCAAAATGAAAATACGACTCCATATTCCGTTTCATTTGTGGGCGGGGCTTCGGAGCCTGCCAGTGCACAATAAAGCTCCTGCCCATCACAATAAAGCTCTTGCGCTGGCATTCATAGACAGACTGACTTTCATTGTATTGCCTGCCCCCACTGCACTTCCCCTAACTCTAAATCAAAGCAAGTCGTGTACACAGTAATGACAGTCATAACCAGTGGTGTAGTCTAGTTTTTTCTACTGGGTATACTCCAACCTCATAAACCAAAGCCAGGTCAGGTCAACGCTGCTCGGGGTGCTGCGCAGCGAGAAATACGGCCGCCGTCTTGGTCCGGTCAGCCGCTCCACTCAGCGCTGTTTGAAAGCGCATTTAATCCATCTTAACTCTGAATATTAAAATGATTTTCACGCGTTTTTTTTTTATTTTTTTGCTACAAACGTCATCCATGTAGCTATGATCAGTGGTGTAGTCTACGTGATACGCAGGTATACACCCCACCACAAGAAAATTTTCCAAATTTCTGTATACCCACTTAAAAATGCGCAAAGATACGTATACCCAGGAGTGTAAACACGCAGGTATACGCCTTATACCCACTAGAAAACTTCCCGAATTTCCATATAACCACTTAAAAATGCGCAAACACATGTATTAGTATGTTTTTTTGACATAACGTTCACTTTTCTCTGTGTCAGGAAGCGGTGAAGCTGTATGGGACGGGGGAAGGTGTCTGGCTGAGAACAGGGCTCACTGAAGGCCGACCGCGGTCCGGATCCGGACCCAGACGCCGTCTATACGGGTGTAAATTTGACAGGTCGCTTCTATTTTACCGGGGCAGCTTTCCAGTGTTTATCATTGGTCTATCGGCTCAGAAACGCACAGACCAATTATGTACGAGTTCAGGCATCCCACGTGACGCTACTCAGCCAATGACGTCGCTGAATCGCATCGCAGCTCTGCCTTCAAAAAGCAGCTGAGAGATGAGGGACAGAGAGGACAATAGTGATGGAAGTTCAGCTCTTTTCAGAGAGCTTTTGGCACTGCTTCCAAAGAAAAGCCGGTTCTTTCGGCTCCCAAATGGCTCCTAATTTATTATTCTTTGTAGTCTCATATTTTATCCTAACCTGGCAAATATGAATCATTTGTGTTTTGACAAACTCTTTTTCATTCAGTGTTTTTATGAGAAGCCTTATAATTGACTCATTTTGTACATTTGCTCTGTTACAAAAACAGGTATTCTTGCTTTTGTTTATTATTTCAACCAAACTGTTTTTGCACAAAAAATAAATGAACAAAACTCTGCACATGAACCCACAGAACCAGAACAGAACCAGATCCAGACTCAGTATTCAAACAGTATAAATGTCCTCAGAGCAGGCTGACATTTAAAAAAATCAGATGGCTGAGCTTGCATGGGCTGATACATTTCTTCTTTCAGTGAATATCTGCTGTGTTTTTGAGAAGATTCTCTCAGATGGAAGAAGTTGTCTCTCCTCCATCACCTTCACCAGGTGGGGCAGACTGAGGCCTTGTCCTGCTCCAGCTCAGTGGGTCGTCTGCTGGTTGGATGAGGGGTTCCTCTAGATATGATCCTCCATTACCACATCAGCTGTAGGATTTCTCCTGAATCATCTCCTGTAGCTCTTCCATCAAAGAGGCTCCACACAGCAGAAGTTTGAGGTTCCTCCTCCACTTGGTCCTCTAATGGAGGTGTCAGACTGCTGCTCATATTCTCTGAAGTGTCTCATCAACAGCTCTGCTGTCACTGAAGGCAAGCTTCTTTAATCTAGGATCCAGTAACATGTTTTCTGCTAGGACAGTGTTAAACTCCATACTCCATTAAATACGTTAGGAGTCGGCTCTTCAGATTCACTACAAAGCATCGGCTCTGAGAGTCGTATCTTTTGTGCCTTATACATCTCTAGAGGACAGACTGTGGTCACATGCTGACCATGTTTGGCTCAGCAAACAGCTGTAAGGCAGCTTTCTCAACTATGAACATAATCAAAATATGTTTTGAGAACGGCTCAAACAAGCAGCAGCTCAGTTCTCCCATTAAGCTGCAGAGATACACACGTGGACAAAATTGTTGGTACCCCTCAGTTAAAGAAGGAAAAACCCACAATTCTCACTGAAATCACTTGAAACTCACAAAAGTAACAATAAACAAAAATTTATTGAAAATTAAATAATCAAAAACAGCCATTACTTTTGAATTGTTGATTAACATAATTATTTAAAAAAACAAAGTAATGAAACAGGCCTGGACAAAAATGATGGTACCTCTATAAAAGATTGAAAACTATTTGACCAGAGTGACATGATTAACTCAGGTGTGTCATTTAATTGACATCACAGGTGTTTCCAAACTCATAATCAGTCAGTCTGCCTATTTAAAGGGAGACAAGTAGTCACCCTGCTGTTTGGTGAAAAGGTGTGTACCACACTGAACATGGACAACAGAAAGCGAAGGAGAGAATTGTCCCAGGACATCCGAAAAAAAATTATAGACAAACATCTTAAAGGTAAAGGCTATAAAACCATCTCTAAACAGCTTGAAGTTCCTGTGACAACAGTGGCTCATATTATTCAGAAGTTCAAGACCCACGGGACAGTAGCCAACCTCCCTGGACGTGGCCGCAAGAGGAAAATTGATGACAAATTGAAGAGACGGATCGTTGGAATTGTATCCAAAGAGCCCAGAGCAACCTCCAAAGAAATTAAAGGTGAACTCCAAGGCCAAGGTACATCAGTGTCAGATCGCACCATTCGTCGTTGTTTGAGCCAAAGTGGACTTCATGGGAGACGACCAAGGAGGACACCACTGCTGAAAAAAACTCATAAAAAAGCGAGACTGGAATTTGCAAAAATGCATGTTGACAAGCCACAAAGCTTCTGGGAAAATGTCCTTTGGACAGATGAGACCAAACTGGAGCTTTTTGGTAAGGCACATCAACTCTATGTTCATAGACTCAAAAACCAAGCATACGAAGAAAAGAACACTGTCCCTACGGTGAAACATGGAGGAGGCTCAGTAATGTTTTGGGGCTGCTTTGCTGCATCTGGCACAGGGTGTCTTGAAAGTGCAAGGTACGATGAAATCTGAAGACTATCAAGGCATTCTGGAGAGAAATGTGCTGCCTAGTGTCAGAAAGCTTGGTCTCAGTCGCAGGTCATGGGTCTTCCAACAGGACAACGATCCAAAACACACAGCCAAAAACACCCAAGAATGGCTGAGAGAAAAGCGTTGGACTATTCTAAAGTGGCCTTCTATGAGCCCAGATCTGAATCCCATTGAACATATGTGGAAGGAGCTGAAACATGCCATTTGGAGAAGACGCCCATCAAACCTGAGACAACTGGAGCTGTTTGCTCATGAGGAGTGGGCCAAAATACCTGTTGACAGCTGCAGAACGCTCATTGACAAATACAGAAATCGTTTAATTGCAGTGATTGCCTCAAAAGGTTGTGCAACAAAATATTAAGTTATGGGTACCATCATTTTTGTCGAGCCCTATTTCATTAGTTTGTTTTTTTTTAAATAATTATGTTAATCAACAATTCAAAAGTGATGGCTGATTTTGATTATTTAATTTTCAAAATTTTTTATTTATTGTTACTTTTGTGAGTTTCAAGTGATTTCAGTGAGAATTGTGGGTTTTTCCTTCTTTAACTGAGGGGTACCAACAATTTTGTCCACGTGTGTATTAGGGGAGTGATATGAGACAGACAAAAATGTAAAAGTGTTCAAATGTTTACATTTATGAGATTTAATTATTGTTAAAGATGTATAGAAGTTGATTCAGGTTGTTCAGTCATGCTTTTTTAAGTTCTACACTTTATTTTAAGATATACAGTTATATATAAGTTATTTATTAATAAATGTCAAAATGTTTTTGAACCGTACTGAATTTATTTGACGGTCAGTTTTTGATTACAGGCAGACTCTAATAAAACTACCAGGTTACATCAGCATAGATCACAGTAACTCAAGTTAGACATTATGATGTTCTGGACCTTTGCTGACTGGACCTCTCTGAATTTTAGCTGAATACCCCTGGCTTAGAAGAAGAGGGACATGAGTCTAGAACTTCTAATGACCCAACATCAGTCAGTGGAGAAAAAATAAGAAAAAGAAAGCAACGCTAAATGAAACTATTTCAGTGTTTTAATAAGCCTGTTGCTTGTCCTGTGAATACTTCCACTTTAGGGAACACTACAGCTGGAGCTAAGGTTAACATTTAGGAAAGGGAGCCTGATGAAGAGGAAACATCAGCTCTACCTGATGAAGAGGAAACATCAGGTCTACCTGATGAAGAGGAAACATCAGCTCTACCTGATGAAGAGGAAACATCAGGTCTACCTGATGGCAGGAAGAGGAGCTGCTGACGCTATAATGTCTATAAGTATCTAATTGGTAGTTTGAAATAAAGGAGCTGCTGCTGCTGCGTGTGTGTGTGTGTGTGCGCGCGCGCGTGCGTGGACATGTGAGTGCACGCGCACATATATGAGAACCTGACCTGGCTTTGGTTTATGAGGTTGGAGTATACCCAGTAGAAAAAACTAGACTACACCACTGGTTATGACTGTCATTACTGTGTACACGACTTGCTTTGATTTAGAGTTAGGGGAAGTGCAGTGGGGGCAGGCAATACAATGAAAGTCAGTCTGTCTATGAACGCCAGCGCAAGAGCTTTATTGTGATGGGCAGGAGCTTTATTGTGCACTGGTGGGCTCCGAAGCCCCGCCCACCAATGAAACGGAATATTGAGTCGTATTTTCATTTTGGGGGTGAAAACGAAAAAACGAAAAAACGAACCGTTTCCTGTTTTGTTTGTTTTTTTGTTCAAAACGAAAAAACGAAAAAACGAACCGTTTCCTGTATTTTTGTTTTTTGCTCAAAACGAAAAAACGAAAAAACGGCTTGATTTTTTGTTTCTGCTTGTGTGTTTTATAGCCGGGAATCAAACGGATAAAACGTACCTTGTCCTAAAGCGCTATATAAATATAATTATTATTATTATTATTATTATTATTATTATTATTATTATTATTATTATAAGGTGCTGAGAGTTGCAGAGAGGGTGATTCGCCAGGCTTCAACAAAGCAAGATCCAAAGGTGTCAACAGTCACACACATCGTCCGGGAGGAGATTGGAACGGAGGATGTTTTTCTGCTTGAGGAACACATTGAAGAAACACAGTTTGGTATTGACAACCATCATTCCAGCTTGTTGTCATTGGTTGTGTCCGTTTTTCTCGAGATAAGGGTGCACCATATTGCTAAACTTACAGTGCCTATCATAATGTGGCAGGATAGTCCAGTCCGTCTCCACAGGTGTATTAGATCAGGTGTGCGCAGCTGGGAGTCATTATCCTGATGCACCTGGCTTATGGGGCGGTGCTACACTGCAGTATATTTGAGAGAGGGCTGCGCATTTTCCACGTGTCCTTTACCTGAAACTGGAGTGTTCACTCAGCTGCGTGGTTTGCCGTGGCAGTCTCGAGATGCTGGCGGAGTATTTTTCTACCTACCTGTCAGAATTTGGCTGGTACCTTGGCCGAAGGCTGGGAGCCAGGTATGTGTGTGGCCTCGGAGCTATGCATAACCTATGCATCGCGTTGGATTTTTGAGTGATCGTGCGGCTGTTTCCCCTGATGCCTGAGGAGCTGCGGTTTTATTGACGAGCCGCTCTACGTCTGAAGCAAGCTGCTGGTGTTCTGTCTCCATGTTCATTGCAGCAAGTTCTCTGCCCTTCGGGAATTGCTGCATCAGTCTTTTTATGGTGTTTTAAGGACAATCCGGGTGTGCGTGTGCTCATCGCCTGGCACGCCCGTTGTTATTGTTTGTAAAATTAATAGCATTAGAATGACTTTTTTTTTTTTTTACTGAGTTTGTGATCTGTCTATTGTTTGTTCTTTTCTTTTGTGATTCTGTGTTTAGTTTTCTAATTATTTTTTGGGGGGGGTTTTGTATGATTGTTTCTTTTGTTCTTTTTATTTGTTTGGGTGAGCAGGTGGCCTGATTGGCTTTGGTGGCAACCTCTGGGGTTCAGTATTATAGTGTGATGTCAGCGTAGTTCTAGAGATCTCTGTTCTTGTGGAGGAGAACAGGCTGTGTTTCATGTGCCACTTACCTGGTCATTCAAGACGCCACTGCCCAGAGGGGAGGCGTCCTACTTTTTCTGGACAGCACGGAAACTGAATGGTCTGCGTGCGGGGGAGGACAGCATGGATCAAGTGAATGAAACTCCCACACTGGATTTGACAGACATTAATGATTATGAGACATTGTATCGCACC
Source organism: Acanthochromis polyacanthus (assembly GCF_021347895.1). Classification (NCBI taxonomy): domain Eukaryota; kingdom Metazoa; phylum Chordata; class Actinopteri; family Pomacentridae; genus Acanthochromis; species Acanthochromis polyacanthus. Next base: position 37,194,137 of record NC_067129.1, on the reverse strand, counting down.
TGTAGCAGTATGGTGCCTCCCCAGAAAACACTGATCGTGCAAAGCCTTCAAAACTTTCAAAGACTGATAGCCTGTTCTAAACAGATGTGACTGTTGACAATGGACATGTTTTCAATGCACTAGTGGATAGTGGATCTATGGCATGCACGATAAGCGAGACGGTTGATGCAGAACTTTCACAGTCAACTAACATTAAGAAAAAATCTGCTGAGGACTTTGTCATCGTTGGTTGTGGTGGTCACCTTATCACACCTTCTGCCATGTATGATCTCGTTACCACAGTTTATGGCTATAAGGTGGTCATTCCTGTCCTGGTTGTGCCAGGCCAAACTGATGAAATGATCCTTGGTAGCAATGCTATTAAGTGGCTAATTTCACAAATGAAACAGACTGTTAGTGACCAGAACGCCTCATCAGTGAATGGTACACAGAAAGATGAGCTGCCCCATCTCATCTCTCTGCTGTCTCAATCAGAGGACAGCAGAGTGCCAGGCAGAATTGGAACAGCTAAACTCAAAAGAAGCATCACTCTGCAGCCAATGTCTGAACATTTGGTGTGGGCGAAACTGCCTACATTGGATGTTTCTGCAGTGGGGAGTACAGTCATCATTGAACCCACTCTAAGCAGGACCAGACCTGCACAAGTTCTGGTGGGGAGAGTTGTTACTTCCTTGTGGGGGGATGGCTGGGTTCCTGTTAAAATAGTAAATCCCACAGAGAAGCCATTCACCCTTAGGAGAAATGCCAAGGTTGCAGATGTGTCCCCCTGTCTTTCTGTGCAGGATTTACCTGAGCCAGCCTGCGTCCAATCCAGTGCCCAATATACACAGAGCTCATCTCCTGCACCGAGATCAGAGGAGGAGATAGCACGCGTCTTGGGTGACATGGGCCTGCGAGATTTGGACCTCTCTTCCTGTGAGGTCTCCCTCGAGTGGAAGGATAAACTGCTGCGGATCATTGAGCAATATGAGTCCATCTTTTCGAGAGATAAGCTGGATTGTGGAGAAGCAACAGATTTTGTCCACAGAATTCGACTGGTGGATGACAAGCCTTCAGACTTCCATACAGACGGGTTCCACCATGCCATTATGACAAGCTTCGAACTGCTCTGAATGAGATGGAGGAATTAGGAATAATTCGCAAATCTCAGAGTGAGTATTCATCGGCCCTTGTCTTGGTTGTCAAGCCAAATGGTGATCTCCGCCTTTGCAATGACTTCAGGTGATTGAACGCGAGAACGGTGAAAGATGCACACCCATTGCCTCATCAGACTGACGCCCTCACTGCACTCGGTGGCAATGTGTTCTTCTCTACGATGGACCTCACATCAGGATTTTACGATGTCAGACTGCATGAAGACGACAAGAAATACACAGCATTCTCCTCCCCATTTGGTCTCCATGAATATAACAGAATGCCCCAGGGCCTAACAAACAGTCCTGCCACCTTTATGCGCATGATGATGTCCATTTTTGGTGATGAGAACTTCACAAGTCTGCTATGTTACTTGGATGACCTTATGGTTTTTTGCTCCATCTGAACAGATTGCACTTCAGTGTCTACAGATGGTCTTCTCCCGTCTTGCTGCAAACAACCTGAAGCTTTCACCCAAGAAATGTCATTTTCTCTGCCGGTCTGTCCAGTTTCTGGGACACATCATATGTGAAGATGGTGTTAAGACAGATCCAGGCAAAGTGCAGACAATTAACGATGTGCAGGAAGCTGACCTGATGGGGCCTGATGGGAAAACGCCATGTGCTAAGAAAATCAGATCTTTCTTAGGAATGGTTCTGTACTACTATCACTTCATTGAAGCATGCTCTGCCAAAGCTAAGCCACTGTTCAACCTCGTGGCTGAACCACCAATGCCACCAAATAGAGGACGAGGCCACAAACCAAAATTTAAAAAAGGTTGTGTTAGGCTCTCTCCAACTGATTGGACTGATGAGTGCAGAAAAGCATTCAGGACTCTAAAAAATGAGCTTCTACACAGTGTCACCTTAGCCCATCCAGATTTTAGTGCACCATTCATCCTTGCAGTAGATGCCTCCTTTGATGGTTTAGGGGCTGTTCTGTCACAGCTGCCCCCTGATGGAACGTTTGCCAAGCCTGTGGCATTTGCTAGCAAGACCCTTTCACACTCTCAGCTGAATTATCCAGCACACCAGCTGGAGTTTCTTGCTCTTAAATGGGCAGTGTGTGATAAGTTCAGCCCTTGGCTCAAAGGGTGGTCTTTCACAGTCTGAACAGATAATAATCCATTGACATACATCCTGACTAAACCTAAGCTGGACGCATTTGAACAGAGATGGGTTTCAAAGGTCGCAGCGTACAGTTTTGACCTGAACTATGTCCCAGGCACAAAGAATGTGGTTGCTGATGCACTGAGTAGAGAACCATTTGTCCAGTCATGCATAGCCCACTGTCTAAGAGCTCCTGGATATGGCTGGCATCCAGAAATCGCATACCATCCCATATCATCCTATGGGGAATGAAGTCGTCGAGCGATACAACAGGACTCTCGGCAACATAAGGGCCCTACCCCCTCACTCCAAAGCCAGGTGGCCACAAATGCTCAGAATGCTGACATTCTGTTACAACTGTACTGAGCACGAGACAACAGGGTTCGCTCCATTCTTTCTCATATTTGGGAGGATTCCATGCTTACCTGTTGATGTTGTATTCCAGCATGTCCTTCCCAAGGATGCTGTAGTCGACCACCATGAGTTTGTCTCTCGTCTGAAGCGTGACCTGTCTGAAGCTGCATGCATCGCCCAACAGAACAGTCGTACAGAACAGGCGCGTCAGGCAAAGAACTATGACCGCAGAGCAAAAGGATCTCCCCTCACTGTTGGTGACAGAGTCTTGCTTGCAAATCGTGGTGTGAAAGGGAAGAAAAAACTTGCAGACAAATGGGACTCTATAGTCTATGAAGTGACATCAGTGAAGCCTGCAATCAATGTGTACCTTGTGACATCAACAGAGAAAGTCGTTCACAGAAACCTCCTGCTCCCTGTGAGTTTTCTCCCACTGGGGGATGATGGCATCTTGGAGTCAAGCTGTTGTTCAGTTGCTGGAAGTTCACGATGTGACCCAGTGATTCCTGCTGACATACAGGACAGTGAGACAAGGACACTTAACTGGCTCCTACAAATGGATGATGCAAGTGATGTGGACACTACAGCAAGCCAACATGACTGTTCTCCTGTTCTAGATGAGAATGCCTCACCCTCAGAGACTGAAACGGCTGTAGCCCTACACACTGTAACTGAGGTTTTGAATACCCCTGATTCTTCAGTACCGGTTGCACAGCTTACTTCCCCTGAGTCCCCTGCTGAATGTGTTGAATCCCAGACTGCACTCTTCCCGGCCCCAACAGATAAAGCTCAACAAGTTCCAGAACATGCAGCTGTCACACAGCTAGATGCATTCACACTGGACCATGTAGTTAGTGCACAGCTGCCTCCAGTTTGCACTAGGTTGAGTAGACATGTTAAACCCCCAGCTCGACTCATTTGTGAAATGAATGAACAGGTTGTTGATGACTCTGTGTCAACAGTCGACTCCTTGTTTTCTTTTGTGAGGAACATGTTTTCTGGATAGAGTGCTGTATATTTTGAGAGCTGTTTTGATTTTTCGTACTAGTACTTACCTGAGGGTTGCCAAGGTCACATCTGTTATAGAGCAATGTTTACAAAATAAGAGATGTACATGGCATCTTTTGTGTCTTTGTTGGTGAGGGAATTGGCCAATCCCTTGTCGATTTGTTCCCAAGTGGAAAGTTTATAACTGACTTGAACTGAGTTTTGCTCTTATTACTACACAACTGAAGTTTTGTGAATTGTATATTTTTTGTGTTTTTTTTGTGTATTGTGCCCCAATTTAGCAGGATTTAAGGGGGGTGTATGTAACATAGTTAAAAAATTCAGGTTAAATCCAGCTAAATGGGACAACTACACCGCCTGCTGTCAGAAAGAATTCCCTGCATGTGTAATTGTAACTCCAGATAAAAAAAATCCAAAGTGCTGTCAATGTTCATTCATGGACAACCCAATTTGCTATCTAGGGTGTTCATTCATGAACAATTTGACGTATGTCAGCTGACTACGTAGTCAGCTGACATTAGCCGCTTCTGATTGGCTGTTGCTCCGCCGCGGCATTGCTAAGCACTCCTGTGCGGAAATGCACAGAATGTCGGCTCCTGCTGTGGCTGGTGGCATCGCGTGCAGCATCTAATGAAGACAAACGCAACTTTCAAGCCAATCTGAACACTTAAGATCAATCTAAAGCACCGTGCTTGTTTGATGACACGTCAATTACTTAATGATTCAAGAATTATAGGGTTAAGCTAGTAGTAGGAACCTTTAGTAGTGAAACTGGGCACTCACTCTACGGCGATCTGCTTCTGTCGGAGGAAGCACTCCATTAAGGAGAAAAGTTTGTAGCTGCTTGTAAACTGTAGCATCCATGTCACTTTCCATCATATATATATATATATATATATATATATATATATATATATATATGTTCCAAAAGAGTGAACTCGCTGGTGGTGTTAAACATAGACATATGTTACTGCCTATTGGGGCTGACGAGCGGTGGGGCCGCCATCTTGGACTGGTCACCCGCTCCACTCAGCGCTGTTTGACAGCGCATTTAATCCAGCTTAACTATTACTATACTATACTACTATACTATATAGTATTACTTAACTATTACTATAACTAACTATTAAACTGATTTTCACGCTTTTTTTATTTTTTATTTGCTGCAAACGTCATACATGTATCTATGATACAGGACAAATGGTTTGCCGTATTTTCATATTCATAGCGGGATTAACAGTAATAGAATATTCTGATATTAAGCTCGACTATAGACAGGTATTTTGCAAACACTGTAAACACACACACTAATATATGTTAGAGAAGCAGATAATAGCAGTAAAGTCAATTATTTTAATAATTTGAAGAGACAATATATGATTACGCTATATATACATATATAAACAAAATACTGACTAATGAACACATATTTCTATATTAAACAATAGATAGAAGTTATATATCAGAGAAAAGGAATATATATAAATCATAGATGGAGTATCAACATAATTCACATATATTTATAAAAGTTATATATCAGAGAAAATGATACTACATATATAAATCATTTAAGGAGTATCAATATAATCAATATATCAGAAAATTATAATATATAAATAAATCATATATGGAGTATCAATATAATCAATATATCAGAAAACATAATATATATAAATCATATCTGGAGTATTAATATAATCAATATATCAGAGAAAATTATTATATAAATCATATATAGCCTATCAATATAATTCATGCATATATATTTAAAAAGATATATATCAGAAAATTATTATATATATGTAACCTATGTGAGATGTCTTCTTTCTAAAATGACAATCCCTGAAATGGTCAGGCTGGTGGCAACAGCAGGTTTATTCCCTTTCTGCATTTATAACAAAGGACATGGAGTTTAGTAAGTCATCATCTCGTGGGCGACAGCATGTGCTCTGTCCAGAAAGACGGCATCGTGTTAGCGGTAGCTAGCTATGCAGTAGTATTTTTTTACAATGATAAAATACATCAAAACATACAGTCAACTTCAAAAACATATGGCGAAATGATTCTTGGACACACAATAAGTAACCAATTAAAGCCAGCTAAACTTCTACATAGTTATGAACGTAGTTAGCATTGTTTTGCCCACAGACATTTACAGACATGTTACCTCTTCATAAATCCTCCGTTGCTCTGAGGATTACCCATAATCCTTTGCTACTATTATGTAACCTATATGAAGTTTGAGCTATACGTGCAGAAGATCCAGTTCTTTATGGAGCCAAAATGGTGTGAAAGAAAAACCCCACAAATAAATAACTTTAAATAAAATGGTGTTATTGAGGATATATAGGACAAACAAACAATGTAGACAAATAATATGACAATTCAATAAGACAAAAACAGAAAGAGAAAATCACAGCTTTTTGCTGGTTAACCCAGAGCTTGGTTTTTACCTTTTTTTTTCAAGTTTCAAAGTCTTTTGAGTTTTTTCCTTGAGTTTGATTAGTTCAGTTTTTTGATCAGTTCAGTTTTTGATCAGTTCAGTTCAGTTTTTAGTTAGGAAGGAAAAAAACCTTCTGTCCATAATCCATTGACAGTTCAGAGGGGGAAAAAAGCAATCCTACCAGCTCGCCACTTCATTAAAGAAGATTCAGTTCATTTTGGAGTCTTTGGGATCCAGGTTGTGGGGTACACAGAAAAACCTGACCTTAGAGCGAGTGTGTTTGTAAAACACGCTGTCTTAGAGCGGGAGTCCGGGCGTGTCATCAAACAAGCACGGTGCTTTAGATTGATCTTAAGTGTTCAGATTGGCTTGAAAGTTGCGTTTGTCTTCATTAGATGCTGCACGCGATGCCACCAGCCACAGCAGGAGCCGACATTCTGTGCATTTCCGCACAGGAGTGCTTAGCAATGCCGCGGCGGAGCAACAGCCAATCAGAAGCGGCTAATGTCAGCTGACTACGTAGTCAGCTGACATACGTCAAATTGTTCATGAATGAACACCCTAGATAGCAAATTGGGTTGTCCATGAATGAACATTGACAGCACTATGGATTCTTTTTTTTTATCTGGAGTTACAGGTTCCCCCCCTTACTCCATGTGCGTCCTCGAACATGGCAACGGTTAACTTTGGACAACATGTGGATTGACAACATCAGATTTTAGACCTTCCTCCTCTGGAGCTTGAGTGAATGCTGTCACCAGATTTTGCAACAATGATTGGATACTTTTTAAAATGGGTTGACCCAGCTTTTCATAGTGTAACCACTCTGGCGGTCTTCTGGTCCTGGTGGACATTCTCACAGTTTCGGGTTCTGATTCAGGGCTGGCCACATGATCTGTCTCACTTGATGTCTCAGTAGAGGATGCAGACATATAAGGCTCAGCTGTTTTGTCATCATTTAATTCATTGTTTTCTTCTGTCTCAGTGGGCAATCTAACCTCCACTTCCTCAGATTCCATTTTCTCGGGAGAAATTGACTTTGCTGTAGCAACAGGTAAAAACCCACAGGGCAGGAGGAGGTCTCGGTGTAAGGTACGTAGAGGCCTGGCTTTCTTTTTGGGACGAACTGTATAGACAGGAAGTTTTCCCGCTCTTTTCACCACCACATAAACATCAGTCTCCCATTTATCAGCAAGTTTATGTTTTCCTCTCAGCCTCACATTTTTCACAAGAACCCTATCTCCGACATCCAATTCCGATGGAGTTACACGTTTGTCAAATCTCACCTTGTTCTTCTCCATGACTTTCTTGGCATTCTCCATAGCAATATTATAACTCTTTTCCAAATTTGACTTCAGGTTCTTGACATATTCAGAGTGACTGGGCTGACTATCATCGACTGGCAGACCAAAAACCAAGTCGATTGGAAGGCGAGGTTGGCGGCCAAACATGAGTTCATATGGACTGTAACCGGTAACATCATTTCTTGTACGGTTGTACGCGTGGACCAAAGGCTTCACAAACTCCTTTCAACGAGTTTTCTCTTCAGAGGTCAAGGTCCCCAACATGTCCAAGAGTGTCCTGTTAAACCGTTCGACCGGGTTTCCTCTGGGGTGGTAAGGAGTTGTCCTGACCTTCTCAATTCCAGCCATTTTACAAAGTTCTTTGATCATTCTAGACTCAAAGTCTGGACCTTGGTCGCTATGAAGTTTTTCGGGCAGCCCGTAGTGTGTGAAGAAGTTGTCCCATAGAGATTTGGCGACAGTCTTGGGCTTTTGGTTTGGAGTGGGGACAGCAACGGCATATTTCGTAAAATGGTCCGTGATTACAAGAATGTCTTTAGTCCTACTTCTGTCCGGCTCCAACGATAGAAAGTCCATACAGACAAGTTCGAGGGGTCTGGATGTACGGATGTTCTCGAGTGGTGCTGCTCGCTCTGGTACCGACTTGCGCAAGACAGATCTCTAACACGTTCTGATTTTATTGTATACGTCGCTTGTCATCTTTGGCCAGTAAAATCGACTTCGAACAAGGTCAAGTGTACGATCAATGCCCAGATGCCCCATTCTGTCATGCAGATCTGTGAGAACTTCAGCTCTGAACTCATTAGGCAAAACAAACTGGTCGCAGCATTTGTCCCCCACTTGCTGTCTCCTCACGAGAATGCCATTTTGGAGCTCCAGGCATTGTTGTTCTCTGAGTAGGAGAGTGTTCGCCAGTCTAGCCTTTTTTAACCCTTGCCTCAGGTTAAATTTGGTCCAGCTCTCCGTTTAAAGGGTTAGATTCTATCTGCCTATTAGTATTCCACCTAACAGGTTTCAGCAGAATAAATTAAGCTGGAATCGAGAGACACTCGCCCAGGTTCTAACTGCCTTGCATCCGAATGTCTCACCCCTCTTATCTGATAAATGCTATCCCACCAAGCAGCCTTTCTAAGTAGTAGATTTGATCTATCATTCACATTCGTTATCGGTCAGCTTCTCTCTAAGGACTTGCATGCACTTGGTGCTAGTCCTGGGTTCGTTTTAGAGGTTTGGAAAGAACTAACCTCAGGGGTAATGTTTAAACACTCTCACTTTGGACTAAGTAACCTTTAAGAACCATTGGATTGAATGCACACAATCAACTTAACTTTTTACCACTATGCAGATTTACAGTGGTTTATAATAATTTCATTAGGCTTCTCTTTAAATGCAATAAAGCGTTTTATTAAGCAAGTTTAGCAAGGGCACAGCATCAATTCATGATTAAACAATTTAATTATTTCTGATTATAAATTATACTAAAGTAACTAAATTGAGCGTACCTGACAATCTTCTCTAATTATTGAATTTAGGAGAGAGAGCGAACAGCGTGGCCACTACCGTATCACTCGGTCTTGACTTGCGTCTGGGAAAAGTCCTCAGTTGTCCAGAGGACTCGGTACGATGTCTTCTTTGTGGACAAAAGGATCTTATCCCTCGGCAGGGGGGAGCGGAGGAGTCCTGTAAGCCAATCGTGGTCTGGCAGTTATCTCTGGAATCGGCTGGAACGTTAGTGCTTACGCCCCAGCTGTCTTCTCTGTGGTATGGTGGTGGTGGAAAACCCTCGTCTGTTCAGGCTGTAGTGGGTCACTGGGTCTCCCAGCCCCGGGGAGGGGAACAGCCCGGTGCTGTTGCCTCCTTTGCCTCTTCGGGTGTAGCCGGTTCTCCCCTCTATTGGTTTCTTCTGGATAACTGCAGAACCTCTTAGGACTCTCCGTTTGGCAGAGTGTGGTCTTCGCTTGTTGAACAAAGTCAGAAAAAGACTTTGCTTCCAACGATGTCCTCGGCGATCTCTGGAGCCTAAGTCCCGCGTCATCTTCCCGTCTCTTGGGCAAAAGAGGAAGGTGAAGATTCTTCAGAACTCCGGCCTAGTTCCCTTTGCAGCTCTTCTTAGCAGCTCCGGCGAACATCTCCCCTATAATGTCTCTGCTCTCCCATTCTTATACTCTCTCCGGACACACAAAACTGGCTAGGTACGCCCTCTGACACCGTCTAACTTATGCTATCAACTTGTCATCACATACAGCAGTAATACAGAAGTCATGTTGTTACAGCAAATACACAGTGTCCACATTCTGTATAACACACACACATTTCAGCCCACCCTTTTGGGTTTTTCCCAAACTTCCCCTTTTTTCCGAGGAGGCTGCAATGTCATTGTGGCTGCTGAGTCATGGTGATTATTGTTTACTGCACTCCTGCTTTCTTAAGGCCTGGACACACAAGCCTATGAGGCCTGTACGCACACACAGAGCCTAAACAAGGATTACTTCACACAGAATCACTTCTTAAATCATTCTTCTCAATCTGAACATAATAAATCATCTGAATCATCACTTTAATCAAATCAACACTTCAAAAATGTATATATATGTCAGCAAGCATAATCATATGGTTAACTTATAATGTTTCTTCTTAAGATCTTTATTTGTCTACTTCAAAACCTTTGTTACCTGCCATAATGAGCCTGAGTCCTCTCTGCGACCTCAACATCTGCATCTTACTTGACAAGAGGCAGTTCGGGAAGTTCTTCTCTCAGTGTTGGGGGTGGTGTCTCCCCAGTCTCCAACAGAGATATTATGTGTTTCAGAGTCTGATCTTCACGCTGCTTCTCAGCAAGTTCAGTGCTTGTCATTTGTGCAAGGACAGAAGTTGTGAACTGGACATCATTGACGAAACTGTCGGGCAAACCTCCTGTGCCAATGGAAAGGGACTGGACCAGAGCGGAGGTAGGTGTCTGTTCAGTTGAGCTATACACAAGTTGGCGGTCACAAATTGCCTCAATAATGTGCCCATCGATTGTGTCGGCAGTGGGGTCAGCCAAATGTTGGTGAGCAAAGGTTTGGATTCTTTCCCACTCCTTCTGAGACATGAGATCGTTGGTGAGGTCTCCATGAGGTCTTCGTGAGAGAGCGTCTGTATCCAAATTTTGTTTGCCTGAGCGATATGTGATTTTGAATGAGAACGTGGACAGTGCAGCCAACCACTGGTAGCTAGTAGCATCCAGCTTCGCTGAGGTGAGTAGATATGTGAGAGGATTGCTATCGGTGATTACTGTGAAGTGGGTTCCATATAGATAATCCTGGAATTTTGCAGTGACTGCCCACTTCAGAGCCAGAAACTCCAACTTATGAGCCGGATACTTTGATTCACATTTCAACAGTCCATGGTTTGCATATGCAATCACACGATTGTGACCTTGCTGTTCCTGATACAGGATAGCACCGAGTCCAGAGGAGCTAGCATCTGTATGGAGAAGGTATGGCTTTTGAGGATCTGCGAAGGCGAGTATGGGTGCTGTGGTGAGTTTCTCAATAATGGAGGTAAAGGCGTTTTGGCATGCGACAGTCCAGCAACCCCCAAATGCTTCCTTGGGATTCAGGTAGTGCTCTGGTTTTATAGAAGACTTGAACTTCCTCTGTGAAGGTGGGTATCCAGAGCTAAGGTCGTGTAGAGGCTTGACGATGTGGGAGTAGCCTTGCACAAACCTGCGGTAATATCCCGCAAATCCAAGAAAGGAACGGAGTTCTTTCAGGTTCTGTGGAACCGGCCAGGACTTCAAGGTCTCCATTTTATCAGGATCTGTCTCAACGCCTTCCTTTGATACGACATGTCCAAGATATTTGACGGACGGTTGGAAGAAAACACATTTTTCCACTGATAGCTTCAAGCCATATTCTTTCAAGCGGTTGAGAACTTTCATTAGTCTCTCCTTATGTTGCTCAAGCGTCGGTGCGAAAATTATTAGAGCATCGATAAAAACCAACACCTCCTTCAGATTCATCTCCCCCATGCACTTTTCCATCAATCTCTGGAAGGTACTCGGCGCGTTTGTGACCCCCTGGGGCATCCTGTTGAACTCATAGAACCCCAAAGGACACACGAAGGCCGTCTTATTCTTATCTGCCTCCTCCATTTCGATCTGGTAGTACCCAGATTTAAGGTCGAGAACAGAGAACCACTCCGAATCAGTGAGCGCTGCAAATGTGTCCTCCAATTTTGGCAGTGCGTAAGTGTCTTTGATGGTCTGCAGATTCAACTTGCGATAATCAATGCACAAGCGAACACTCCCATTCTTCTTTCGCACGACAACAATTGGGGATGTGAAAGGTGATTCAGACTCCCTGATGACTCCTGATTCCATCAACTCCTTCAGATGCTCTCTCACCGCGTTTAGATCTTGCGGGTGGATGGGTCTGGGACGTTGTTTGAAAGGTGTGGGGTCAGAGAGTTTGATCTGGTGTCTCACTTTGTCTGTCCTTCTGTGGTATCTGATCTGTTACATGTATTACTTATTAAGTTAGTAGTATGGAATCTGTTTTGTTTGTTCTCGTATTTGATATGAGATGTAGTGTTTGCTCTGGTGTCTCTGACCACAGATGGAACCTGCATTATATTCAACCCATGCCATGGGAAAGTGTTCTCCTGTTTACAGAGCCCTGTTGGAGGTGTTTTTATGAGGGTTCTTCTGTCTAAAACATTGACTTAGGGATTCTTCAGCTGTTGTAGACACAGGGGGTTTGTTTGGGGATACTCCTCACTTGTTTCCCATGTGTTAGACAATAAAGAACCATATGTTGTACTCATTTACATGTTAAAACCTATAAAAGTGATCGCTGGCTATTGTCAAGCAAGGAGGATTCAATTGGCCGGCTCCTTCCAGGCAGGTTCTGTCTGTACTGATGCTGCTCTTTCTTTTAATAAAATACTTTTAAAGAAAGTCAATGTCACGGACATTTTCTCCTTCACCTGCACATCATGGACACCAGAGAGAGAAACAACGACACTTCCAAAATCAAGGTTGTGCTTGGCGAAGACTTGTGGAATGGAATTCAGTTTTGCAATAATACGACTCTTCCATTCAGGTGTTAAAGGGGAATTGCCAAAATTGAACTTGAATTCAGTGGTTGGAGGACGAGAAGGCTGAATATTCTGCACACTCTCTTCTCGAGGCTGAATGGAGTGTATAGCACTGATTTCAGCTATGATGGCTCTGGCTGGCAGTGTCACATTGTGGTCAGAGTGATTTTGGATGATCACAGGCAGGTGACATGGCTGGCGATGGGGGAAATCAACCACACTCGACTGTACTGTTAGTCCACCTGGCAGTGAGACTGAGGTTGGGTGTTCGAGGATGACTGCTTTCTCGGTGTTGAGAGAGCGGGAAAAAACGATGCCCTCCATAGCAACAGTGTGGCCAGCAGGGATGGTCTGTGGCTCATCTGAATACAGCTTCACAACACCATTGTGGTTTTCCTCTGACAGTTTCTTCCGCAGCTCGAGGATCTTAAGTACAGCCCTGTATCCACTTGGAGTTGGAGAAAATGGACACTGATTGACTGCAGCCGCCTTTTCATATGCCAGCTCTAGAGTATTCATTCCAACGAGCACACTTGGGTGTTGGGCAGATTGAACATCAGGCACCACCAGAGCAAGTGTATCAATGTCCAGGGAACTGCCAAGGGAGGGAAAGTGACGTTCAGCTTTACAAAACCAAGGTACGGGACAGCTTGACCATTCGCACCCTCTATTTCCAGAAGAGTATTGAGCGGCTGTATTTCCATAGTGGGAAGGTAAGTGTTGTAGAATGACTGTGATATAGAACCATAAGGGTTGTTCATTCAGGCAAAAAGGGAGAGTCTTGGCTAGCTACTACCTGTATAGTGTTAACTGTTGCTAACATTGGCTAATGTTGTTTATTACAGAATACAACATACATTAAAATACTCATCCTTACTGAAAGAAGGTGGATAAACTGTGCAATCTAGGGTAACGTTTAGTAGGCTAAACGTTACCCTCAACTTCACACGTTAGAACCATAACATTAGCATTGTTTATGTTACGGGTCTCAGGCGTGAGTCCACAGCAACAAATATGTGTGCAACCTGCATCAGGTGAATAAAGCAGGAACAATTAAGTCTCACTGCACCGCGTTTCTCCCCAGATTGCTTCTGTGTTTTATTAACACCTCAAAATCATCAACAAAGCTCATAAACACATTTCTGTTCTTCACATTTCAGTTCTTTATATTTGTCTGAGTTCTCAGTTCACTAAAGTCCATCACTACATTCCATTTTCTCACACTTTCCATAAAGTGCAATTTCACTCTAACATGTTACCAATTCTGACACAAACACTCTCTCAGTGACCTTTCTTCGTCCAGTAAACACTTGTAGTCATTGAAGTGCATTAATTTTTACAGTATACAGTATAATGTTGCTTATTTTCAGCATCATTCAAATAAGTACATACTGTCACTTCAAATTTGAGAAGCTAGACACTCTACTCTGTAATAATTAGAGGCTACTGAAATGTATTTACTTGAAAATGCTTATGTTAACATACTTCACAAAATGTTTTAACAGAACAACCCTTTTCACATCATGAATAATCAGTGCTCACTATAAACAGCATTAAATAAGTTGTACAAAATACATTTAAATCATGGTAATCTCATTAACAATGTAAATACTAAACATTTATAGTGTACGGGAGCTTTCAGAACACTTTACTACTGTTTTTCTACATATCAGACCACTTTCGCGGCTCTCGCAATGACATCAGCAGGAGAAAACTCCGCCGAGACCAACTAACTTTCTTTGTCTTTATATGTAACTGTTTCGACGACATTTCACCACTGAACGCTTTACAAACAATCATCCTAATAAAGTGTGGCCTTATGAGGTAGACAGTTACAGATTTTTCACAGTTACCAACCTGTATCAGGTGAATAAAGCAGGAACAATGAAGTCTCACTGCACCGCGTTTCTCTCCAGATTGCTTCTGAAGAGAGCACGGGGTGTGTCTCCTCACATCGGTCCCAGGTGCAACCAGAACAAACAAAGGTTCCGCCTCACTGCTGCCTACACAGAAGTGCCATTCTTTCAGCTTTAGTAGTACAACAGCAATTAATTTAGACCCAATTATTATCAACATACATGTACATACTAAACAAAATAATGAACTTAGTAATTATCCTAAATTTTTATTACATAACTGTGGTCACACTATTTTATGAGCGCCACATTTACATCGTAGAAGATCTCAAGCTAGTTAGCTAATAACCTTCATAGCTGTAGATGAACTTCTCAAAAAATAAAATGTATCCTTTGTCCACTTTGGAACGGGAAGTAGGACAATGTCTCTCGGTTAATCTGTAAACACCTTTAAAAGTACTGTTGCTAGGTTTAAGAGAGATTCCGTAAACAGAGTAAACTTGTGGGATACAGGCCCGCGGAAGTCAGAATGATTTCCACTTACCCTTGTGTCACGTTCATGCTCAAGATCCAGGAATTGGCTGTTTGGTTCCAGTGTGTACGTGAAAGTCCGCGAAGAAGAAGAAGAAGAAGCAGCAGCAGCAGCATATCAATGCCATTGTGTTAAAAACGTTTCACCTTAGCCGTTTTCATTTTTTGTGTCTCAGGTAAGTGTTGTTTGTTTATGGTAAATATACTAAAGGTGTGTTCACAGGAGTCAGCGTTCTGAGTCGCTTGAACATATTTCCTCCAGTGGTAATTTTAAGTACGTGGGCAACAGCATGCTAACGCTAGCCAATATAAGGAGGCCACCACGTGCAAGTGGACATTGGACAAATAGAAGAAATATTGGCCTGTATGGCGCTTTGATAGACGCATCGGCAGGTTATCCTTTATTACACCAATACATGGGCGTAACGGACGCGGGGTACGCGTGGGACATGTCCCCCGCACTTTCCACGTCTGTCCCCTCTGTCCCCCGCACTTTTTTCAGCCGTTACAACAGCTAAACCCGTTATTAGCATCCAGGAACGTGTTTTCCAGAGCCGTCTTTGAATGCACCATGAGCGCATGCTAACGCAGGTGTTCCAGAGGAGACGTGCTGCTGTGCTGAGCATTGCTGAACGTGTGTCTGGAGTAATGTTTAGCAAACCAGCCAGAGCTAGCAAGAAGCAAAAAATTTTACACAGTTCTTTCCAAACAAACCGTGTAAGTTGTGTGACCTTGTTGGATGCAAACAATGTTAGACTTGTTAGCTAAATGATGACAAGGTAAAACGTGGCAATATATCAATATGTTAAGCTAGTTAACAATAATTCAAATGTGGTTGCCTCTGTTACATTACCGCTAATTAGTTTATTCTTGGAATAAACCCAGTCCTCTTTCATTTCTGGGCAGAAGATGTGCTCACAATTGCTCTCCATGTATTTAAGTCTTTTGGTCCCAAAAGAGGAGAGTCAGGGAGGAGAAAAAAGAATAGGCTATCTATGGTATAAAAGTGGTTAAATTTACAACTATTTTTTACTCCTTCTCTTTCAAATTCTATCTCAGAATTTTGATTTTCAGATTTTTTAATGATTATTTCCATAACAAAGAGCAGAGTCAGGCAGGAGATGGACCAGAGGCAGCGGCCAGCAGTAATGTTGACCATGCAGGGTCTGCAGAGGTGAAAAAAAAATATAAGTGGCTGAGAAAAAAATATGTATCTATGGGTTAAAGTGATTTTGAGGTTAAATTCTACTGCAATTTTTACTCTTCCTAATGCTATTTCAGAATTTTTCTTACCACATTTTTTTATGTTTATTGCCATAACAGAAAGAGCAGAGTCAGGGAGGAGATGGATCAGAGGCCAGCAGCAGGGACAAGGATGTAGGGTCTTTACAGGTAAGGAGAGATTATAACTTCCTGAAAATAAGATATCTATTGCAGGGAGAAACCAGGCAGTACTGATCATTTCATGTTCAGTGTTTGGCACCTCTGGGTACTCGTCCAGTAGATGTTCAAGGGACATTGTTGTCAACTCAACTAGAGTTTGGCCACTAAAACTTTAGATTTTATAGTTTAAAGTTTTATACTTTATAGTTTAAAGAACTAGCCTAGTTGGTCCCCTGGTATTGCACTGTGGCTGTTAGGGATTATGTGGTTCTTTAGCCACTAAGGACAGTGCAATTGAATGTAAGAAAAAGTAAAAGAAAAAGTAAATCGCTCTGAAAAATTTGTGCCCCTCACTTCTGAGATGGTGGTTACGCCCATGTACCAATACTTTTATTCGCAGTTGTCGCAAAATCAAAATGTCGCAAAATGAGGTTTAAATTTAAGCTTGGTGAAGCACTGTAGGTACATTTCATTCAGTCACATTTGTTGTCATTTTCTTTCTTTTTCCCAGCTGGAACCAGCAGCCAGACCACTGAAAATACAGTAATGGACAAAGCTCAGACAGCCTTACACATACTTGTAAGCCTTAAACATGTGATGTGGTCATTGATCAAGCTGTAATACATTAATGACATTAATTAAAATGTATTGTTTTTCTACCGACAACAGCAAAACCGAAAGACGTCTCAACTTGATCGTCGGCAATAAGTTCCTCATCAGAGGACGAAAGGAAGAAGAAGAAGAAGCCCAAGAAAAAAAAAGAAGAAGAAGAAGAAGCAGAAAGCAAAAAAGAAAAGGTCTAAAAAGTAGATTATCTATGTGAATGAACAAATATTGTTTATAGTTCTAATTTTTAGTGGAGTTTGTGTGGCATTTTTGTTTTGGGGAATTGGGCACAATTACGTTTTTGTGAAATTTAGCAGTACTTTTGTATATAGTAGTTGAATATTATTTATATAGTGGTTTAGCTTATGTAGTACTTTCCTATAGTTAGTTTAAATAAATAGAATATTTTTTCTTATAAGTAAGAGTTATCAATAATGCATAATGTTTTTATTATTTTGCTCTGGTTTGTGAATTGGTTATTTTCAAAATAAATTTATTTAATAATGGAAACAATGTTACAGAACCCTTTGTACTTACAGACAGGTCATGGGTACTTAGAGTGTAAGTACTCGGTACCTGCATAGGTAGGGAGGGTAGTTACAGGCAAAGTACTCAATAGTTGCACAGTAAGTGAAGCCAACAAGTGTTCACTTTATAAGACGGCCCGGTTCCCAGTTGTTGACCAGTAGTTACAGGTAAAGTACTCCGTAGTTTAAAAGTAAGTGAAGCCAACAAGTGTTCACTTTATAAGATGGCCCGGTTCCCAGTTGTTGACCAGTAGTTACAGGCAAAGTACTCAATAGTAGCACAGTAAGTGAAGCCAACAAGTGTTCACTTTATAAGACGGCCCGGTTCCCAGTTGTTGACCAGTAGTTACAGGCAAAGTACTCAATAGTTGCACAGTAAGTGAAGCCAACAAGTGTTCACTTTATAAGACGGCCCGGATCCCAGTTGTTGACCAGTAGTTACAGGTAAAGTACTCAGTAGGTAGACAGTAAGTGAAGCCAACAAGTGTTCACTTTATAAGACGGCCCGGTTCCCAGTTGTTGACCAGTAGTTGCAGGTAAAGTGCTGGGTTGTTGCAGTGGAAGTACTGGATAGTTAGACAGTAAGGAAAGACAAGGGTGATCTTAAGGGCTGGGTAACTTTAAAAGGTGAATTGGTCTCTCTGAAAAATAAAGATATTAAATAAAGATGTTTTGTATGTCTGCATGTCTTGTCATTATTATGTGAAACATATACTCATCAATACCTTACAGTATTTCAGTTTATCATTTGTCTACACACTCTGTAGGGGTCCATGGTGATTCTTAAGAGGAAGTGGCACGTCAAGGTTTGTACAGTAAAGGCATATGTTCAGGAAAATGACACTGTTTTGATAAGTACATGGTAAAACACGGGAAACTACAGTGTAAGACTCCAGGACTTACACTGTAAGACACCAGCATTAGTACCCCATAAGAGTCCGCACAATGTCAAGCTACATTTATGAGAGTTACACCCACAGTTAAGGAAACTACGCATTAAAACACGTCAAACTACAGTATAAGACACCAGCGTTAGTACCCCATAAGAGTCCGCACAATGTCATGCTACATTTATGAGAGTTACCCCCACAGTTGAGGAAACTACACATTAAGGCACGTCAAACTACACTGTAAGACAACAGCACTTACACTGTCAGACACAAGTGTAAGTACTCCTCAGGTTGCGCGAAATGACATGTACATGTCTGACAGTTACCTTCCAAGTTGAGGAAACTGCACTGTAAGAGACGGGAAACTACTCTGTAAAACACGGGCCGTGTTATAAAGTGCTACCGATCTCTTTTGCTAACTCCTGTCAGTACTCTCGCAGCAGCGTTTTGGATCAACTGTAGATGTTTGAGAGAGCTATTTGGACAACCCAATAATAAGGAATTGCAATAGTCAAGCCTGGAAGTAACAGAAGCATGAACTAGTTTTTCTGTATCACTCTGAGACAGGATGTTCCTGATTTTTACAATATTACGCAGGTGAAAAAAGGAAGTCCTACAGACTTGCTTTATGTGTGAGTTAAAGGACATGTCCTGGTCAAAAATAACTCCAAGATTCCTCACAGTAGTACTGGAGGCCAATGTGATGCCATCCAGAATAACTATTTGCTTTGAAAGCGAGTTTCTAAGATGTTAGGGGCCAAATACAATGACTTCAGTTTTGTCTGAATTTAGCAGTAGGAAGTTAAAAGTCATCCAGGTTTTAATGTCCTTAAGACAATCTTGCAGTCTAGCTAGCTGATCAGTTTCATCTGGCTTCATAGATAAATACAATTGTGTGTCATCTGCATAACAATGGAAGTTAATACAGTGCTTCCTAATAATATTGCCTAAAGGAAGCATGTATAATGTGAAAAGTATCGGTCCTAAGACAGAACCCTGAGGAACTCCATGATTAACTTTAGTATGCTCAGAAGAGTCATTGTTGACATGCACAAACTGGAACCTATCTGAAAAGTAGGATTTAAACCAGTCCAGTGCTGTCCCTTCAAGTTCAAGTTCCCCTTGACTATTCCCTGAACTGCCGAATCGGAAGCTGAATAGCTGACTTCAGCATCATGCATGTGCACATTCTGGTTGGTTTTACTATAACTCAACAAAAAAAGTAATAACTACTTACCATCAACAGGGTCTCTTGGTACCAGCGTTGATTCTGACTGTCTCGGCGAAGGGGTGTTTGGATGTGATTGCTCATCCAGCCTGTCAGCTGCTTCTCTGAGCAACTCAGATACTGACTTCTTCCACATAAGTGCTACAGAGTCCAAGCATTGAGAAATCCAGGAATTTTGATCTGCTAAAAATGTCACGTTCGTGCAATCGCATGTCGTCTGCACTTCCTCTTAGCGCCAATGGGATGTCATTTCCGTTTAGTCGGCTAGAAGCTAGCTCCAAGCGGGAATCCTGTGATCAGGAACGACTATCCACCCTGGACAGGAAGCCCCGCCTAGAGCCATTTGATTGACAGCTCAGTCCACCAAGTGAAAGCAAACTGATTTGCATTTTTCTATTTCTTGGTGGACTGACACCAAGAAATAGAAAACTGCAAATCAGTTTGCTCTGGGCGGGGATTCTGAACACAGGATTCTTCTTTTCTTATCAGTGGCAGAATAAGTCGATGCTCAAAGGTGACATAGCTTCACTTCAGTCGTGCTCGGAGCTGGCGTCAGGCAAGAATTCTGTGTTCAGAATCCCCAGAGTAAACTGATTTGCATTTTTCTTGGTGGACTGAGGAAATATAAAGAGAAATAAATAAATAAATAAATAAATAAATGTGGAAATATAAAGAGAAATAAATAAATAAGTAAATAAATAAATGTGGAAATATAAAGAGAAATAAATAAATAAATAAAAGGAAAAAACAGAAAAGGTAAAAGCAAAGACAAAATTTTCCTTTTTATTTATTTATTTCTATTTACTTTCCCCCACTTTATTTTCAAATTTTGTGGCACATAATGATTACAAACATTAGTGCTCAGCTACAGTGCAATGCCAATACAGAGAACACAGACACAAAACAAAACAACAACAAACAAAAAAAAGCAGTATTGTGGCAAAAAATGCAAGATGGGGGCTATTGGAAGGGTTGAATTGTGGAATAGATGAGTAAATGACCAGGAGAGTAAATATTGCAAACCTTGAGTAATGACCGGGTGGAGCACACTTGGAATTTGCCAAGGAGGACAAGACAGTGAGGTGCAATTATTAAGCTTTAATACAGAATGTGATTAAAACTATTTAAAAATGCCCATGAATAAAAAATAGGTTTATCCTAAAAGTCCAGTAAAATTCAATAAAAACAAATGGGCCAAAAATACACAATGTGAGTTAAAATACTTAAAACAAACTAAAAATGGCACCGTCCTTGAGCAGGGGCTAAAGTGCAGTCGGGGATGCAGACAGCCTTCCAATCCAGGTCGGTGAGGTCCCCTCGGTCACACGCACCAGGTCGCATCGGAGGTTAAGGAAACCGCTGCCCCTACATGTGTCAGCTCACGACGCCGCTTCACTCGTCTCGGAATTCCACCCGGCTGGCCGCTCCTCTGGCGCGATGAAGACGAAAATATGAAGACTGTATATTATTAGTCCTAATAGATGCATATGGGTCTGAATAAAGCAACTGAATTCAAGAGGGGAATTTTTCACCAAAACCAAATTTTCTAATTGTATAAAATAAATATGGCCATTCCACCCTATCAAACGCCTTCTCAGCATCTAAAGATATTAGGGCTTCCTGGGTATTTGCAGGGGTAGAGTTGTATACAACATTAAAAAGTCGTCGTATATTAAAGAAGGAGTGTCTGTTTTGGATGAAACCGGTTTGGTCGGGACTGAGAACAAATGGAAGAACAGATTCTAACCGTAGTACTATTGCCTTGGACAACAATTTAAGATCAACATTCAGTAAACTTATAGGACGATAAGAAGAACAGCGTTGTGGATCTTTGCCCTTCTTTGCTAGAAGACTAATTAAAGCTTGATTAAGTGTCTGAGGCAAGTGGCCAAGTGAAAAGGACTCCTTATATACATCCAAAAGTAATGGTGAAATCTTATCCCAAAATTTTTTATAGAACTCACAAGGGTACCCATCTGGACCTGGGCATTTGCCTCCTTGAAGGGACTTAACCGCCTCAGTAAGTTCCAATGCTGTGAGAGGCCTCTCAAGATGAATGGCAACCGCCTGATCAATTAAAGGAATATCCAATTTTGCAAAAAACTTATCAAGATCAGACATTGACGGAGTACACTCTGAAGAATACAAAGAAGAGTAAAAATTTTCAAATACTAAGTTAATTTCAACTGGATCACAAGTAATGGTCTGTGGCAATTTAATTTGAGAAATTTGGCGGGATGCAAACGTTTGTCGAATTTGATGTGCCAGAAGTTTGCCAGCTTTATCTCCATTCTCATAAAACTGGGCACCAGACTGAAGCAATAACTCCGCTGTATGTTGTGTCATTAAAATATCAAACTCAGACTGTAATACAAGGCGTTCCTTGTATAAATTTGGATTTGGAGAAATTGCATACAAACTATCTAGTTGTGAGATGCGACATGTCAAATCGAAAAGTTTCTCTTTTTAAATTTTATTTTCATACTTCACATAAGAAATGATTTCCCCTCTAATGTAAGCCTTTAAAGTTTCCCACAGCAGTGATGCTGAAACATCAGGTCCCTTATTATTAGATAAAAAAAAGTCAATTTGCTGTTCTATGAAAGAAACAAAGTTTTCATTTGATAAAAGACGAGTGTTTAACCGCCACAATGGCTGACAATTAGATTGTAATTCGAATTTAATATTCACAGAAACTGGGGCATGATCAGAAAGAACTATAGCCTCATACCTACAATCTGTCAGAGCATACAAAAATCTATTGTCAAGTAAGAAATAATCAATACGCGTATAAGTGTGATGAGCGGGAGAAGAAGGAATACACCTTTTGTTGTGGATTCAAAAATCGCCAAGCATCCGAAACTGCAAATTCTGTCATAAAAGAGTTAACAACTTTTGCTGAGCGAGTTAAAGATGCCGATTTGTTGGATGACCGATCCAATTGAGGGTCAAGCCAACAATTAAAGTCATCTCCCAAAACTAAACGGTAACAAGACATATCAGGAATTCTTGCAAATAACTGTTTAAAAAATCCTTCATCATCAAAATTTGGTGCATAAATATTAACCAGAGCTACAGGAATATTGTGAATAGTGCCAGTGACAATAATATATCTACCATTGGAGTCAGAGATAGTCTGCAAGTGTACAAAGAAAATTGACTTTCGCACAAGAATGGCCACCCCTCTTGACCTACTATTAAAGGATGAATAATAAATGTGACCAGCTTTTTTTAAATTTTCCATAATCTATGTTTTTGAGATGTGTCTCTTGCAAAAAAATTACCTGAGCTCCCATTTGTTGAAGATGATGCAATACCTTACTACACTTTAAAGGATTGTTGAGCCCTTTGCAGTTAAAGGTAGTAAAACAAATTACCTGTCCTTCTGGAGATAATGTTGCTGATCTTGAAAAAGCCAAACACTACAATTGCTTAGTATGAGTGGATCCCACTGGGCAACTGCAAAACAAAAAAACAAAACAAAACAAAAACAAAAAACAACACACACATAGAAAACACCCTCCAAAAAATCGCATAAGCATCCCCTCAAACGAGACGCACGGAACCCCCCCCCCCCCCCCCCAAAAAAAAAAAAAAAAAAAAAATGAAGCCTGTCTAAGGCTTGGAGAGCAGCAACAAACATAGCTATACTCTCCTGTGGAATGCAAGCTAATAAATAATCATATTGTGCGGCACCGATTTCTTACTAATGAATCCACACACAAGTAACTCCACCAAAAAAATACAAAATTGAACTAAAATGAAAATAAATAAATAAGTAAAATAGTTTAGATGCTAGCAGAAACATCAAACAGAAAGTAAACAAATGATAAAATAAATGAGTATAAAAAAATTGAAACATCACATATATATATATGTAAAAAAAAAAGTCAAAAATGATTATAAGCAGCAGACCAACAAAAAGAAAAAAATAAATATGAACATACAAAAATAATCATAAATTATATTATATTATAGGTATTTGCCCAATCAAGGTTTCATTAACCAACAGTGGAATTAACTGAATCACTGGGTGCTGTGTCAACAAAGATATATCAAACCAAAACAAACATGCAAGCTGGATGACTAATCAAACAAAATACTGGTTGGTTACCAAAATCGGCATCAAGTGAACATTAAGACCAAACCTCTTCATTACTGTGTCGAATATAGGCACGGTTCATCATTCACAGAAGCAGATGTGCTAAACAGAGTCTGGAGCGACCATGGTCTTTATTTATTTCTATTTATATTTCCACATTTATTTATTTCTCTTTATATTTCCACATTTATTTATTTATTTATATTTTGATGTGGCACTCCTGTGACTGCATACATTATGCTTATCAATTAAAAAAAAAAAAGCCGAAGAAAGGCAAAAAAAAAAGTATCTGTATTTCTGGTTCAATTCTCAGAATAAGCAGATGTTAAACACAGATTAAAGTTGAGGACAGTATAACCTAAATCTGTTGTCTGTAAAGGAGGATTTAGATTTTTCTTCATCTTTTAAACAAAGAAACGTTACATAAATGCTACTTCAGGACGTCAGAAGCTGCTTCTGTTTTACAGATTCATGTAAAATCGTTAGCATAGATATTGCTGCATTGAGTTTTATATAACTTTAAATCAGGGAGCTATGGTTAGTATTTCTAATTTTTAAACTAATGAAATGCACTGAATTTAAGTTAGTATTTTAAGCGGTAGTAGAACAAAACTAAGTACATAGTCAAGTAATTTACATTTTTGAGCCACTTCTTGTTAAAGTTTTTCCATTTTTTGATACTTTATTCCTTTTCTTCTCTGCATCTCAAAGGAAAATATTGTACTTTTTACTCCATTACATTTTTTTTACCCTTCCTTTCCAGTGAAAACCATTTTTTTCAAGATGGATCAAACTGAATTTTTGTGATCAACTGATTCCGTTTATGTGCTGAGAACATTGCTCTACTTCTTAAGACATATAAACTATTGAAAATAACCAGCAAAAATATGTAATGCAGCAGTAATATTAAGTGTAAAACATTATGTAGTACAGTAAAACAGATTTCTGCAGAATAAGTAGTTGTAGTTTTTTTTGATTAAATTTTGCTGATATTCTTGATGCATTTTTGCTTACTAGTCCATGAGCCAGATAGGTTGGTCGGTACCACTCAGGGGGGCAAATTGCCACCTATACCATTTTATTGTGCTACCCATGCATATGTCAATTTGGTATGATAGACCTCTCAAAGTGGCAGCTTAATGTATTTTATGCAAGTCGCAAGTTTTCGCAGACTGTGTTCCATTACAACAAAAGGGCTTACTATTTACCAGCCTATCCCTTGCTTTAGTTTGGGAAGAATGTCTTGAACATCTCCAGAAATGGTCCGGAGTACATTTTGGAATGGCCCTTTGTGTTCAAAACAGAACTTGATGCTATCTAAACTTAAAAAATGTACATAATTCTAATATTTTTATTGCTTTCATGCGCCTGTAATCAGCTGTTTTCCCTAACGCATGAACTGGTTGAGTATATGCTGTTACTATGACCATGGGCACACTGTGTGCTTTCCTAGGAATTAACATTACAAATAAACCAGACAGATACTGGTACCATCTCAGGTGATCAAACCTATGTGGTACTAAAATGTACATTGGGATAATATAAGTACATTGGGACAGATGGGACAGCTTTTCCACACTGCCAGCTTTATCGCTTATTTGTGATTTTTCGCCATAACTGTGGTTTTGCACAATTCCTTTAACCCTCTGAGGCCCACAGTTGGAAAACTGCAACATTTTTTAAGGCTGTCTAGCTGTACCTATTTCTTCCTGAATGTAGAAAACACTACATATCCCAGCACCACAAACTCTGAACTGCAAAACCGCTACATTTTTGGCAGGAAAAAATTAATACTGTAAGATGTACCACATTCCAAGTTCAAACTACATGTCTTCCACTGACCCCCCACCTCTCTCTTTAGAAACAATTTCAACAATTTTCCAAGTATTTGGACCTGTGGTATTTTTTTCTTCATCCTAAAGATGCTTAGTGATAGACAACTCAAATAATTATTTTAAAAAAAGTATAATACATGTGATTTTTAGGGATTTCTTTCAATGGTTCAAAAATGCAACACTGGGTCCTAATGGGTGCTACTTATTTACACAGAAGGCCCCATCACAGGTCATGAGTAAATTCATCAATTGTGCCATCTATACAGTGTCTATGCTGTACATATACAGTCATGGAACAAATGATCAGACCACCCTTGTTTTCTTCAATTTCTTGTTCATTTTAATGCCTGGTACCAATAAAGGTATGTTACTTGAAGAATACATGAACACGACAAAAAATGCAGATGATTCCATCATACTTTATGTCCTATCTGACATGCTTCAGCTTCATTGTGTTCCAGGGTATATAAGGGGACATTTCATGTCATAAGCAGCACTGCACATGCAAAGGCCTAGAGTTTTTTCCTGCTGACATTCAGCACAACTCAGAAGTTGTCAGCTCTCATATAACGCCTAAAACAGAAGAATTATGTGAAGCCACAACGGCAGTCATCTTGGCACTGCTGGAAATTGGCATGAGTGAGAGACAGGTCGCGAAAAAAACTGAAGATCTCCAAGACAGCCATTCATTACACCAAGAAAAAACATTCCAGCCAACCTACTGGTTAGGATGAAGCCTGGAGAAGCTACAAACCAGACTGTCTGCCCCTACAGTAAAACATGGGGGTAGATCAGTGACCATCTGGGGTTATTTCAGTCTGGGTGGAACATGGCCAATGAACTAGGTCAGGGATGTCAAACTCATTCCACAAAGGGCCGGTGTGGCTGCAGGTTTTTGTTCCAACTAAGCAGCATCACACCAGACCTGACTCATTTAATCAACCGATCTCAGTCTCCAGACAGGTGATTGGTCAGACTGTGTGCTCTAGGCTGCAGCATTTAGTTCCAACATATCTACAGCACACAGTCTGACCAATCACCTGTCTGGAGACTGAGATCGGTTGATTAAATGAGTCAGGTCTGGTGTGATGCTGCTTAGTTGGAACAAAAACCTGCAGCCACACCGGCCCTTTGTGGAATGAGTTTGACATCCCTGAACTAGGTCATGTTTGGGGCTACTCTTGAAAACAGTCTTCTTCCATCAGCTGGAAAACTCTTTCCTGTCTCCAATGACTGGATTTTCTAACAAGACAATGCTCCTTACCACACTGCAAGGTCAGGAAAAGCCTGGATGGAGAACCAGAACATTGGAACACTACACCATTTGCAAGGAGATCATAGATCTTGTTTGGACAGGACACGCAAACTGGCTGATCAGTGTACTGGTCTGCAGGGATTCCTCATCTTCCACTCCTTCGGCGGAGGCACCGGCTCTGGTTTCACCTCCCTTCTGATGGAGATACTCTCTGTTGATTATGGGAAAAGTCAAACTTGAATTTGCTGTCTATCCAGCCCCCCAGGTCTCCACAGCAGTAGTGGAGCCTTACACTCCATCCTGACCACCCACACCACCTTGGAGCACTCTGACTGTGCCTTCATGGTAGACAACGAGGCCATCTATGAACATCTGCCGCAGAACCTTGACATTGAGAGACCAACGTACACCAATCTGAACAGGCTCATTGGCCAGATTGTGCCTTCCATCACCAGCCCCACACAGGGCCTGCTCAATCACCAGATATAAATCCAACTGAAAGCATGTGAAAAATCAGCAAATGCAAATGGAGAATCACAAGGCCTAAAACAAAGCAGATTAATTAGAATTGGTGCAACAGGAATAGGCTGAATGGGCTGTAAAGCAATCATCAATGCCATAGCTACTGATGGAAGAACTGAGGGATTTTGGGTTATTATCAGAAATCGAGGAAAATGTCTGATATCAGCTCTGAAATTAAACTCTTGTGAGCTATTTTTATTGTTATCATTATATTGTCCAAACAAATGTAACTTTACTGGTACCAGGCATTAAAATATACAAGAAATTGAAGAAAACAAGGGTGGTCTAATATTTTTTTTTCCTTACTGTATTACTAATTGATACTGCTTTGTGTTTGCAAAAACTGACTGAACACTTCATCTAAAACTGTTCCATTGCCACCGAACATCCAGCTTCATGTTCCAACAACAGTGGCATGGGAAAACATTGATCGCAATGAAGAGACATGATCTAGGGCTGGAACATCACACAGGGTAAATGGGATAATTGTGCAACCAAAGGTGTATGGCTCAATGCCTGAGCCCACACCCACAAATGTCATCCAAAAAGACAAGAGATGACTACTGAACCAGGAGAGGTGTTTACTCCAGTTTACAGTGGAGGAGAACACACTGGTCCTTCCCAAGGCCACATGTTGCCTTAGAATGTGAGAAAGTACCGAGAGATGCTCAAGCAAAACAACCTGCTCTGGTTGGTAACTTGCGTGGATTGTTCCTCCAGACAAACTGTAAATGGATGGACTGGAGATTCTGACACAAAGTCTGAAGATTAGGACATGCTGCAACTGCCACATATAGTGGTAGTTTTTGACCAAGCCTTCTACGCAAAAGCCACTGACAT